>NC_080026.1:36577500-37202500 GCF_030020395.1 Manis pentadactyla | reverse complement strand
CAAGAGTGACCAAAAAATTAAGTCTGGCAAAATAAAATGGCAGCATGTGGAGCTCTGGGAATTTAAAGTGCTCTCTGTGGGAGTGTAAATTGATATATTCATTCTGGACAGAAATTTGGCAATATGGAATTAAGGCAAGAATAAGCATGCCACACAACCCAATGATTTCATGCCTACTGACTTATATGCCCCTGAAGAAAATTTCACATATGTGCTCAAGGAGAAAAGATCAAGAAAATTCAGAGCCATAGCTTTTGTAAGAGCTACAAAGAAAGTATAAATAATTAGGGCTCATCTATGTAATCGAATACTATACAGCAGAGAAAACAAGCAGAGTTTCAACATGGATAAACATCACAAACAAAATATTGCATTAAAGAAAGAAAGTTGCAGAATCCATACAGTATGTCCCCACTTTTAAAGATGGTATTTTATTTTATACATCACCACTTATAACAGATACTATACTTAATGAAGCTGAAAGGATATTTATTATATACTCAATTACCTATATCAGTATGGATTCATGGATATTTATTTTATTCTATGGGCTACAATCCAATACTGCCATTGATTTTATTGCTCAAATTGTCCTCCCAGGTTTTGTCATAAGGACCTCCTTTAACTTGGCTATTTCCTACCAATGTGGCCCTTCAGTTTTAAGCACTTCCTTACTTTCTGGCACCACAAGGTATTTCAGGCTCATTTTGTATTATCTGAGCCTCAGATCTGGAATCAACCATTTCCCCAAGGACTCCAGATTCCTTGTACTGGAAAACAGTATTCAGAACCCAAGACCTGAACCACAGGTTTGCCCATTGCTTCTAGGGTATGCTTGTTTCTACACCCATTCAGCTAACAGAGCTGGGAAATGTATGTTTGAATGATAACACATGCATATACACCCATGTATATTTATTTCTATATCTACCCATAAGAAGCTTGTTGATACTTTTTACTGGGGTAGTGTTAAATTTACAAGTTAATTTAGGGAGAACTTTAAATGGCATTATTTCCAATAACAGGTTAATTTCTTTCCATTTGTTCAACTTTATTTTTGTGTATTTAATGGGTGTTTAACAATTATCTACATATAGGCAAAAATGGAAAATAACATTATATATGGACTTGGGACCCATAAATATATAGTAAAAGTTAACATATATGAAAGGGATTAATGGACACTGAATTTAAGATTAGGTTAACTCTTAAATCGGAAGAATAATTAGATAAAGGAGAATACAAAAATGAACATAACTCTAATATTGTAGTCTTAATATGGGTATTGAGAAGACAAGTTTTCATTATGTTATTCTTTATACAATTTAAACCAAAATATTATTTTAAAAATCTAAATGAAAAACCAATCATCAACAAATGAATGCATCAAAAACAGAGACCCTCCAAATGGAGTTTTCAATTTCATTACAGAGAGAGAAACTACCTAGCCCCTTAGCAGTTACTGAAAAACTATACAGATCAACTGGCAAAGTGTTGCAAATTATTTACTCAGTTTCAGAATAAGGAAGAAAGGATTTCCAGAAATGGAGACCTCAGCATGAGTTTTCTCTATCAGGGAAGAAAGAAACATGCAGGGTCAGGGAAGAAAGTTGCTCTTTTTGCTCAAGTTGATGTGGCCAAGCATTCCTGTACCTGCCTATGCTGTTATCGGCTCCTTCTCCACAATTCAAGTCAAATGATAGGTTGGCATATCAACATAACTCATGCCAACAACAAATATCTCAGAGATTTGCCCTGATTCTGCTCTTTGGGCACAGAGACCTATTTAATGTATGTTAGTCTGCATTTGTCCTCAGTAAATTCAATTACTTTTGTTTCTGGCTATTCAGCTGACCATGATGGTTGGAAATTGTACCCGGCCCTCATCCTCTGGGCTAATTTTCAGGCCTGCAATGTGAACTTGATGCTTATGCTTTGTTTTTTCCAACCCAGAGTTCTTTATTAAGGTTCAGGTTGTAGACAGTGCTGTTAGGCACTTTTGAAAAACTTCTCTCCGGAGGGTCAGCAGCCCTCTGCACTCCACTCCCATGAAATCTAGTACCTGCTCACGCCTGAACAACCACCTTCTCCTGAGCTATTAATATTCATTAAGGCTGCTGAGACTGATGATGATCCTTAAAAATCTTCCTATGAGGTAAATCCAATCTGAATATGTATGAAAAAGACAATTTTTTTTTAAAGTGCTGGATTCTGAACTCTCAAAATATTTTTTTATGGCTAACTGAAATGAAAAACTTAAAAAATTTCCTGATATTGTTATTCAAAATAATTGTTTTGACTTTACACATGAAAGAACTCATCTGCCCCCACCCTCCTTCCAATTGCCTGGATGATAATGATGTAATTGCAGTTACAACTACAAAGGACTTCAGTTCAATTTAACTTAAATTATTTAAAATTTGTAAACACTCCAGGAAAACCTCATTAAGCTGACTGAGCCAACTTGTTTGCAAGAGGGACCAAGGAGTCAGCATTTACAATTATTCACATTACAACATCCATTCACTCACTCTAACCGCTCTGATTAACCAGTAATCACAGTCACTTAGGGTGAGCAGCACTGGCAAAGCTTGTTACAGCTTTTCAGAAGTGATTCCCCCCCCAACAACCCCACATTCAGAACCTGCCAGCAGAACTTTGGCCTGCATGCACATTGCAGAGTAAACAGCAAGACCATGACAAAACACGTGCATTTAAAAATATTTACTTATAAAACTGGAATCCTATAGTCCCTACCAATTCAGGCTTATGTCTCTTTAAGGTTATGTGATTTGTGCACCTGCTAAGCCACAGTTCCTCACTGTGATGTGAAGTCACAGTAAATCAAGGAATTGTGAACCTAAGGCCTTACTGGAGATATGTTTAGAATGAAGTGTCCAATGTGGTGGCATTGGAAAGAATGCTTGATTACACCTGGAATACTTCTTATAGCCTCCAAATCTGTCTCGTTAAAAGAATCCAAACATGAAGGGCTACCTCACAGAGTTTTGTGAACAACTAAATGTGCCTGGTACATAGGTCATGCATTACATGTAGTTCATAGTGTAAAAATTGTTAAAACAAAGGGTTAGTAGCTAATCCATAGCTACTAACATTTTGGTGATTGATGTTTGAATATATTTTAACTAAAAAATAAAACTAAAGTTTTCAGAAACCATCATCACTGGTTTATTCAACTATGAGAATTCTGGGAATTAGTGAATGAAGCTAGCTATGGGTGTTATACAAAGGCCACAAGTGGGTAATCTGCAGGATTAATAAAATGTTTTATATCACAAATTCTCTGGACAATGAGGATTTCTGAATGAACACATTTATTAGGCAAATTAAAACTCCACCTGGTGATATAACACTCATGCTGTCACATTTACCCAGACCTGTTATAATCTATTACAGAAATTTTGGCACTTCCTGCAGATGCTTGGCTAGAAATAAAATAATAACAATAACTGTTGTTACTACTATTACTACGCACCTTAACAAATGGCTTTTAAGTGTCTAAAATGATTTTAAGATGCATTGTTTCAGCATTCCCCCCAACAACCTGCAGATTTTGAGCACAGACAGGTTTCAACAGTGCACCTAAGAAATCAGTGGCCATGCAGTATGAGTGGTGGGAAAGACTAATTGGTTTGTTTTACTTTCCTTTGGAATAAAATGACACATTCTAATGAAGAAAAAAAGAAAGTCTACACACATAAACCGAAGCAGAAATGAGAAAGGAAAAATCACTACGGCCACCATAGAAATACAAAGAAGTATGAGACAATACTATGAAAAATTATATCCTAACAAACTGGATAACCTAGAAGACATGGACAACTTTCTAGGAAAATACAACCTTCCAGGGCTGACCCAGGAAGAAACAGAAGATATGAATATACCAATTACCAGCAACAAAATTGAATTGGTAATAAAAAAACTACCAAAGGACAAAATCCCTAGACCAGAAGGTCTCACTGCTGAATTTTATCAAACATTTAGTGAAGACCTAATATCCATCCTCCTTAAAGTTTTCCAAAAAGTAGAAGAGGAGGGAATACTCCCAAACTAATTTTACAAGGCCAGCATCACTCTAATACCAAAACCAGGCAAAGACACCACAAAAAAAGAAAATTACATACCAATATCCATGATGAACATAGATGCAAAAATACACAACAAAATATTAGCAAACTGAATTAAAAAATTCATCAAAAATATCATCAATCATGATCAAGTAGGATTTATTCCAGGGATGTAAGGATGGTCCAACATAAAAAAAATCCATTAACCTCACCTACCATATCAACAAAAAGAAGTCCAAAAACCACATGATCATCTCCATAGATGTCGAAAAAGCATTCGACAAAACTCAACATCCATTCTTGATAAAAACTCTCAACCAAATGGGTATAAAGGGCAAGTATCTTGATGTAATAAAGGCCATATATGGCAAACCCATAGGCAACATCATACTTAACACTGAGAATCTGAAAGCTTTTCCTCGAAGATTGGTAACAAGACAGGGATGCCCACTCTCCCTGCTTTTATTCAACTTAGTACTGGAGGTCCTAGCCATGGCAATCAAACAACACAAAGAGATAAAAGGCATCAAGACTGACAAGGAAGAAGTTAAACTGTCCCTGTTTACAGAAGACATGATACTGTATATAAAAAACCCTAACAAATCCACTCCAAACTACTAGATCTAATATCTGATTTCAGCAAAGCTGCAGGATACAAAATTAATACACAGAAATCTGTTGCATTCCTATACATTAATGATGAACCAGCAGAGAGAGAAATCAGGAAAACAATTCCATTCACAATTACATCAAAAAGAATAAAATACCTAGGAATAAACCTAACCAAGGAAGTGAAAGACCTATACTCTGAAAACTACAAGACACTCATGAGAGAAATTAAAGAAGATACCAATAAATGGAAACACATCCTGTGCTCATGGATAGGAAAAATTAATATTGTCAAAATGGCCATCCTGCCTAAAGCAATCTACAGATTTAATGCAATTTCTTTCAAAATACCAACAACATTCTTCAACGAACTAGAGCAAATAGTTCTAAAATTCATATGGATCCACAAAAGACCCTGAATAGCCAAAGCAATCCTGATAAGGAAGAATAAAGTGGGGCAGATTATGCTCCCCCACTTCAAGTTCTACTACAAAGGCACAGTAATCAAGACAATTTCGTACTGGCACAAGAACAGACCCATAGACCAATGGAACAGACTAGAGAGCCCAGATATAAATCCAAACATAAATGGTCAATTAATATATGATAAAGGAGCCATGGATATACAATGGGGAAATGACACCCTCTTCAACAACTGGTATTGGCAAAACTGAACAGCTACATGCAAGAGAATGAAACTGGATTATTGTTTAACCCCATACACAAAAGTGAACTTGAAATGGATCAAAGACCTGAATATAAGTATATTCAGGATATATTTCATATATCATGAAACCATAAAACTGTTAGACAAAAACATAGGCAAAAATATCTTGAATATAAACATGAATAACTTTTTCCTGAATCCATCCCCTCAGGCAAGGGAAAAAAAATTGAAAGTGAACAAATGGGACTACATCATGCTAAAAGCTTCTGTACAGCAAAGGACACCATCAGCAGAACAAAAAGGTATCCTACAGTATGGAAGAATATATTTGTAAATGACATATCCGACAAGGGGTTAACATCCAAAATATATAAAGAACTCACATGCCCCAACACCCAAAAAGCAAGTAACCCTATTAAAAAATGGGCAGAGGATATGAACGGACACTTCTCCCAAGAAGAAATTCAGATGGCCAACAGGCACATGAAAAGATGTTCCACATCGCTAACCATCAGAGAAATTCAAATTAAAACCACAAATGAGATATCACCTCACACCAGTTAGGATGGTCAACATCTAAAAGACTAGGAACCAAATGCTGGTAAGGATGTGGAGAAAGGGGAACCCTCCTACACTGCTGGTGGGAACATAAATTAGTTCAAACACTGGGGAAAGTAGTATGGAGGTTCCTCAAAAAACTAAAAAATAGAAATACCATTTGACCCAGGGATTCTACCCCTAGGAATTTACCCTAAGGATGCAGGATCCCACTTTCAAAAAGACATATGCACACCTATATTTATCACATCACTATTTACAATAGCCAAGAAATGGAAGCAACTGAAGTGTCCATCAGTAGATGAATGGATAAAGAAGATGTAGTAGATATACACAATGGAATATTATTCAGCCATAAGAAGAAGAAAAATCCTACCATTTGCAACAATGTGGATGGAGCTAGAGGGTATTATGCTCAGTGAAATAAGCCAGGCGGAGAAAGACGAGTACCAAATGATTTCACTCACTGTGAAGTATAAGAACAAAGCAAAAACTGAAGGAACAAAACAGCAGGAGACTCACAGAACCCAGGAATGGACTAACAGTTACCAACGGGAAAGGGACTGGGGAGGGTGGGTAGGAAGGAAGAGATAAGGGGGAATAAGGGGCATAACAATTAGCACACATAATGTAGGGAGTGGCATGGGGAAGGCAGTATAGCACAGAGAAGACAAGTAGTGACACTATAGCATCTTACTACGCTGATGGACAGTGACTGTAATGGGGTATGTGGTGGGGACTTGATAATGGGGGAACCTAGTAACCACAATGTTACTCATGTAATTGTATATTAATGATACCAAAAGAAAAAAGAAAAAATGACACAGTACACTTCAGCCAGGACATTCTCTTCCCTGTTGGAGATCCCCATCCTATTCAGTTCCATCACCAAACCTTGTACTGATATCCCCAGGGCTCTGGCATGTTTTGGTCGGTCAACCTAAATTCCAAGTCATCTATCAATGTTTGAGCCCAAGAAACTTCCCCAGTGAACACTGGACAACTACCATGCCCAGTGTACTGGACTAATGCTAAAGAGACAAAAGTGAAAAGATGTAAAACTGACCCCCAGAAGTTCCAACTAAATGGAGTCAAAAGCCGGGCTGTAGTCTCCATTTAGCTGCAGTTTTGCTGTGTGAGGTTTCAGTTACCCATGGTCAGCCCCCATCTAGAAGCAGATGACCCTCTTTCTGACCTATCATGAGAAGGTTGACAGTAGCCTAATACTATGTCACAATGCCTATATTATTCACTTTGTTTAATCTTATCACATAGGCATTTTATAATCTCTGATCATCACAAGAAGGGCAAGTCCAGTACAATAGGTATTCTGAGAGAAAGATCACATTCACATAGCTTTTATTACCGTATATAGTTATAATGTATTGTATCATTAGTTATGGTTATTAATCTCTTACTGAGCATAATCTGTAAATTAAACCTCATCAGAAGTGTGCATGTACAGGAAAAAACAGTGTATATAGAGTTCGGTACTGTCTGTGGTCTCAGGCTACCACTGGGGTTCTTGAAATGTATCCCCCAGGCATAAGGGGAGACTACTGTGTTCATAAATAGGTAGCTGTGTTTTCAGTCAAATGTGCTAAAACCCCAAAAGACAGAAACACTCCACTGAGTTGAGGAGAGCTGGCCTCTGCCTGTTCAGCTGCCTTTCCTGTCTTGGACTGTCCACTACTTTAACTGGTGATTCACAACTTAGCACCTGCTGGGCTTCTCAGCTTCTCTCCAGTGTGCTTTACCACTTCCTCAGCTGGACTGTAAGCCATGCAGGGAAGGACTGGGTGTCATTCTTTTTGAAGATTCCTATAGCACTTGGCACAGTCTAGGTTATAAAGTCAGGGCTCAATAAAGAGGTGTCAATTGTGTGTAGAAGATTCAGTGGGCAGGAAGGGGAAAGGAACTGGGAGAAAGCAACTTTTTTCTTTTTTTGAAGGAAGGAATAAGAACGGTAATCTGGTGAGGGAAAAAGAGGACTGGTTTTATGTGGGGGAGTTGATTTAGGTAGGAAAAAAATGAGCAGCCTCTGCACCATTTGAAATCTGCCTTCCACTAGATAATAGAAAGTAATCTTTCCTATTTGTAAAATGAAAACCATGCAAAAACAATAGCACACTTTGTACTAAATCTATTTGGAGAAGGAACAACAAAATTTCTCTATTCGCTCAATACAGTCTGGAATATAATACACAAAATTGTAATTCAGAGCACATTATCTATGCTGCTATTTATTTTCTGAGACAGTCCAGGAATATTATTCTACATTTTTATATTAAAACTTGTCCCTTTAAGATTCATATATACATTCTCAGGAGAACTGGTCTATGCCAGTTTTGGAAATGTTGACTGACTATTTGAATGATGAACTAAACAAAAGGTCACTTAAATTCTTCATTTATCACCAATGAGCCTTTAATAGTTGAAAATATCTGTTAACCTTTGTCTCAATCTTATCACTTAAAAAAAAAGAGGAATGAAAGTGCTTGCTTTTAAATATATGTGCGATATCACATATTTGTGAACTTTTTCAAGATTCTCAGATGGAAATGTGACTGGAATCATTAAAATTTAGTAAGCCTTGGGAATTTGAATCCTGTAATACTCTTAAAGGTAAAGTAATTAGATTAATGGATTTTTTTTTCTTTTAGTTAATCTTGTCAAGAGTCAGGTTGTTCAAGATCAGATGTTTTCCACTTTTCTATTGAAAAAAAAGAAAAACTGACTTAAGACTAAAGAATTAAATCCAACTTCCTAATTATTCCCTCCAAGTGGTCCTCTGAGACTCTAGCTGATACGGGGTTAAACTTTTTCTTTAACTAATTAAACTTTCTTTTAGTCAAGCAGCCCTAATGACCTCACTTTATAGACAGCTGGCTTCAGTACAATCAAAATAATTTTCTTATATGTAACACAGGGTAGGTGACTGATGACCACAAAGGTCTCGAAAAAAATACTTTTACCAGACGAAACCTTTAGTTAAAGGGTAGTAAGGAAGGAGAAGGAAAATGGGCAGGGTCAGTTCCAAGACTGAACTGGTCCAAATCTGAACAGATGCTGGGATCTGCATGTCCTGGGGACCACAGATGGGACGTTTTGCTAGCACTCATGGAATGCCAAACCAGGTGTGCAACAAGTCCTTACCCTGCAGAGCTTTAAAAGAGACCAGATATGTGGTCTACAGCATATGACAAACTGTCAATCCATTACTTTATAATGCACAATATTTAAAAGAATCAAGTCATCTGCTTCCCTAGAAGTGATTTGTGTTTTTAAGTACTAAAATGTATCTGTATCTGTATCTACTCTAAGTCACAATGAAACTCTTCTTTCTCTGAGCCCTGTGCACTTGCCAAATTAGGCTTTCATGGACTAATCACATACCAGAAAACCTCCCATGTGGAGCCAGGCCACACAACCAGAGCATTCTGCCTCCAAAGTTGACTGTGGGCAATGGGTGTGGGAACAAAGAGCTGGTTTTTCACCTTTCTAGAAAAGGATATTAGGAGGCGGCATGGACGGGCAAGGGGAGTGAAAAATGGAGAGTTTGCTGTAAAACCATCTACATTTTATCTCAAGAAAAAAAAATTGATAAACAATTAATGTAAAAAATTAAATACAATTATGTTAAGCCTCTCCAAGAGTGGAAGAAGAGAAAAGCTGCCGGAGGTAGTGACTGAACAGCGTTATCAGGAAGAATTATAACCAAATCTTAAGAAACTAGTGATGTTTTGGCATGCTCTCTGGAGTGGGGATTGAGAGGCAGGGGAGGACAGAAATGTAGACAAAAAGGGGAAAAAAAGCACAGTCTTGAGATAAACTTTAATCCCTATTCCTGTGGGCTATGCTTTTCAGAGGAATAAAACCAGTTACCTACCCAGCTGCCCTGTCTTCATTTGGTTAGCTGGTAAACCATTTTTTTGCAGCTCCAGTCCCAAAAGAGGTGTCTAGGTCTCACTCCTAGCTGCACCTCCCTGGCTGTAGTTTTCAGTGTCCAGAAAGCAAGTCATTGTCTGCTTGAGGAGGAAGTTGAGTCCTGGCTGGAAGTTTGCCAACACTAGTCCACTTGTCTAAGAGCCTCTAGAAAATCAAATGCTTTGGTCAAGTGGCAAAAACTAACTCACGTTCTAGGAAGGTGCTTGCTACTTACTTGCCAACTAACCTAATCACAACTCTTGTATCAGACTCTTGATTTTACAATCAAATTTTCCTTTCTGAAATATTGCTTGGCTATGAAAATAAAATTTTAATTATATAAATTTGCTAAGTGACTTTTAAAAAATCAAAGGTTAACTTTCTTTACTCTCTCAATCCTATTGTGCCATGCACAGGCATGCAGATCAGCACCAGTCTAATCTGCTGACTAATATCATAATCTTATGAGTTCAATGTTTTTTATTTTTGGCAGATTTCCATTTTTATTTTTTCAAGTCTAAGTTGCTTACAGGGTAAGATTTCAAAGCCAGCTCCAGTTCCTGGTGTCTTGGTGTAACTTTGGTTTTAGTCACTAAGGAAACAGTTCTTTGCTGCAGCTATACTGTAAATCCTTTAATTCCTCTTTCCCCTAATTCTTAAGTAATCCATTTAAACTGCAAAAGCAAATGCTATGAGAGTGTTCCATAAAACATAGCTTGTAACCTAATACATGAAAAAGAATATATAATTTAACCTCACAACTTCATATTAATTGCCACTAGAAATTCAAATTCAAGTACTCCATGCAGGATAAATAGATGAATCAAGGCAGTATATGAGAGATAAAGCTAGTACATGTATCATTATCTGATAAATAGTGTTTATCAGAGTGAAGGAAGATGGTGAAGGCAAGTCAGAAAGTGGTACAAAATTTAAGGCTAAAACTATCTGAGCTTGCAAGAAAATGCAAGCAGCATTTAATTATATACTAATTCTAAAATGCTTTGTTCCAATAGTTTACTCAGAAACCCAATTATTCCTTGCACAAACATTGACTGAGATCATACCTTATTCAATAAAGTACTAGGAAGGCAATGTTATGTTACATCCCCTGCTTGAGAGGGGATATAACAGAAGACATGTACAGAAGCCACAGAACAAAGCAAAATACACTGAGGGCTTCAGAAGGCACAGTATGCTATCGTGGATGGATAGGAGAGAGTTTATTGCTGGCTGACGTGTCAGGAGATGCCCCAATATAAAGACGGACATTTGTGTTACCTGTTACCCTGTTACCACCAGAACATGCCAAGCTGGTGGACGTGAGAAAACGTAGTCCAAAGACTGTGTGAGCACTGGAATGCTACCTTGTGTTTATGTAATGTCAAGTTGACCATTGTCCTGGGTGGGGGCAGACAGAGTGAAGCCCCATCTCAGCCAAGGAATCTGAGTTTTGAACTTCAATACAATAGTAATGGGTAGAATTTAAAATGCTTTTAGAGGGACTGGAGATACAATATAGTTCAGAGAGGAAATTCAAAACTAGAAAGTAAAGTACAGTTGACTGGAACAACACAGCTTTGAACTACCCAGGTCCACTTACAATGTGGATTTCTTTCAATAAAGACACTGGAAAATTTTAGGAAATTTGTGACAATTTGAACAAACATTTGTATCTCTCTAGCTTACTTTATTGTAAGAATAAAGTGTCTAATACATATAGCATACCAACTATGTGTTAATCAACTGTTCATGTTGTTGGTAAGGCTTCCAGTCAAACAACAGGTTATTAGTGCTTAAGTTTTGGGGGAGTCAGAATTTCTATGTGGATTTTGGGTTGTGGGAGAGTTGGCATCTTAACTCCTGTGTTGCTCAAATGCTCAAAGGTCAGCTGTATTTTTCACAAGGTAGAACGATGTACTCTCCCTGTTATTAAGTTCAACCTGGAATTTCTCAGCAATTAAACGTCCAGTAGACCACCGTGATTCATCATTCAGCAAAATCATGAGTCATACACTGACATTCATTAAGGCTTTGGTCTGTATGCTGCTGGCATTATCACGTCATCACACAAAAATAAACACCTGATGAGAAGTGCCTACAAAGCATCCCAACTAAAGATTAAATGTACATAATTTTCTATGAGGCCTTTCAATTGTCTACACTGCTCTGCCTCCTGAACGTCTACTTCGAAAATACTGCTTTACTGGCATCAACCATCCTAATTCAGAGAATTAAGTGGGGAGACAGGAGTGAGGATGGTGTTATCACAAAGGACCAGGAGAGAGGAAGGCAGTGGTCACTTAAGACTCCACAGATGAGAGTAAAATCGGGGAGTATCCTGATCCAAGGATCAAGGGGGAACTGTAGCCCAATTAGTCAAAAAGAAGCAACTGAATCAATTTTGCAAATGAAAGAATGAAAACAGATATCCAAGGTGATATGTAGAGTGAAGGACTTAAGTTTGGGTCTAGTTTTAAATAACAGCAAATAAAAGCCTGAAGCAGTTCATTTTTATCTCAAGGTATGAAATGTAGTAGTTCAGTCATACTGAAAAGGCCAGAGGGCGGTGTGCTACAAGATACCATTTTAATTAAACATTAAAGAATAAAGATGCCATTTCATATCAATTTAAAAAAAAATTATTAATGTCTAAATAAAGGAAAACAGGCATGGTGGCCAGAGTCAATTTAAGCTCTGAAATGCACACTCAAAGGATGAAATCATAATGTTAGGGGACATTTATTGCATTATTTAGTCTATCTAGCAGTTATTTTAAGTCTCATATAGTAGCCAGTTCCACAGTTTCAGGAAAACATAACTTCCAGCAGTGACACCTGATCTTTCAATGAGGGATTCAGAAGTACAACTGGTCTTTTTTGATGAGATCTCTAAATTTTCCATCTGGCTAGCCTGCTCTTGAGGTTTGCCTGCCTCGCTTTGAATGTGTTTACTATACCATGAGCTTTAATTATGAGAACAGTAAATGCTTTCTTCTTAAGATTACTTGCAACAGTTACTAAGATACCATTATGTGATAGTGATAGACAGACTCATCCCTCTGTCCATCCTTTAATCTGTCCCTCATCCTATTTTCCCCATTATAAGATCACTCTTGATTCTCCAACATTAACCTGTATTCTAGGCAGGAAAATTACATGACTGAATCTTCTATCTGATGAGGATTCTTTTATGTGTACCATTTCCTCTATTATCTCATCATCTTGAATACTGTTTTTGCTTTTCTATGCCTATCCTGAACCTCTGTCCCTCCATGGCTAGCTTACTTCTGGTCTCTTAACGAAAACTTCCTTGAAGGCAGTATCTCTTTCCTGACTTCCAACACTCATTACCCCAATTTTTTAACAATTTTAATCTATCATATGTTAGCTGCAAATTGTCCCATTATGCAATTGCATATTTTTCTATAACTCTCCACTGCATCCAGAATGGAGCATAAAAGTCATTTAGTAATACTTTTGACAGATAAATTCTAAAATTTCCCTTTTCTAAAAAAATAAAGGCTGGGGAAAAAAACCAACAAACCTGATTTGTTTCTCTTAAATGCTAATCCTTAAAGTGTCCATCTATGTTGCTTTTCATTTTCAGTGGAGATTTGTGCCAGTTACATTATCAAATGCTAAATAATTAGATGTGGGATCTGTAGCTAAATATGAGCAGGGTAGATAAAGGCTCTATGACTATCCTTTATAAAGTCAACAAACATTTATTAAATGCATACTATTGATGACAAGCAGGAAATCCTCCCCTTGGATTTTCTTATGGACAAAAGAGTGCATATTTGATAACAGCATAGCTTTTTTGAGAACAGATCTACTTTCTGGCAATTTTGTTTGAAAATTTTTGTCAATCACCCTTAAGAATCTGCGGCTCCAAAGCTGAAGGATATCAGGAATGGTTGTTTCATGTTGATCAAATGTGCAGTTGAGTCTAAAACAATGAGGAGAAGGAGGGGAAACACCCCTCACCAATCAAATTAGGTGATTACCATGATGACCAGTGGATACTGGAGCCTGAGAACCCTACCTTCCCAGGACGGAATGAGCTGCCACAATTAAAATAACTTCAAATAAATGCATAACAAAGCACATTCATTCTTTCTAAGATTTCAGTGGGACTAAGAAAATCATCCAAAAACCTCAACTTCAAGCTATTTAAGATAAGGAATTACATTTAACAGCATAAAATTTAAATAACTAAAATTGTGATAAGATTGCAATATTTTGCATGTCATGACAAGTTTTTTCTATCATAACTACAAACACACAAAAGTAGCAAGTGGTGGATGTGCTCTAGGAAGGAAAAATATCAAACTTTCATGGAAGGCCCTTTTGAAAAGAGTTCAAGAAGAAAGATGCCACAGTGAAACCGTCCAAGCAAATACACCTATAATGACAGGCTGCAGCAGAACGAACCCCCAGCTTATTCAAAATTCCAGATATCACCAAATATAAGCACCACTGAAGGAAAAGTTTTTAGTGTCAATGTATTTTATAGCTGCATGTTCCTATACACATTTTCACGGATGAGATTGAGCAAAATATGAGGCTGTCTTCCCTCCCACTTTCTAGCTGCCTGAAAATCCACTTTGCTGCTAACTATAAGCATTCCTCCAGTTTTATATATAAAAGCCACCAAAAGTCTGATGTAGTAAAACTGAATGGACATTTCAAACATGGGCCAATTGTCCTTTCTTATGACATGTGAAGATAAGCACATATACAGAGGTATGGACCACAATATTTGCCCATGATGTTCACTAGAACAGAGAGACATCACTCTTATCTTTGGAAAGAACTGAAGATTTATTAGGAGGCAGCATATTGGACAGTCTTCTGAATATCTTATACTTTCTTTTGTGGTATTCTGTTCCTTCAGGGGCTTCATTACCCAGGCTTCTTTCTGCTCTCCTTACTGGATGTGGTCACTGCTCAGAAGTCTGATAACTAATCCATCCTCAGATAATGAGGGGGCTGCCTACATTCTTGCCTGTAAAATTGCAACCAAATAGAGGAAGTCCAGAGAAAGTTTTCCTAATAGAAAAGGGGAAAAGAAAAACTAGTTTCCAGGTCCACAGATGCCAAAATACTCAAGAAAACTATTTATTTTTAAATGTTTTGCTTCCTTAATAGATTGTCAAGAAATTGGATTTTACATTAGATTTGAATCATCCACTGTATTTGAGACCTATGCCAGGCACAGTACTTGAAGCATTCATGTGTATTACCTCATGTAATCCTTAAAATCTTGTTAAGAGAGATTTCATTTCCACTCATAGTTAAGAATACCCTGCCCAAGTCACAGAAACAGATTAAGAGCAGAGCTGGGACCTAGACTCAGGTTTTAAGCATTAATAAGGACAGAATAACAGGAACACACTCTCTGTTGGAACTTTCAAATTGCTTCTTTGACTTTGTTGGGGAAAATGAAAATGAAGGAGGAGAAAAAGAGTGATTAGTTTTCACAGGAAAAAAGAAAGCAAGCTTATAATTGATCAAAGTGTTTCTCTTGCAGAACTTTACTATTGGCACCTGGTAGCTCTGGGCCACTAGAGCTGTGCCATCTAAAGCAAAAACAGATAAGTCCTCACCATCTAAATGCCTTTATCTGTCCTCTGATCACTGGGTGTCGCTGAATGCTGACAGGCTAATGTATCATGCCTACCAATTCTTTCATAAGTTCATAGGAAAAAAATACAACTTAACTCATGCCTGCCATGCAAAATACCATTCAAACTGTGCTGTGTTTCTGTTTTCTGAACTGCTTCTGATGAGTATTATAGATAAAATGCAAAAATGCTAGAGCTGGAACAAGCTGTTATAAATGAACCCTAGGTGCTACGCTTTTGTAAGGAACTACACTGACTAGGGCAAAACCTTTAAAAATAAATTGAACATTCAACTTCCACCTCTGTGGCAAAGACAAAAAGGCCAATTATTTACACTTGGTGCTATGTTGAGCCCTGGTTAAAAAGGAAATAGAGACCAAAGAAAAGTAAACGCAACGCTGTATAAGCCCTATGTCTTCCGCTAGATGACAGAGGAGGCAATGGTCTTTGGCAACATATGGTGAGCCAGTTAAGTGTAGTATGCAGATTTGCAGCAGAGATATCGAATAGTATCTTCAAAAGAACAGGACAATGACTATGACTAAAGTGCCACAGGGAAAAGCACAAAAGCACAATTGGAAATATGAAGACTCAGCAACATCTTGAGGAAATAAACACTTCTCTGTCCTTCAGATGAGCTACTCAATAGTCGTGGAAAACAAAGCAAATCCTTTAGGTAGAAATTTATGAATTCTTCTGCGACTCTTTGCAGAGATACTTAGCTTTGTGATCTGGCAGATGGCTTGAGATAACTTTAATAGCAGGGCTATAGATTTAAAAATATATTTAAAAGACAGTTCACATTTAATTTTATTTCTGGTGAGATTAATGTTCTACAAAGTTGGCTTAACTAAAATGTTCTGTGAAATAATTTTCTTGGTGAATCAATCTTTATAGTTCAATGCTTACAAGGTTTACATAGAAATCTTTATGAAACATAGAAGATTCAATAAAAAGCAACCATAAATTGACTCACATAGGAGAAAAATAACAAGACTATAGTATCAGTACATTCATGTCTAAATAACAGAGTAAGGATTTGACTATATCAGACACACTGTAATTGGTCCTGTTGCTGCTGCGTGCTCTCCTCTTCCTACTTCAATGCAGGAAACTCTAGAACAGGCAGGCAAAACTCAGCTCCTGTGAATCTCACTAGCCATACACATTATTCCAGGCAAGCAAAACAAGGTTAATGCAAACCTCCCCCAAGAGAGACATCCGAGTGACTCCAGATAATCAATCACAGCAGGAAGTATCTGGGTTGCCAGAGATGTTGCCAAGTTCACCCTATGGAATGGACCAAGAGTCACTCCCTTCCTATGGAAGAGAATGGAGATGTGATTCCAAATGTCAAATTCTGGATTTATAATCAATAATCCTATTGTCAGATCATTTACAACAAATGTGTTTATTCAGCTGACATTGACAGGAAACTCAATTTATTATCTCGGAGCTGTGTGAAGTTATAGATACACTGTCAACATGCATTTATATGTGCTGAATCCATCTGTAGTTTCTCTTTTTCTGTTGGGAAGAGTTCACACAGCTTACGAAAGAGCCTGACCAGATCATAAATCAAGGGGAAGCAATTTCTGATAACTGAAGATGACTTTCCCCTAAAGCTTTCATGTGACGAAGATCTGAGGAGCTCTGTGACTAGTGCAAAGGAAAACCCATCACAGCGTTTTTTTCCTTCCATCAATAGCCATCCCTCTGTTCCAGAATGCACAAGCACAGTCTCTAGGCTCTTCTCAGCACTTTAATTCGCACTGCCCTTACACCCAGGGAGGCCTCAAGCAGCTTAACTTTCTACTCATTGCTCTCCTCACATCCCATATGAGCAGAGCAAAATGACTTACTACCAACTTTGGGCTCTCCTGCCCAAGGTATGTTTTCAATTGGTTTAAAAGTAGGAAAACTTTAACTTGTATATTTTATGAAGGGAAACTGCTGACACTTGAGAATCGGGAAAAAAACCTTAAAGATCTTCTCGATGACAGACTGAAGGATGGGAATGAAAACTACCCAACCAGCCCTAGCTCACTCAGGAAATGTCCGTGGGTGCCACACACCATGCAAACTTCCCTTCCTAAGCAACAGGCACCACCAAGTCAGACTCAGCCTCAGTCACTCATGGGCCAAGATTCCTGTTCCATTTCCCTCCTAACAGAGATGCTGAGGAAAGGCAGGGAGAAGATGCTGACATCAACAGAGGCTCCCCTGCCTCACACAGTCTTCGTCTTAGCATGGATGTTCATTGCTAGCTATAAAACTATAAATAAAATGCCATCAGGGAACTGAACTAGATGTAAACAAATTTGCAATGCTTTACCAAGTTGCTTTTAAAGTTCTCGCTCCCCTCCACCCCCAAACAATAGTGATTACAACTAGAAGATAAAGCTTTAAGTACAATGATATTTTAAGTTCAGTGTTTTGTCTCTTTACAGCTTTGCCTATGAGAAGAAATCTTTCTAAAAGGGTCTTCTAACAATATAAAAATCACATATGTGCCAGAGAGAATGCTGAACTTAATTTGCTTCTAAGTAGATAATGCCACTTTCCCATGATTATACAACTGAAAAAACAGATTAAAAAAAACTGTTACAGAGTTTTTCTTTTACTGCAGCAAAACCATTTCAGAGAAAAGATAAACACAGAAAACTATTACAAATGTTGTAAAAAGCCTAAGAAAGCTTGGTAAATAAGGAAGTTTTAAAGTACTGCTCACATAAAAATAAATGTTACTGTCCATCACTACTCTGGGTGGGATAAGCTTTGCAGAAGGAATACTTAGATGCTAGAGGGAAAAACGCCAACAACAATTGTGATTCAGATTCCCTGTTGTTTACAAAAGAGTTTCTTTGCCTTCTATTCTGCCTCCACAGGCATAACCATTTAGTGGCCACACATCCATAGCATGTGGATTTTTTCTCAAGTTCTTCCAGAACTTAGAAGTTCATTAATGCAAACGGACCATCTGAGAACACACTGTTACAAACAACTTCCTTAAGCATGTGACTAAAGTCAGAATGTTCCAAGAGGCTTTGGGAGTAATATTTTTACTGAGCATCAACAGCCAAACTGGATTAAAATGGTCAGGACCAGGAACAATCGTTTCCCCTCATCCTCTTGTTTAAAGTGTTGATTGACTAAAAATTATTAGAATGTCCTCCCTTCTTCAGCCACCAGAGTAAGTGAAAGGAAACATCTCATAAATCTACAATCTAATAGCCACATTTGTAATTTTTAAAAAGCTCACATGATAAAAACAGCTGTGAAAGAGCCATTCTGTCTTTTTCTTCTTTAACAGAAACTGTTCTCTCTTCTCAGTTAGTTTACCATATGGAGGGATAAAAATGCAATTCAGAGGGAAGAAAGTACAGTTGAAAGTCTCCTGACAGGGCATCAGGACACCTGTGTAAGCACACTAGGTGCCCACGTGACCTTGGCCAAGTCACTGGGAGGTCAGGCTTCCCAAAGCTGTCCGAGAATCTTGTTTGATGTTTTACTTGTACCCTGATGACAGTGTGAGATAGCGTATAAGACAATGAATGTTTGGTAGAAAATTGTTTATACCAATGCAATATACAGTTCCTATCAAAGAGTGAGAAGTTCCTCGTCTGTATTCTGGGATTTTGCGGTCTCTCATGTAAGCTCCAGTTCTATATTTTCAATAGGCTATAAGGTATTTTCTTTTCTGATTCATCTTAATGTGAACTGCTTTCTCAACTCACTCTTAATGTCAAATATTCAACAAAAAACTAAAGGTGTGGGTGTGCATGTGTGCACATGTGTACATACTTGTGTATGTATTTCCCTCATACACTTCATTAGATAATTAGAACTGAAGGAAGCATAATTGATGACTAATTTAGTAGGAACAAAGCAAGAGAAACCTGGAGCTTTAGTACATCAAATCAGTGAAAGACAAATTAAGGCTTAATAACCCAAACTGTACAACCTACTTAAAAATTATGATTCATGTTAGAAGAACTTATAACTGAAACAGCCTCATCATATTTCCTTTTGTTGTCAGCAAGTGTTCCTCTTTTGTATCACCCCAAAAAACTATCATCTTTTAAATGCTTCTTACAATTCCACAATTAAAGACAAATCCATCATAAAAACTATAAAAAACTAAGTTCTCTGGATGAATCAGAATCATAAACTAGGTAGTGCCAAAGCAGTTCATTAAAGAGAATCCACCAAAGTAGAGAAATTACATTTGTTTCCAAGTCATCCTACACATTCTGTGTCCCCCTCACCCTCCCTCCCTCTCTCTCTCTCACACCTTCACTTACATACACACATGCACAATCATAGGTGAAAAAACACTGCAAATAGGGAATGCTGAGTGTTCTGTGTTCCAATAAGCTGAATAAGGACAAACTCATGTCTCATGCAACTCAATGAAAATGTCCACCTCCTCAGGTACAAAATTCTGTTTTATATTTATTCTGATCTCAGAAACATTATAATAACCAGTGTGAAAAAATGTTTGCAATGGTTTGGGTATGGGTGAGGAGGATGGGGAGGGAAAAGGACATGTTGAAATCAGAACTAACCTCTACCATAAAAGAAGACCTCTTCTTGGTATTAAACACTCTAGTGGAATCTAGATTTTTCCAGAGATTACTTCAGTTTAGGTGTAGCCATGACGAGTTTTCATTTTAAACCCCATTTGACTTAGCAGTTACCCCATTCAAATGTTTTCCTGAGACCCCAAGGGCACTGATAACTCAAATTTGAGCAGAAAGGAGTAAATCAAATGCCATTTTTGCAGCTACTATTCAATAGGGTCTTCAGGGTGTGAAGACATCATTTTGTTATAAGAGTGAGAAGTTCCTCGTCTGTGTTCTGGGACTTTGTGGTCTTTCATGTAAGCTTTAGTTCAATAGGCTATAAGATAACCCAATTGATATATTCTAATGTCACCTAAATTTGTGTTTTCAAAACATCTGCCTTCAAGAAAATAGGCAACAAAAATTAGGATTATTTGGGCATGAGATTTGCTGGAGTCTAACGTTTAAGAAGAAATCCAGCATCTTGTACAAATGGGAGAGGATACAACTGATTAGTGTGCCCAGCTAGAGCTGGCCTTAGCAGGGACAGCCAGAAGTAAAGTGTGCAATAA
This sequence comes from Manis pentadactyla, assembly GCF_030020395.1. Lineage (NCBI taxonomy): Eukaryota > Metazoa > Chordata > Mammalia > Pholidota > Manidae > Manis > Manis pentadactyla. Next base: position 37,181,885 of record NC_080026.1, on the reverse strand, counting down.
AGTGTCCTGCATTATAGGACATCATGCTGGGCTCTGTTCATTGAGCAGACCATCTCCCTAGGTAAACAGACTCTGAGACAGAGGTTAACATGCAGGAAATGTACTGGAGGAGAGAGCTCACCAGCAGGGTGGTATAAAAGGCCATCTTGAGCTAGAATGGAACCATGGAATTGCCACCAATTGGGTGATATAACCAAGCCTTCATGTCCCTCATGAAGTAGTCACTGAATGTGGTTGACCCTAAGAGGAATCATGAACTTGGACAACACCTCTTCCCTCACCTGGGTGAGGAGAGCTGCTTTCCATCCACACTCCCAGTAGCTGGAGGAAAGAAGAGGAAACCCTTATGGGGAAGAGCCTGGATCACAGCAACCATAACAGGTGCTTAGCAGGCAACTGAGGTAGGAGCCTAATGGGAAAGGCAGGGTTGTGAGCTGCCTCAATTTCTATGGGCTCACTAGTGCCCAGGGCTCACTCAGATCTATAAGGCCAGCAGGAGGCTCTGCTTCCCCTCAGAGCCACCCAGAAATTGTCCTGTTAAAATATAAATCCTCAAGGTCTGTGGATGGTCACCTGCTTTATATTGTCTTCACTATCTTAGTCACAAAAATATTAATCAGATGGCTATGGCCTGAGTGCACTGTCAGAGGCATGAAGAAAGGGTAGTAGACAGTAGTGAGCAATGCCCTCCTACTAAGTTGCAGCATCCCAGGCAAATCTAGGCAAGGGGCTCCTTCTAGAAATTATTCCACAGACTGTTTCCCTGGTCAATGTAGGGACTCCTAAAGCAAAAACCCAAACTCTGGGTCTGAAGGACCAAGAACAAATTAGGAAAAGGTACAACCATTTCTTGAAGTATGATTTGACTCTATTCAAGTCATTGCAGTATGGATAAGAAGTGATGCAGTGGGCCACACAGGAGCCCACACCCTAACACTTGGTCCTCTTGCACACTGATGATTTATGTTACCCTCAGACATCCAAAATGAACTTCATGTGCAAAGATTTCAGAATGTAGATAACCAAGAAAGACTTTTTGCTTAAGATTCAACTAAAAGATGTATAACTAGCAAAATGACACCCCCTTACAAATGAACCAAAAAGCCAATTAGGGATGAATCTAAATGTGAAACAAGGCAATCTTCAATCATTTAAATTCCAAGTTTGAAATCAGGAATTCTGTGGTTCTAGATTATAACTTTCCTTTGCTAATTCAGTTGGATAATGAATGTAAACTGTAACACTATAGCACAAAATTGCTACCCATGGACTAAGCAGTATTGATTTGGGGACCAACTTCACACAGTAAGATATTCATGATTCATGGAGAGGCTGAAAATTAGATGCCTTGAGATCTTTCTGTAGGTCTCTTCCAGCCTAAGTGGAAGATAACTTACAATACAAAGCACTGGGAAATTAAATTTTGTTATTGTTATTTTAGTACATTTCTAAGCCCCTGTCCTAATTTTATTCCTTCTTTGGTGTACCTTGAACCCTTTTCAGCTCCCTTATCTACTTATCTATCGCCCATCTGCCTGGAGATCACCACTAAACGAGGGAATATTCTGACATGGGCAGCGTCCCACACTCCAGGCTCTTCCCTCACATTTCTGATCAAAATCTTTTACCTCATTTCCTCAAGGACCTCCTCCCTAACAGGCAACTGATGAAATCATAAAAATTAAGGCAGTGATGGCTATAGTTACTTAATGGATTACCCATCCTAGATATAGACATATACTGCAGTGTTATTTATTGGCCTTTTAATCCCTATTAATGCAGAGCAAAGAATGCAAAAATGGTGTCACAGGAAAGCCTTCAGTTTCTTCCTTATCCCATTAGAATGTGGGGTTACTGTGGTTGGGTGGGAATAGCTTACAAGTACTTTTTCAAAGTGACTGCCTGAATGAGGGTAGAAAAAAAGGTACAGATGATTTATAGAAAATAATGGATTGATTAATAATTCAGAGCAACAGTAAAAGCAAAATCCTGGTACCTTATAATTATAGCACTCACTCAATAAATATGCATAAAGTTCATCAATTCATCCAACAAATACATAGCACATCTGGGATCTGGTATTTGCTATCCAACAGATACCTTTAATTGTGTATTCCAAAGTTATAATTTATGGTGGAAATTCCAACAGCTAAGACTGGTATATAGGAAGGCACAGTTAAATAGAGGAAACTTTGCAATGCACTTAATACCTTGCTTTGGAACCGGAGATGAGCCAATTTGGCAAATTCTAAGGCTGATAATCATATATGGTTTTTGTCAATGATGCAGCTTATCTATTTAACAAGGGAGGTACCCAAGATAAATATTTTTTTCAAAAAGCTTGCTTTTGTAGAAATTATGTGAGTAACCAACCCCAGGAATACTTATTAATCTTAACAATTTAGTGGTTTAAATGTACATGAGAAGTCACCCAAGCTAATTATAATTCTAGGAGAGTGGATCTCATATCCATCAATTACTTTGGGGCAAACTAATGAAATACCTTTAAGCTTAAGAAAGAGAAAAGATGACACTAAAGAAGCAAAGGAACATACCTATTCACTTCCAGAAAGTTTTAACTAGAGACCAATCATACTAGCAGGAACAACAGAAAAGTTAAAATGTTTGAAACCAGAAAAAGGAGGTACTATCAGGGTAAAACAGAAACAGGAAAAGCAAGAGGAAAAAGACCTACAAAAGTTTCCCATTAGGATTGGTGGAGTATCTAAAGAAGAAACTGCCAGTCTTGACAATACCCTTGCCAGTCAAATTTCACATATTAGAAGCTAGAGAAAATTAATGAGGCTGGTAATCCTCTGATTTGCTGAGATGTTCTGAGTACAGAACCATGGGAGGCCTCTTGTTCTCTCTGAGTATCAGTATTCTTAGACTGAAAATAGAACCCAACCCTCTTGCCAGTAATCTTAAATATACACTAGTTGAGTTTTGAAATTCAGCAAAAAATATCAATATATTCCAGGATTCAAAAGGGAGAGGAAAGCAGAGAATTCACATCTCTGGAGATCCTCCTATATAAAGACACATAGCACAATGGATAAAAGCAGAGACTCAGAGCCAGACAACCAGTTTCAGATCCTACTTCGGCTGTTCAGCTGTGTCACAGGGTGCTGCATGTATTAAATGAACTGCTATTATGAAGAGCAGAGTAAGTGCTCATTACAGGTTAGCTATTGTCTTTGGTACTCTGTGCTGGGCCCTTGCTTCTATGTCCATGGCCTCTCCTGCCTCATGTATTTGCCATGCATTTTCATTTATCTGGACTCTACTGAGTCCCCTGAGCCTTCTCCCCCCTCCCTTCCCATATTCTTTCCCCCTCAACAACTCACCATTTCTAGGCAGCATTGCCTGACCTCTCTAGACTAGAACAGATGCCCCCACACTCCGTTTTCACTACGCCCTCTCACTGTGTGCCTAACTGTAGGGAACCTGAGAGCTCCCATTCCCTTCCTGGGGTCTAGCCAAGTACCAGGCATTCACAAGGACTACACAGGTGCTGAACTAATATGTTTCTTCACTGACTCCTTCTAACAAGCCTATAAAATGGGAACTTTATTATTTCCATTTTACAGTCAAGATATATAAGCAACAAAAGACAGAGAGGTGAAGCAAAGATTCAAGAGCACATAATTGTAAAAGCAGGACACAGAATTTGAACCAAAACCTGTCTGATCATGTTCATGCTTCTTCCTGAGTCTACCTTCCCAATGGATATGACATTTTACAGATTTAATGGGAGACTCATTCACAAAAGTATATCTGTGTCTAGAATGGCAAGCAAAGCAAACAAGTTTGGTATAATTATCAGCCTGATTTCACTAAGGGAAACGTGCCAACTAAGTCATCTTTAGAACAGCCATTCTCAAAGTGCAGTCTCTTGACCAGCAATATGAATGTAATCTGGGAACTTGTTATCAGTGCAGATTATTGGACACCATACTGGAACTACTGAATGAGAAACTCTGGAGTAGGGCCTGGCAATCTGTATTTAACAAGTCCTCCACATGATTCTGATACATGCTCAAGTCTGAGAACCACCCTCTTACAGATGTGCTTATTCATTGATAGGTGCTCCCCTAGACAAGAGGAACATATGGTGGGGGAGAGTGGATGTTTGCTCAGATCTCTACCAGTGATACAGGCCATAACTTTTCCACTTGGTCACAAGACAACAACCTAGTCAAACTTTTAATTGAAGTTTTAAGCCCAGTAAAATATATTGGTAGGGTCAATAATATTTTTTTTCTTGAGAAGATGATGTCATTAATTATCAGAAATAGACATGCTTAAAACAGAGTTTTGTTGTTCAAGAAGCTCAACATTCTAGTCATTCCAAATTATTAGGTTCTTAATTACAGCATGTTTAATACCATTTTTAATTCACTGGCAAATATTTATTGAACAACTGTGCGCCAGGATTGCCCTAGGAGATGGGATATGATGCCAAATAAATAATGTCTCTGTCCACAAGCAGTTATGGTTTTAAACATTCCAAAAGCAAGCCAATATAGCAGTCAACAATATTTAAAATGCAAATTTTTACTTGTCAAAAAATATAAAATAATCTTTAAAAAAAATTAAACCGTCATGTTCAAGAGCCAATACATCTATGGTATTTCAAGAATCATTATAAAATGACTAAAATAATAAAAAGGAAGCCTTAAAATGTTTACTTAAAAACTCAGGGTTTCCAATTCTCAGATGCAGTAAGCACACTCTATCTAACCCACTGATCACAACAAAAAAATGTATGAACAGAATACATACAGCACCTACTTGAAAACTCTGAAAGTTAAAAAAAATAGCAAGTGGATTGGAAAGTGCCAGAACTCAAGGAATGACTCAGAAGGCAATTAATTTGTTTCTTTGTTCCTTCTATATTTCCTGGCTCAGACTTGAGCACAGCCCAAATCCTCAAACTGTAAAGTAGGCATGAAGAGGAAAATATCCAGAGAAACCATCATTTCTGGCCAGCAAACAAGGAAAGGGGGCATCTGTGAGTCAGTGAGTATATATGGAAATTGTTTTCTTTTTTTTTCTCCTCTTAGTTTCCCTCCCTGCCACCTACTGAGTAGAGTTCTGGTGAGTGATAAGGATGCACCCATGACAGGGCAGTAAGCATTCAGGTACCTGCAACTCTGAGGGAAAAGCTTTCTCTCTGACCAGAGGACCTGGGAAAGGGGGTCTCTGAGATCAGAAGAGTGTGGAGGAGTCCCCATTATTTTTTCTCTCCTCTCTTCCCATTTTGAACAAAGGCAGACCCATTTGTGGAAAACATGCAACACTGCAGGTAGGTTAAAATCTAGCTTTGTACCCAGAACCAGGAAAAGGGACTCCCTGGGAGCTGAAAATATGGGGCAAGTACAGAAAAGAAGTAGCTGAAAAATGGGGTCCCTTCATCCTGGGTATAAAGTACTTGGCTCACTTCCAAGTTACACATATTTGGAACTAGCCTAAAGCAGCATATCAAGAGCTTGAACTAAACTAGAATGTAGACTACTCCTAAGTCCCAGATGGCTGCCAGCTCGGCACACATGGTAGGTAAGTCTGAGTAGTACCGCCAAGGCTCTGAGAACTTTTGGAACCACAGCTCACAGGAGGGAAGATGGGACTCATGTTCTAAGCCTAACCAGGTTCACTGCTTGATTAAAACAAAAAGAATCAGTATCTGTCAGAAGATATTAACAGAACACAAAGTCTCATAATATAATAATCCAAACGCCCAGGATACAATCCACAATTACTCAGTATACAAAAGGAAAGTTTAAATCATAAGGGATAAAACAATAAACAGAAGCTATTCCTGAGATGATTCAGATGTTACAATTATCAGCTGAATAATTTAAAGTAGCTTTTATAATCATGTTCCACGTAGTAAGAACAAAGACTCTTGAAATGAGTGGAAAGACAGAATTTTTAGTGAAGAAATAAATTATATAAAGAAACAAATAGGAATTCCAGAATTTAAAAAAATTACAATAAATTTAATTTCAAAATGGAGTCAGTGGCAGAATAGAGATGGCAGAAGAAGGAATCAGTGAACTTGAAGATTTTCTTTTTTTTACTCTAAACAACAGGAAATAAAAAGAATACAGCCTCAGAGACCTGCGGGGCAACATCCAAATGCCTAACATTCATGTCTCTGAGGTCATAGAAGAGGAGGATCTAAAGATTGGAAGAGAAAAAAAATATATTTTAAAGAAATAATGTCTGAAACCTTCTAAATTTGATAAAAGACATTAATTTACAGGTTAAGAAGCTCAATGAATACCAAACATTTAAAATATATATATAGATACATAATAATCAAATTACTGAAAACAGAAGATAAAGGAAAAATCTTTAAAGCAGTCAGAAGAAAACACATTACACATTTGACTGATTCAACAATTAGAATAATTGCAGCTTTCTAATCAGAAAGCATGGAGGTCAGAAAATAGAGGAATAGTTTATTATGATGAGTATTTCATAATGTATGTAATTGTTAAATCACTATGTCATACACCTAAAACCAATATTGTATATCATCCATACTTTCATAAAAGAATATAATAGAGCATCATTTTTGAATTGCAGAAGAAAAGAACTGAAAGAAAAGAATTCTGTCAACTTGGAATTCTGTATCTAATGAAAATACCCTTCAGGAATGTAGGTAAAATAAAGACATTCTCAAGTAAAGAAAAACAAAGGGAATTCATGGGTAGCATTCTAAAAGAAATGCTAAAATAATTTCCTCAGGAAGAAGGGAAAAGAGCTGAGAAGGAAATTCAGAACTTCAGGAAACAAAGAAGAGCAACAGAAATGGTAAACATCTAGGAAGATACTATTTTTCTTCTTTTAAGTTTTGGAAAACATGCATGACTATTGGAAGCATGTGTGCGTGTGTGTGTGTGTGTGTGTGGATAAAAAACATTGCCTGTTGGGGTTTCAATGAAGGTACACCTAATACACATAACAACTACAAAAAGGATTGACAAATAACAAACAGTCTAGGTATTTAGACAACTAGTCACAAATCCACAATTACTCAGCATTAGCTGTTTGAGGGATCCTACTTCAGAAAAGCAGTTCAAGTCAGTGGAATTCAAGAAGGAAAAAAATAGCAGTGAATATCATTCACCTATTTATAAAACTAGGGCTATGCTTGTAATGAGTCTGAAAGGCAGAATGACACAAGTTATCACAAACACAGTTGTTTGAGTATGTACTGCAGGCACTCCATTCCTCAAAATACAAAATCATCCTATCTTTAGAATTTCAAGATTAATATGTTTGAGCTAAATCAAGCTGGAATTAACCATGGATGTTTCTTCTCTTCTGGCTGGACTAGAAAAAGAGAAATAGAAAGACATGTGTTTGTAGGCTGATCCTTAGTCCTTCATGTGAGGATTTTGCTTACTGACCCTGTTCCAGAAGCCTGGATGAATGTGTTGATGAAAGGTCATTTTACAACTTCACGCATTCCAGATGGCGACTCTTCAGAAAGAATGTCTTTCTGGTAAAAGCTAGAAAAACACTTCTCACTTTTTACTGCTGCTAACATTTTATTTCCTGCCAACACAAAAACAGGCCCTAATAATGGGACAAAATGTTTTCTTATTGTAACTGTGTTCTTCCAAATGCACTGGTGTAGCAAACATGGGTACAGGGCCGCTGGAGGGAAGAAAGTTCTGTGGGAGGCTCAGCTCTGCCGCTAACCAGCTATTAAAACTGGTGCAAGTTAGTTTCTTTTAGCTTTTGCTACTCTAGATAAGCTTTTGCACATTCTAAAAGAATCCTCAATTTCTTCATCTGTAAAACACAAACCAGAATACAGTGACTTGTCCAAGAGCCACAAACAGAACATGAACCCAGGTCTCCTGACTTCTCGAATCATAATTCTCACCAATTATGATGCTTTGATGTCTGAGAAACCCAGAGTCTTCACCCAAGTCTCTTCAGCTGCTGTGCATGAGAGGACGTCAAAGTCAGGTGACAGACCAATGTGCTTAGTCACCAGCTAGCTACTCAATCTTAGGATCAGTTTCTTAGCTAGGAAATGAGACTGCTGCCCTACTTAGAAAGAGCACTGATCCCCACATATACTTGACCACCGACTTTGTCATATATTTCATCTTGTAGCAGGAAATGTTTTTGGACCACCCTCTGGTAAATGTGATTGGTGCTTCCCAACTTCTCAAGCCACGAGGCACACAGAAAATAAAGATCCTGGCATTCCATACTAGCGTTAAGTGGAAGAGGATGGTTTGGGCAGGAGGCGAATCCCCCTGAGTGCCCTGCGGGCCGAGCGGCCTCAGGGCCTCAGCACTTCTGCAGCCCCAGCTGCCCCACCCCAGTTGGGAAGCTGCAGCCTTCAGGTAAGCTCGGGCGTGCACAGCATTACCCAGCACTCTGCAACTCACAGCGGCGTGCTTCCTGCCAGCCAGCTCTGCGCGAGGCAATTCCACGAGGACCTCTGCCGCTGGACGGCGAGCTGGGCAGGACGTGATTGGGGTGCAGGTGGCAGTCCTAAGAGCTGAAGAGATTCAAAATGGGGTGAGAGTCAGACAGAAAAGTGCCTACGTTCACCAAGACAGGAAGTGAGACAAGCCTCCCACCCATTCACTCTCCTCCTAAACACATTATCTGAAATCCTAAGCCAAAGACAGAAAACTAATATCCCTCTTGAGCATGGATGCAAACATTTTGATCACATTTAGATCGCTGACTGCCCTTTAATGGCGTCTCTTCCCCCCGACAGCCTTTGCTGTTCACTTTGTTCTGATGTCAGCTGCGCAAGGGTTTTGGCCGATGAGGCCAGGTGGGATGTTTTGGGTCTCGTGGCCTCCAGAGACAGCCCTGTTCTGACCCAGGCACAGTTAGACAGACACCAAGTGCCCAGAGATAACTGAATAGAAACAAGCAGGTTTTTTATATGAACGAAAAAAGATGGAAGAAAGGGAATAAAAATCTGAAGCAACCATACTTTTAGTAACTTCAAAGTTCAAATCACTGGATTACTTTTTTCTTCCCCTGAACTAAGCAAGGATTTAAAGAAAAAAGATGCACAACAAAAACACACTGCCATCAGGGATTCATTCAGCCAAGCAATTTCCAGAGGCTATGCTGGAATCATTTCACATTCAGCTCAATATTCTGTATCTTCCACATCTATATCTTTTGTCCCATACAATGATAACTGATGGTCAGCATTACAGCCCTGAGGTCCTGCAGCACACCGAATCAGCAAACCGAGATTCAATTATATTCATAAGACTGGATGTGCCATGGCTGCAAAGGGGACTTGGAGATAGATAAGGGTTGAAACAAAGGATTTTCTGGTTAACCCTTAGTAAGTCAAAATGAAATGAAAAGGATTCAATTCTAGACAACATTCTGGTTGGCAGAGAAATATTTTAATATTTGAACTTGTATAAAGATGAACATTTATAATCTCACAGCCAACTGAGCAGCAATTTTACTGGAATAAGAATTTCTGTTTTAACACAGGAGAAAATCATGCTAAACTTTTTATGGGGGCCAGGCTTTACTGTTAGTAATTTTGCATAATTAAAAATTTTTCTAGATTTCTTTTTGCTTTCATGCAAAAGATACATGGCTATTTTAGAAAAACAGGAAATATAAAAGCAAAAAGAGGGGAGAAATGTTTGGGAATTTCACCAACAAGAGAAAGTCATCCTCATTAATTATTGGTGAATATTATTACCATGTTCTTTTACCTAGGGATGTCTACACATTTTAAAGTTTTTAAAAAAGATTTCTTTAAAACATTTGAACCTACAGTTTTTACTTAATATTACATTTGAAGACTTTCCACATAATTAAAATTATGCCACAATATCATTTTTAAGGGTTGCAAAATATTCCAGCATATAAGTACACTAGAGTTTGCTCCCCACTGTTAAACACAAGATTTGTTACTGATTTCATTGTGGTGAACAATAGTGCAATTGACAGCCTATAGCTCAATTTTTGCTATGTGGCCCAACACCTAGCACAATGCCTGGCACTTTGTTGGCCTTTGGTGAATGTATATCGAATGAATTAATGATATCTTTAGCACACTTTCCAGAAGAGGCTTGATGGATACAAGACTAGGAATATATTTATGACAAAGGTCAAAGGATTCCAGAAATGTTTTATCAACTTATATTCCTGAAGGCACTGTGTGAGGGTGCCAGAATAAATATTACTTCAAAATAACAACAAAAACTCATCACTGATTATCATATTCGGAGTAGCCATCAAAACATTACTAGGGATGTTTCGGGGACATGTAAGGGAAACTGACAAAACAGTCGTTGCTTGGACTGGTAAGTGCGACGTATGTCTTATGATTTGTTTTCTTCTTCTCAAAGTTACTCACTCTAAGTCAAACAAGGCACTCTATAAAGGAGGTTTTCTTATGCTTTAAATCAGGGCCTGGCAAAAATCTCATCTGCTGTCTGTTGGTAAATAGAATTTCATTGGAACACAGCCACACCCACTGGCTCACCTACTGTCTAAGCCGCTTTTGCCCTGCAATGGCAGAGGTGAGCAGCCGCAACAGAGACCGTCTGGTCCGCAAGGCCTAGAATATTTCCTATCTGACCCTTTAAAGAAAATGTTTGTCAACCCTTTCTTTCAATTTCTAAATGAGAATTTAAGTTTTTCTTTTTTTAATGCAACGAATGCTATACCCACAAAAAAGAAATCAGCTCACAAGCATTTATTGAACACTGTAAGGCATGCTGCCTACTCTCAAGGAGCTTGAAATATAATTGTGGAGACAAAGGAAACAGACATGTAAGAATAAGAGTCAAAACAGGCATTAGAGTAATTTGCAATCACAATATAAGTTTGTCATGGGGATGGTAGTAAAGCATGGAGAATACAGTCAATGATTCTGTAACATCTTTCTCTGTTGATAGTAACCGCACTAGAGGAGGTGAGGATTTAATAGTATGGCTGACTGTTGAATCACTGAATTGTACATTTGAAACCAGCAAGATTGTATATCAACAATACTTCGATTAAAAAAAAAACCAGGCATTAGAACATTGCGTGATGGTACTCAAACGAAGAGTTTAAGTACTGAAGGGTTTCAGAGAAGGAAGAGAAAAGGTAGTATTGGAAAAATGGCAAGACTTCACTGAGGGACAGAACTTGAATTAGGCCATGAATGAAAAGAAGAGCTTGAGTTGTGAAAGAAGAGAGGACAGATAATTCTAGAATCAGGAGAATCAGCAGAAGCAGAGAACTGGTAATATAAGGAAGAGAGCCACCAGTCAGCACTCCTCAAATGCAGAGTGGTCCAGCGTGTTGAAGAAGGTGGGATGGGTAGGTCGTAAAAGCAATATGTACCCATATTTTTCAAAAGCATTCATTTTCTACTTAAAGGAACCCCAGAACACATCTTTTACTTTAGCAAAGCAATTTTATAAAGCAAATTTTTATTGTACGATTTCTCTCTATAGCTTGTATCTAACTTTCATCCGCCTTTCCAATTCTAATCAGCAGTTTAATTCTCTTAAAATATGAATACCAATGCAGAAACTATAGTGAAACATTAGAAAGACTAAGAAAAAAATAGGGCCTGAATACAATACACAGAAACACAAAAGAAGGACGAGTACCCTGATGTCCATCAAGTAATATTTGCAAAGCGTCCCATTTAACAATACATTTTTCTGAATCTGCCAAAATACAATATCTGTGTATTTCCTAGTCTCTTTCATCCAAGCTAACACAAATGCCATTGTAAAATTAATCTTTATTCCCGTTGTTTATAAATTTTGAGATTCAAAATACTTCTTAAAACTCACAAAGAAAGATACATTTATAGTATGATCATTACTATTCAAAAAAATCCTTACTGCAAAGAAAACTCTTATGTGCTACAGGCAAGCGAAGTTGGATAAGAAACTAAATATACTCTCTTTCTCAACACCTTGTATACGGAGGCACAAGGGTGAGGGGATGAACTTTTAGGAAAATGTGGTGTGTGGGAGAAATTTTTCAGAGAGATTTCACAGCAGTTTCTGATGAAGGAAAGGTTAGTGAATACATGTATCAAAAATGCCACCATGGGATTTTTGTTCCCAATATAAAATGCTGTAGGTGTTACTCTCAGCACATCTCGTTCAGGACTGTATCACTGTTTCAATCCTTTAGCAGTTGTATTGATATACATCTGACCTATGTGATGTCTTAAAACACACACTCATGTAGCTTTAAACCAGAGAAGCAACACACACAAGACTGAAAGCTCTTTATGAGAGTCAAGGAGCCATGGCATATTGAGTGAGCCACGGGGGGATGTCTTTGGTCTTTTTTCACTGAAAGAACATTCATGGTAGGAATGACGGGGATGGAGAAGAGATGCCCAGTTCACTCTCTCCACCTCTTCCTAGCCTGGACCACCTCCTCATTTTCCCAGCTGGTTCTGAGGTTTCTATATTACTCTTTTCTTCCATGTTTGAGTTCAGTTAGAAGTTCCACTCCCTTGAGAAACAATGGACTGAGAGTGGGGGCTCTCCTTCTTCAGGCTTCTAGGGGAACAGACCCACCAACCCCTCCCTGGTGCCAGATTATGGAGTCAAAACATTTTGAGCTAATGACTTCTGAGAGCCCCAATGGCCTACTGTTTAATTGTGTAATTAAAGACAGTTAAAAATGCATGATATGTAGTGGAAACAAAATAGTTGGTGCTTGGGGAGCCATTATGGATTACAGTTTATTAAAATTTAAAACGATGCAGTATTTGTGTGGGCTTGGCTTTGCTGAGTTATCATGCAAATGCCTCATTCTGTTCTGGGGCCACTGTTCCTCCCCAGAAGCCAAAAAAGGCAGATGAGGATCAGGACAGATGTCACAGAGACTGGGTAGTAAGCAGCCTTCAAGATTCTGTGCCTCAGTGATCCTATCTATAAATGGTGTTAAGAAAACTCAGTCAACAATGTTTTAAAAACTATTGAATAGTTGTTCATATTCTCCTACAAGAGAATTACAAGGACTTTCTTTTTATGATCATTTGCATATTACACAGGTCAAAAATATCCATACTGTATTAGGGTTCTCCAGAGAAATAGAACTGATAGGATTTATGTAAGAGGGTATTTATTATAGGAATTGGTTCAAGCAGTTATGGAGGCCAAGAAGTTCCACCACCTGCTGTCTGCAAGCTTGAGAACCAAGAAAGCTAGTGTGTAATTCTGTCTGAGACAAAAGCCTGAGAAGGGTGTGCATGTTGTGGGGTGAGGGATGCTGCTGATGTCAGTCTGAGAACCAGAAGCTCCTATGTCCACAGACAGGAGAGCCAGAGAGTTCATACCCTTTCTCTGCTTTTTTGTTCTGTTGGGCCCTCAGTGGATTTATCTATTGGGCCTTTACTGTTACTGTAATGTTCCACATATTGGTGAGTGTGGATGGATACTCTTTATTAAGTCTACTGATTCAAATGCTAATTTCTTCATGAAACACTCACGCACACACATGCCCAGATATAATGTCTTGCTAGCTTTCTGGGCATCCTTAAGCCCTGTCAAGATGACACATAAAATTTATCATCACACACCAAGCCAAAAGTACCTTAGGTATTTAGGGGGACGAAGCACTGGATTAATATCTATGTGTGGCTACCTGGCCACCTTAAAGCTTGAGTCTCCTGGGGGGCTTGCCCAACACAGACCCATCCAGCCCACAGACAGCAACAGAACCAGGGTCACCAGAGATATACAGTGGATTGAGGAGGAAAGCATCAAAACTACAGTAAATGGTTATGATATCACCAAAACCCAACAGCTCATGAACACCTGATACCAAGGTAACTATCATACTTGGAGAGGGTCCTTGTACTTAGGCCTTATAGGAACTAGGACTGATCCCAAAGTGTTTGCAAACCTAAGTCAAAATCAATGGGTTGTCATGGGTCACAGTATCTTACCAGACAGGATGTTATCAGTGGCGTGGTAAGTTCCGAGGACCAAGGGCTAGACTGAGTTCTGTGTGGGGCATAACATACAAAGCACCTGAGCTAGAAAGCAGCTCTCTGTCCACTCACTCACTCTTTCATTCATTCATTCATTCTTTTTCATCTGTTTATTTGTTCATTTTTTCCCCCATTCACTTAGTCACCAATATCTAAGGAGATCTCACCTTGCGTCAGGATTTGGGCCAAGTGCAGGGGACACAGCACCCATCTCCGATCTTGGTTCTTAAGGACTTAGAGTCAACTGAGGAGAAAGGCAGGGAAACCTTTTCTGTGCCTATTCAAAATATATAAACGAAAAATTCTAACAAGTCTAAAGGCTCGTGTTTAAGTGCCTACGGTAATCAGTGGTGCCCTCTAAGGGGATGTGACATTTGAGGTCGTGTTTGAAGGATGAATAGGAGTTTCCAACCACAGAAACTAGGAAGGGCATCATGTCAGAGGGAGATGCTTTTGACAATGCACAGAAGCTTCAAGAACAGTGCATTTGAGAACTAGCATGTTCCAGGGTTGCTGAGTAAGAAAACAGAAGGGAAAATGGCAAGACAAGCAGGCACATGCCTGGAAATGTTCTTGAACGTCATATGAAAGAGAACTAAATGTATCTGGAATAAATGAATGGTAGTTTTACCCTAGAATCTGCCAACCATTTAGTATAATGACATCCTAGAAATGTGTATGACATACATAAAAAATATCTACCTGGTAGAAATAAAATACCATGGATATTTAGAGTCATACAGATCTTTCTTCAAATCTGGATTGTATTTACCAGCTGTGTAACCTTGAGCAGGTTGTTGAAACCTCCAGTGCCTTGATTTCCTCAACTGTAAAACACAGATAATACCCTTTGTGGGGTTGATCTCAAGAATAAACTGGATACCATGAAAAAATGCTGAGCAAAGTGTTTTTGCTAGGCTTTGAATCTCTGTCTTGCCTTGCTGGCCTTAAACACATCTAAATGGTGTCTACCTCTGAACTTTGGTTCTAAAAGTTCAATCTCACTTCTGCTCTTCAAATGAAATAAATAGTTAAATTAATAAAGTTCTCCACCCCTGAAAGCCACCTCTTCCAGGAGGTGTATGACCACCAACCATGACCTCAGCATCACCAGCTGTCAGCATATACAGTGTCCCACACACCGAGATGATGCACTTAGGCATTCGTTTACACACTCCTCACAAATGTCAAAGCACTTTTTCACAAAGATGTACTTCATCACCTTCTTATGTGGAAGGATAATTTTGAATATTCATAATAAGTGTAAATATAATCTTGACAGGAGCTGACAAAGTTTTTCTGTAGACACAGATACTAAATATTTTAGGCTTTGTGGCTCTGGAAAGTCTCTGTTACACATTCTTCTACTTTTAAACACCCCTTTCAAAATGTGAAAAAACATTCCTAGCTAGCTGACCAAACAAGAAGCCAGGCAAGGGTTGGGAGATGGGGGAGCAGATTTGGCCAGTGCGCTGTGGTTTGCTAACCTCGGGATCAGAACAGTCATGTGACAGTAGCTGACAGAGTGCACAATGATACCTGCTTTAGAGGAGTGCCGAAAAATGGCATTGAGAGAAGTCCCAGGAGTGTGTGAAGCTCTCTCAATTAGCACCAGGCATCTACTACTTTCCACAGTATTTTAGAGATGATGCAACATTTAACAGAGAAATGCAAAGAAGTGCCCACATCTAGGCTACCATTAAATTTTTTTGTACTCTAAATGAAAAAAATAAGCAGAAAAAGAAGCTACAGTCAGTATGATTTCAGTTTTTTCAAACATTAAGTCAGATAAATAACTACATATTAACACACACACAAACAAGGAAAGAAAATACACGAGCTATTTCACAGCAGTTATCTTGGGGTGATGTGATTGATTTGGGAGGCGTTAAAATTTTTTCATACTCCTAGAGTCTTGGATAGTGAGAAAGATAAACCACCTAATTCCTTCTTGTCTAGTCTTGAAATCAACTGAAAGTGGTATGTCAGGTAAATGCAGAACTGAATAAGACCTCTGTTACTAATGAAGTTGTTACAGGCATGTATCTTAGTTCTTTGGGTAGGCAGGCTCACTAATGGCTTCAACATTGGTTTAGATAAACTGCCCCATCCCTGAACAACTGCTGGCCTCTCCTGGGGGAGCAGGACCCCTATTTCACAGCAGAGAGACTAGAATAGACAGACCAAAATAACCACCCAAATGAGATATCACTACTTTCCCTGCAGAGAAGTAGGAGAGAAGGTAAAAGCAGCCATGAGTGGCACTCTATTGGTAATAAGTGACCCCAGTATCCACTTCATTGCATTTTTCCACAGATAAGAACCAACAAGGAAAAACAAAACACTCCCCAAATATTGGCTAGTCCATACCTGCTATCAAAACCTTCTTTTGGTTTCTATAGAATCATCTAACTAGAGAATTCCACATGCATGGCCTGGAAGGAAGATAGTTATAATTCATGTTTTAGAGGTAGCACAGGATCTGAACAAAGTCTGTTGTAAAGTCCTACATTACCTTCTTCTGTTACTTCATAAAAGTGATGTCAACTCCTTCTGACTCATGGGAACATCAACTCAATATAATTTGCCTATAAGGCACACCTCATTCACAGTTTTGCAGAAACTTTGTGGAATTTCTCTGGACTCCAGCATTTAGTCTTCATTCTCCTACACTCCAGCCTTTTCTCATTTGTGAAATGACACTTCAGAGTCATGGTCTTCATCTGCAAGTTGTAAGAGCTGAACTAGAAGGTCTACTGAAGTCCTCTTTGGCCACTCTTTGATATTTGTTGAGTGACACTACATGCCCGGTGCTGTCCACTCACTGGGCATACAGTTGTCAACAAGAGAAACTCAGTTCTTGAGACTCTCCTTCTTTTAGAGCAAGAATCCACACAAATGGCTATTTTAATTTGAGGCTGAGATTTATTCCATTCTCCTTTTGAAGTTAAGTGAAACACCACATTAAAACAATATGGGATCCACTATTTACTTAGTTTTGCTTATTTTTCCTCAAAAACAGAGAAATCACAGTTATGTCCTGATGATGTAAGAATATGACAACTAATTTTTAATGTATATGTCAGCCTGGGCAATGATTACTAAAGAGGAAACTGGATTTGTGGAAAGGTTAGGGAGCCCTGGGAGAAAGAAAGAACTCTGAGATGATCCTAGAGGTGAATGTTTGGTGTCAACATGAGTCATCTATGATATAGGAATTTACTTACCAGATAACAATATTATCATACTGATGATCACTTTGATACATTTAAAAAATCTAAAAAATTACTTTCAAGAGTAGGTAGTGTAAGAAGTAGAACCAAGGAGAATTTTCAGCCACACCATTTGTTAAAACACCTCATTTGGAGATCTATTAATCTCTGAGTTTAATTAAAAGTCTGAAAGAACAAACAGTTATTTTATCTGATGTCTAGTTCCATTTGGTTTTCCTTGTGATATCAAGAGAAGCTGTTGGAATTTTCTTACCTATTTACTTTTCCTTTACTCTTGAAATGAGTTCAGGTCTAATGTGTGCCCCCACTGGGGCGTTCTACAACTACACTAAGTTACTAGTGAAATTCATAAATCCAGTGACAAAGCAATGTAAAGACCAAAAGAACAATCTAAAAAAATGGCTGTTTCTCTTTTTTGATCAATCCTCAGGATTAAGGGCTGAATGTACTGATAAAGACAGAGGAGTAATCCTCTGATGGAGTGAGATGGTGTATCAGTGTTCTCCATACTCTGTCAATTAATAGACTTCACTGTATGCAAACACTGATAAGTGGATAAAATGTGCTGCTTCTTAATGATCTAATCTGTATTCTAACAGGATGTAGGGGCTGCTGCACAAACATTTTGGTTGGCTATTTCCCACATTTATGCCTGGGAGTGTGCAAGCCATTTATTTTGACAGTGGGGCTTGATGCGCATCTTTGCTGTTAATAGCTCTGCAAACAGTTCACAATGAAAACATCGCACGACTGGAACTAATCTCATTTTTTTCCATATTAATAATGCTTAAGCAACAGATCATTAAGACCCAAAGTGGTGATACACAGATGTTTAATGTATATGTTCAAGAGCTCCTCGTCAAGTCATGCCTTCATTCCTTCTGTCAACAGTTATTTATTGAGCAACTAAGCTGTTCCAAGCACTTTGGTGTTTGTACATATTTTTAACACAAACATGGTCTTTTCCCCCATGGAGTTGCCATTCTAGTGGAAGAGAGATCACTGAGTTTAACAAACAATTAGATGCATGTTCATAACTTTGGGATATGTATTACAAGGACTTTTCCTCACCGGAACGTCTCTTAACACAGTTCCTTCCCCTTCATTTCCTTCTCACTATCAAAATTCCAGTTCTATTTACTGGTTTGTGAGAAAGTCCTGTTGCTTCTTTATTTTTCTTCCTTCACATTCAAAGGTTAACTGTAGATTGTTTTCACCTTGGTCTATATGTAAACAGTAAGCCTTCAGTCCCTAGGATCCCACAGGCACAGCCTGAAATGATTACAATTCACCCTTCAGTTAGCACAGGACCTGAACACAGCCTGTTGACTCCTATTCCACCTTCCTCTGTAAATGTATAAAAGCAGCATCAACTCTTTCAGATTCACGGGGACTACCTGTCTATATATACTCTCCATGGAGTGCACCTCATTTAGTTTAGCAGAAACTTTGTGGGTATTTCCATGGGCTCAAGCATTTAGTCCTCATTCCTACTTCCCAGTGCTACTTCATTTTCCCCTCAAACATGGAGGAGAATTGCTTTATCTGCCCAAGTCCTCATCCTCTTCTACCTCCTCTTTGCAAATGAAGCTCGAGGTCTCTCTCCCCTACCCAGCCTGTATGGATAGGTTCTCGCTGATTTCTTCTCTTACCTTCCTTACCACATCTCCTCCTTTCATCCCCCAGAGACACTTCTGCTTCTGCCTTCTGCTTACCACATGTGTATCCTCACATTTTAAACTGCGTCATATAATTTATGGTGATGGTTTTCAACCCTATCAGATGCAATGTTCCAGTTTATCAGAAGTGTTATGTGATACTCCCTTTACTTTCCTGAAATGAAATTAACAGATGATATAATTTATGTACTACAACATTATTTCAAGAAAAAATAGCAATACGATGTCATAACTATAATATAAAGGAAATAAAAGGAAACTCATTTGTAATAAAATAATATATATTAAAAAGGCTACCTGGAATACATAATAAATTAAGCAGAAACTTGTACCTGCCTATAATTATAATGAACAATTTTGGGTTTAAAAGAAAATGACTTTTTTAAGTTACATGCAATAAATACAAGAACATAAAAGAAGAGAGGTAGAAGTTGATGCTAAAATAAATACTCAAGTTTGGGTAAATAATAACTGATCAGACTTATTTGTGAAAGAAATAGAGGGAAACAATTTCAATTAGAGAGAACATGCCAAGATAAATTACAGACGATCAAAGCAGAAACATGAGAGAGTGTGATATTCTCATAAATGACCTGAGCCTTAGGATCAACATTTCCCTTGGTTATGGCATGCAACAAGGTCATGACATATACTAAAGAAAACATCTCTTAGCCTAAAATCCCACTACCTGCTGAGGAGTGCATTCCACTTTTAGTGCTTAAAACACGTTAGACAACACATTCTTCAATAGGCCATAGGAAATAAAGGATGAGTGTGAAAGGGTATTTCAAGGAGCTAAAAAATGATTGTGTAATGACCTTTTGGGATAGAATCAGAATATGATGAAAAAAAATGATGAAAAACTGAAGTAATTTTTAATAAGTAATTTTCATACTATAGTTTCTTGTTATGGGGCTACCAAAATTATTTACACACCACAGGTACACACACATACCACTTATATATACATATATGTATATACACACACATACACACACACACATATATGTACTGTGCAAAAATATTAAATTTTTAAAACAGGTTTTAATAATAAAATTAAATGAGTTAATTGAGCTTCACCAGTAATTTAATAAGGTTTGATTTTTTAAGTGTCTCAATCAGAGTTTCCCATCTCCCCTATTACATGTTTGTATGTGGCATCTACAAATATAGACTGATGGTTGAAAACAGGAGTGTTTTCTTGCTAACTTGCTGGTATACATGATGATCCTGTTGATGACATAGTTTACCAAAATGGTGAAAAATTCTTGTTAAGCTCTGAATAAAATTAAGTAGCTTCAACTTACAAAATAGGTAGATTCTGAGAAAAATCAGGATACATTAAAACTATGCAAAACATTTTGTGCATATATGGAAAATGGAGTTAGATTCCAGGCATTTCTCTATATATACAGAAATGTCCCCAAGAACCAAGTATACTACTTTGTCTGGGAATCCTTATTATGTGGAAGGACACCTAGCACTCCCAATATCCTATACATCAAAGGCCAGCAACACACCTATAGCAATGGGAACAGTGAAAACAAAGCCCCAACAAACTTCCAAAATATCCCTTCATGGGCAGCACCTTCCTAAGACCATCACTTTGTGGAACACTTAAAAAGAGCCAAAATCTCATGCTATTATGTGTTCTAGCTCTCCCCAATAACTCTGATTCTTGCAATCTGTCTTTCAACATGCCGTGTAATCAACAGCCATCCCAGGTCTTAGTGTGAAAAATGACCCCTGAAAGATAATTAAATCAAATCCCTAGAACTTGTGGATGTTATCTTTTTTGGAAAAAGGGGCTTTGTTTAGGTTAATGGCCCTGAGATAAGTAGATAGTCCTCGATTATCCAGGAGAGCTCTAAATCCAGTGACAAGTATCAGTGGGGAAAGAGGAGGATTTAAGACAAGCAGCAAAGGAGAAGACACAGAGAGGATGAGGCAATGTGGTGGCTATGGAGGCAGAGACTGGGGGGTGATGGGGCCACAAGCCCCAGACCACTAGCAGCCACTAGAAGCTAGCAGGGGCAAAGAACAGACTTCCCCTATGGGAGGAAAGGAGTACAGCCCTGTGCACACTCTGATTTTGTATTTCTGAAATACAGAACTGTGAGAGAATAAGTTTCTGTCATTTTAAGCCATGAAGTGAGTGGTAATTTGTCACAGCAACTGAAGGAAACTAATGTACCAGATGAGTCAGTCTCCACCAGGGCAGAAGAAAGTTTAATACCATGTTTGTTTATGTGTTTGTTTCCCTCCAAAACTTTTATATTCTTTGAATAGGATTTGGCACTAGGAGGAAATAAGAGAATGAAACATGTCTGTCCTCCATGTTGAACACACCACTATGGATGGAGCTATAGATCTTAGCTCAAGTTTTTCTTCCCCATGGAAATCTTTAAATTCTATTCCATCTATATGAACTGGAATAGAACCTTTTTTTCCATTCTGCAAAGCACTCACCTCATTTTAAAGCTATACACTCACTCCTGTGATTCTTTGGAAAACACTGCTTCCCCCATGAAAACACAAGCTCCTTGAGAGGAGGGCCTCTGGGTATATTACCCCACCCTTGTTTTCTCTACAGCCTGGCACAGTGTTCAGAAAAGAGAAATGTGTAAACAAATATTTTATGAGTGAATATCTATATATAATAATTTACAGATGTTTTGGTTAATAAAAAAAAAGCACTTGTCATTCAGCTTCACAGTGGCAGAAATAAATGTTTTTCCAGGATAAAAAAAATGTTTTAATGAGTAAATTATTCTATACATTGTGTTTAAAATACCTATTTTAGTGGTCTCAATCCCCAGCCTCTGAATCAGCAGCTGAACACAATAATTTCGTAGCTTGTTCAGCAGGTTGAATTGTGTCCCCCCAAAATTCATGCCCACCTGGAACAAGTGACTACAACCTTTTTGGAAACAGTATCTTTGAAGATGTAGTTAAATTAAAATAAGGTCACACTGGATTAGGGAGTGCCTGAAATCCAGTGATTGGTGTCCTTATATGGAGAGGGAGATTTGGGCATGGGAGACAGAGGAGACACGCAAAGAGGGCAGACAGACATGTAAGGAAGACATGCAGAACCTGGAGCAGTGAAGCTCTAAGCCAGGTAATGCCAAGGATTGCTGGCAAACACCAGAAACTAGGAAAAACCAGGAAGAACTCTTCCTTAGAGCCTTTAGAGGGAACACGACCCTGCCAACCCTGTGATTTCAGACCTCTAAAACTGTGAGGGAATAAATGTCTGTGATTTCAAGGCACCGTGTTCATGATCATTTGTTATGACAGTGTTAGGAAATTAAACATAGCCAGTAAGCAACGGGTATATTTTACAGTTTTGCCCATGTTTCCTATAATGAGCAACCTCGTTGGGTTTTGCCTTAGTAACGCCATTCCTTTCAACTAATTCTGGCCATTGGCTAATGAGATGGCAAACACAGAATGATAGGGATACAGGGGCTCCACTCTAGAAGAAAACTGCAAACCAGTGTGATCTAAGCAAGACAGTACTGCATAATTGGGTGCCGGTACCAGGAGGGTTTTTGTCTCTGATTGCAGTTCCTGCCTCCTTCTCATTACACAACCTGGGTTAATTTACTTAAGAACTATGTGCCTTAATTTCTCATCTGTGAAATGGGAAAAATATATCCCTTCTTCATTTGCCCAATTTCTTTTCTTGTAAAATGCTTAGCACAGAACCTGGGTCATGGTAACTATTCAATAAACATTAGCTATTACTGTTGTTAATACTGGCTTAAGTGAAGGGTAAAATAACTTATAAATATCTTTGTTTATATATATATATTATATATATAAATAAGATAAAAATAAATTACTTTAATTAAAAAGAAATCTAACTATATGTTGGCTGTGTTACAGCTCTGACAAGCTAAACATTTCTATTCTATGTACAGAGGATGTTATTTTCCTTGCAGATTGCTCAGGAGTTTGACTCCATGCGTTACATTTAAATTGATTCCACTTGTTAACAGCAGTAGCTGTACACCACTTATGGTTGCTTGAACTTGCCCAGGTTACTATTTAGGATGCCTGATATCCAGCAATGACTTCTGAACAAAGCTCAAAGTCAGTAAAACATTGAACAACTTATTATGGAGATAAGGAAACAAACCCTTATCTCTACAAGGTTTTTATACCTAAACATCATGATATATAATGATGTGTGCAACCTCTTCCCACCAATGCAAGAACTTTATTTCTAATGGAAACACAGGGCTTGCTCTCCTCCTTCTAAATTGTAAAGGAAAGAACATATAAATACTCTGTAGTGGTTTCTGGTACAGCTAGTCAGCATGGGCAGGAGATATCAGTTACTGTTAAAGTTTTCAAAGAAAATAGTTATGGTTCCCATTCACCTACCATTTGATAAAGCAAAAGGGACAGATACATGTGAAAGGGGCTACCTTATGAATTCACACTTCTAAAACATAGATTAGGCAAAGAGTAATGCTCACATATTCAGGAAAGCACGTCCAAAGAGAAAGAAAGGATAATGGCCTGAACACCGGAGCAGTACCAGGGGCCCCCTGCCAGATCAGGTTGAGCCACTACTTGCTAGACTGCAGAAGGTCTGAGCATCTCCAGGCAGGACAGGTTGTCCAAGTCTTAGGAACAGGAAGACATTTCAGTTGCTTGCAGAGTACTTAAGGAGTTGGTACTATTTGCTAATCAGTGTGGAAATGTTTTAATATTATAGCAACTATGTGGCTATAAAGGCACAAATTGGTAAATATTGGCTCTGGACAAGGCTGTGATAAATTAGACTGGCACAATGGTAGCAGGTGAATCCTGAGACACTCACCTAATAGAAAACAGCCCCAAGAGGTATAAGGGGCACCACACTGCACTGCTGTAGGCACAGTTAGTTCTACATAAAGTCAGGGAGGTGGCATGCTTGACCCTCCAAATTCTGTTTGAACACATCATTTTATTTTCTAATTACATTAATGCCAGAACAAAATTTCCTTGTTAAATAATTAAAACATTCCTATTAAGGATAAATACCATCTGCCTTCCAAATTTTGGTCTATTCATTCCTCAGAGGTCACTACTATTATTAACTTAGTGACATCATTTCAGGTACCTTTCTCTGAATATTCACACACATTGAGTGTCTTTGGTGCTTTCCATGTGTTTATACATGTAGTAAGCAGAATTCTAAAATGTTCCCCTAAAATTTATCTATTCTCCAGAACTGTGAATATGTTGAGATATCACACCTTGATTATGTTATTTTTTGTGGCAGAAAGAATTCTGCAAATATAATTAAGGTTACTAATTAATTGACTTTGCATTAATCAGAAGAGATTATTCAAGTGGGTCTAATCTAATTACACATGCCCTTTAAAAGCCTACTTTTCTCTAGGTGGTAAGAGAAGGGAAGTCAGAGAGATTCAAAGCATAAAAAGAATTAGATACACCACTGCTAGCACAGGAAGGGGTCACATGCCAAGGAATGTTCAAGGCCTCTAGAGGCTGAAAGTGGCCCCCACTGACAGTCAGGAAGGAAATTAAACTTCAGTCCTACAGCCCCAAGGAACTGAATTCTGCCAACAACTTGAATGAGCTTATAAGCAGATTCTTCACCTCTTGTGAGATCCTAAGCATAGAACTCAGCTGAGTCCACCAGACTTCTGACCTATAAAAGTGTGAGATAATAAATAGGTATTGTTTGAGCCACTAGGTTTATGATAATTTGCAATACAGCAATAGAAAACCGATACCACATATCATTCTGCAACTTGTTTTCATTCAAGAGTATGTCTTATAAAACTAAGCAAATCAATCTATTCCTTTTAACTGCTCCATAATCATAAATAATTGCAACCTACTTAATATGAACAAATCTAAAGAAATGTTGGTAAATAGATTATAAATAATTTCCAAAGTTGGGTACCAACAATTCCTACTATCACTGCACAAACCTGCTACTTTCCTCTCATTTTCCCTTTCTTTGAATCTGGGCTCACCTTGTGATGTGTTTTTACTAATAAAATCTGGTTGAAATGCTGTCCTAGAACTTATGTATTCAGGTCTTGAGAGACCTTGAAGCTTCTGCTTCTGCCCTTTGGGAATCCAAGTAGTGTGTATAAAAGCTCAAGTAAACTATTAAATGATGAGAGACCACCATTAGGGGAGGGGAGGATTATAGTGGGGAGGTGTGAGGAGAGAGAATGGGACCCAGCCAGCCCCAAGCCAAGCTCCAGGTAATCCCAAGAGTCTCCATGTAAAATACAAGAACTACTCAGCTAAGCCCAGGCTGCCTAAAGAATTATGTGAAATACTAAATTACTGCTGTGTAAGTCACTGAGTTCTGCGATTGTTTGTTATGTAAAAATAGATAACATTATAATAGACACATCATAAATATATAAATTATCAACATTACATTTTATGTATCCATTGTCCTACTGATGAACATCTTGGTGCTTTCTAATTATTAAATTGAACCACATGACACTGCCATTTTTATAAGTCAAAATTTTGTAAGTCAAATACCAGCAATTTCATGAAGTTCAGTCATATAAACAAGCTGCCATGAATATCTCTTCATGAACCTCTTTGTGCACCTGGTGGTGGGGGTGCATCACTCTAGGGTGAGTACTAAGGAGTAGAATTGTTTAGTCACAGGATACCACATTATAAATTTCAAAAGATGTTGCAAATTACCTGCTATAGTAACTACCAATTTATGTCCCTATTATTAGTGTATAATACTATTCTATATCCCTTCATCTACATATTCATAGAATTCCATAATATTAAAAATAGTTACACAGGGCTCAAGATGCAGCCAACTTAATATGAACCAATCTAATGCTAAAGAAGGGCTGGCAAACCTGACATGAAATGCCTGATAACCCATGAGGCATTTGGATTTAAGATTTAATTATGCTAATGTTGGTGACCATTTAAAAATATATAAACATAGCTTCCTATTTATAGAATAATTAAATTAATATAGTAAGTTGTGTTCATGTTCTATGAGTGAGTGGACCTTACCTAAGTGTCGGGAGTGGAACTGGAACAGGGTACGTAGAGGGAAAGTTGCCCAGCCCGGAAGGTCACACAATTTCAACAATTCTAGATGATTCCCAATGATAGTGCACAAAGACACTGTGCTCCACAGGTAACAGTGTCACCCATCCATGTACCAATATCATGATAATTGGGAGGCTGAATAGTTAATAACATTTAAAAGAAATGTCTTAACATTTACTATGAAATATCTTTATAAACATCTCTCTAAGGCAGAGACAGAGACTCTTTCTGTACTGCACTGAGGAGCGGCAGGGTGTGCTTGTCCCTCAGTGTCGGTTCTTCTCTTCCTCTGCAGGAATACAGATCTGTGTACCTGTTAGCACGTCCACCCTCTCTTCCTTGATTATCAGATCCTTTATGGTGAACAGGATTCAACATGAAGGAGGGGAAATGGAAATTCCCTGGACATTTTGGTGAGTGTTTAAAATAGTGGTTACAACAGGGAACTGTCTCCTAAGATAGAGGAGGCCCAAGACAGAAAGGATATTATAATAATAAACTCCTACTTCACAGCATGACAACACACATCTGACACCACAGAGGCAGGGCAGAACCCTGAGCCTACCTTGTTCTAGCTGACTGGCAGTACACTATGAAATAAAGATTAAAATTGTGAAGCACATGGCAAATAGTGTAATTTATCAGGGAACTTGTCAGAACCAGAGTTGCTGGAGGTTCCCAATTAGTAACACATGCAGTTTTCTATATCTGGGTGAACCTTGTTACCAGAACACTTTCTCAGCCCCATGAAAAAGCTCCATGCAGGCAAGTCACCTGAAAAGTCATTGGCCTTTCAGGCAGTTTTCTATTTTACTCTCTTCAATAGTTACATACATTTAGAAAACAAAACAATATGCTTTCTCCAAAGCAAATAAGCAGAAAAAAGTATTCAAGGAAATCACTGAACTAAATTAGAACTATTTCCAAAATGGAATAGGGAGCACCTTAGGATATACCATTATTAACACCTCAAGCAAAAAAAATTTCCATTGTAATACGTTTTTAATCAAATACATCAATCTACAGATTCTGCAACATCTGTAAACTTGAATGCTATTGAATAATGTGACCAAAATACATTAAAATAATTGCATTAGAGTCCTTGGCATCACTTTATAATAAGTGGACAGTAATTGTTGCTAAATTATAGCTGAATCTCTGCAGAATTAGGTATTACATCTACATTAAGATAGAATGACTGTATCATGATTAATGATACTGCAGTGAATACCAAAAGAATGAAATGATAAGCCATTTATTCTAAAGTGTTAACATTTTTCCACAGTTTTAGAGTTATGTTTCAAGAAAAGTTTGCAATTAAACTTATGGCTAATGGTTTAGGAGTTAGATCCAAAAACAAATACTGTTTAAAAGATCGACTTCATTAATGAGTAAATATTAAGATTTAAAAAAACACTTAGCTGAACTATCCATCTTAAATAACTAACAGCAGATTGAAATGTTTAATACAACCATGTAATTAAGGTACTTGACTATAATTAAAATTTTCACGTAAACTATTTTTCAAAATAATTCATACAAATCAGTTTATGTATTTGTGGTGACCTGCATTACCAGTTTCAGAGGAAAAGATGTTATTCAATTATCAGGCATTTTTACACCTTTTAAAGAAATTATGAACAATAAAAGCATAAATTGTTATTTAATTGTTCATGGAAGATACTTATGTTATAAAGTATTTGCAAACACTTCTCAGGAAAAAAAGTCATAGCAATTCATTAGACCCAGACTTGGCAGTGTCTTAGTAAAGTCACCATGCATCTGAAAATGGACATTGAGCAAACATTTATGGAAAATCATTTTTTCCCCATTTTTTTAGTATTATTAGTTCCAAAGGTAAGTACAATACTATACAAAATACTGGCGCCCTGAGAACTAGCCATTCTCAGTCCCATGAGTGATTTTGTACATGATTGAAAAATACAAATCCTATTAAGTAAAGTAAGCATATAAGGAAAGGACAACTTTGAACTAGTGCTAAAACAGTCACAAGCTTGTTTCTAATTTATCCAGTGATCTCTCTGGAATTTGTTTTCTATACATAGATGCAATATTTTTTTTCTGATTTGCCCTCCCAGTTCAAAAAAATAAAAAAATAAGGAAGATAAGTAAAATACTGAGAAAACATTTTGAACTCTTCAGAATAAACTAATTTATTTCCTCCAATATTTATCACATAATTAGAAACCCTGTCTCAATCTTCTCAGCAACTCAAGTATATATTGCAGAGAAATCTGAACACATAACACTGGGGTCACTTCCACTAACTAGCTACTGGTGCCTGCTAAATTTGCCCCAAGTCAATTTTAACCTCCAAGAACAGAGACTATGTTTCAAATATCTTTATTTTTATATTCCTGACAATGCCTAGCAAAGGATTAGGTAGACAATATGTTCTCATAAAACATTTTTCACTTGATCAGGCTTACAGAATTCTGCTAGTCTTCATCCTATATTTCCCTAATAGATCATCTCAACTTTTCCTCCTTAACCATCACTTTTCATTGTTGGTCCTACCCCCTTTTCTTAAAAGCTCCCTACAGTAGGGATTGGGCAGCAAAAGCCCGTGGGCCAAATCCATACTGCTGCCTGCTTTAGTAAATACGGTTGTACTAGACTACAGCTCTTCCTTTACTGCTGATGCCTACTTTTGGGCTACATAGCAAAGTAGCTATGTTGTGACTCTTAGCACACACAGCCCTAAGCACTCACTATCTGGCCCTTTACAGGACAAGTCTGCATTAGAACACAGATCCTCAGTGTCTTTGTACTGAGGAACATCTCTGCTCCTCAACTGAGTGCAGCTGGAAATGTCTAGGATGAGGACTAACAGATAGATGGAGAATTACTTTTGATGGATTAATGGACAGAAGTCAATAACCATCTTCCAATAATCCATTTGCAATAAACATTTCAAGTAAAGCAACCGTAACCCTGCTTCTAGCCATAGACTCCCAAAGGGGAGTCACTGGAAAGAATGACTTATGGGCAACCACTTCATCTACCAGGTGGTTTGGATCCCCATTCTAATGTTAGCTGATTATTAATCATCTGATAATTACTGAGCACATTTGTTACCCTGTACCAGATACTTTACATACATTAGGTTATTTAGTCCTCCAATAACCATATGGAGGTGGTCCATTTTACAAGTAACAAAACTGAAGTTCACAGAGTTAGAAGAACTTGTCTAAGCATATACAACTAGTAAAAAGCAGAACTGGAACTGAGCTCAGGGGGTGGGACTCCAGAGTCTGGGCGTGACACTGTGCTCCCCCCAGCAATAATTTACACTTCCACTCCCCAAATAGTCTTGATCTCCAGGCACTTGAACTAAAAAAGTAAAAATTGGATTGTAGCAACAGAATAAGACATTCTTATTGCTTATAGCAAACTTGCAAAAAGTATGTCATTATTTTAAACTCCATAAAAATTATATTCTCAAATGTCATTTCTCTTTTGACCAAATGAGAAATAATACTTTCTATTAAGCAGTTCAAATAGACTCTCTTCTGTAGCTTGGAAAAATGAAGTTGTATCTCAAACTTCTTATTTACCATGATTACAATGATTTTCCCAGTATAGGTGTGATATTAATGTTGCTATTCTATTTTTTATAGAAACTTTATATTCTTAACAATGTTTTTCATAATATGGATATTGTAAAAGAATGATAATTTATAAAAATAACATGTTTTCTTTTCAACTCAAGGAAAAGAAATACTAAAAGCAAAGTCTGAGGTACATGGCAAGGCAGGCCCCTGACATCAAAGGATGTTTCTGGATGTAATTGGAAGGCTGTACCCTTGAGGCTTCAAATCTCAAATGGAGGCATATGCCGGGCTAAGCAACGAAGACTATTAAGAAGTAAAGATGTCCCCCGGGATGCTGGATTGCAAAATGTGATGAAGGATCTAATGTGCCAAAGCTGAATCTATCAAGTGGCATTCAAATCAGTCACTAACACTCTCAGTGACATATCTGCCAGGCTTCGCAGAGCACACCCTGATTCTGAAAATTGGGAAGAAAAAGGAGTTTCTTGGAAAAAAAATCTTAAAAAATAATGACTTTAAGGATTTTTAAAATATTAGCAAAGAATTCAATGATTGTCACAGAAAGCATAAGATCATTAAGAATGACTTGCCCTAAAATGACTATTCCCTTCCTTTTTTTTCAATAGACTCCTTATCTCTAGGAAATGACATAGGCCAAAGCATAAGGAAAGGGGATGTTTTGTTTTGTTAATTAATTTCTTACAAATGTTTTGTATACTGCTATTTATCTAAACTCTTTCTGCTGGGTCTTGATTTCAATATCCAAGCTCAAACTGTGTTTTGCATTAATACATCTCCCACCATCATTTTGTTCATGTCTTCTACTACCTCCAGGAACATGGCTTCGGCTCTGGCATTGCTAATTGGGTCATTTTTAATCAATAGGTCAGACAAGCATATAAACACACACACCTATATGTATGCAAACACTCTGGTCTTTGTGAGTCCTTTCTATCAGAAGAGTCTGAAGTGCTACATATCTGGGACTGAGCTCCTGGAGAACTGGATTCAGGCCCCAGGATTGCAATGAACTCAACAGATGACTTTAGAAATCTCTCCACTTGAAAAATGATGGGTTTGGATCGAGGGCGTTCCTTTCAGTTTTGATATTTTATCATCTGGGAGTCAGCTCTGCTACTTCACCCTACTCCTATAGTGCTGAAAGCTCGCTTTTTTCAGTGAGGATAATTGATGGCTTTCCCTTTAGCAATCTCATTACATATTTTTACATATTTGTTGGTTATTATGTTTTCTTTCCATCGCTTTTCCACATGAATGAACAGTATGAGTTATCATCATCTTCAAAAGTTCCACCTTCATTTTTCATCTTTTTCTTTTATGGCTACTTTCTGAATTCTATTACCTAAAACCCATGTAGGATAGGGGTGTGAAGAGTGAACACTCTGGATTTAGACTGCCTAGGTTTGAAACCACTTGCTCAAGGTGAAATGTGAGACAAGTCACTTAAGATAGTTAAGTTTAACTATTCTTATTTATAAAGTGAGTATTATAATAATGCCAAACTCTGCAGTTATCGTGAGACAAAGGAGAGAACACCTTCGGCATGCACTGGGCACCCGGCATATGACCGACACTATCTAAATTATGATGTGGGATGTTGGGATTGCTGTAATTATGATGTGGGATGTTGGGATTGCTGTTTCTGATGCCTCCTCATAGGCACAATGTCACAGATAACTAGTGCCTTCAAAAGGATTTACCCAAATGAACAGTAAACAAGACTACAGAGAAACAACTCCATCCACTGTGGGAGTCACAGTATTTTCTCTTTAATAACAAACTAAATGACTACGGTAACTTCTACTTTTGATCATATCCTATGCCCTTGTTTCAAATGCCCATGAATGTGAACTTAGGAACAATCTTTCGTATTTCTGGATATGAGTTGACCGTCCTGAGTGGGCAGAGGTCTCTTGCTTTCTTGACTTGAAACAAAATCATTT
The DNA here is from genome assembly GCF_030020395.1 of Manis pentadactyla. Lineage (NCBI taxonomy): Eukaryota > Metazoa > Chordata > Mammalia > Pholidota > Manidae > Manis > Manis pentadactyla. The sequence continues at coordinate 37,150,373 of NC_080026.1, read as the reverse complement.
AAACAACTGAGAAAACTAGAAATTAAAAAAAAAAATCAGAAGTGTGATTTCTTCTTAATTGACAGAGAATATCAGTCAGCTCCAGCGCCGCTTCTGGCTGGACACAACATAGCACCAAAGGGATGTGGCTACAAATCCACCAGAACTTTTCTACCAGCTGAAAATTTTATTTCTGCCAAATGATTAACCTGCACATCTTTGACTATGCCTCCATTACTGATCAGTAAACTGGAGGTATTACTGGTGAAACCAGCATTTCATTGCTTGATAGAGGAGCTCATAGCTTCCAAATTTGAAGTTGGTGAATTCCTCCTAAGCAATCATATTTGTTACACTGGCATGAGATGTAGGTTTTAGAATCCTGAGTGTGCAAAACCATACACAGAACTGACCTCAACATCAAGGGTTTGCAGAAGGTGACAGTGAGACTGACTATGTTTTCCATTTATATCTCATTTTTGCTTTTTTTTCACCTTGATTCCCTTCAGGATACGAGCCCATGATCCTATCACTGGTCTAATATACCTTTTCCTGTAGCTTTTTATCTCTTATACTACAACACATTTACCCTTTTTTATCCATACACATCCCTCCTGAACACTCAAAGAGCATTTTACCCACTCTGGGATTCCTTCAGCTGTTTCCTTTAGGACTCTTAAGTGCATTTCATCAAATCTCAATGATTTCAACACATTCAATTATTGAAGTGTTCCTTAACCTGCTTGCTCAAGATGAGACCTCACCCACGTGCTCATTAACTGTTACTGTATTAGCACCCTTTGACTATTAACCTCTGTACTGAAGGCTGAAGAGAAGAGCTGTTAATGATTTCATAACCTTCCTGCCATGTACCTGCCTGCCTGCCTGCCTGCCTGTCTCTCTCTCTGTCTCTCCCTCTTTCTAATAAGTTCCAGGCTTTCTTCTCTGGAAGAGTGCTCTTTTGCCTTGTAGATGCATGCAACTATTCTGTTTCACCTCATTTTCTAGGAAAATCACATTGTGTCTTCTTGTATTTTCTGCTATATATTTTTAATCCTTCATGTTGTACAGATATCTTTAGACTTTTCCAATTGCACCTAAAATATTTATTTCTTCATTAAAAATTGTATATGAACATATATATCCTCATAGGATTTCTTTATTTTTAACATTCTACCAGGGAACATAGATGCTTAGAATCACTACATTTAATAATGGGTATTACTTTTTATTTACTTGTGGTTTAGAAAGGAAATAGATGGACATAATCATTTGGGAAGTTCTAATTGTTCTCATCTATAAGAGGATAAAACAAAAATTTCCATTCAAATCTATCCATCTGATTTTTCACATTCTACCTGGGAACACTTTACCCACTTACTTCTTTGAACTTTTTATGTCCGTCCATTCACTCTATCTGCTTTAGCCATTTTAATTATGTTAGTAGGCTCTTCATTCAAGCAGCCCAGACACAGAGTCAATCCACTGTGCGTTCCACCACACTGACCAGTGGTACCACCAAACTCTAAGAGAACACACTGGTTTGCATGATTAAATCCAGTGAACCCAATGGTCTTCAGTACATGCTCTGATAGGTGCAGGACCAAATGGGCAGAGGGTCTGAAAGGAGGAACTATACAGCACTTGTTCAAAAAAAAGTATTTTTATTGTTGCTATATTTAAACTTCCTGCTTATGTTCTTGGCTTAGAAGTGTTTTTTCTTTTCTCTCTCCCAACATGTTCATATTAAGCTTTCATAGTCATGAGAATAAAACATAAATCCTTTCACTCATGCTACCACATGTGTTCTCCCCACCTCCCCACCCTCCTCACACTTTCTTCCTTCTTACCCTTGGCAGCTGTCATCCGTATTAAGAAAGGGAATAAAAACACAGGAAGCTGACTGTTTTGGAGAAGGGAAGCATAATATGGGCTACACCAGGGAAAACTTTAAGGAGCTAACAAGATAGAGCCCCCCCCCCCACATCTTTGGGAGGCATCAGGACCAGCAATACTTGCTTCATGGGCAATTATTTGAGGCACAGTTATTAGGCACCTGTCCAGGTGCTATTTTACCTTCTCCAGAGGGGAGATAAATGTTTTCTTCCCACTCATGGAGATGCCAAATAAAGGTCACTCTATTTCAGAAAGCATGTGAAGTTCAGTCATTTTTTAAGTAATGACTTCTTCTTTCCTTGAATACTGTTGGGAAGTGGTGAGGCAGAACTTGTTTGACTGTAGAAAAGCAGTTTTTAAAAATATGGTTTGACCAGACTATTGAAAGAGGGAACAGAACTGTGAAAACAGCTGCTTTGGAAGTTTGAAAATTTTTATTGACTCATAAAATGTTACAGTGAGAAAGAACTTAAGAATTTATGATAGAAGTGAGGAAACTGAGGCCCCAAGAAATTAGGGAAATCACTCAAGGTCATTCAGCATCTAATTCACAGGGCTAAAGCCAAAGTGAAAACCAGTCTGGTGGGTTTTCCAGAGTGTGCCATGGCCTCACTTATTTCTTCTCAAATGTCAATCTTTTTGTTAACCTGGCCCTATATGGGAGCAGTTTTAGCCTACTCCACTGCTGATGGAATCCAAAGCAGTGCCATATGAAAAGGTCACTTTTTAATCACCCAAGCTTCCAAGACACTGTGTCAGAAGGTATGTGCTAAAAGCTCTGGCTGCCTCCTGGGAAACCCACAGCAAATCCCCTACACTCTGCAAAGTCCAAAGGGTACGAGGGACCACAACCAGCTCCCAAGGCTTCAACTCATCACCTAACTTTACAGGTTAAAAGGGCACTGAGGGGCTCCAACTGGTTCTATGGGTCACATCTATGACCACAAGTCCAATCAAGGACTCAGTACCCACGTATTTTACATTAAAGTTGTATTACTGCACAGTTGTAGGATACAGTACTAATTACATTTTGGAAACCTGAATTCCAGCTCAAAAGCAGCAGAACAGCTTACTATTTAAAGGCGCTTTGCAATAAAGCTGTACAAAATGTAAATAACATGCATTAATTTAATGTTCGGCAATCCATATGTTCATTTGCTGAATTTTCATACTGAGAGCTTTGTGAAATACCGGCCCATCTGCATGGAATAGAGAAAATGCCCTTAACAAACAGCCTCCTGCCCTCAGATCAGTTATGGAAGCCCATCCATGATGAGCATCTCCAGTCAGACACTTACTGAGGACCCATTATAAAGTGGGTCTTATATTATGTTCTGTGAATAGAGCAATTAGATAGAGCCCTCACCCATGGGAAGCTCAAATCTAGGGAAACAGATATTTAAAAAATAAGTTATGTCTATGTTTATTGTAGCATTATTTATAATAGCCAAGATACGGAAGCACCCTAAGAGTATGTGATAGAAGAATGGATAAAAGATAAGGTACATATGGACAATGGAATATCAGCCATAAAAAAGAATGAAATCTTTCCGTTCACAAAACCATGGACGGACCTAGAGGTTATTATGCTAGTGAGATAAATCAGACAGAGAAAGACAGATACCATATGTTTTCACTTATATGTGAAATCTAAAAAACAAACAAATGAACAGATAAGAAAAAACAAAAAACAAAACAGAAACAGACTCATAATTAGAGAGACCAAAGTGATGGTTGCCAAAGGGGAGGAGAGTGGGGACATGGGAAATATAGGTGAAGGGGATAAAGAGGTACAAACTTCCAATTAAAAAACAAGTAAGTCACAAGGATGATAAGTACAGCATATTGAATAGTCGGTAATATTGTAATAACGTTGTATGGTGACAGATATTAACTAACAATGAGGTGAACATTTTGTAACATACATAATTGCCAAATCAGTATGTTGTACACCTGAAAGTAATATAATATTGTATGTCAACTATGCTCCAATTAAAAAAATAATAAGTTAGGGTCTCATCTACAGGGTTTTGTTGGCAATCATTTCACCATCTTATTTCTGCCCACCTAGAAGGCACAGTGCTCTAACGTAGGAAACAACCTTTAAACATTATCTAGTCCATCTCCCCAGCTCTAGGCAAGAGTAAGATTCATCCACTCCATCATTAAAAAAATTAATTTATGAGCCTCTTTCCAACAGTTTAATATTGAACCATCTTTACCATTAGAACATAGTTATATTACTTCTAGCCTAAATCCCTCATTCTGCAATTCATTTATTGACTCTGCCCTTAGTTTATTGACTCTGAAGAACATGAGCATTTAATAACACCACTAATTTAACTTTAAGAACATCTTAGTTTCCTGTTTTCTGGGATCTGCAGGGGTTTGACTTATAATTAACTAAGTAGTGTGCAAAATGCTCCTCTGTGTCTGTCCTAATCAAGGAAGTCTGAAAATTGTGCACAGCAGACACTCAAAAATATTTACCAAGACAACAAGCATTCTAGTTAGGGCTTGCCCAGCACTGAGTAAGAGGGAGAAATGCTAGAAGACAGTATCTATGTTTATATGCCAGTTCCAGAAGAGCACCTGTCTTTAATAAGTGTCTTCCAGGGATCCCCTTGAGAGACTAAGAACCATGCTCCTACATCTCTTTAGCTCTTCTTCCTGACCTAGGATCATACAAGGTCAGCAGCACACTGGAGGTCTTCAATCAACATGAATGAATGAATGAATTGAAAAAAATTAATGAATGAATTTTAAAAAGGGGGAGTTTCTACTCTCACTATAATGACCCCCAATAAAAAATTTATTTAATATTCAAGGCAATTATGCCACTGCCTATAATTTTTATCAAATTTATATTCATTCTTTTTTGCCTTCTTCCACATCTTAAGGTCCAACCATTTACTTTTACACTGATTTGTATGAAGCAATTCCATCAAAACCTTTCTGAGATTGTATAAAAGTCCCTGATCATCTATCTCAAATTACACAAACATTAACTTAAACAAAGTAACTTGAGCATCTCAGGATAAGGTACTTTCAGATATTTTTTTTTGTCTATAATACAATACAGTCAGATCTTTAAACTCAGATGAGGTGATGTGTGCTGCAGAATTTATAGAAACAAAATTATACAGAATAATTTGGAAATAATATGTGCTGCTAAAACCAAAATATCATAACTTAGCTTTAGTAATAAATCAAGGAATCAGCAACTTTCAACCACTAAATCAGCAATGCTTTCTTAGAGAATCATGAGAATTATATTTCCCATGTGCTTGTGAATGTAAACAGAACTATTAAATAGTTACCACCAAGGATATAGAAAGTAGAACACTGGAATGTATCAAATTTATAATGTTGCTTTCCTAAAAAAATGTCATTTATAATTTTCAAAGGGGCTTTAGAAATCTAGGTTTTATTCAAGTATATCAGTGTGCTACAAAAAATAGCTATAGTAATTTCAACTTTGATGTTTTTTTAAAGGCCTTTAGCAAATGAAGCAAACTTTTGAATTCAAGTAATGAAGGGCATTCAAAGCATTTGTCAAGAATTGGTTCCATTAGGCATTCTCAATAGAATCAAACTTTCCTGAAAAAAAGAAGTAAAACCAAGTACCAAAACATTTCCATGCAAATATGTTAAGGAAAAGTCCTAAAATGAAGCTAAGGAAAAAGAAAAAGAAAAAAAAAAGAAACGGCAACATAAATTCAATTATTGTGCCAAGTAGCCACAGAAACATGTAGAAACACAGTCATTCAAGTAAATAAATTATTCTTATTTTGCTTCTAGCTGACACAAATGACTCATTTCCTTGGACTTGATACAAGAAGGCTTCAGAGCAAAGGAAGAAATGCAATCAAAGAGAGAAAAGCACATTACTCATCATCTGCTAGCCTCGCAGTTACTGGGGTTTACTATCATTCCTCACCCTCCACAGCCTTGCAGAAGATGCTTATAGGCCAGGCTCTTACATGCTTAAATGAACTCATTCATAGACTGAATTTCCTTTGTGGGCTCTTGCAACAGTTCTCCATGGTGGCAAAGTGCCTCTCGTTCTTTGTCATTAATAAAGTATTGAAGTTTGCAAATTACATACTTCAAAAAGCTAATTCAGGCTTATTTCTAAAATAAGCAGGAGTGATCAAAGTATTTATGCTAGTAGGGCCTGGCTTGGGCAAACCAGAAAGTCCTGAGGGGCTGCCACTGTCCCATGTGCTGAATGGTGGAGAGGTACGGAGGAGGGAAAAGGAATGTGTTAGTGCACAGGGCCTGACAGGAGGGAGGCTTAAGGAACCTAAACTTTCATCCACAAGGAAGGAAGTATTTTGGCATTTTAATTACCCAGTACATCCATCTGTAAGGGTGGGGAAAAGGTGAGTATTATTTTTAATAAGTGTATTAGCTTACTGCTGTGTTTTCTTGAACAGGAAAGAAGAGGAAATGAAGCGCTGGAAATTTCACATAACCCACAGTTTTACTAACCAAGGAAGTATGGAGTTTGTGTGTTCCACGTACAAACGTATGAAGGCTGTGTTACAGCTCTGCCTTCCACTCTCACTGTGGTTAGCTTGGGCTGCCATAACAACAACACAGACTGGGGGCTTAAACAGCATAAATTTATTTTCTCAGAGTTCTGGAGGCTAGAAATCCAAGATCAAGGGCTCCTCAAGGTTGGTTTCTGGTGAGGAATCTCTTCCTAGCTTGCAGATGGTCACCTTTTCACTGTGTGCTCACATGGCCTTTCTTCCATGTGCTCACAGACAGAGGACAAGCTCTGGCATATCCTCCCCTTCTTAAAAGGGAACCAGCCCTAGTAGACCGGGGCCCTACCCTTATGATCTCATCCACCTTACCTCCCTCCCTAAAGGCCCCATGGCTAAATGTGTCACACTGGGGGTTAGGGCTTCAATATACAGATTTGAGGGAGACACAATTCAGTCCACAACATGCACCAAGTGAGAAAATGATAAAGGAAAAGAGACCTGTTCTGAAACATTCTCTCCTCTGACCAGTTTAAGTGAATTCAGAATCATTGGTGCAAGCGAAGAGCCCTTTCAAAGCAGACTGCCACTAAGAATCACCTGTCCATATTCATCCCTAGACAGATGTCACTGAGGCCTGGACCACATTGACTAAAACCACACGTACCCACTGCCACTGTGTGTCCAGCCTATCAGTCGGCAAATCCTTGTAGGGTACCAAGTGTATTCCAAGACCAACAGGATATGCAAGAGGTATGAGAGCCATAGAGTTTAAAGGAAGATGAGTGTATGTATCAATTAGCCAGTGAAAGTCATTTCCATTTAATCCATGTGAACCAGTCTTCATAACAGCCACAGGTAGACCACCACACTACAAATACTCTTGTGCCCACTGCTTCCTCATACCTCCCAGCCATCATGTCCATGGAAACAAAAATGATCTCCCTCACAGCGGCACGATCCAAAGAAGATTAGCTCCTGGTACCTTCAGTGCAGGGAGGGGCAATTTAAGTGGAATGTTTCTTCTTTATTGTAATCAGTTCCAATTCCACTCAAGACTTCATTCATACTGGACTGTGATGAACATTTGGTAGACAGGATGCTTACATGAAAAATACATAATAGTGTCCATAGAGTAAAAGGCAAATTAGTGGAAAATCACATGACATTTTAATTCTAGGAAAAGAGGAACATAGCAGAGTATGAGTAGTAGAACCCCTCAAAAATAGAAACTAAGATTCCAGGTGAATTAAGAGTGTATGACAGGATATTGAAACAGAATTCTGACTGGGATTCAGAAGTAAAAAATTCTTCATACAAGAAAATGGGAAGATCAGGGGCAGTACAACATATAGAAAGAGTATAAAATTTGCAAGTGCAATACAGAAGTTATTACTTCCTTTCTGGTATGGTCTTAGCTCTCTGAGCCTAAGCTGACTTATCTTTAAATAGGTACAATGTTCTCTACTTCACTGGTTAACTGTGAAGATTAAGTAAGTACACTTACACACACACACACACATCTATAACACTGCCTGATACGCAGTAAAAACACTCACAAATATCTGTTGAAGGAGTAGATCACGGTATAATAAGCAGTTATACTTCTGATCCTAAGTTTCAGCTGAAACCACCAGCCACAGCAATGGCAGTGCCATCTGCAGTAAGGCACAGAAGTACTGGAGTCTCTTCCAAGCCTTTGTGCAGACAGATGAATACAAGTATTTGGTTTAATATGAAATTATTGTCAGCACTGCTCTATAATTTATCTCCTACAAATATTCCGATCCCACAAAATTGGGCCCAGGTCACCATGGTGGAACAGACTGCCCCATAGCTGGTTGTCTTATTTCTATCAGAGCTGACCCAGGGCCTGATGTTTGCACAAAGCCTACTGCTTGCTTTATACTTTCAGCACTGATCAGAATGAAACTTGTCCTCAGATGATGGGACAGAGGGCAGCCAGGCCAGTTTTTCTTGCTATGTTCTGTTTCCAGCAGTTCCATGGGATTACACTTCCTTGTCTTAAGAAAGTTTTCTGCCAACTCAGAACAGGCTTTCTCTAACTACTCACGGTATCATCAGTACTGTAGAGTTTAGGAGGCAGGCCAGTGCCCCTGCTTGGATGCTGCTCAAGAATCCTCTCTTCCTTTAAGGATGGTTGGGAAAATTAGTTTGCTCTGTTTTGCCTTTCTTTCTTGAGTATGTTTTGAGCTGGTGTAACATTCCACAAAGTGGATGGGCAGCTAAATCCTCTGAAATTGTGAAGTATAGTTTGAGAGAAAAAAGCAACTTTTATAGACGACTAATACCCAGTTTATATTTCAGTTACATTGTTGTTAGTATTTGTAAATGTCAAAAGCAATGAAAAATGTCAAACCATGTGAGCAAAATCAAGGGTTTCTTATAAGATTTGTAAAATACAACCTAACAGACCCCTATGCCAGGCACAAGATGTCAAGTTCTATGCCCTGAATTTTATTTTTATTTATTTATTTATTTATTTATTTATTCTTATTAATCAACCCCAAGCTTAATTCTCAATAGTCTCCAATCTTCTGAAGCATAACGAACAAGTTCTTACATGGGGAACAAGTTCTTACATAGTGAATAAGTTCTTACATGGTGAACAGTGCAAAGGCAGTCATCACAGAAACTTTCGGTTTTGATCACGCATCATGAATTATAAACAATCAGGTCAAATATGATTATTTGTTTGATTTTTATACTTGATTTATATGTGAATCCCACATTTCTCCCTTATTATTATTATTTTTATTTTTATTTTTATTTTTTTAATAAAATGCTGAAGTGGTAGGTAGGTGCAAGATAAAGGTAGAAAACATAGTTTAGTGCTGTAAGAGTATGCCCTGAATTTTAGAGGCCTCTGCTCTGACCCTCCTGTAAACACCCTTTCCACCAACTGAGGACTCCTCAGGGTCAAAAGGATGTGCCCACGCAGGGTCTGTGCTTCCTCTCTCCCCATGATGCCCTGGGTTCTGTGAACCCGGAATTTCCTTCCAAATAGCCCTGAGTCTGCTTCCAGGACCTGCATGGACTTCCGTACACACCGAGTCCCAAGAAGTGGGTATGAACAGGGTATAGATGTGAAAGTTGGGGTATGCATACAGGTGCCCTGAGGCCCCTGATTGTTCGGGAAGATGGGAAGTGGGGCAGGGACAGAAAGAGAGCTGACCAAAGCATTAGGCTGCAGGCTGGGGTTCGGAAGTAGTTGTCCTGATACCACCACAAGCCAGCACAAAACACCAAGGACTCTGAGCATTTTAAACTCAAATTTGTTCTTCTAGGATAATGAAGGTTATTCATCCAGGTAAGGGAATGACATACTTTATTTGGCAGTATGCTGGCCTGATTTATGACCTTTACATTTTAAGACACATGGAATGGGGGCCACCTCTTGTCCTCTTGTTCAAGGCCTCATAAATGTTAGGGGTGGGGCTGTTATCAGAATTCATGTCAGAAAATGACAGGCTTATAAATGAGAGAGTAATTGTATTAATTCTGTTACTTTCTTTAGCTATACTAAGATTACAGGTAATAATCCATAACAAGAAATAGCATTTTTCTGAGGTACTTTCTTTTTTTTAATGAAAAACTAAACATCTACAAAACTAGAGGTCATAGTATAAGAAACCCTCATGTGCCTATCACACAGCTCAATTATAACCAACTTGAGGCCAATTACGTTTCACCTTAATCCTGACCCTTCCTCCAGATTATTTAAAATAAATCATGTTTATATCAGTATGTATATTTAGATTATGAAGACTCTTTGAAAAAATGTAACATTTTTCTTTCTACAGTTTATTCAAATCAGTATCCACCTCAGGTCCACACAATGTCTCTTGAGACTGTTAAGCTACCAGTTTTCTTCCTACTTCCTTTTTCTTTCTTGTAGTTTATTTGTTGAGGAAACCAGGTTGTTGGTCTTGGTAGAATTTCCCATAGTTTGGATTTTGCCCAACCTATTCTCATGATGTTTCCTATGAATTGGTCATTAGATCTACAGGCTTGATTAGATTCAGGCTCATTTTTTGGCAAAATGGTGCTGGTATTTCCACTGGAGACAACATATCAGGTAACTGTCTCTCTGTGATGATCACTGCCTAAATCCATCATTTCATTAGGAGCTGCAAAATGTATTCTAATACATTCTAATTATATCACTTTCTTCATTTATTAGCTGAAATAGCCTCTAAAGAAAAATTTTCCCCTCAATAGTGATTTAGTTATAGTTCTTAAAGGAAAGACAGGATGAATGCTTGATTTTTTTCCTTTATTTACCTGTTTTGAAAATAAAGAGTAGGTACTCAAACATCCTACACAGCTAGTGTTAGCATTGTTTTTTTATCACTATGAGCGCAGGATTTAAACAGCTGCTGCATGTCAATATGCTGCAGATATTATTCCTGCTGATGCACAAATCCAGGTATTTTTGACGGGGGGTGGGCAGCTTTTTCAAATTGGATCATTAGTCTTTTTATCAACAGACTCAGAATACCAATACCAACACAATCTCCAAAATTATGATTCCTAAAAATGATGACAGTTTTGTGCATTTCTTTTGTCTCTCACAGCTAATTTTTTCCATTTGTATTTTTTTATTTACTGGACCTATAACATTATATTACATTTAAGTGTGCAACATAATATATGTTTCTCTTGGTCCTTATTACTATGAATGTATAAACTTCTGTCTCAAAATCACCTCAAAGAATTCTTCTTTGTGAAGTTTTGTCATCAACTCAACTTGTAGTTACATGTATTTGTTGCGTTTCAATTTTTAGGAATTTTTAAATTAGATGTTATAATGCAATTAAATATTCACATATTTATAAAGTCAAATCCCCCAAAACAAAGTTTATTCAGAGAAATTTAGTTCTATTTGTACCCATCTTCTATTCTCTCTTAATATCTAATAGCTAACCATAAAGTTTTACTTTATCCTTCCAAATACATCTCTTTCCATATATTTGTTTGCATGCACACATACACACAGGTACACAAATCCCAGTTCTCCGATAAATGACAGCATAATAAATATTCACCTTTTTCTACCTCGTATATTTTCCTTTCTCCTGGTGATTTGATGATTACATTTATGTGAAAATAGGAGAAAAATATTGATTGAAATATTGAAAATAGGGAGGACATGTAGATGAGTATTGTTTTGAGAAGTAACACAGTGCAAAGGATGTTGGACTCCATAAATCACTGTGTTTGCATCTAGGATTCACTTCAAATTTAGCTAAAAATCAATTTCTCAAACTGTTAAAGGCTCATTAATCAAGTATTCTGGAAAAGGACACACTGATATTTGAACTTAATTATTATAAAGTTTTATAAGTTGTAGAGTGAGCTGGCTCAAAAATATAGGTCTGAAACAACATTTGTGTCTTACGCAAAGTAACAGAGAAACTAGTCAGTCATGTAGAACACATCCCAATAGAGTTCAGTAAATTAGTATATGTCCAAATCATTGACTATATTTACTTGCTCCAAAGATAAAGATTGAAGTAAATACTGAATTTTTGAGAAACTTCATACCTGTTACCTTTCATAGTGTACGACATGAAGATAATATATATTAAGGTCAAACCTGAGTTGAATCCTGGCTCACCTGTTTAGTGACTATGTGAGCTTTTGCAAATTCTTTAGTTTCTCTGGGCCTTATTTTCCATATCTATAAAACACTGATGCTAATATTTCCTCATAGGATTGTAGGCGATGTGATTTCATGTTTAAAGCACCCCCCAAAAAGCAACTGGTACAAGATCAATACTCAGTAAATACTAGCTCACTTGCTCTTTTGTGGGCAATAGAAACAGGAAATGATACAAAATAATGGTTAACAGCCAAGCTGACTTCAAATGCCAGCTGTAATACATGCAAGATGTATGAAAATGGGTAAGTTATTTAACCCATCTGAGCCTCAGTTTCCTCATCTGTAAATAAGAGTTAATAGGAATATCTTTCATGGAAGGTTACTATAAGAATTAAATTACATGTAGTGTTATTTATGAGAAAGGGACACTTTCTGTTTTGTCTCATAGCTTTCTCCCTGGTACCTATAATACTACCTTACACCTGGTAAATTCTCCTTAAATGCTAATAAAAAATAAATGAGTTGCACATATGCATCTCATATATCTTATGGTTAAAGGCTCTTCAGAGAAGTTTCAAGTATACAGTGTTGCTGTTTTTCACACCTAAGAGTTCTCTCATTGTACATTTAGACTCAGTCCTTCTTCTCTTCAGGTTTTATTAAATGATGGATGTTCTCACTGCCATTACAGTCTCCAAGGTCCTGGCCTTTCCTGAACTGGGCTTTATATGCATTGAGGCAGAAACTACAGCCTCACTACTCTACTGCTCAATTCTTTACTCAAGAGAGATGCTTACAAAGTCTGGGTCTGCAGAATCTTGAAGACATTCAAATCTATTACAAAGACCTGTAGGGTATTTCCTGATAACATATCGTGGACTTTGGTGATTGTTTCTGAAAAGGCAATAGACTTGTAAGCGTAATATGTGTCATGAATATTGCAAGTATATTAAATATATTACCACTTCTCTGGAGACTCTCTTGACAATAATGTGAATTGCTGAGGGAATAGAAATCAATTCTTAAAGTGTTTCTGACATCAAAGGTGACCGCTGGGCTTCAAGAAAAGGGTTCAAAGTAAGATTGGCTTGTTTGATTGAGATATTCATAAGATCAACACTGTCAAGGTAGGCCACTCTTTCTTTTACTACCCGTGCTGCGAAAGAGTGATGAAAGCCTGGTTCAAACAGCTAGTGTGCTCGGATAAGGGCCTTAGCAGAACTGAGATCCAGCAGTACACAGTTGTTAGCCAGCTGCTTCAGAAACCCATCGTGAATCCTTACACCTTTAGGCCTGTCTTTGTTTTCTGTTCTCTTAACCTAAAATGCCCTTCCTTTAGTTCCATATTAAATCCTCCTTATCTACACATGCTTCAATACTTAGCTCAAATAAATCCCTTTATGACTTGCAGAGTTTTTCTTAAGTCATTTTTTTTTTCTCCCTTTCTTGCAGCAAACTTTTGATTTCATCTAAGGTTAGTTTTTTTCAAGTGTGACTCTTTTTACCATAAATCCTTAGGGACAGGGACATAACTTATTTTGTGCCCCCACCCACCTTGCTGAGCCCAGAGTCAAACCAATTTTGCTATTTTATTTTTTTAACTTTCATATTTTTGTCTTAGTGCCTGCAAAAAGTTACTCTAAAGGCAGCAATACTATCTGAATGGAAAAATTAAAAAAATATATATAAATTAGAGATCTGAAAATTTTTCAGATAAATATGATGCACCAGGATGGCCATGTCATCCACAGTGAGAGTTCAATAAATGGTAGCTTAACACAGCAACTTGGCCCATCGGAAATGTCCCTTTATTCATTTATTTCAGCTGAGGATCTACTATGTATCAGGCTAGAACCATAAAATGTTTACATTCTACTGGGGGGAATACCCCATAATGACATCCAAAAATGTGGTGGCATTTAGAAAAAAATATCATTATGTGATTAAAGTCTGTATAGCAATGAAGTGAGGAAAAGTGAGATATTTAAAAAGGCATCAAGGAGAAGGTGAATCTGGAACTGGGTTTTGTTAGCTAAATACATATCACCCAAGCCAATAGCAAAGGGGAAATTTGGGTTACCTTGGTTAAATTCAATGACTATGTAGTCCACATAGTAAGTGAAATTGTAAGTGGATAGGAGTCCAGATTTCTGGAAACACCAGTTTAGTCATCAGCCCAGCTGGTTCCATAATATGGTACAAAAAGACACTAAGAAGATAAACATTACAGACAAGGCACTGAAGACACAACCCTTGGACTTTCCTTATTAATTCTGAAGTGGGAAGAGGGTAGCAACCAAGTTTTCCTTTTAATTTGGTATAATTTCACTTATCACTCTGGCCCACGTTTCTCTTGGGTACAGTCTCACTCAGATAATGGTGATCAAGTTTAAGAAACACTGTCCATGGCAGAACATGTCAATTTCTGATCAAGGTTGAAATCTATATGAAATACAGTTGTTTCTAGCACCATTTGAGGCTGCATTTTCTGACATTCATCATAAACTACAAAATGAATGAAGAAATAGAGTATTTGACCAGCGGGCAGAAGTCATACGTTCTAGATTAGCATCCACCCAGCTATGTAATCATAAAGATGGTGCTTCATTTTTTAAGGTCCAATATTGTTTTTATAAAAACTATGATATTGCAATATGCCCTGCCTACCATGTATAGGGTTATAGTGAAAACTGAATGAAATATTGTAAGTAGTGGTTTGGCAAACATTTGAAAAGTAGAAGAAATGTAAACATCATTATATTTGTGGTCATGTTGGTGGCAATATTAATAAAAGTGCTTATTATAAAATGTAAAAGCTTGAAATTCTCTAGAAATTAAATATGGAAAAAGAAACTTGTATTTGTGTATTTAGATAATACATCCTACCATTTGCTGATCCTACAAATGACAGCTGAAAACTTCTGGTCAAAAGATATGGGGAAAGAATTCTGAAACACAATTTAATGAAATCTACAACACATTCCTTTTGTCAGAACTGCATAGCTAATTCCCTATTTTATTCTCAGGAAACATTTTTAAAAGCTGGAGGCTGTTAGTTAGCAACAGATGTAGACATTTGTAAACAAGGACCATCTTAACTGAATTATTTTTCACAAATTAAACAAAGGATCACAAAGCACAGTTCCGAGGGTTTGCAGTCAGCACTCAGAGATACACTCTCCAGGAACACCATTCATCAGATGCACTGCCTATGGACCAAAAGGTAATCAGAACAATACAGAGATGGCTGCCTTGCACTTGCCCACATGCTACTGCAGACAGACTGGTATAAATGTTTTCTGAGGGTTATAAAACATTCACTGAAAGTAAACTGTACCCTATGGGAAGTAAACTTTCAATGCACCAAATTCCACTTAGTGCCCTGCAGACAGGAATTTTGCAAAGAATATTCTGAAAAAGGTAACTCATCTTTTAAAGGTGAGCACTTTATCATAGAAGCCCAGGAAAGGGAAATCAGGCCTTCATCCTCTCAGGCCATCATGGTTTATAGCTCTAAGAATGATGACTATTATCAAAATTTTAAAGACCCACAGACATGGCTATTCTAAAGCCTTTCTTGGAAATAAATTTCTATCCTAAACACATTATCTTTAAAATTCTTCCGTATGTTTAACCTAAGTCTTTCACAGTATAACTCTGGCTCCATCTCACTGTTTCATTGAAGATATTCATTCATTCTTGTATTCACTCACTCATCCTTTCTGCAGACAACAAATATTCATTGAATGTCTACCATGGTAAAGGTCACTGGTACTAGTATAAGATTTGGGGGAATGAGAATGTACTCTACCCCTTGATAGGCAACAAACCTTTCTTTCTTTATTTAGATCACTATTAAGACAATTTATGGAAACAGCTGCCAATCTGCAGAAAATATGGAGAACCAAAAAATATGTTGAATGGCCCCAAGAATAGTAATCAACATATTTAGACTGTGAGAAACTCTATAGGTCAAAAGCTCTAAGGTTCTTCAGAGCTAAACCTGAAGGAAAAACAAGCGATGGAGGGTGACCTCTTGGTTACAGAAACCTAAAGGACTATCTAGTTTTATAACAAACAGGCAAGACTAAACTAAAGTATCTGGGAATATACATTAAATGATAAAACTACTAAAATATAAGGATTTTACTGCTAAAAAGTCAGGATAATAGTTACTGGGGGAAGAGGAAGGGTGGCCAGCACTCTTTCTTCTTTACTGGCTGGTTACAAGAGTGCCCCACCCTTGGATAATTCATTAAGCCCAACATTGGTTTTGTGTGGTTTTCTGATCTGTGTTTTGTTTTTCAAGAAGCACTGATCAGCATGGAACAACTAGAACTCCTGTACACGGGCGGTGGGAATGCAAAATGGCACAGCTATTTTGGAAAACAGTTTGGCAGTTTCTTGTAAAATCACACTATGTCTCCTATGCAATTCAATAATACCACTCTCAGTCGTGTGCCCAGGAGACATGAAACCACACTATGTCCTGAGCCTGGAAGCTGCATGTTTACAGATACTTTACACTCACCAAGAATAAGCAGAAACTCATCAGCAGGTAAATGAGTGAACAGTGGAACGTCTATACAATGGACGCCTAACAAGCAACGGAATGGAATGAACTGATAGACTCCTAAGGGAAGGAAGCCAGACACAAAAAAGTGAAATACTTGTAACTTCAATTCTAAGACCTTCTGAAAAAAGGCAAAACTATCAGGAGAGAAATCAGATCAGTGGTTGCCAGGGGCCTGGGTAGGGAGTGGGAACTGACAACAAAAGGGAATGAGGGAACTTTTCATGGGCAGGAAAATATTCACGATCTCATGAATTTCATGATGTTATATGCTTGCTAAAACCAATCAAACTATATACTTAAAAACGTGGATTTTCTACAAACCTAACCAAAAAAGCCTTTATTATTAAGAGTAAGAATAAATTTAGTTTCCGATTTTAAAGTAAAACTTATACTTCCATATGCTGAATTTATTTTTTCTTCAGAGAAAACATATGTTAGGGTAGGGATAGTAGCACATTAGGAGTTGTAATAGATAAATGAAAAAGATATTTAGAAAAGAGACTATATCACAGGGGGTTTTGCCATGTACTATTTCTTCAGAGAAATTAAAAGTAAAAACAGTTGGTGGTTGTCATGAAGTTCTCTCTGTTCAGTCTTTGTCCCAAACTAGTTCAAATAAATCCTAAAGCAGGACAACATCAGAGCCAAGAGCAATAATGGTTATACCCATTGCAGGGGATCTTAGCTTCCTTTTGCCAGTCAAGTTCCTCAAGGTTCAATTTTGACTGTCCTCAACAGAAATATTTCATGTGGGCTGGGCAGTTTTCTAATTTTGGCTTCTCCTGAGTGAAGTAACCAAAATAAATGGGGTGAAAGCCCAGTCCCACTGCGATCACAATGCGGAGGGGAAGGCAGCCCATACCAAGCCCTCAGCCCTCAGCCTGGTTGTCTGAACCTCGAGAAGGCCCATGCACAACTGCATGACTGTGACTTCACGCAGGAAACACATTTCAGTTTAAATATGCCATCTTCTAAAAACCATAAAAGTACTATGAAACTATAATGCAATTCAACTTCCTCCTTTTACAAATGAACAAATTGAGATCCAGAAAGGTCCAGTTACTTAACCCAAGTTACTAAGCTAGTTAGAAGTGGGGCTATCCCATAAACCCCATTTAATAGGACAATGCTCTTTGCAATGAAATAGGAACTATTCTCTGTGACTGTGTTAATATTGTTTTCACTACCTAGGATGAATAACAGGCAATATAACCTCCACACTTTTCTCTCAACAACCTACAGCTTTGCTAGGAATTTAAGAAACTTGTGACAATGTCATCATGTCTTATGCAGAAACAGAAGTACAAAGATATTAAGGAATGCTCAGCATTAAATTGAAGTTGTTCACGGAGCTGAAAATGGCCTCGTTTATTTCCCTCTTCTATGTACTTGGCTTTAGCCTCCCTCTGCTTTGCTCAAACGCAAGCTCACATACTAGATCACTAAGGTATAAACTTCTGACATCAACGTATGACCCATATTACGTCAACCAGGCACTTTAAGAAATGCCATTTTAAATGTTTTCTTCCATCTATTGTCATCTGAAGAAAATGTATTATTTAACCAATGTTTCTCTGCCATTTTTAACTTCTGGTGGATTTTCTCAGAGGAGCAGAAGAGACGCCTCCATTTTTACAAAAAGTCTTGGCCAGAAATATTGCCGATAGTGAAAAAAAAATAGCAGTCCCAAACCAACAGAAAATTACTCTCTACATTTATCAGGAGGAACAAGGCACTAGGGAGAGCCAGCCTCTACGATAGGTTAAAGTTGACGAATGGTCTGAGATGGGAACAAAAGCAGAAGAGGAGCAGAAGGGGCTCTGTGCTGTTGACTGTCCAAAGGTCAATTGACAGCTTTTTCTTGTTTTGTTATGTTTTATTTTTCTAAAGATGTAGAGAAAATGTTCCTTTAATGTACCGGATACAGAGGCAGAAGGGAATACGTGGATAGAACAGTTAAGGGTATATTATCCTGTTCAACACATGCTTCTATGCCAGGTGCCTACAGCTTCCAAATGGGCAGCAGAAAATGAACCCTACGATCCCATACAGTCTGAGAGTCGATAATGTGAACAGCAACCAGTGAGCGAGTTAAGCAGTAAAACCAACTCCATTTACGTCTCCTTGAAGTTCAGCAGGCAGCAAACTGCACTTAAGCATAGCAATCAACTGTGATAGGAGAAATCTCTGTTACAGTAAGCAGAGAAATAGCTTCAAGGCAGCCAGTAACAGTGCAGGGAGAGAAGGTCAAAACAGGTGCACAGAAATTCTGGAGGTAGAGAGTGAAAGTGTGGACTCCACTTGGGTGATTTTTAAACATCTTAGTCTATTATGGATGGCAAAGCTTAATTGTTCTCCACTACTTAAATCTGCACTGCATGGTGTAAATACACACACATGCACAGCATGTAGAACATTTCAAGGCTGTAGAGAAACAAGAATTGATAAGAATTGATTTCTGATGATGTTGCTTTGGGTGTGATGTTGTTTGCTAACTGTAGATTATAAGATATATTTACTTGGTGGTGAGTCTACCAGGTTGATTCTAATTTAAAGTTTCAAACATACTGCAACATAGAGCTACCACACAATAAGCACATGTATTACTATTACCAGTATCACTACACAATCATTAGTTTAATCTGGCTTCATTCACATCTTTGCATGATAACACACCACAAACAGATAGGAAGTTTGGCTGTCTTGAATTTGGACAAAATTTCCCTTCATTTACAGCTAAGTTATAAATGTGGAGTTTGGTTCACATATGTGCATAAGGCTTCTCTATCTGGATTCTACATTTTTTGAGGACACATGCTGTGTTGTTTGTTAACTGTGGACACAATAAAATGGTTGACTGTCTAGTAAGAATAACTTTCAGCAATAGCCTACACATTGATTAGGTTATTTTCAAATGCATGTGTAGACCACATGTTTTGCATGAAATCAGCACTCCATAAAGTTGTTTATTTCTTTACAAGTCTGTTTTTTAAAAAATTTTTGTTATTCTATCTGAACATAAAATACTTGGTTTTATACAGTGCTCCTGGACTTGCCGCTCCAGGTGAATCTAGCAGATGCACAAACACTTCATTCATTCAAGGTGGAGTAATGAGGCTGGGGGTTCAAACACTAATTATCTCTATACAGGAGTGATGGGGGTGCCAAGTCCACACCATTAACCTCAGCTGTTCACAGTTCAAAGAAGCAGGTAAAGACAGTTATGGAAATATGGAGGTGGGAGTGGGTCACAAAGCTAATCCCAAATAAAATATACCCAGCCATGTATACCACATAGACCATGGGTTAAACAATCATTATGACATCTGCAAGGCATTTGATTTTTATTACCAAATAATAAGACAAACAAGGGGCAGGTCTAATGATACCACCACCTGCTTCTAAGAACCACCTTTTGGAAATGCTCCTCGTCCATGAAGAAGGATTAATTTGAAAGTATCTCTTTTTCTTCTCTGCATTTACATTAAAAAGGTAAATGGTCTGAATCAAGTTTGTTACAGTGGCCTAAAGCACCCTCAGTGCAGGCAATTTCTGATTTATGAGCTTAGAGCTGATTATGTAATCTCCAGTTACATCTCTCTCCCTTTTTTTTTATTTCCCAAATTTTGGACCACTGCTGATCATTATACTTTAACCAGAGGTTGAGAGGGAAGAGATTATGGATGAAGGTTTCGTGGCAACTGACATATAAGAGAACCACTCATTCAAACATCTTTATAGATTTTTATAACCTAAGTGATCCCATTACTCATCACAGATAATCACAAATGTTCAGGTTTACCTCATGCCTTTAAGCCACGAGGCCCATCACCTAGTTGAAACTGCACAAAATCAAGTTCGGGACTAATTCTCTGGATTCACTCATTCTGACACCTGAACTCTACTTACCACAGGCACCTAACTGTCCCAGCTTCTAACTTTCCCCTCCAATGTCTACCTCATCCCTGAATCGGAGACTCAGAATCTCCCTAACTATTGTTTAGATGGTTCCACAGCTACATCATCCTCAAACCTACCAGGAAAATATTTCACCCATGCAGAGCAGGATTCAGCATCTCATGCCTCTGTATTCCAAGTCCATGATGGAAGAATTAGATCCAGCATATATAAATTTAGATTTATTAGATAAACATGAATTTTCCCATGAACTCGCAGCATAGTGCTTTACTGAGAACCTGAGCTCTGGACCTCTTCCCAACCCACTTGTTCTCACTTAGGCATGGACCCAGCCTTTCCATTTCACGTATTGTGAAATTCAGAACTTCTTACCTTTGTAGACATAGAGCCAGAGCAGAATTAGTAATACTTCTAAAAATTAATCCTACTTTCAGCATCTCGAACCATTGCCTATTATATCCCGCACACCATCTCTGACTGGGGCCTTGCTATAACTTCTACTACAAATTTATTACCAGACGTTGTATTTCTTTTTTTTTTTTTTTTTGTAGATAATTATTTTTTATTGAAGGGTAGTTGACGCACAGTGTTACATTACATTAGTTTCAGGTGTACAACACAGTGATAAAACATTTAAATACATGACAATTCTAGGTTCCAGCTATCACCCTACCAAGCTGTTACAATATCTTGACTATATCCCTTATGCTATACATTACATCCCGGTTACTTATTTATTTTACCATTGGAAGTCTGTACTTTTTTTTTTTGCTTTCTTTCTTTTTTTTGTGAGGGCATCTCTCATATTTATTGATCAAATGGTTGTTAACAACAATAAAATTCTGTATAGGGGGGTCAATGCTCAATGCACAATCATTAATCCACCCCAAGCCTAATTTTCGTCAGTCTCCAATCTTCTGAGGCATAACAAACAGGTTCTTACATGGAGAACAAATTCTTACATAGTGAATAAGTTACATGCTGAACAGTGCAAGGACAGTCATCACAGAAACTTTCAGTTTTGCGCATGCATTATGAACTATAAACAGTCAGTTCAAATATGAATACTCATTTGGTTTTTATACTTGATTTATATGTGGATACCACATTTCTCTCTTTATTATTATTATTTTTAATAAAATGCTGAAGTGGTAGGTAGATACAAGATAAAGGTAGAAAACATAGTTTAATGTTGTAAGAGAGCAAATGTAGATGATCAGGTGTGTGCCTGTAGACTATGTGTTAATCCAAGCTAGACCAGGGCAATAAAACATCCACGTATGCAGAAGATTTCTCTCAGAACGGGGGGGTGAGGTTCTAAGCCTCACCTCTGTTGATCCCCAATTTCTCACCTGATGACCCCCCTGCGACTGTGCCTGTCTTAGGTTGTTCCTCCCTTGAGGAATCTTACCCGTCTCTGGCTAACCAGTCATCTTCCGGGGCCATACAGGGAAATGTAAAGTTGTTAAGTGAGAGAGAAGCCTTATTGTTTGAAATGGTTAGCTTTTTACTTCTTTGCATATTTATGCCCTGTGGCTTCTATGCCCAGCATTTGTCTTGAGGTATCTTTACCACTTGGAAGAATTATGATACTCGGTAAATTTGATATGAGGCACGAATTCTATTTAAGGGTTGTAATTAGGAAGGAAGAAGAAAAGCTATAGAAGTAGCAGGCGGAAGAAAACATGGGAAGATTGATTATTTCTTTGACATATCTTCTTGTAGAGTAACTTCAGCATGTATAGGTTTTAAGCTACTACTTAAATTGCGCACACACATTAACATAATAGGAGTATAGTTACATAACCAAAGCATATCTGTAATTACCAGCCATCTCCAGTGAAACCAAGAAAACCAGTTAGGCACCTTAGGCATTTGTGAAAACTTAACTATGATATGGTGGATATTGTCCAACTGAACTTGAACAGTCTGAGAGAAATCAGACAAATTAAAACAACCCATTCCTGGGGAATGTTCACATCCCTTATGTTCTTTTAACAGTAAATAGTCTGTAGTTGTAAGATTTTGGAGCGCTACAATTTCCACTTCTCCTAATTCTTGGTTGAGTTCCAACAGTATAGATCCAGTCAAATTTGTTGTTTTACTGTATGCACAGGCCAGCTTAGATATCTCCTTCATTCCCATGGCAAGTCCAGGAGCTGGTGGGATGAGTGCATCTACAGCTGTAGCAGTGCGTGGATTTTGTTGGGGATTTTTGATGATCATCTTCTGGCATGAGTCTTCCAGAGAGTGCTGATGTTGGAAGTTCTCTTTCATATTGTCTCTTAGTTCATTTTCGGGGTAGCCCAATTAGGCTTTGATCCTCTGTATAAAGAAAAACAGACCCTTTGCCTACACTTTTATACGCCCTTTATACCCTTGTGTAGAACTCATTGGAAGTCACCACACAGGAACTGCCCTTTTTTTTTTGTTTTCTTTTGTTTTGTTTTGTTTTTGGTATCACTAATCTACACTTACATGACAAATATTATGTTTACTAGGCTCTCCCATATACCAGGTCTCCCCTATAAACCCCTTTACAGTCACTGTCCATCAGCATAGCAAAATGTTGTAGAATCACTAGTCTTCTCTGGGTTGTACAGCCCTCCCTTTTCTCCTACACCCCCATGCGTGTTAATCTTAATACCCCCCCACTTCTCCCCCGCTCCTTATCCCTCCCCACCCACCCATCCTCCCCAGTCCCTTTCCCTTTAGTACCTGTTAGTCTATTCTTGAGTTCTGTGATTCTGCTGCTGTTTTGTTCCTTCAGTTTTTCCTTTGTTCTTATATTCCACAGATAAGTGAAAACATTTGGTATTTCTCTTTCTCCACTTGGCTTGTTTCACTGAGCATAATACCCTCCAGCTCCATTCACGTTGCTGCAAATGGTTGGATTTGCCCTTTTCTTATGGCTGAGTAGTATTCCATTGTGTATATGTACCACTTCTTCTTTATCCATTCATCTATCGATGGACATTTAGGTTGCTTCCAATTCTTGGCTATTGTAAATAGTGCTGCAATAAACATAGGGGTGCACTGATCTTTCTCATACTTGATTGCTGCACTCTTAGGGTAAATTCCTAGGAGTGCAATTCCTGGGTCGAATGGTAAGTCTGTTTTGAGCATTTTGATGTACCTCCATACTGCTTTCCACAATGGTTGAACTAACTTACATTCCCACCAGCAGTGTAGGAGGGTTCCCCTTTCTCCACAGCCTCGCCAACATTTGTTGTTGTTTGTCTTTTGGATGGCAGCCATCCTTACTGGTGTGAGGTGATACCTCATTGTAGTTTTAATTTGCATTTCTCTGATAATTAGCGATGTGGAGCATCTTTTCATGTGTCTGTTGGCCATCTGTATTTCTTTTTTGGAGAACTGTCTGTTCAGTTCCTCTGACCATTTTTTAATTGGTTTATTTGTTTTTTGTTTGTTGAGGTGTGTGAGCTCTTTATATATTCTGGACGTCAAGCCTTTATCGGATGTGTCATTTTCAAATATATTCTCCCATACTGTAGGGATCCTTTTTGTTCTATTGATGGTGTCTTTGGCTGTACAGAAGCTTTTCAGCTTAATATAGTCCCACTTACTCATTTTTGCTGTTGTTTTCCTTGCCCGGGGAGATATGTTCAAGAAGAGGTCACTCATGTTTATGTCTAAGAGGTTTTTGCCTATGTTTTCTTCCAAGAGTTTAATGGTTTCATGACTTACATTCAGGTCTTTGATCCATTTTGTGTTTACTTTTGTATATGGGGTTAGACAATGGTCCAGTTTCATTCTCCTACATGTAGCTGTCCAGTTTTGCCAGCACCATCTATTGAAGAGACTGTCATTTCGCCATTGTATGTCCATGGCTCCTTTATCAATTATTAATTGACCATATATGTCTGGGTTAATGTCTGGATTCTCTAGTCTGTTCCATTGGTCTGTGGCTCTGCTCTTGTGCCAGTACCAAACTGTCTTGATTACTATGGCTTTATAGTAGAGCTTGAAGTTGGGGAGTGAGATCCCCCTACTCTATTCTTCTTTCTCAGGATTGCTTTGGCTATTCGAGGTCTTTGGTGTTTCCATATGAATTTTTGAATTATTTGTTCCAGTTCATTGAAGAATGTTGCTGGTAGTTTCATAGGGATTGCATCAAATCTGTATATTGCTTTGGGCAGGATGGCCATTTTGACGATATTAATTCTTCCTAGCCACGAGCATGGGATGAGTTTCCATCTGTTAGCATCCCCTTTAATTTCTCTTAAGAGTGACTTGTAGTTTTCAGAGTATAAGTCTTTCACTTCCTTGGTTAGGTTTATTCCTAGGTAGTTTATTTTTTTTAATGCATTTGTGAATGGAGTTGTTTTCCTGATTTCTCTTTCTGTTGGTTCATTGTTAGTGTATAGGAAAGCCACAGATTTCTGTGTGTTGATTTTGTATCCTGCAACTTTGCTGTATTCCGATATCAGTTCTAGTAGTTTTGGGGTGGAGTCTTTAGGGTTTTTTATGTACAGTATCATGTCGTCTGCAAATAGTGATAGTTTAACTTCTTCTTTACCAATCTGGATTCCTTGTATTTCTTTGTTTTGTCTGATTGCCGTGGCTAGGACCTCCAGTACTATGTTAAATAATAGTGGAGAGAGTGGGCATCCCTGTCTAGTTCCCGATCTCAGAGGAAATGCTTTCAGCTTCTCGCTGTTCGGTATAATGTTGGCTGTGGGTTTATCATAAATGGCCTTTATTATGTTGAGGTACTTGCCCTCTGTTCCCATTTGGATGAGAGTTTTTATCATGAATGGATGTTGAACTTTGTCAAATGCTTTTTCAGCATCTTTGGAGATGATCATGTGGTTTTTGTCTTTCTTTTTGTTGATGTGGTGGATGATGTTGATGGACTTTCGAATGTTGTACCATCCTTGCATCCCTGGGATGAATCCCACTTGGTCATGGTGTATGACTCTTTTGATGTATTTTTGAATTCGGTTTGCTAATATTTTGTTGAGTATTTTTGCATCTACATTCATCAGGGATATTGGTCTATAGTTTTCTTTTTTGGTGGGGTCTTTGCCTGGTTTTGGTATTAGGGTGATGTTACCTTCATAGAATGAGTTTGGGAGTATCCCCTCCTCCTCTATTTTTTGGAAAACTTTAAGGAGAATGGGTATTATGTCTTCCCTGTATGTCTGATAAAATTCCGAGGTAAATCCATCTGGCCCGGGGGTTTTGTTCTTTGGTAGTTTTTTGATTACCGCTTCAATTTCGTTGCTGGTAATTGGTCTGTTTAGATTTTCTGTTTCTTTCTGGGTCAATCTTGGAAGGTTGTAGTTTTCTAGGAAGTTGTCCATTTCTCCTAGGTTTCCCAGCTTGTTAGCATATAGGTTTTCATAGTATTCTCTAATAATTCTTTGTATTTCTGTGGGGTCCGTCGTGATTTTTCCTTTCTCGTTTCTGATACTGTTGATTTGTGTTGACTCTCTTTTCCTCTTAATAAGTCTGGCTAGAGGCTTATCTATTTTGTTTATTTTCTCGAAGAACCAGCTCTTGGTTTCATTGATTTTTGCTATTGTTTTATTCTTCTCAATTTTATTTATTTCTTCTCTGATCTTTATTATGTCCCTCCTTCTGCTGACCTTAGGCCTCATCTGTTCTTCTTTTTCCAATTTCGATAATTGTGACATTAGACCATTCATTTGGGATTGCTCTTCCTTTTATAAATATGCTTGGATTGCTATATACTTTCCTCTTAAGACTGCTTTTGCTGTGTCCCACAGAAGTTGGGGCTTAGTGTTGTTGTTGTCATTTGTTTCCATATATTGCTGGATCTCCGTTTTGATTTGGTCATTGATCCATTGATTATTTAGGAGCGTGTTGTTAAGCCTCCATGTGTTTGTGAGCCTCTTTGCTTTCTTTGTACAGTTTATTTCTAGTTTAATGCCTTTGTGGTCTGAAAAGTTGTTTGGTAGGATTTCAATCTTTTGGAATTTTCTGAGGCTCTTTTTGTGGCCTAGTATGTGGTCTATTCTGGAGAATGTTCCATGTGCACTTGAGAAGAATGTATATCCTGTTGCTTTTGGATGTAGAGTTCTGTAGATGTCTATTAGGTCCATCTGCTCTACTGTGTTGTTCAGTGCTTCCATGTCCTTACTTATTTTCTGCCCGGTGGATCTATCCTTTGGGGTGAGTGGTGTGTTGAAGTCTCCTAGAATGAATGCATTGCAGTCTATATCCCCCTTTAGTTCTGTTAGTATTTGTTTCACATATGCTGGTGCTCCTGTGTTGGGTGCATATATATTTAGAATGGTTATATTCTCTTGTTGGACTGAGCCCTTTATCATTATGTAGTGTCCTTCTTTATCTCTTGTTACTTTCTTTGTTTTGAAGTCTATTTTGTCTGATATTAGTACTGCAATCCCTGCTTTCTTCTCACTGTTGTTTGCTTGAAATATGTTTTTCCATCCCTTGACTTTTAGTCTGTATATGTCTTTGGGTTTGAGGTGAGTTTCTTGTAAGCAGCATATAGATGGGTCTTGCTTTTTTATCCATTCTGTTACTCTGTGTCTTTTGATTGGTGCATTCAGCCCATTAACATTTAGGGTGACTATTGAAAGATATGTACTTATTGCCATTGCAGGCTTTAAATTCATGGTTACCAAAGGTTCAAGGTTAGCCTCTTTAGTATCTTACTGCCTAACTTAGCTCGCTTATTGAGCTGTTATATACACTGTCTGGAGATTCTTTTCTTCTCTCCCTTCTTATTCCTCCTCCTCAATTCTTCATATGTTGGGTGTTTTGTGCTGTGCTCTTTGTAGGAGTGCTCCCATCTAGAGCAGTCCCTGTAAGATGTTCTGTAAAGGTGGTTTGTGGGAAGCAAATTCCCTCAGCTTTCGTTTGTCTGGGAATTGTTTAATCCCACCATCATATTTGAATGATAGTCATGCTGGATACAGTATCCTTGGTTCAAGGCCCTTCTGTTTCATTGTATTAAATATATCATGCCATTCTCTTCTGGCCCGTAGGGTTTCTGTTGAGAAATCTGATGTTAGCCTGATGGGTTTTCCTTTATAGGTGACCTTTTTCTCTCTAGCTGCCTTTAAAACTCTTTCCTTGTCCTTGATATTTGCCATTTTAATTATTATGTGTCTTGGTGTTGTCCTCCTTGGATCCTTTCTGTTGGGGGTTCTGTGTATTTCTGTGGTCTGTTCGATTATTTCCTCCCACAGTTTGGGGAATTTTTCAGCAATTATTTCTTCTAAGATACTTTCCATCTCTTTTCCTCTCTCTTTTTCTTCTGGGACCCCTATTATACGGATATTGTTCCTTTTGGATTGGTCACACAGTTCTCTTAATATTGTTTCATTCCTGGAGATCCTTTTGTCTCTCTCTATGTCAGCTTCTATGCGTTCCTGTTCTCTGATTTCAATTCCATCAATGGCCTCTTGCATCCTATCCATTCTGCTTATAAACCCTTCCAGAGTTTGTTTCATTTCTGTGATCTCCTTTCTGGCGTCTGTGATCTCCCTCCAGACTTCATCCCATTTCTCTTGCGTATTTCTCTGCATCTCTGTCAGCATGTTTATGATTCTTATTTTGAATTCTTTTTCAGGAAGACTGGTTAGGTCTGTCTCCTTCTCTGGTGTTGTCTCTGTGATCTTTGTCTGCCTGTAGCTTTGCCTTTTCATGGTGATAGGAATAGTCTGCAGAACTGGGACGAGTGACGGCTGGAAGGACTTCCTTTCTTGTTGGTTTGTGGCCCTCCTCTCCTGGGAGAACAGCGACCTCTAGTGGCTTGTGCTGCGCAGCTACACGCAGACAGGGTTTCTGCTTCCTGCCGGGCTGCTATGGAGTTAATCTCTGCTGTTGCTGTGGGCGTGGCCTGGTTCGGGAAGCTACTCCAAAGTGGTGGAGTCACGTTGGAGCAGGAGCTGCTGGGAGGCTATTTATCTCCGTAAGGGGCCTCCCTGCTCCCTGCAGCCCAGGGGTTAGGGTGCCCAGAGATCCCCGGATTCCCTACCTCTGGATTAAGTGCCCCGCCCTGCCCCTTTAAGACTTCCAAAAAGCACCCGCCAAAACAAAACAACGACCACCAAAAAAAAAAAAAAGAAAAAAATTTTTAATTTAAAAAAAAAAAAAAGAAAATCTTTTTATTTGAAAAAAAAGGTGGCCGCTCGTTTTTCTTTATTCTCCAGTGCCAGCCTCAGGCCTCTGCTCACCGGTCTTGCTGCCCTGTTTCCCTAGTATTGGGGTCCCTATCCCTTTAAGACTTCCAAAAAAAGCACTCGCCAAAACAAAACAGCAAAAAAAAAAAACAAAAATGGGCGCTCGCTTTTCTGGTGTCCTCCTGCACCAGGCCACCGGTGCCCGCTCACTGTTCTTGCTGCCCTGTTTCCCTACTATTGGGGGTCCCCATCCCTTTAAGACTTCCAAAAAGCACTCGCCAAAACAAAGCAGGAAAAAGAAAAAAAAAAAATTGGTCGCATGCTTTTCTTATGTCCTCCGGCGCCCGGCCTCTGGTGCCCGCTCACTGTTCTTGCTGCCCTGTTCCCCTAGTATCCAGGGCCCCCTGGGCATGCACTGTGTCTGCACTCTGGGCCCGGATGGCTGGGGCTGGGTGTTCGGCAGTCCTGGGCTCCGTCTCCCTCCCGCTCTGCCTGCTCTTCTCCGGCCGGGAGTTGGGGGGATGGGCGCTCGGCTCCCGCCGGGCCGGGGCTTTTATCTTACCCCCTTCGCGAGGTGCTGGGTTCTCTCAGGTGCGGATGTGGTCTGGATATTGTCCTGTGTCCTCTGGCCTTTATTCTAGGAAGAGTTGTCTTTGTTATATTTTCATAGATATATGTGGTTTTGGGAGGAGATTTCCGCTGCTCTACTCATGCCGCCATGTTCCCTGTAGTCCCAGACGTTGTATTTCTCTATTTAAAGCTATAGAAGTCTTTGTCTATGAGGTTCAATAATCAGCCCTCTTGTGTTTTCCCTTTTATCTCGTTGACCAGGGATCTTAGAGCTAAATTAAATGCTCACTCTGAGAAAATATATTGGGCTATGCAAGTATGATAACTTGCCACATTCCCCTTTCAAGGGCTTTATTTTCTGTTTTTATTTTATCAATCTTAATGTAAACCTACCTCTTACTGTAAGCTGCTCAAATCGTTTGACAAGGTAGGTTATCAACATTATTTTTGAAAGTAAACTCATCCCATGAAACAATACTTGAAATAAGTCTACATCTTGGATATTACACAGAAAATGAACTGGCAGACCCAGGGAAAAAAAAGGGGAACATTATGAATATGAAGTTTTTAAATTCAATACAGTTATTTGCATTGTAGAAATTACGTATGTGAACAGTTAGATGTCGACCACATTTAAGGATGATGCACTATAGACATGTTCCTAATGTTCATGTCTTAAAACTTAGAGTTCAGTTCTTAAAACTAAAAATTTTACAAAGACTTAAATTACAGTAACTGGATTGTTTAAATAGCATAACTAGAATTATTTTATAAACCAAAGTTTAAATGTAAAAGGCCATTAGAAATGATTTAGTAGGTCTATTTAAATTATTTTATAACTACCTTCCTGTTATAAAAGCTTTTGCCCCCATATTTGCTGATTTACATTAGTTGTCTGGATGTAACTGGACTTAACTTTCTCAGTTTCAATGAAGCTTTACATAAGAAAACTAACTATATGGGGGCAGGGAGGGGTCTTCACAAAAGCAGTATGTAAAACTAATCACCATTTCTTTTATATATAATTATCTTCTCTTTCAGCCGAGAATGTAGTCTTGGCTCTTGCGTAACTCAGATCAGTATAGGATTGTCATTTGATTTACAGCAGATGACCTGGCATCATATGAAAATAATTTACTGTGCCATGTGCCTCATGCCCTGTAAATCAATAGCTTGAATACAGAGACATCTCAATTAGACAGTGCAAGGGTAGCGTCTGCCTCCTCCTTTCCTGTATCATTAAAATAGTAAGTATTACAAAGCAGTGCTTGTTTTAAAGTTGCTTCGGGAGGGGGTAGAGAGGATCTATTATTTCAAGGTAGGAGACAAAAGTGAGAGTTGCCATCAAACATAATGAAAATGGACCACAAGGCTGTGTGAGTGATAGCCTGTGAGGGGTGGGACATGCGTTTGTTAAAGTATTGATTGGTGCGTTTCCACAGTACCTGTGTGATATCATTGGCTCAGAGAGTTGAACAGGGTGTTAAATCATGCCTCTGAACACAGAGGAGCCATCCATCCGTCCTACCCTGTTCCCCCAAGAAGCCTCTAAACCAAAGTCAAAAGCATTCATGGAATTAACCACAATAAGATAAATCACCAGGAGGGCCAACATTGGTCTCTCCCTGAAACACATCTGAAAATTAAGCTGTCATTAGGAAAGCCTCATACTGAGGAAGTTGTACTATCCATTACCAGTCATATCCAAATCCAAGTGGTAAATCAACAACAAGACCCACACAGTTTGCTCATGAAAACTTCAGAACAGCTTCTCAAACTTGATTCTGCCTGAGGTAACCTCATGAAGGAGAAAAGAAACTAAATTATTTTCCTGGTTTATAAATAGTGAAGCGAAATGTAGAAAGGAAAGCAAACTGTCCCTCACAGGGTGCCCTTATCTGGTCCCAGAACTGTAATCACACAAGTCTGAGATTTTTCCATGGACCTAAATAGATTTTAAATAATAGGTTGAATCTTCACCTGGTCCTATATTAACTGTTCTTGGAAGCTGAGAGATCCCAACAATGCTGGAATCAACTCTAAGAAGAGTCACTTTTTCAGAATCTTCCTTCCAAATTCAAATTACTTTTTAAAGTAAAGGAACTCTGATCTTTTCAAAACCATTCCTAAATATTTCCCCTGAGTAATGAGTAAGAGCTTACTGGGAGATTAGATTCACACTCTCTACCTTAGTAGAAGATTATGATAACCAGCGGAATATCTTCCTGCTGGCTGGCCTTTCACAGAACAGGCCAATAAGGCCATAAAGCCTCCACAACTTACTGGAAAATCCTTCAGAAAGCCATAGACGAAAAGACAACCAACTTCAATAAAACCAAGGCTATGTGATGTGCAAATGGAGATTTCCAAAAAATTGGTCCAAATGCAACAGGATGTCTTGGTCAGAAGACAAGAAGTCTGAACTCTTAGTAAATTCCCTCCTCAGATGCAACAGAGGCTTGCACAATGGAAATTCCAGCAAAAGTGTTACTGGTGCAGGAGAGATGTACTTCCCAAAGCAAGATGCTCGGTGCAGAACAATACCTGGAGAACTGCTGCTGAAGTCCTCGCATCTGAATTCTGTTGCGCTCCGACTCCAGCGTCACCTCCTGCAACCTCTTCTTGCTCTGAAGACGTAAGTGTCTCTCTTCTTCCAATTCATGTATCAGCTTCTCATGCTATCAAAGGCACAAAGGGAATGCCTTTAAGAAGGTGTTTCTTAAATATTATGGCAAAAATAATTCCTAACAGCTGTCAGTTACTAAGTGCTGACTTTGACTTTATATAGAAGTTAATTAATTTAATTTACATTACAACCTGATGAAGTAGGTTCTGTTATCAATCTCTTATTATAGACAAGGAAACAAAGGATCAGAGACATCTAAGTAATTTTTCATAAAAACCAGAAGGTAACAGATTTTCAGTCCTGACTGATTTGACTCTAAATGCTTGAGTAATTTCCACTAAAGCAGGTGGCTTCCTGTGGAGATATGAAGATCTATGACCCAATAATACTATCAAATGCATAATAATTCAAGCAATAATGAGTAAGATCATTAGTGCCTGTTCAGAATTATTTTTTTAAACTCTGGCATATGCTTTCAAGGGAATATACTGATTTTTACAGAAGGACCAGGAATTACAACTTTGACCATGGAGCTGATACCAATAAGGTTAAAGAATTAGTTTTTATTTGTCCAGTTAGGTTTTCACAGATAAAAATAGTCTCAACCACCCACTTAATTTATAATCCTAGAAAACTAGCTTGTTCACAAATGGGCATGAGGGATTAAAAGTGAGCATTCAGGGATGATGCAGAATAGACGGTTCAGCAAAAACTCATTCCTGGAACTGGTGGAAAGCCTGTAAGCTCAGATCCTTCTGACATTACTGACTTGGCCAGGCTAGTTTTTTTTTGGCATGTCATGCTAGTATGATGATGGCTGTTACAAAATTAAGATCTCTGCATACAGAATATATAATCTGTGATGAAAAGAAAAGATTCAATGCCTGATTATGAAGGACCTATATTCTTAAAGGGAAAGAAGGGAAGCCTCAGTTTCCAACGAAGAAGACACTATGACTCAATACCATGCATTGCCCACGATGAAGTCTGACCCACTGCATGGGGCATATTCATAGGAAGTGAGAGGAAAAAATGGATTTTCTCCAATTCTAATTCATGGGAGAAAAGTTCTCTAGAGAACCATGAAAGAAACATCCAGAATCTATAAATAAATCAAGGGCCTTTAAAAATACTTTCACATCCCCCTGCCTCTGCACCTTTGACCATGCTCTTCCTCCTCCTTGAAAAGCTCTCTGGGTCTCTCTATTCAAAGCCTAGGGTACTTCCCAGGCTCAGCTTTAAGCCATTTCCTCTAGAACTTTTCCTTTATCACATCATCCTTCTCTCCCTTCTCTGATTTCCAACAGCACCTACTACTCTGTTTACTACCCTTTAGGTTTTTAGTTTTTTTCTATTATTATTTTTCATGTGCCTTTATCATAATTTTCCAACTATATAAACAGTTACTTGTGATTAGGACTCCCTCTAATGCATATGTATTTTGTATTTAGCACATTACCCAATACACAGTAGTACTGAAGTATATCTGCTATTGATTCTAGAGCTGGCCTTTTGCTAAGTCAGGCTGGACTGTCTATGTCTCTAATTCATGAATGTTCCATTTTATCCCCACAATCAGTTATTTCTATAAAAATTAGAAAAAAAATGAAATAAAAATCAAGTCTTTATTCTGTAACTTTCCAGCAGCTTTGGGAAAGAAGAAAAGCATGGTTTTGGAAAAGAAATGTGCTAATTAAAGATAAATCTCTGTAGAAATATCTAAAATGGCAAATTTTATATAACATATATTTCACCATAATAAAAAAGTAAACTTTTTACTCAGTTATTACACACAATCAACATTCCTCTTTGTAGAGACTCATTGGACTAGAAGGAACATGGACAAAGCACCTATACTATTGAATTTGGAAGATTGGGCTTTGAAAAACAGGCAAAAAAAATATATGTTGAGTATTTTCAAAAGCACAGCCTATGACGGAAGTGAACTTTTGCAGAGAAAGTATCTCTCCTCCTTCCATCAAAAGTGAAGAATGGATTTACCCTACTGAAGAACTAAAGCCATACTGAAAAATCTCCAAAATCTAATAAGGGAGAACCTTTTCCAAATGAACTGTTACCAAAATCCTCTCTATTCAATTTGTTAATGCCTTTTCAAATGTGAACACAATGATACCCTTACAACATAGAGAAAATTCTAGGGAATTCTGAGACTAATGAAGGCAAAAGTTTACTAAAATATATTCCCTTCAAATGGTGTTTCAGTTAAAACAGCACAGCTACATCCTGGGTATAAAGTGATTTGTCCCCAAAGTAATTTTGATGTTTCTCTCTAAGATATGCTCTGAATCTTTCACAGAAGGGAGAGTGAAAGTGAAAGACAGAGAATGCTTCAGTGTTATTCCTATGGCACACTAGGTACTCAAGAACAGTAAGGACAAGGTGGTGTCACCAAAATCAGGGTCATAAAGCTGAGGAAGCCAAGTTTCTATGGCAACATCTCTCTTTCCTTTGTACCACTGAGCTGCTCTGGCTTTAAGAAGTCATCTTACGGCAGCTCTGAGATGTTTTTCAAAACTTACTGGGGACCAGATTTGTATTTCTCCTGGTTTCACTTAGTAAGTTCACCTCGTCTTACGGTTGCACCCAAATCACTACACCCATGAGGAGCACAAGGAGGGATGTTAAAAACATCTTCACAGAAGCTTTGCCAGCCACATTCTCTTCCTTTCCTTTACAGCCATGGGTTCTCTTTCAACAGGCAATTCGCATACTTTTCTCAACAAAAGCTGCCTCTGAGTGGGTTCGAACATTCAACCCTGCATTCTTCTTTAGCTGCTGTCTCTCACTCTATGAGAAAAATCTTGAACTTGGAGAGCACTTTACATTTTACAAAATGCTTCTGCCTTCATTGCTGCATCTTGTCCTCGGAAGAGCACAGCAAAGTCATTGTTATCAAGTCCATTCAGTGTTGAAGAAAACAACATCAAGAGAAGGAAGGAGTCTGCCCACGTCCCGCTGTTAGAAACGACAGCTCTGGGACCAGAATCAGGTTTTTCTGACCACTGGCACCCCCTTTTTCTCTGCTAGAGTCAGTTGTACTAAAACATTTTTTTCCTTCTACCCTTTTTCATTTTTATATTTGACATATAACATTGATTATTTTCAGGTGTACAGCATAATGACTTGATATGCGGATGTATCGTGACATGTCATCGCATTAAGTCTGGTTACCATCTCTCACCATAAATGGTTACAAAATTTTTTTTCCTTGTGATGAGGTCTTTTAAGATTTACTCACTCAGCAATTTTCAAATATGGAACATGATATTATCAACTATAGTTTCCATGCTATACATTACATCCCCATGATTTATTGATTTTATAACTGGCAGTTTACAATCTATTGACCCCCCTTCACACACTTTGCCCACTCTTACCACCCTCCTCTCTGACAACCACCAGTCTGTTCTCCCATCTGAGTTTGCTTACTGTTCTTGTTTTATTTTGTCAGTTTTTTTTAGATTCCACAGATCAGTGAGATCACAGAGTATTTATTTCTGTCTGAGTTATTTCACCTAGCATAATGCCCTCAAGGTCCATACATGTTGTCCCAAATGGTAAAATGCCATTCTTTTTCATGGCTGAATACCATTCTAGTGTATATGTGTTTGTGTGTAGGCATGTGTGTGTGTGTATATCACAACTTATTTATCCAGTCATCTATTGATGGACACTTAGGTTAGTTCCAGATCTTGGTTACTGTAAATACTGTTACAATGGACATGAGGTATATATATCTTTTCAAATTAATGTTTTTACTTTCTTAGGATAAATACCCAAAAGTGGAATTGCTGGATCATATGATAGTTCTATTTTTAATTTTTTGAGGAAGCTCTGTACTGTTTTCCATTGTGGCTGCAACAATTTTACATTCTCACCAACATTGCACAAGGGTTCCCTTTTTGTCCTATATCCTCACCAACACTTAATTATTTCTTGTTTTTTTTAATAATAGCCATTCTAACAGGTGTGAGGTGATATCTCACTGTCATTTTGATTTGCATTTCCCTGATGATTAGTGACATTAAGCATCTTTACATGTGCCTGTTGATCATTTATATGTCTTCTTTGGGAAAAAAATGTTTATTCTGATCTTCTGCCTACTTTTAATAGGACTGTTTGCTTGTTTTTGCTATTGAGTTATATGTATTCATTATGTATTTGGAACATTAACCTCTTAGTAAATATATGATTTGCAAATATTTTCTCCCATTCAGTAGGATGCCTTTGCATTTTGTTAATGGTTTCCCTAGTTGTGTGGAAGCTTTCAAGTTTGATGTCATCCTACTTACTTATTTTTGCTTTTGTTGCCTTTGCTTTTGGAGTCAGATCCAGAAAATTATCACTAAGACCTAAGCTAAGAGACTTATTACCTAATTTTCCTCCTAAGAGTTTTATGGTTTCAGATCTTACATTCAAGTCTATAATCCATTTTGAGTTAACTTTTGTATATGGTGTTAGATAGTGGTCCAGATTCATCCTTTTGCATTTGGCTATCCAATTTTCCCAGTACCATTTATCTAAGAGGCAGTCCTTTCCACATTGTATATTCTTGGCTCCTTTGGTGCAAGTTAATTGACTATATACATACATATGTTGGTTTATTTCTGCTCTCTATTCTGTTCCATTGATATATGTGTCTGTTTTAATGCCAATATCATACTGCTTTAATCACTATAGCTTTGCAATATAGTTTTAAATTAGGGCACGTGCTGCTTCCAGCTTTCTTCTCTGTTTAACACTACTTTGGCAATTCAGAATCTTTGTGGCTCCATATAAATTTTAAGATTGTTCTATTTCTATGAAAAATGCCTTTGGAATTTTGATAGGGACTGCAGTGAATTTGTATATTGCTTTCAGTAATATGGACATTTCAACAATATTAATCTTCTAATCCATGAGCACAGAACATATTTCCACTTATTTGTGTCTTCTTTGACTTCTTTCATTAATGTCTTATATATAGGTCTTCACTTCCTTGGTTAAAGTTATGTCTAAATATTTTATTCTTTTTGATGCATGATTCTAGATTCTTTCTGATCCTTCTCAGACACATTTCCTGGTCCCTCTTCCTGTGCCCAATTTTTACCAGTTAAAATTTCCCAAGGCTCTTGTCTCACCTTTATTCTCTTCTAACCCTAAACATCTTCCTTTGGCTATATTACCCATGCCTGGGACTAGAACCCTGAAAGTACTTTCACAGACCTGTGAGTGAGACCATGAGCCTGCCTGTCAGGAAAAAGCTCCTGGATGCACAAATAGGCTTCCTCCTCAGAATGAGTGGAGGTGTGTTTCAATTTGCTATCTGTGCAGTACCCTGTGGGTGGTAATCTGGCAGGAACTGTCTCTCCAACTGTTACAGTCCCATGGGATCCAGGAACACAAGCCCCCAGGCCTCCAGAGCCAGGTGCTCAAGGGTGTCCCCAGATCTGCTGCCACAAAAACTGGGGTGCCAGATGTGGGTAAAAATCCCCCTCCCAGAGACACTGACACTGTGGGGCACAGCAGAGGGGCAGGAGGGGAGATGGTATCCTCCAGAGCCTTCATCCCAGGGAGATTCCCAACAGGCTCCTATCCCTCTGATGGACACTTTAAGACTAACAAATCAATCTCGTTCACATTTAGTCTGCATACTTTCCAAACTGCTGCTCCCACACTGGTACTCGGGGAAGTGAGTCTGCACATGGGCCCTCCAAGCGCAGGTTTTCAGTTCACTACAGCCTTTTCAGTCTCTTAGACTCCAGCACCACTCACTTTTAAAGCCAGATGTTTTGGGGGGTCATCTCTCAGGTACAGGTCTTAAGAGTTGGGGTGCCTGATGTAGGGTACCTACTCTTCACTCCTAGAGGGGAAGCTCTGAATTTGTAAGTTCCCTCTTTACTGTGGGTCACCACACTGGGGGTGGAGTTTATGGTGAGACTCCACCTCAGCCTCTCCTACTTGCCTGGAAATGGCCTCTTTCTCATTTAATGTGAAGATGTTCAGCTAATTTTCAGGCTTCTTCAGAGGAAATTTTTCCTTATTTAGCCTAGATTCAATGTGTCTATGGGAGGAGGTGAGTTTGTTATCTTCCTGTTGCCATCCTGGACCCCCTCCTTACACTTATTTTAAAAGTGCAAATTTATTCCAATGCAATTGATGTATTACTAGGGGACAGTTTGAACTAGACACCAATTTCACATTTGTCTATGCCTGATTTCATTCAAGAGAGGCATGAAGTGTACACAGAAAACTGCACCCTGCTGCACCTAGCATAGAAATACACAAATCACATACATCTCAGGTAGACTGACCAGCACCCTCAGGCCAGCATGTGCGTGACATGAGCCACCCCATCCACATCTGGTGGTACAGCTGGCCCTCCAGTTTCAGGCAGCCTTCCTTCCTCTGCTTCACAGTGACTCACAAATGACAGCCCTCCTAATGACTGCTTCCCCAAGCAAATCACACATCTTTTTAAATGTAAAGCAGGATATTTATTGTATTATTTATGGATTTCTTAGGCACTTAACATATGTAAAATTTAGCTGCCATTTTTATTAGATTCTTATCTTTTTTGTGTCATTGACAAAGTTTTTAAGTATTGTGTTCCTAGTTCCATTTTTCCCACAAGCCTTATGCAGGGATTTTTAAGAACACCTATGTTACCTTACAGCTGAGCTGCACATCATGGTGGAGAGAAAGAAATCTGAATCAAGTGTAGAATTTCAAATCTTATCCCTATTCAGGCACAAGCAAAGAGCCTGGCCTTTGACAAAGAATCAGACATAAAAACAAAAAGAAAGGTAGATTAAGTCCAATTCTTTGTCCTACCAAATGGTCTTGGCTACATCTCAGAACCTTCACATAGACCTTAAATTTAGTTTCTGTCCTTTTAGTTAAACCTCCAGGGAAGGAGGCTGCACAATTTCCCTGAGTCATCCATTTTATTTTTTAAACTTCTCTCCTGATAATTTTCTTAGACTCACTTAAATTGTTTCAAGTTTCAAAAAGCCATTTCTACCTTCATTTTCCCAGGAAATGGAGAAAAATCTAAAGGTTCTGATAGTATTTCCTAATTTAAGAGAGAACTCTGCTTGGAAAAAGAGCTATGTACATACCCACAAGGATTTTCTCGTCACTCAGACCACAAATGTTTACTGAGCATCTACTATGTGCCAGACATTGGACCAGAGCAGGAGACCAGTGATGAGTCAAATAGACATGGTTCATGACGGCAGTAGACTTACTGGTGGAAAGGGCAGTTGCTAAATTAACTATCACACAGATAATTATATAAGTATAAGCAGATGCATAATTAAGGGTTTGTGGAGGATGACAGCAAGAACTGATTTTGTTTGGTAGGTTAGGGGAAGGCTTTTCTGAGGAGTTAACATTTGAACTGAGACCTCTGTGATGACTAGGAGTTACTAGGTAAGGAGAAAAGACCAGCACTCTAGGCAGAGTGAGCAGCAAATGGGAAGGTCTTTAGTCACCTAAGGGAAGAAGGAAGAAATCTTGGCGTGCCTCAAATCTGGTGAGCAAGGGGGTGGAAGTGGCACATGGTACAGGTGGAAGAGCAAGGCTAGGCCACAGGGGACCATGACAGTCATATTAAGGAGGTGATGATAAGCTGCGTAAATAGTAACGTTTTACCAACATTCAACTGAGTGAACAATAGGATCTGATAGAGGTGAAGATCATCCACTCACTCTGTGGAGAAAGAGAAATGGACTAAGAGGCTAAATACAAATGGGGAAATATTGAAATAGAGAATGGTGAATGCTATCAGCTTCTAGTTTAAACTGCACATTTGTTGGTCAAGTGGTTTTGGACAAGCCACATAACTTCCAAGCTAACTCTTTTAAGCTAGCTTCCTCTGAATATTGGAAAGAGTAAAATCACTCAAGCCAACTTCATAGGTTCACTGTGAGGAAGGAGTGAAATACGTATAATAAAGCGCTATGAAAACTTTTAAGTCCCAAATAAAATTAAAATATGACTAACTGTAATTATACAGCATATATTGCCTAACATAGTTTACTTTTGATAAATTTATAAAAAGATTAGTCATTAATAATCACTACATATTAAATATTGTAGTTACATATATTTTTTAAAGCACAGAAATGTGCTTTTTAAATAGATAAAACTTTAATACTAAGGGGAAAGACATTTTAAATCGTATTTTAGTAAAAGCATGAGACTAATTTAGTCACAAATGTCCTCTAGACTGCATATAACTGTGTTTGGAAATCCCTAAAAGATATTATTTCTTAATCCTACCACCCAGTATGATTTTAAACAGGTGGCTTGATCTGTAGTGTGCCAAACTTCATGGGTTGGTATTAAGATATTAACACTCAGTATCAAATACAGAAAGTCAATAAATACCTTTATCCTAGGTCTAATTATATTTGGTGATTGTACATACTTCAGTGATACTAAGGCAAATTCAGTTACAGAAGAGCCAAATAATTTGGAATAGAAAGAACTTTACTTACTGTGAAAATCCTAGTGCCACTATGCAGGGTCATATATTATGTGAAACATTCACCCTAACAAGAGGTGCACCTCCCAAATATGCTCTATGCACTCCATGTAAGCCCTACTTAGTGAGTGACATGAAG
The DNA here is from genome assembly GCF_030020395.1 of Manis pentadactyla. Classification (NCBI taxonomy): domain Eukaryota; kingdom Metazoa; phylum Chordata; class Mammalia; order Pholidota; family Manidae; genus Manis; species Manis pentadactyla. Next base: position 37,109,921 of record NC_080026.1, on the reverse strand, counting down.
TGTCAACTCATGTATAGGTACTCTATGCTAGCTTGATGCCTAAGAGATGCATGGTAATATATGGAAAGGTATTCACTCTATGTTTCTGTTTCAAAAGATTTCCTGAGGTGTTTTAAGTTAAAATATTCTTGTCAAATAATATTTTATGATAAAAGAACCATAAGAAAAATATTAATACTATTGAATAATAAAGAGATCTGAAAGGTAGAAATGAACAGAGGCTATTAGAGAAAGTCATAAGGATTAATGATATTCCTAGGTATTGATGAAAAAATACATGAACTCCTTCAAGAAATATGGAATCTGGCAAACAGCTTCATATTATGCAGCAAAATCTTAAGTTAAACAGATTAGTAGAAAGATAAATATATTTGATTCAATGATACAAACCTAAAGCACGGCATTAAGGCTTAATAATAAATTCAAAACTTCAAAATCTGCTTAGATTTGCTTATTAAGTAGTATCCAATCACAGATTCCACCATGTGTTCATCAATCAACACCCAATATATACTGAAATATTTAAAGATGATACAGAGACCAGGAATAACCATTCTAATTTTCTTGCTACCTTTGAGAATCTAAAATTGACAAGTGATTTTTTTCTTCAGAAGTCCATAAACTGAACACATCAGCAACAAAATTACACTGTTATGTTTTCATGAAAACTAGTCTTTAATGGAAAAACTCTGTATTATCTAAATTCTATCTAGCCAATGCAAAATGGCTCTAAGTTAAGCTATAATTATTACATCTAATTGCAGCCTCATTTTTGCTTTTTACACAAATTGTAATATATTTTTCCTGTAAGGCTCCCTGAATTCAATATCTCCATTAGTTGTGAAAGATTCAGTTATCCTAGAAGCAGAGAAACAGATAAGGAACTTCAGAATTGATTTTTTTAAAGCCTGTATTGCTGGCTGTAACAGAAGAATCAGAATCAGATTTTGAGATGCCAGGATAGAAGCGGCCCAATATACATCTACAGTGCTGATAACATCGCCCAAGAGAGACAGCTTTTAGTCTAACCAAAAAAGTTACAGAGCTTGTTTTTTTTTTTAAAAAAAAAGTGGGGGTAAGAGGAGGGAAAAAATGGTGAAATAAATAAAGGACACAGCCACGGGGTATTGAGGGGGGAGACAGCAAAGAAATTTCAAGGGTAAAGAAGACAGATGAGTACATTGGGGGATCTTAAAAAGTCCTAAGTGCTAGACAGGCAAAGAAGTGCCACAGGTGAGTCACTCTGTAAGATTAAATTTCCATAGGTAAAAATTATGTACATGTTTATTACTTAGCAAAAGGATACAGATGTGAACTTTATGGAAGGGGTATTTTCAGGTAGGTTGCCTTGAAAAGCATGATAAAATGCAGGTTTGGCATGTCAAGAGTGCCAAGGGTTATAAAGGCACATTGGAACAAATTATAACAAATTATGACACCCTACAAAGAGAGATAATTAACTTGTCTTGTGCTTTTAGCCAATGATCTTTGTTATTTATTAACTGGGGCTACAAGGGAAGAATAAAAAAGTAACATTGCATTCACAAGAGAAAGTAATGCAATTTTAATTTTATAATACAGGTGAAAAAAATACAGGACAGGAAGTTATATATTGATCCACTTCCCACATTTTTCATCATTTTAAGTAGCCTGATTCTCACCCTTGTGACTCCTGTGGTGGACAAAGCATGAGGCCAGTGGTTTGGATTACAATTGTCTGAGTTCTCCCATTAACTTCCTCTGCAATTTTGGGAAATACAATTACTCATTTTGGAACTCCTTCTGAAATGCTAAGGTGTCTTTCATCATTACATTTTGTGCATCCATGAATTAGCCACACTCAACAGCGATGGGGTTTAGGGCAGTTATCCCAAAATTTGGCACCTCGGCATACCAACTATCAGTGTCTTAAACTGAAGGAATTTGAGACAATGGTAGAAGCAGAAAGGTCACTGTGACCCTCCCATCCCTTCTTCTCTGCAACAGGTTATAAAACCCTGCTTTGAGGGGTGCCCTCCTCAGACCCAGGATTCTTGTCCTCAGAGAAAGAATTTGGGCCCAAGAAACCTACATGAACAACCCTTGTAAAACTAACCCTTACCTTCCTAGTTACTTCTTCACCATTTACTACCCCTGTATCTTTTCAGTTCTTCACAAATTGTCTCTTTGTCTCGAAGAAATTAAAACTTCCAATTCTGGCCACTTTGGTTCTTTATTCCCTTAGGAAGGCCCCCATGTACATTTGTAATGCTGTTCCTCCGCTAATCTGTTTTATATTAGCTTAATTCTTAGACCCAGGCAGAGTCTCAATAAGGGTAGAGATTTTCCTCCCCTACAATAGCAGCATAGTTATAATGGTATGAAGAGTATGAGATGAAATATAATGTCTTAAGATGGGGGGTGTACATGTGCTGGGAGTTAGTCATAGTACAGATTTCATTTGATAATGAAGAAGGTGACAAGCATCTCAATGCAGATAATTAGGTGGGGGAAGCTATAGCTAAAAGACGCTAAGAGTGTGGTTGTCTCAGCTAGTGTGAAACAGGCAAGACTGTTAAATAACACTGGGCATTACACACAGGGAGTGAGGGAGTGAGGTATAGATCCCAGAGGGACTGGCTTTAATTTGATTCCCAAATAATTACAAGTCTCTGTAGATCTTGAGGAGAATGACAGAATATAAATGATGTTTGAGCAAGATAATTCTTCCTCAGGGTGGACTCCAGGAGTGGCTGACCACTGTACCAGGAGTAAACAGTGATTGCTGTTTTTTTACTACTGTCATTCATTAGCAATGGTTCCTTCAGTGGGAAAAAGGCCTTTTCACATGGTTTTCTGACTCACTGACTTTCTAACTTCTGACAAGCTATTCAGGAAACCATTTCCTCTGAAGTCTTTGAATATCAGATGATAATGGGGCCTGACCAAGGAAAGCAAGACATTGAGTGACAAACCAAATGAGTTCAGTACCTAGAGTCAACGGCCTAACTCAGACACTCTGTCCCTCACCTCAACCACTGTCTTGAGTTTCTTTGGTCAAAATGCTCAATTCTCAATTTATTTAGAAAACAGTTTCATTTACCCAACCACTAGGTCCTTTTATAAGAAGTTAATGACTCCTTCTTTTCCCTGGTCACAGATCTTTCTCTGTTGTCATGTTAATTGATCACAATTCACAGTAGCTATTAATTATTCTATTCCTTTGGGTGTTCTCAAAAGTCAATTTTATTAAGTGCCTTCCTACTCAATTGAAATGTAAAGTATTTTTCTCTGTTCTGTGGATACAGTACATTTCATACTAGGAAGGGGAAGGATTTCATTTCTCTCAGGAATTTTTACTTTCATTTCTCTGCCCTGAACCAAGCTACAGACTTTAGAGTGTCCCTAGATGTATTTATTCACCATTCTACAGCCAACTGTTCTTTTCTGTCTTTACCCCACAATGACCAGTGGAGAATGAATGGATTTATCCAACAGACCTAGCTTCCATTTCAAAGTTCAAGTCACTATATCTCTCTCCTTGCTCCATACTGTAGAGGATTCCAAGATCTTTTATTCTCTTTCACTCCAGTCTTAAACTTCAGGTATACTGACTATGAAGGTTAACACTTGCTCTGCCTTCTCCACCCTGTTGTCTCTGTTACTGCACTGCCCACCTAATTTATGGTTTATCCCATACCTTGGTTCTCCTAGTAGTCAATGCAGCAGCTTTGTAAAAAAGTATGTATTTTTGCTAAGCATTTCATACATAGTTATTATCCCTTATCTCTTCAAAGAACTTTTCACTCTGTCTGTTCTTTTCTTTCCCTCGCCATCAACTTTGTTTAGTCTCATTAGTCTCACTTTTGCCCTCTCCCAGCAGCCCATAGATTGTTCCCAAAGTTCATATTCAAATCTGAGTAGTCATTTTTGTTCCTTAACCATAAAGTCAAAAATTTACTTTCTTACAGAATTTGCAACAGCTTCCTTTAAAAGTATTTATAATTCCATTCTTTTTTTTTTTTTAAGGAGTGCACATATTACTGCTCTTTTTGTTCACCCTATTAGATTTTTACAGAATTACAGGATGGAAAAAAAACTATTCACAAGAAGAATTCTTTTTTTTTCCTCTGTGATTTGAATCCCTATATTCCTCTCTTTCTCCAGTGAATGGGTGTTACTTTGTGTATGAGAAATTAAAGTATTTGCTATAATAATTATTCACTCCTCTAAAATAGGAGAATAATTATAATGTCAACAACAGACTGTTCAAGGTACTACTGAATCTTTTATTGTAATCTGCCAGAGAAATGGCTTATGGGACCTCAGTAATTAATATTAATTTCTCACAAAGACTTTTTATCCATTTGGAAAACATTCTACAGTACCTTCATATTTCCCATTTCATTATGGCAGTCTCTTCAAATATTTTTTTAAACAAGGTCCTAAGAACATCTGGCTCAGTTCTTACATAGCTAGTTTTCATTATTTTATGATAGCAGAATACATTAGAAACCTGAAATGTTAAAACTATGGTTTTTAGCAGGTTGCTTTATCCTATTAGCCAATGCAAGCTTTCACATTCTATCATTCCATTAAAAGGTCAGCTGTGGATTGGATTAAAGATGGCAGCACAAGAGGTGAGACAGAGGCTTCCTCCTAAAAAACGCATATAATATGAAAATATAATTAATACAACTAATCCTGAAAGAGCAACAGGAAAGAGGGCTGTGCCAGACTGCATATACCTGGAGGAAAGAATAAACCTCATGGAACAGGGTTGGGAACTTTCACAATCTTCAGGCGCTCCAGAGTCCTAGCTGGCTACACAGCTCCAAGGCCCCCCTCTGTGACACGCAGACTGCTGTGCCTTCCTCCCAGCCAGCCAGCCAGCACCTGGCTCGCAAACCCGCAAACCCTGCCCTGGCATCAGGCCAGCCAGAGGGGAGCCTTGCCTACAGCAGCTACAAATGCAAAGTATAGAGGCTTATACCTGTGTGCTCGGCCCACTGGTTCAGGCAGTGGAGACAGGCATAGCAGCCGGAAAGCAGGAGACAGCACTTTTCTCCCCCAAGGCACCAAGACACTTCCCCTGGGACACCTGACATTGCTCCAGGGGCTGAGCAGCTCCAGAGAGCAGAGCTTCTGGGCACTAGAGGGCGCCATATACAAATATGAAACATCAAAGGAAACTGGTTCAAAGAAAAATAATAAATACACCAGAGAAAGATTCAAATGAAATTGACCTCATGAATCTTCCTGAAAGAGATTTCAGAATAAAAATTGTAAACATGCTCAAAAATATTCAAGAACTCAGGAATGAATTATGGTCAGAGATCCAATCATTATGGAACACAGTATCAGAAATGAAACATACAATGAAAGGTTTTAAAAGCAGATTAGATGCAGTGGAGGAGACAATAAATGAAATAGGAATTGGAGAAGAGGAATACAAAGAAGCTGAGGCAAAGAGAGAAAAAAGGTTCTCTAAGAATGAAAGAATATTGAGAGAACTGTGTGACCAATCCAAATGGAACAATATTTGCATTATAGGGGTACCAGAAGAAGAAGAGAGAGGAAAAGGAATAGAAACTGTCTTTCAGGACACTTTCTGAAAACTTCCCCAATACAGGGAAAGAGATAGTCTTATGCAGGCCATGGAGGTGCACAGATCTCCCAACACAAGGGACCCAAGGAAGATAACACTAGACATAATGGCAAAGATCAAGGATAAGGACAGACTATTAAAAGCAGCCAGAGAGAGAAATAAGATCACATACAAAGGAAAGCCCATCAGGCTATCATCGGACTTCTCAGCAGAAACCTTACAGGCCAGGAGGGAGTGGCATGATGTGTTCAATGCAATGAAGCAGAAGGGCCTAGAACCAAGAATACTTTATCTGGCAAGATTATCATTTAAATTTGAAGGAGGGATTAAACAATTTCCAGATAAGCAAAAGCTGAGAGAATTTAAGTCCCACAAATCGTTTCTATGGTGTATTTTGGAGGGACTGCTATAGATGGAAGTATTCCTAAGGTTTAATAGCTGTCACCACAGATAATAAAACCACAGTAAAGAAAGTAGAACAGTTAATTAATAAACAAATGCAAAATTAAATCAACTACCCCCAAACTCAGTCAAGGGATAGACAGAGTACAGAATCTGATACCTAACATATAAAGAATGGAGGATGAAGAAAAAGGAGAAGAAAAAAAGAACCTTTAGATTGTGTTTGTAATAGCATACTAAGTAAGTTAAGTTAGACTCTTAGATAGTAAGGAAGTTAACCTTGAACCTTTCTTTGGTCACCATGAATCTAAAGCCTGCAATGGTAATAAGTACATACCTAGCGATAATCACCCTAAATGTAAATTGTCTGAATGCACCAATCAAAAGACATAGAGTGACAGAATGGATAAAAAAACCAAGACCCATTTGTATGCTGCCTATAAGATACTCACTTTAAACCTAAAGATATACACAGACTAAAAGGGAAATGATGGAAAAAGATATTTCATGCAACTAATAGAGAGAAAAAAGCAGGAGTTGCAGTACTTGTATCAGAAAAACATAGACTTCAAAACAAAGAAAGTCACAAGAGACAAAGAAGGACATTACATAATGATAAAGGAGTCAATCCAAAAAGAAGATATAACCACTTTAAATATGCACCCAGTACAGGAGTGCCTACATATGTGAAACAAACACTAACAGAATTAAAAGGGAAAATAGAATGCAATGCATTCATTCTAGAAGACTTCAACACTCCACTCACTCCAAAGGAGCGATCAATCAGACATAAAATAAGTAAGGAGACAGAGGCACTGAACAACATATTAGAACATATGGACCTAACAGACATCTACAGAACTCTACACCCAAAGCAGCAGAATACATATTCTTTTCAAGTGCACATGGAACATTTTCAAGAATAGGTCAAATACTAGGCCACAAAAAGTGCCTTGGTAAGTTCAAAAAGATAGAAATTGTATGAACCAGTTTCTCAGACCACAAAGGTATAAAACTAGAAATAAATTATGCAAAGGAAATGAAAAATACCATAAACACATGAAGACTTCACATGTTTCTAAATAACCAATGGGTTAATGATCAAATAAAAACAGAGATCAAGCAATAAATGGAGACAAATGAACACAGTAACACTGAAAAAAAATCTGTGGGATGTAGCAAAGGCTATGCTAAGAGGAAAGTATATTGCAATACAGGCATACCTCAGGAAAGAACAATCCCATATGAACAGTCTAAACTGACAATTAATGAAACTAGAATGAGAATAACAAATGAGGCCCAAAGTCAGTAGAAAGAGGGACATAATAAAGATTAGAGCAGAAATAAATAAATTTGAGAAGAAAAAAACAACAGAAAAAATCAATGAAAGCAAGAGCTGGTTCTTTGAGAAAATAAAATAGATAAACCCCTAGCCAGACTTATCAAGAAAAAAAGTGAGTTTACACATACAAGCAGAATCAGAAATGAGAGTGGAAAAATCACTACAGATACCACAGAAATACAAAGAACTATTAGAGAATACTATGAAAAATTACATGCTACCAAACTGGATAACCTAGACGAAATGGACAACTTTCTAGAAAAATGCAACCTTCCAAGGCTGACCTAGAAAGAAACAGAAAATCTGGACAGACCAATTACCAGAAACAAAATTGAATTGGTAATCAAAAAACTACCTAGGAACAAAACCTCTGGACCAGATGGTTTCACCACTGAATTTTATCAAAAATTTAGTGAAGGCCTAATACTCATCCTCCTTAAAGGTTTCCAAAAAATAGAAGAGAAGGGAATACTTCCAGTCATTCTACGAGGCCAGCATCACTCTCATACAAAAACTATGCAGACACCACAAAAAAAGAAAATTACAGACTAATATTCCTGATGAACATAGATGCAAAAATACTCAACAAAATATTAGCAAACCAAATTCAAAAATATAATAAAAAAATCATCCACCATGATCAAGTAGGATTTATTCCAGGGATGCAAGGATGGTACAAAATTAGAAAACCCACCAACATCATCCACTACATCAACAAAAAGAAGGACAAAAACCACATGATCATCTCTATAGATGCCAAAAGAGCACTTGACAAAATTCAACATCTATGCATGATAAAAACTCTCAACAAAGTGGGTATAGAGGGCAAGTACCTCAAAATAATTAAGGCTATATATGACAAACCCACAGCCAACATTATACTTAACAGCGAGAAGTTGAAAGCCTTTCCTTTAAGATTGGGAACAAGACAAGGATGCCCACTCTCCCCACTTTAATTTAACATAGTACTGGAGGTCCTAGCCATGGCAATCAGACAACACAAAGAAACAAAAGGCATCCAGATTGGTAGAGAGGAAGTTAAACTGTCACTGTTTGCAGATGACATGATATTGTCCATAAATAACCCTAAAGAATCCACTCTAAAACTACTAGAACTAATATCTGATTTCAGCAAAGTTACAGGATACAAAACTAATACACAGAAATCTGTGGCATTCCTATACACTAAGGATGAACTAGCAGAAAGAGAAATCAGGAAAACAATTCCATTCACAATTGCATCAAAAAGAATAAAATACCTAGGAATAAATCTAACCAAGGAAGTGAAAGACCTGTACTCTGGAAACTACAAGTCACTCATGAGAGAAATGATAGAAGATACCAATAAATGGAAAAACATCCCCTGTTCATGGATAGGAAGAATTAATATTGTCAAAATGGCCATAATGCCAAAAGAAATCTACAGATTCAGTGCAATTCCTATCAAAATACCAACAGAATTCATCAATGAACTAGAGCAAATCATTCTAAAATTCATATGGAACCACAAAAGACCCCGAACAGCAAAAGCAATCCTAAGAATGAAGGGTAAAGCTGGAGGGATTATGCTCCCCAACTTCAAGCTCTACTACAAAGCCACAGTAATCAAGACAATTTGGTACTGGCACAAGAACAGACCCATAGATCACTGGAACAGACTAGAGAGTCCAGATATAAACCCAAGCATATATGGTCAATTAATATACAATAAAGGAGCCATGGACATACAATGGGGAAATGACAGCCTCTTCAACAGCTGATGTAGGCAAAACTGGACAGCTACATGCAAGAGAATGAAACTGGAATATTGTTTAACCCCATACACAAAAGTAAACTCAAAATGGATAAAAGACCTGAATGTAAGTCATGAAACCATAAAACTCTTAGAAGACAACATAGGCAGAAATCTCCTGAATATAAACATGAGCAACTTCTTCCTGAATGCAACTCCTCAAGCAAGGGAAACAAAAGCAAAAATGAACCCATAGAACTACATCAAACTAAAAGCTTCTGTACAGCAAAGGACACCATCAACACAACAAAAAGGCATCCTACAGTATGGGAGAATATATTTGTAAATGACATATCTGACAAGGGGTTAACATCCAAAATATATAAAGAACTCACATGCCTCAACACCCAAAAAGCAAATAACCCTATTAAAAATGGGCAGAGGATATGACCAGACAATTCTCTAAAGAAATTCAGATGGCAACAGACACATGAAAAGATGCTCCACATCACTAATCATCAGGGAAATGCAAATTAAAACCACAATGAGATATTACCTCACACCAGTAAGGATGGCCAGCATCAAAAAGACTAAGAACAACAAATGCTGGCAAGGATGTGGAGAAAGGGGAACCCTCCTACACTGCTGGTGGAAATGTAAGCTAGTTCAACCACTGTGGAAAGCAATATGGAGGTCCCTCAAAAACTAAAAATAGAAATCCCACTCCTTGGAATATACCCAAAGACTACATGTTCTCAAATTCAAAAAGATATATGCACTCCTATGTTTATCACAGCACTACTTACAACAGCCATGATATGGAAGCAACCTAAGTGTCCATCAGTAGATGAATGGATAAAGAAGATGTGGTACATATACACAATGGAATACTATTTAGCCATAAGAAAGAAACAGGAAGAGGGGGCGGAAGATGGCGGCGTGAGTAGAGCAGCGGAAATCTCCTCCCAAAACAACATATATCTATGAAAATATAACAAAGACAACCCTTCCTAGAATAAAGACCAGAGGACACAGAACAATATCCAGACCACATCCGCACCTGAGAGAACCCAGCGCCTCGCGAAGGGGGTAAGATACAAGCCCCGGCCCCGCGGGAGCCGAGCGCCCCTCCCCCCAGCTCCCGGCGGGAGAAGAGCAGGCAGAGCGGGAGGGAGACGGAGCCCAGGACTGCCGAACACCCAGCCCCAGCCATCCGGGCCAGAGTGCAGGGCGCTCGATACTGGGAAAACAGGGCAGCAAGAACAGTGAGCAGGCACTGGAGGCTGGGCGACAGAGGGCATAAGAAAAGCGCGCGACCATTTTTTTTTTTTTTGCTTTTTTGCTGCTTTGTTTTGGCGAGCGCTTTTTGGAAGTCTTAAAGGGACAGGGACCCCAATATTAGGGAAACAGGGCAGAAAGACCGGTGAGCAGAGGCCTAAGGCTGGCACCGGAGAATAAAGAAAAACGAACGACCACCTTTTTTTTTTTTTTTTTTTTTTAATTAAAAAAATTTTTTTTTTTTTTTTTTTAATTAAAAAAATTAAAAAAAATTTTTTTTTTCTTTTTTTTGTGGTCGTTGTTTTGTTTTGGCGGGTGCTTTTTGGAAGTCTTAAAGGGGCAGGGCGGGTCACTTAATCCAGAGGTAGGGAATCCGGGATCTCTGGGCACCCTAACCCCTGGGCTGCAGGGAGCAGGGAGGCCCCTTCCGGAGATAAATAGCCTCCCAGCAGCTCCTGCTCCAACGCGACTCCACCATTTTGGAGTAGCTGCCCGAGCCAGGCCACGCCCACAGCAACAGCGGAGATTAACTCCATAGCAGCCGGGCAGGAAGCAGAAACCCTGTCTGCACGCAGCTGCGCAGCACAAGCCACTAGAGGCCGCTGTTCTCCCAGGAGAGGAGGGCCACAAACCAACAAGAAAGGAAGTCCTTCCAGCCGTCACTCGTCCTAGTTCTGCAGACTATTCCTATCACCATGAAAAGGCAAAGCTACAGGCAGACAAAGATCACAGAGACAACACCAGAGAAGGAGACAGACCTAACCAGTCTTCCTGACAAAGAATTCAAAATAAGAATCATAAACATGCTGACAGAGATGCAGAGAAATACGCAAGAAAAATGGGATGAAGTCCGGAAAGAGATCACAGATGCCAGAAAGGAGATCGCAGAAATGAAACAAACACTGGAAGGGTTTATAAGCAGAATGGATAGAATGCAAGAGGCCATTGATGGAATTGAAATCAGAGAACAGGAACGCATAGAAGCTGACATAGAGAGAGACAAAAGGATCTCCAGGAATGAAACAATATTAAGAGAACTGTGTGACCAATCTAAAAGGAGCAATATCCGTATTATAGGGGTCCCAGAAGAAGAAGAGAGAGGCAAAGAGATGGAAAGTATCTTAGAAGAAATAATTGCTGAAAACTTCCCCACACTGAGGGAGGAAGTAATCAAACAGACCACGGAAATACACAGAACCCCCAACAGAAAGGATCTAAGAAGGGCAACACCAAGACACATAATAATTAAAATGGCAAAGATCAAGGACAAGGAAAGAGTGTTAAAGGCAGCTAGAGAGAAAAAGGTCACCTATAAAGGGAAACCCATCAGGCTAACGTCAGATTTCTCAACAGAAACCCTACAGGCCAGAAGAGAATGGCATGATATATTTAATACAATGAAACAGAAGGGCCTTGAACCAAGGATACTGTATCCAGCACGACTATCATTCAAATATGACGGTGGGATTAAACAATTCCCAGACAAACAAAAGCTGAGGGAATTTGCTTTCCACAAACCACCTCTACAGAACATCTTACAGGGACTGCTCTAGATGGGAGCACTCCTAGAAAGAGCACAACACAAAACACCCAACATATGAAGAATCGAGGAGGAGGAACAAGAAGGGAGAGAAGAAAAGAATCTCCAGACAGTGTATATAACAGCTCAATAAGCGAGCTAAGTTAGGCAGTAAGATACTAAAGAGGCTAACCTTGAACCTTTGGTAACCACGAATTTAAAGCCTGCAATGGCAATAAGTACATATCTTTCAATAGTCACCCTAAATGTTAATGGGTTGAATGCACCAATCAAAAGACACAGAGTAACAGAATGGATAAAAAAGCAAGACCCATCTATATGCTGCTTACAAGAAACTCACCTCAAACCCAAAGACATGTACAGACTAAAAGTCAAGGGATGGAAAAACATATTTCAAGCAAACAACAGTGAGAAGAAAGCAGGGGTTGCAGTACTAATATCAGACAAAATAGACTTCAAAACAAAGAAAGTAACAAGAGATAAAGAAGGACACTACATAATGATAAAGGGCTCAGTCAAACAAGAGGATATAACCATTCTAAATATATATGCACCCAACACAGGAGCACCAGCATATGTGAAACAAATACTAACAGAACTAAAGGGGGATATAGACTGCAATGCATTCATTCTAGGAGACTTCAACACACCACTCACCCCAAAGGATAGATCCACTGGGCAGAAAATAAGTAAGGACACGGAAGCACTGAACAACACAGTAGAGCAGATGGACCTAATAGACATCTATAGAACTCTACATCCAAAAGCAGCGGGATATACATTCTTCTCAAGTGCACATGGAACATTCTCCAGAATAGACCACATACTAGGCCACAAAAAGAGCCTCAGAAAATTCCAAAAGATTGAAATCCTACCAACCAATTTATCAGACCACAAAGGCATAAAACTAGAAATAAACTGTACAAAGAAAGCAAAGAGGCTCACGAACACATGGAGGCTTAACAACACGCTCCTAAATAATCAATGGATCAATGACCAAATCAAAATGGAGATCCAGCAATATATGGAAACAAATGACAACAACAACACTAAGCCCCAACTTCTGTGGGACGCAGCAAAAGCAGTCTTAAGAGGAAAGTATATAGCAATCCAAGCATATTTAAAAAAGGAAGAGCAATCCCAAATGAATGGTCTAATGTCACAATTATCGAAATTGGAAAAAGAAGAACAAATGAGGCCTAAGGTCAGCAGAAGGAGGGACATAATAAAGATCAGAGAAGAAATAAATAAAATTGAGAAGAATAAAACAATAGCAAAAATCAATGAAACCAAGAGCTGGTTCTTCGAGAAAATAAACAAAATAGATAAGCCTCTAGCCAGACTTATTAAGAAGAAAAGAGAGTCAACACAAATCAACAGTATCAGAAACGAGAAAGGAAAAATCACGACGGACCCCACGGAAATGCAAAGAATTATTGGAGAATACTATGAAAACCTATATGCTAACAAGCTGGGAAACCTAGGAGAAATGGACAACTTCCTAGAAAAATATAACCTTCCAAGATTGACCCAGGAAGAAACAGAAAATCTAAACAGACCAATTACCAGCAACGAAATTGAAGAGGTAATCAAAAAACTACCAAAGAACAAAACCCCCGGGCCAGATGGATTTACCTCGGAATTTCATCAGACATACAGGGAAGACATAATACCCATTCTCCTTAAAGTTTTCCAAGAAATAGAAGAGGAGGGGATACTCCCAAACTCATTCTATGAAGCTAACATCACCCTAATACCAAAACCAGGCAAAGACCCCACCAAAAAAGAAAACTACAGACCAATATCCCTGATGAACGTAGATGCAAAAATACTCAACAAAATATTAGCAAACCGAATTCAAAAATACATCAAAAGGATCATACACCATGACCAAGTGGGATTCATTCCAGGGATGCAAGGATGGTACAACATTCGAAAGTCCATCAACATCATCCACCACATCAACAAAAAGAAAGACAAAAACCACATGATCATCTCCATAGATGCTGAAAAAGCATTTGACAAAGTTCAACATCCATTCATGTTAAAAACTCTCAGCAAAATGGGAATAGAGGGCAAGTACCTCAACATAATAAAGGCCATCTATGATAAACCCACAGCCAACATTATATTGAACAGCGAGAAGCTGAAAGCATTTCCTCTGAGATCGGGAACTAGACAGGGATGCCCACTCTCTCCACTGTTATTTAACATAGTACTGGAGGTCCTAGCCACGGCAATCAGACAAAATAAAGAAATACAAGGAATCCAGATTGGTAAAGAAGAAGTTAAACTGTCACTATTTGCAGATGACATGATACTGTACATAAAAAACCCTAAAGACTCCACCCCAAAACTACTAGAACTGATATCGGAATACAGCAAAGTTGCAGGATACAAAATCAACACACAGAAATCTGTGGCTTTCCTATATACTAACAATGAACCAACAGAGAGAGAAATCAGGAAAACAACTCCATTCACAATTGCATCAAGAAAAATAAAATACCTAGGAATAAACCTAACCAAAGAAGTGAAAGACTTATACTCTGAAAACTACAAGTCATTCTTAAGAGAAATTAAAGGGGACACTAACAGATGGAAACTCATCCCATGCTCGTGGCTAGGAAGAATTAATATCGTTAAAATGGCCATCCTGCCCAAAGCAATATACAGATTTGATGCAATCCCTATGAAACTACCAGCAACATTCTTCAATGAACTGGAACAAATAATTCAAAAATTCATATGGAAACACCAAAGACCCCAAATAGCCAAAGCAATCCTGAGAAAGAAGAATAAAGTAGGGGGGATCTCACTCCCCAACTTCAAGCTCTACTATAAAGCCATAGTAATCAAGACAATTTGGTACTGGCACAAGAGCAGAGCCACAGACCAATGGAACAGACTAGAGAATCCAGACATTAACCCAGACATATATGGTCAATTAATATTTGATAAAGGAGCCATGGACATACAATGGCGAAATGACAGTCTCTTCAACAGGTGGTGCTGGCAAAACTGGACAGCTACATGTAGGAGAATGAAACTGGACCATTGTCTAACCCCATATACAAAAGTAAACTCAAAATGGATCAAAGACCTGAATGTAAGCCATGAAACCATTAAACTCTTGGAAGAAAACATAGGCGAAAACCTCTTAGACATAAACATGAGTGACCTCTTCTTGAACATATCTCCCCGGGCAAGGAAAACAACAGCAAAAATGAATAAGTGGGACTATATTAAGCTGAAAAGCTTCTGTACAGCAAAAGACACCATCAATAGAACAAGAAGGATCCCTACAGTATGGGAGAATATATTTGAAAATGACACATCCGATAAAGGCTTGACGTCCAGAATATATAAGGAGCTCTCACGCCTCAACAAACAAAAAACAAATAACCCAATTAAAAAATGGGCAGAGGAACTGAACAGACAGTTCTCCAAAAAAGAAATACAGATGGCCAACAGACACATGAAAAGATGCTCCACATCGCTAATTATCAGAGAAATGCAAATTAAAACTACAATGAGGTATCACCTCACACCAGTAAGGATGGCTGCCATCCAAAAGACAAACAACAACAAATGTTGGCGAGGCTGTGGAGAAAGGGGAACCCTCCTACACTGCTGGTGGGAATGTAAGTTAGTTCAACCATTGTGGAAAGCAGTATGGAGGTACATCAAAATGCTCAAAACAGACTTACCATTTGACCCAGGAATTCCACTCCTAGGAATTTACCCTAAGAATGCAGCAATCAAGTTTGAGAAAGACAGATGCACCCCTATGTTTATCGCAGCACTATTTACAATAGCCAAGAATTGGAAGCAACCTAAATGTCCATCGATAGATGAATGGATAAAGAAGATGTGGTACATATACACAATGGAATACTACTCAGCTATAAGAAAAGGGCAAATCCAATCATTTGCAGCAACATGGATGGAGCTGGAGGGTATTATGCTCAGTGAAACAAGCCAAGCGGAGAAAGAGAAATACCAAATGATTTCACTTATCTGTGGAATATAAGAACAAAGGAAAAACTGAAGGAACAAAACAGCAGCAGAATCACAGAACTCAAGAATGGACTAACAGGTACCAAAGGGAAAGGGACTGGGGAGGATGGGTGGGTAGGGAGGGATAAGGGGGGGAGAAGTAGGGGGATATTAAGATTAATATGCATGGGGGGGTAGGAGAAAAGGGAGGGCTGTACAACACAGAGAAGGCAAGTAGTGATTCTACAACATTTTGCTATGCTGATGGACAGTGACTGTAAAGGGGTTTATAGGGGAGACCTGGTATAGGGGAGAGCCTAGTAAACATAATATTCGTCATGTAAGTGTAGATTAGTGATAGCAAAAAAAAAAAAAGGACAGTTCCTGTGTGGTAACCTCCAACGAGTTCTACACAAGTGTATAAAGGGCATATAAAAGTGTAGGCAAAGGGTCTGTTTGTGTTTATACAGAGGATCAAAGCCTAATTGGGCTACCCCAAAAATGAACTAAGATACGATATGAAAAAGAACTTCCAACATCTGCACCCTCTGGAAGACTCATGCCAGAAGATGATCATCAAAAAACCCCAACAAAGATCCACGCACTGCTACAGCTGTAGATGCACTCATCCCACCAGTTCCTGGACCTGCCATGGGAATGAGGAAGGAGATATCTAAGCTGGCCTGTGCATACAGTAAAACAACAAAATTGGACTGGATCTATACTGTTGGAACTCAACCAAGAATTTGGAGAAGTGCAAATTGTAGCGCTCCAAAGTCTTACAACTACAAACTATTTATTGTTAAAAGAACATATGGCATGTGAACAGTCCCCAGGAATGGGTTGTTTTAATTTGTCTGATTTCTCTCAGACTGTTCAAGTTCATCTGGACAATATCCACCATATCATAGATAAGTTTTCACAAATGCCTCAGGTGCCTAACTGGTTTTCTTGGTTTCACTGCAGATGGCTGGTAATTACAGATATGCTTTGGTTATGTAACTATACTCCTGTTATGTTAATGTGTGTGTGCAATTTAAGTAGTAGCTTAAAACCTATACATGCTGAAGTTACTCTACAAGAAGATATATCAAAGAAATAATCAATCTTCCCATGTTTTCTTCCGCCTGCTACTTCTATAGCTTTTCTTCTTCCTTCCTAATTACAACCCTTAAATAGAATTCGTGCCTCATATCAAATTTGCCGAGTATCATAATTCTTCCAAGTGGTAAAGATACCTCAAGACAAATGCTGGGCATAGAAGCCACAGGGCATAAATATGCAAAGAAGTAAAAAGTTAACTTTTTCAAACAATAAGGCTTCTCTCTCACTTACCAACTTCACATTTCCCTGTATGGCCCCGGAAGATGACTGGTTAGCCAGAGACGGGTAAGATTCCTCAAGGGAGGAACAACCTAAGACAGGCACAGTCGCAGGGGGGCCATCAGGTGAGAAATTGGGGATCAACAGAGGTGAGGCTTAGAACCTCACCCCACCTGTTCTGAGTGAAATCTTCTGCATACGTGGATGTTTTATTGCCCTTGTCTAGCTTGGATTAACACATAGTCTACAGGCACACACCTGATCATCTACATGTGCTCTCTTACAACACTAAACTATGTTTTCTACCTTTATCTTGTATCTACCTACCACTTCAGCATTTTATTAAAAATAATAATAATAAAGAGAGAAATGTGGTATCCACATATAAATCAAGTATAAAAACCAAATGAGTATTCATATTTGAACTGACTGTTTATAGTTCATAATGCATGAGCAAAACCGAAAGTTTCTGTGATGACTGCCCTTGTACTGTTCACTATGTAACTTATTCATTATGTAAGAATTTGTTCTACATGTAAAAACTTGTTTGTTATGCCTCAGAAGATTGGAGACTGACAAAAATTAGGCTTGGGGTGGAATAATGATTGTGCATTGAGCATTGACTCCCCTATACAGAATTTTATTGTCGTTAACAACCATTTGATCAATAAATATGAGAGATGCCCTCACAAAAAAAAAAAAAAAAAAAGGACAGACTTCCAATGGTAAAATACATTAGTAACCGGGATGTAAGGTATAGCATAAGGAATATAGTCAAGATATTGTAACAGCCTGGTAGGGTGATAGCTGGAACCTAGAATTATGTATATAAATGTTCTACCACTGTGTTGTACACTTGAAACTCATGTAATGTAATAGTGTGTGTCAACTACCCTTCAATAAAAAATAATTATTGAAAAAAAAAAAAAAAAAAAAAAAGAAAGAAACAAATCCTATTATTTGCAACAACATGGATGGAGCTAGAGGGTATCATGCTCAGTGAAATAAGCCAGGTGGACAAAGACAAGTGCCAAATGATTTCCCTTATTTGTGGAGTATAACAATGAAGCAAAACTGAAGTAACAAAACAGCAGCAGACTCAAAGACTCTAAGAAGGAACTAGTGGTTACCAAAGGGGAGGGGTGTGGGAAGGCAGGTGGGGAGGGAGGAAGAAGGATTGATTTTAGTATATTTAGTATATATAGTTTATAGTTTATATATATATATATAGTTTATATATATTTAGTATATATTTAGTATATATAGAAGGGTATTATGTTTAGTATACATGGTGTGAGGGGTACAGGAAAACAGTGTAGCACAGAGAAGACATATAGTGACTCTGTGGCATCTTACTACACTG
Source organism: Manis pentadactyla (assembly GCF_030020395.1). NCBI lineage: Eukaryota > Metazoa > Chordata > Mammalia > Pholidota > Manidae > Manis > Manis pentadactyla. The sequence goes on along the minus strand of NC_080026.1, from coordinate 37,091,355 downwards.
ATGGACAGTGACTACAATGGGGTATGTGTGGGGACTTGATAATATGGTAAATGTAGTAACCACATTGTTTTGTAATGTGAAAACTTCATAAGAGTGTATATCAATAATACCTTAAAAAGAAAGGTCAACTGTGATCTTTAAAAGATCAATGAGGAACTAATCACAGTTTTGGTTCAATGCTTTAGTTAGTATTTCATTCATACAGGTACCAAAGTTAGAAGAAATGGAAAATATTACATATTGAATACTTACAGTTTGTGTTATTTCAGCAGATAAAGTTAACAGAAATATAGTTTTTATGTAGAAATCATAAGACCTATAAATGAGCTGAATGAGCACAATTAGTTTATAGAAAAGGAAAATGTACTCTTTAAAAATGACAATCCAAGTAACTTTTAAAAAGTACACTTAACTCTTGGCTAATCACATTAATGGAGATTATTACATATGTCTTGCCAATGGGTTTCAGCCCCAGGCAAGTTCACTATGGATTTAATGTGACCAAAGAAAAGATAGTAGAACGTTCTTGGGGTGAAAGGGTTATACCCAATTTTATTCCCACCATGGCAGGTCAATCACTAGAATCCCGTCCACTCAGAGTGAGTTTGCATTCAGCAAGCTGGTCTCTGCCTCTGGGCCTCTCAACCCATGCAGCCATCTCAGTCTCTGTCCTTGGCGCTGCCACCACTCCAGCCTCTGCTCTGCAATCCTGCAGCCTTGCAGCCATGCCACCATGCCACCCAGAGCACTGGGCAGAGCTCTTGATACAGAGTCAATAACAAATGCATCGCCCACACGTGTGTAGTGAGCCAGCCAACCAGGGCCATATGAGAATCCTGGCCACAGGAACCTTCATTTTATCCCCACAGATAATCTGTTTTTGAGTGGTGGGAGAGAGTCACAAGAGGGAGCAAACAGAAAACATGGCCCCATATGGTACAAACAGTAGTCATAAAAAATAGGCCAATGGAGACTGATTACCACAAATAGAATGTCTGTCTGACACATGACTGGGTATAAAAAAGCTTACAGTGGAAAAGCCTACATCACGACTATGGGTCTTTTGAGTGCAGTTTACGCAAGCACCAGAAACTGTTCTCAGGTGCTCTTTTTGTAATCTCCTGGCCTCTCCCCAGTTCTGCTCCTGGCTGAGTGTTTAGCCCTCTCTCATTTGGAAGTGGTCTCACCTGGATGGCTTAGTCAGACTCAAATGAACACAACCAAGCTGTTCAGCTAGGTTTCTAATGGACACACTAGTATCTTTCCCTTTCTATATTTTACCATTTCTACAGGTCATACAATTAAGGGGAAATAGAAGTCTTTAGACTTGGAAAGGCACTTTAGATTACCAAATCCACCAGAGGTCCTATAATGTGCTAACCATCCAGGGCTATCCAGCCCATTGTAAGTCTTTGTTATTGTGCAGAGACTATCAAACCTCCTTTTTGAGTTTCCATTCCTGGGTAGTTGAGAGAAGAGCAAATTTCCTAGAGCTTGGTGGAATTTTGCATCTGGACCAGTAGGATTTATATGTAGAACTCTTATCTACATTTATAAATTACTTTCCTTTGCAATATAGGTTTCTATATATAAGCTCAAAATGAAACCCCTACTTGAAGATGGAAAAGGGACTGGCAAAGTCATTAAACATTTTAATCATTTTTATATTAGTGTCTTTAAAAGCCCTCCTAGAAAATTTTGCCTCCTTCTTCAGGAAGCGACAATGTTAAAAGTATTTTATGAGTCCTTGAATGTTATGAAATGTGGTTCCTTCACTTTTTTACATGTGGAATATTGGCACATTGCTCCACAAGTGTATGTTTTTATATAGGCTAGGACTCCCAGTATTTTTTAACCAAAGAAACAGATTCAACATGTACAAAGAAAGTGTTTCTAATTAGTGAGATTTAACTGCCTTTAATTCCATGGTCAATCAAAACACATGTGTCATCACACAGGCATGCCATTCATTACATCCAAATACCTAAAAGAGCAGCTATCACCTCTCAGACAAGGAAGAATTACACACAGTCCACAAATTACAAAGGGTTCAACATATTGAACATTACTTATTAGCAGTTACTGAATAAACAAAAGCACAACTACCATAACACAGGAAGTCTGTGGATTTATTTTACTTTTCATGTAAAAAGGATCCCTCTACTCAACAAGATTGTGGCCACTGACATTAAATCCAAGCCACGGCTAGTGCCAGCAGCTCCACCGATGTGTAGGACAAGGAAAGCAGGGAAAGTTACAAAAGAAATTCCAGGACAAATCAAGTGAATAAAAATAGCAAAGAAAGAAAAAAATGAAGGAATATTCTTAGTATCACAAATAAGAATGATGTTGCTGCTGAATCCTGGTTGGTTGTTCTAAGCACTTTTCATGTAGTACCCACTGAATCCTCAAAACAGTAGTCAGGAAGCACTACTTCCAAAGCAATTTTTTTGAGATTATGAAGCTAAGACCACAGGAAATAAACAGCAGAGCCAGACTTTGAGCTCAGGCAATCTGACTCCAGGATCGTCAAGCTTGACTGCCTTGCCTCCCCTTACCAATGAGCTTTTTTCCTGGTCTAGTAAACTCTCACCTCAACCTGTGAACCAACTGTCATTGAGCCTCTCCCTTTCTGGTACCTGTCAGAGTCTGTGAGGTAGAAGAGAGATTTAAGAGACCATCCTAAAAAAGGAGAGTTGGCCTTTGCCATTAAGAAAATTATAGTGCGGTAGGACCAGGATGACGCATAGCAAACAATTAGCTGGCAAAACGTACTGATCTAGGACAAGGGTGGGCAAACTCTTCCCGTAAGGGACCAGATGGTAAATATTTCAGACTTTATGAGCCATAGAGTCTCTTTTGCAACTAGTCAGTTCTGCCCTTGAAGCATGAAAGGAGGCATAGATAATACATTTAACAAATGTGTATAGATACATTTCAGTGAAACTATTTATAAAAACAGGTGGGGACTAGGGCAGCTCAGAATAGTTTGTGGATCTTTAATCAAGATTACCAGTTGACATCTCATGAAAAGGAATGAATTCTGCTTCTTAAGTTTTTAATTGCTTTTTCCAGGAGGTGGCATTTCTTTTATCCAAAACTTATGAATTCCCCAGAAGCCATGGGGTTTGGGAACTACCTTATTATTGTTGAGAAACAAAGTCAGTTTGAAACATATTCCCCCAAATAATGAAATTGTGGCCACTGTCAATAGTCAAGACAATTACGTTTTGATTTTCCAGAAAGGATAAACCTTTCAACATTTCTGGAAATCATGAAATATTTTGATTGTCAGTGTACTAGGAACAATCTTTCATCTATCCCTGTGTGATGGTATCTCTATACAAAGGCACCAGTTTTGGGCTATACATAGAATTACATTTTACTCTTTGGTGCTGAGACATTAATCTTTTCATTCTTGATTAGGAAGAGATATTAACTAACCCCCTCAGAAAGAATAGAGTCAGTAGTCATTTGCTGCCAGTTTGTTTAGTGTTAGAAATTATTTGTTACTTTAATTAAGTAACAATTTACAAAGTGGCTACTTCATGTCAAAATAGTCTCAATGTTAATTTTGAATAGTCATTACATATATAACAGATAAATGATAATTTAGTCGTACATACGTCTTGTTTTTAATACTCCAAGTACCTTTGATATTTAATGTTGACAGGAGTCAACATTTTTAAATGCCTTTTTTATTACATATTCTCAGATACTGAAAAAAAACTTAAGTCTAACCACTCATTAAAATCAAACACCTCAGAGTGAAAAACTAAGAACATTTAGTGTGAAGATTTTAGGTTGTAGCAGAAAAATTCTTTCTTCATCTCTCTACCAAAAGTTGTATATTATGTGCTAAATGAGTTAACTTTCCAGCACAGCCAGTAATTGAGCTTCTTACACACAGTTGGGTTGGCTCAGGAGAGAAAGAGTAAGTTTGCGATCTAGAATTTGTGTAGTCTTGGGTCATGCCTTTTTCACCAATAATTTATCTGCCTGGATTGTGTGTTGCATTCATATTTGAAAGACTTCAAAATGCAGGAGATTGAGGGTTTAGTACACATGGTGTGGGGGATCACGGGGAAAACAGTGTAGCACAGAGAAGGCAAATAGTGAATCTGTGGCATCTTACTACACTGATGGACAGTGACTGCATTGGGGTGAGGGTGGGGTCTTGATAATACGGGTAAATGTAGTAACCACATTGTTTTTTCATGTGAAACCTTCATAAGAGTGTATATCAATAATACCTTAATAAAAAATTTTTTAAAAACTTCAAATGCGTTTTTGTCTGTTACTCATTGATTACTGTTAAACTAAATATCTTTCACTCTGTGATTAATACCTTAAAAAAAAAAAAAAGAGAAAACCTGGGTATTGACAAACATCTCTACGACATATTGCAGCTTTCCTGAGAGCAGATACCATGAAAAACTGCTACCCCCAAGAATTTTCAGTGATTGCATTGACTCCAGTGCTTTTTACAGTATTTACATGTTTCTTACAGCTGAATCATTCCACTGTAACAAGACTTCATTAGACAGCTATCACATGGCAAACTTTCTCAGAATAACAATTAATATCCCTTTGTCCTTTATTACTGTTTCAAACCATTGCAACCATATTGCTCATATTCAGTTTTACATCTTCTCTGGTGACAAAGTTATTAAAAAGCAGGAGCTAGATAAAATGCAAGTACAAAATGTAAACAACAGGGACTGTGTTTCTTGGGACTACTGTGACAGGACAATTTTAAATGGCATTACCACATTTTTTAAAAAGTTATTACACTCTCAGACCCAAAATGCAAGATTTTTATGCAGGACTTCTATTTTACACACTCTAAACTGTGAGTTCCTGGCTTTTATAAACACTTGACTTCCAATGATTTGTTCATCACATGATTCACTCTCTTAAGACAACTTCCAATAGGAATCCTTGGTGGATTGGAGGCATTGGCAGCCAGCAACATATGTCAGATTGCCACTGACATGCACCATATGTAACTCTCTCTCTCCAATACTAATCCACTCAAACACAAATTCCTAAAGCATATAACCATTTTTTTTTCATCAATAAGTATTTAATGGTCCGGGTAAAAGCTAAAGCAAGATGGGAAGAGTAACACCAACCTTCCCAAATACAGTAAACAGAAAAACGAGCCCTTCAAACACACACAACATAAATAAGTTACCGCATTTTCTTGCCTTCATGTATATTAGCAAAAAAGAATTCAAGGAACTATGATTTTCAATCATATGAACCTTGTACATGTTTATCTGTGATGAATAGCAATTAGGCCATTTACAATTTTTATTAGCAGCATTTGATATTGCTGCCAATGGAGACGGTTTTGCATTATGATGGAGAAACTCAATGAACCGACCCCAAGGTGTGTCAAAACATACTTTCCATTTCTTGTTCCAAAACAGCTTCTCTGTGCCTTAGCTCAAAATTGCCACCAAGTGGATGGACAAACACTGGTCTGGTTGTAGCTGTACAGCAAACAGCTGCTTCTGACTTGAGAAGAGTTGAACAAATCACATCCTCCAGCATGTACTAAACACCTGCTACGCACAAGGTGCCCTTCTGGATGCTGCACAGCTGAAGCACATTCAGATTATGAGTGAGAAGGCCAAAGCCCTAGATGGGGCCCCTCACTGCAGGTGCCAACGTTCTCTTCTCTTCAATATGCAAACTTACTTCTCTCTTTTTAATCGACAAGAGAGTACAATAACCTACTAGCTATGTGAGAACAAGGGCAATACCCAGCTTGGGGAAAGCTTTCTTACTGCCAGTAACTGTTTAACTATATGAACAAGAAGCACCCGAACTCATAAACTTGGAGTCACTTCTAAAACTAGTGATAGCATTCAAGAGACCAATAAATTGGAGGTGATATGTAGTTCCCTTTTACAATCCTTCATGGAGATACTGCTTTAGATATGATAGTGGTGATATATAACTCACTGGAGAACTCTAACAGGGACTGGGCACGCCACGCACACAGACGAGAAGCATCTGCATTCCCAGCTAGTAAGTTGCCTCTCCTCCCACTGGACCACTCTGACCTTTCATACTGTAGGCCTTAGTCTCTTCCTGTGGGGTATAACCCACAGGAAGAGAACCTATAAATATATTTGATAAACTGATTTCTTTAATGAAACATCTAGTTTATTCCAATTTGTAATTCTAATTCCTATTTAGGCTAATCCTCTGCTTCTAGCATTATTTATTTTGTACTATAAAACCCATCTTTTCTCTTGGAAGCATGGGCACCAAAGGGAGGAACAGTAACTTTTAATGGGTGTAGTTAGGAATAGAAATTTTTATCTGAAAACCATAAAGCTTTTAAAAATGAATTTGCAAATGTAATTGAGCTTCTAATAGCTGCTACTGATAGTAATTAAAGAAATCTCATTTCCCTAAGTAAAATATAATGAACTGTTTTTCAAGATCGAATAAAACTAGAAAATGCCATCAGGGTGATAGGATTCGCCTCTGAAAGTGGTGTTCTGGAGTTTGTAGAGAAGTCTCAGCAGCTAGCAAGAGCCAACAGCTTATAGAGGGTTATGGGTAATGTGGACGTCATTTCCACTTTATCATACCAACTTTTACTGACTGATAACCAAACTGAAAGGCAATATATTGCACAGCTTCATATTTCAGTGCTTATGCAAACGTAACCGACATCCTTTAGAGCTGCCATTACAGCCTTTGAAGAATTTATTTAAATAAATGTCAGCATGTCCTCGGTTGACCTGTGCATTTCACACTCTTAATGTTTAATTTTTACTTTTACATTACTTCTGCTTTTTCTTAAAGTAAATACGGTGTATGGGGTCCACAGGGACTGCCTTATTCTGGGCCTTATCCTGTCAACAGGCAGGATGGTGTTAACAGGCAGGATGTTGTTAACAATTGAACAAATGCTTCAATTGTTCACAGCTATTCACTATCTCCTCATTTCTTACAGTTTTCACAAAAACGACCTCCACAGTTTCCCTCTGTATTTCAACAGCATGTGTTTTCTTTATCATCCTGGTAGTCAAGAAGTTTTTCCTTATGTTGGATCAAAATACTTTGTGTCTTAATTTAATGTCCTGCCTTATTATTTGGCTACAAATATGAGAAACAATTCATCTCACGACTCTTCATAAAAATGCTTTATCCCAGGACAAAATAAAATTAGGTCAGTCTTTAGTTTTCTATTAAGAGACACCCCTCCTCTCATACAGGCACAATCTTTAATCTTCAAGCTTCTGTGTAGTATGAAGTGTGATATATTTGTGTGGCTTGTCACCAATTTTCAATCATTTTGGTACATTTCTCTGGTATTGTCACATTTCCATTAAAAATAGGTATCAAATTCAGATACAAAACTATAGCAAGAATTTGGTTGTCAAACTCAAAGAAGCCATGATTGACCTTAGCAAATCCCAGTGCTCTGTGTTGCACCCCATGTGCCACCCCACCCCAGCCCACCAATAGCCCTTCTCTATTGGAGCCATTCATTTGTTTGTTCAAGGACATATGACATGTTGTCAATAAATATCTATCTTTGATTGACTAATGATTCTTATTTAACCGTTAATTTATAATGACTACCCAAATTTTTCTCCATCACTGGTTCCTTGATTATCTTGCCCATTGACATAGTGATTAGTTTTCTTAACCTATTACATCACACTGCTTTCATTAATTAATTAATTAATTGGCCATTCAGTAATTTCTTACTTCATGCCAGGCAGTCAACAGATGTTGCCAATTCAGTTCAGAATAAGACAAGGTTCCTGTCTTGAAGATGTTTAAAATCTAGTCAGTGGGTGATACCCCTTTTAAGAAAGACTTACTTTAAATCAGTTTACTTTGTGTCTCTGTTGTTAAAAGTATAAATGAACTGTTCTATGTTAATGTTCCTTTCAAATTCATGGCTGAGCATTTGGTAATATTCTACTTGTTGATTTGGGCACTTATTCACAGGTTCCATTTGTAAAAGTTCAGTGAGCTTTACCAGTATGTGACTTTTCTGTACTTACATTATATCACTAAAATTTTTTTAAAAAATAGACAATTTACGCCACCATCCAAAAGACAAACAACAACAAATGTTGGTGAGGTTGCAGAGAAAGGGGAACCCTCCTACACTGCTGGTGGGAATGCAAATTAGTTCAACCATTGTGGAAAGCAGTATGGAGGTTCCTCAAAAAGCTCAAAATAGAAGTACCATTTGACCCAGGAATTCCACTTCTAGGAATTTACCCTAAGAATGCAGCACTCCAGTTTGAAAAAGACAGGTGCACCCCTATGTTTATCACAGCACTATTTATAATAGCCAAGAAATGGAAGCAACCTAAATGTCCATCAGTAGATGAATGGATAAAGAAGATGTGGTACATATACACAATGGAATATTACTCAGCCATAAGAAAAAAACAGATCCTACCATTTGTAACAACATGGATGGAGCTAGAAGGTATTATGCTCAGTGAAATAAGCCAGGCGGAGAAAGACAAGTACCAAATGATTTCACTCATATGTGGAGTATAAAAACAAAGAAAAACTGAAGGAACAAAACAGCATCAGAATCACAGAACCCAAGAATGGACTAACAGTTACCAAAGGGAAAGGGACTGGGCAGGAGGGGTGGGAAGGGAGGGATAAGGGCCAGGAAAAAGAAAGGGGGCCTTACGATTAGCATGTACAATGTTGGGGGGGCATAGGGAGGGATGTGCAACACAGAGAAGAAAAGTAGTGAGTCTACAGCATCTTACTATGCTGATGGACAGTGACTATAATGGGGTTGGTGGGGGGGCACTTGGTGAAGAGGGGAGTCTAGTAACCATAATGTTCTTCATGTAATTATAGATTAATGATAATAAAATGAATTAAAAGAAACAAAGCAAAACAGGAACAAAACAGCAGTACACTCATAAGCACTGAGAAGTGACTAGTGGTTACCAAAGGGGAGGGGTTGGGGTGGATGCAGGATGGGGGAACGGGGATGAAAGGGCACAATAATTTGCAATCACAATATAAGCTGGTCACGGGGACTGTAGTACAGCATGGAAAATATAGTTAATGATTCTGTAACATCTCTCTACGTTGATATATAGTAACCATACTAGAGGAGATGAGGATTTAAAAATATGGGTAACTCTTGAACCACTGTGTTTTACATTTGAAACCAATTAAGACTGTATATCAATGATACTTTAATAATAAAAAAATATATACTGTTTGGCTTAAAGATGACAGTGTGAGAGATGAGACAGAAACCTCCTGCCAAAACCACATATATTATGAAAATATAGCAAATACAACTAATCCTGAAAGAGCAAAAGGAAAGAATGCTGCAACAGATTACCTACACCTGGGGAAAAGAGCAGACCTCGCAGAAAAGGCAGTAAACAATAAAATTTTAATGTAAGACCTATAATTTAGGGGAAGAAAATAAGGTGATATCAACTAGAAGTCTGTATAAGAGTTTATTTCTTATCCATCTGCTTTTAAATAATAATTACAACAATAAATACTGTATGTATATATTCTGATAAATATAAAAAAATAGACAATTTAGGTGACTTAGATACAGCAACAAGAGCATGATCCACTTAAGAAAACATTGGTAAATTGGACTTCATTAAAATTAAAAACTTACATTCTGTAAAAGACAATGCTCAGAGAATGAAAAGACAAGTCAGACTGGGAGAAAATCTTTGCAAAACACACATCTGATAAAGAACTGGTATCAAAAATATTCAAAGAACTCTTTAAGTTCAACAATAAGAAAAACAATTCAAATAAAAGGATCTGAGCAGACATCTCATCAAAGAAGAGACACAGATGGACAAAAAAAAGAAAAAGAAAAAAACGCTGAACATCGTATGTCATTAGGGAACTGGAAATTAAAACATCAGTGAGATACCACACCACATGTGTTAGAATGGCTAAAATCCAGCAATGACAACATCAGATGCTGACAAGAATGTGGAGCAACAGGAATTTTCATTCCTTGCTCCTGAGTTTGGCAGTGTCTCACAAGGCTAAACACAGACTTCCTATATAATCCAGCAATCACAATCCTGGGTACTTACCCAAATAAGCTGAAAATTATGTCCATACAAAACCTGACATGGATGTTTATAGCAACCTTATTCTTAACTGCAAAAGCTTGGAAGCAACCAAGATGTCCTTCCAGATGAAAGAATAAATACACTGTGGTACATCCATACAAGTGAATATTATTTGGTGTTTAAAAATAAATGAACTCTCAAGCTATGAAAAGACATAAAGGAACTTTAATGCATATTACTAGGTGAAAAGGCTACTAAATTGTATGATTCCAATTATATAACATTCTGGGAGTAAAAAAAAACTATATTATATACAATTAAAAATCAGTTAGGGTTGGGAGAAATATGAATAGTTGTCTTGCAGGGGATTTTTAATTTTTGAGGGCAGTGAAGCTATTCTGTCTGATTCTGGAATGGTAGATATATGACATTACACATTTGTCAAAACCCACCAAACATATAACACAATGAGTGAACCCAAAGGGTTATGCAAGATGTTAATAACAAGGAAACCTATGTTGAGGCACAGGATTAGGGGAAGGTAATATGGGAACTCTGTACTTTTTGCTCAGTATTTCTGTAAACCTACAACTGCTCAAAAAATAAGGAATATCAATTTTTTTAAGTCAAAAAAGAAACTGATTTGATAGTTTTGAAATATCAAACATGCCTCATTCAAATCTAATCAAATTAATTCAGGGATCATAAACCCTTAAAGTCTCCCTCCAACCTCCAGAATAAAGCTCATGCTGTGAGGCATACAACATAAAGCCACTAGCAATCTAGGCCAGTCAACCCATCCCTGTTCCCAGCCACCCCCTCCTGTGTACATTGGGCTCCTAGCCCTTCTCTCTCTCTTCCTAACAGTGTTCTTTTTTCTGATCCTAGAATACCTTCCCTCTCAACAAAGCCTACTCCTTGGTCTATCTGGTGATCTCCTACTCATTTTCTGAGGCCTTTCTCCTTGAAGCTTCCATTACTACTCTTGCATAAAATGAGTGCCTCCTCCTCCTGTCTTCCAGCCATACACTGTTCCATTATAACTGTTCATGTTTCTACCTCATTTGCTAGAGCATGAATAACTTGAGGGAAAGGACCATGTTTTGATTATCTCTTCACCTCTGGTGCCAAGCAGTGGTGGAAGGTAGGTGTTCAGTAAGATTTTATTGAACCATTAATCATTTAATGACATAATCTCTTCAAATAATTATCAGTATTATTGTTGTAACCCTTATGAGCTAAAAGTATAACATTAAATGTTAACATGGTAAAGGAATTTCTATAAGAGTCTGAAATAATATGGGCTAGGTATCTGACATTCTGATTATATAACTCACCATTGCAATTGCAATGACACTTAAAGGTCACTGTGGAATCACTTGTCCGTTAGACACACTCTCAGAGACTAGATGTCTCATGGAAGACTTTGATAAATGCTGGACTACAATCAATTTTGTGGTTGAATTCCCTGATGAGCATCACAAGGGTAGAGAGCCTATGTGTGCTTGGTAGAGAAATGCATATGCCTTACATGCCAAAATACGTAGAAGTTAGAGACAGTGTTTGATTTGGGAAATTAAAGATTCTGACTTATAGTCTTGAGCAGGCAAAAAGCCAGTTCAGTTCCACAGTGAGAATTCAAGATGAAATGAGATTGTAGAAGAAAAAAATCACAGGACATTCCCATCACTTAAATATGCACATTAGGCTTAAAATCTCTGCCTGGGCTCTTTTTGCTTTGTTCTTAAAGTCTCTGATTTGGCAGTTCCTTCTACTATAAAAGTTGAATCATTATCTCAGTGAGGGACCTCCTAGTCTGTATGTCCCTTGGTGCAGGAACAGGACACCTGCCATTTTCCTTTCCTCATTTATTCTCTACACTTTTCCACACTGCTTCTTGCCCTGGGAAGCTACACTATCTGGCGCTCATTAATGGGTTTTGTGCTCTCTGGCTTTGGGTCAGGTCTGGCCCACAAAGAGCCCCAGCAGGAGATGGGAGGAAAGAGGGAGGTAAAGGAGGAGTATTTATCTACCCAACTCAGTAGTTCTCAATACTAAGTGTTTAAAGTACATAAAAATCACATAGAAAAGGGCTGATTAAAACACATGTTGGTGTGTCCCCATCTTAGCAGTTTTGACTGAGTATCGCTGGGGTAAGGCCTGAAAATGTGCATTTCTAACAAATTCCCAGGTGATGCTGGTGCTGGGAACCACCACCACATCCTCCATGCAAGGTTACCTCTGGCCTAGTAATGCCCATCCAGCAAAAGCCATTACTACTCTCTACTCTACAGGACTGAGATAGTTCATTTTATGTGTAAACTTAGGCCATAATACCCAGATATTTAGTCAAATATTATTCCAGATGTTTCTATGAACTTATTTCTTAGGATGAGATTAAATCAGTACACTTGGAGTAAAGCAGATTACCATTCATAATGTGGGTGGGCTTCATCAAATCAGTCGAAGGCCCTAAAGAACACTGACCTCCCCAGAAGGAGGAGGAATTCTACTAGCAGACAGTCTTTGGATTTGAAATGCATCTCTTCTCTGGGTCTTCAGTCTGCTGGTCTACCCTGAAGATTTTGGACTTACTAAACCTCCACAATCTTGTGAGTCAATTCCTTAAAATAAACTTCCAGATTGATAGATGGAGGCTGCATACACATACCCTGTTAGTTCTGGTTCTCTGGAGAACTCTGACCAGTACAATGACTTAGTCTCTCCAGGTAGCAGGAGTTGTTGTGGGAGCATGTTTCCTACATATCTCTTCAGACAGGCTGATAACACTTGAATGGCTTTGAAGTTTCTGGTGTCTGTACTGTCTCTTATAGTGTCTCTATTTCCATACTTTTGTAAACACTAGCTATGTAATAAACTCTTGTTGAATTATTCTATTTCAAATGTGTCATCCATTTCCTGTTGGAATCCCAACACGTACAATTCATCTTCAATTCAGTGAGTGGAAAAGTCAACTTGCCTTCTTTCTTTCTGATCCTTCTGCTCCCGCTGTGCTCTCTCTTGTGATTAATAGCTTCCTGCCAGGTACCCAGACCTGTACATTCAGCGTCAATTTCTGACTTCTTGTAATTGTTGGTTCAACTTTCTGAGTTCTCTACAATTCTGGAAGGCCTTTGTAAAGATCATGTCTTTATTTTTTTTTGTATGTCCAGAGCCTAGCACAGACTGTACCAGGCATCTTACAGGTGGCCCCAAATTATGTACTAAAGAAATGAATACATTAGAATTTATATGGAAACTTACAGATTTCATATACCTTTCACATAACATTTCCAGACTCCAAACCCCAATTTCTTTCTCCAACACTTTGCTCAGACCAGGAAAGAGTCACTGCTAACATGCTGGGTGCTGGTTCTTCTACAGTAACACTTGTATCTCTCTCTCTTTGCTCCCAATTCCACAACTCTCCCTCATGATGTTATTTGTGAACTAGATAATTGTACGAGCTTTCTAAGCAGTTTCTTTGCCTCCAATCTCCCATTCCTTTAATCCATTTACACCTTGAATCTTTCATCATGACTTTCTCCATATTTGATGGCATCCTACTACCCACTGAAATGATCCAGCCTTCTTAGTTTTTACATGCAAGTCTTCACTAGCTATTCCAAAGCTAATCAAATCAATCAATCTTACCACTCCTTTATGTAGACTTTCTACTCGGGGTGCTATTCACCTGCACCTTAAAAACATTCTGAATATCTCCAACTCTGAGTCATAACTATTACTTGTTGCTTGAAACTATTTGTTACTCGTTTTTATATGCATCTGTCAGAACCTAGCTCTTATCCTGTACCTGCCACTCTGCCAACTTACAATGACTTCTCATTTCCTCAGTATTTTCTTTAGGCATTGCCTACACCTCACATCTGGAATCTACCAAGCTCTTTGCTTTTAAATGTATATGTGTGTCATCTCTCAAATTAGGCTGTAGGTAACCAAGTGGCATGGTGTCCTACTTTCTTTTAGCCACCAAACCTCAAGTACAGTCATTGTCACAGTGTAATAATGGCACTCAACACATCCTTCTTCAAGGTGTACGCCTATGGCCTGTGAAAAAGCGTGCCTCTAAAGAACCAGTACTTACTGTACTCCTACTTCAGGACATTAATGATACATAAAGGAAAGGGCTCTATTTGCATAGGGTTTACAGATTTCAAAAGGGGAAGAAGACTCCATATTTAGCTAATTTTATTGAGTGCTTGTTGTGAAAAGCACTGCATTATGTGCTTTGTTTGATTCATGGTCTTCACATTTTTGTTTGGGGAGGTTTTTCCTCTACGTCCCCAAGATGTACTCCCCAAAAATAAAACTCAGAAGATCTGGTTGTAGGCCTGGAACCTCCATATTAAGGAGCACTTTAGGTGTTTAAAATGCTAGTAATTTTTTTTTGTATTTGGCCCCCACTTTGAGAAATGATAGGACAGTGTATAAAGGAAGAAAATTCATAGAAGAGAAACAAAGACTTCATGTTATCAGTGGAACAGTTGTAAATAACACTATTAAATATGTCCTATTAATGGAAATGCTTATTCAATTAATTTTGATTTTTTCATTAAAAAAAATCCATGTAATCCAATGAATTAAGTTATTTTCCAACTGAGAAAATGATTCTCCATCTACCTTATAAATTGCCCCATATAACTGAAGGCATACTAGCCAATTTTTTACCTTATGAAGCATGAAGGGGTAGTAATATGAATACTATATGGTATAAAATACTTTATGCAATTCAACTAAAGGGTGAAAGTCTTTCTAAATGGTAGAGGCTATGGATAGCCAGAGAGAGGAGTATTGCTCCAATATACAAAGTTAAGCAGAAATAAGACAATTATCCTTTAGGAAATATAAAATATTCCATCTCTCCTTTCTGTTTGCTTCTGGCAAGGGAGGCTTTAATTGGGACCTATCTGAGGTAAGTGCTGAGTATATTTGCTATCATTGTGCTATTTGATCTCAGTATATTAGATGCAGCTGTAGAAACAGGTACTGTAGGCAAATATGAAGAAAACAAACTGCTGCCTGCAGATAATTTTTTTTTTCTGGGCTGTTAAGGGAAATCCACGATGATTAAAAATTTTCCTCCATTTATTTTTAAGAGTATGAATAGCAACACACACTTCAATCATCAAAATGGAGGTTTTACCTTTTGAACTCACTTTGAATTATGAGTTATGAAAATTCATTGTGCTGTATTCGTTCATTTGCTCATTCAAAAATATCATTGAGATTTTGTGCCAGACACATAAATAAGGGGCTACCTATTCTAACAGTAGTACCTAGGTGTCTTATTCATATCTCAAAAGAATGGAGACTCTATTTCCACAACAACCCCAGAGTTAAAAGCCTATTGCTTCATTTCCAGATTAGCTCCACAACTTCCGAATCCTATATACCTTCAGTATTTTGTAGTCTCAATCCATCCTATACTCAAATGAAAAAAAAATAAACACTATCTTTCTGAATGTAATTTAGATTACTAGTCTTTGGTTCAATAATGCAAAACAGGGCCTCACTGATTCTCAATTCTTCAATTAATTAGTCAACCACTGAAGTTACTGAGAACCTACAGTTGTTCTAGGCACTGGCAGTAGGGATAAAGGACAGTGGGAGTAAAGAACAAATGTAACACAGCTTTGGCTCTTGACAACTGTGGTAGACTGGATAATGGCCCCCCAAGGATGCCCACACCCTAGTCTCTGGAACCAGTCCATTTGGCTGAAAGGATTTTGCAGATGTAATTAAGTTTACAGACCTTAAAATTGGGAGATAATTCTGGATTATAAGAGTGAGGATAATCTTCATTCCATGAACTCTTAGCAGAGAATTTCTCTAGCTAGAAGCAGAGGGATGAGACAAAAGGAGAGAGATTCCAAGTGAGAGAAGGATTCAGTGCACTACTGCTGGCTCTG
This sequence comes from Manis pentadactyla, assembly GCF_030020395.1. Lineage (NCBI taxonomy): Eukaryota > Metazoa > Chordata > Mammalia > Pholidota > Manidae > Manis > Manis pentadactyla. Next base: position 37,075,346 of record NC_080026.1, on the reverse strand, counting down.
AGGCATAGGGCCCCATATATTAGGACTGGAAGGAGCCCTCTAGGAGCTAAGGGTGGCCCCCAGTTGAGGCAGCATGAGTCCTCAGTCCTGCAACTGCAAGGAACTTAGAAGTGGATTCTCCCCAGTGTCTCCAGTAAGAGACCAGCTGAAAACATCTTAATTTGGGACTTGTGAGAAATAGCAGCAGAGAAACCAGTCGAGCCAACCCAGATGTCTGACACAGAAAATATTATTTATGTGATGCTTTAAGCTGATAAATGTATGTAATCTGTTATGGTAGCAATAGGAATCTAATAAAAGACCCTATAAATGACCCACATGGAGGGTAGTGCTACTCTATAAAGTAATGCATTCCATAATTAAGGAGAAGATGCAGAGTCTGGCGAGAACCACCAGCATAGTCCTGTAATTGTGAAAGGAGTCAGAAGGGAAAAAAGCCAATGAGGCTTGTAGAAGTCACAGAAGGTCTTATGTAGTATATAGAATCTGAATGGGTTGAATAAACAAAGTGCTAAAGAACTAAGCATTTCAGAAAAGTGCCACACCATGGCAGGGGCAGGAACAAGCAGGTTGGGGTGACTGAAAAGAACAAACAACTAGACTGGCAAGAAACGGTCAGCAAGGATAGCAAGGCTCCTGAACCCAACAGTGGCTTGAAAATTGTTCTTAGAGGTCACTGGGGGCCAAAGCTGAGAAGAGAGGCAAAGGGAAGGGAGGCTGAGCAGGTATGGGATGGGGGTACCTGAGCCCCTCGACTGTCCCTTCTTCAATGAGAGCATTTTCACATTGCTAGGTTTCACCTATTGAATTTCTGGGTAGGACTGCGTGTGAACAGATTCCAGGGCTGTATCGGTTTGCCAGAGCTGCCATTACAAAGGACCACAAAGCAGGTGACTTAGAACAGCAGAGACTTATTCTCTCACAGTTCTGGAGACCAGAGTCCAAAATCAAGGTGTCGACATGCCTGCTCCAAAGGCCCTAGAGAAGGATCTGTTCAGGCGTTGCTCCAGCTTCTAGCAGTTCTTCAGCCTGTGGTGGTGTAACTCTAATCTTCACATGGCGTTCTCCCTCTATGCATGTCTGTGTCCAAATTTCCCTTTTTTATAAGACTCTAGTTATTGGATTAGGGGTTCACCTAAATGCATTAGGAACTCAACTAATGACATCTTCAATGACTCTGTTTTTCAATAAGGTCATGTTCCAAGGTATTGAGGCTTAGGACTTCAGCACATGAATTTGTAGGTGGGGGACACAATTCAACCCATCACAATGGCTAAAGTAAGGTCTGAGATACCAAATAGAAACTACAACCAACATTGTTCTTCAACTACTAACTTACCTTCCAGTGTGTCCAAGCTAGACTCTTCAGGCATGTAACTTACTCAACCTTTCTCCTACCTACCACCGCTTTCCTCTCTTGGAATTTTCTATCCTCAGTTCCAAGGCTCAGTCCTATAGTTTCTTCCTTTAGGGAAAACCCATATGATAATCTATTTCTAGGGAGGTTTTATGCATTCCATATTATATTAACAATAAATCGTCTTGCTCTTGTTGATAAACTGCTTAGTAACCACTTCATTAACATCCTTTGTGAGACTGGAGCGAAATTCTAACACAGCGTTCTATGCTGAGCATGAACCCTGTATGTGCTTACTGAAAATGATAAAAATATATTCCAACACTACCCCCCTATAAAAAGTGAATTCAAAGCTAAATTTAGATTTTGCCCCATAGAAATACACTTATAGCCCAATATTTAATTCTAGCATATGGTTTCCTTGTCATTATTGTATTAACCACTTTGGCAAATACTACATGATACACATTAATTCTCCTATTGATGTTCATTGAGTCTCTGCCTTCTAACTAAAGCTGGAAAAACGCCACCTAGTGTTCCGGTGTCCGCATTATGTGTTAGTACACTATGGGCAGAGGAGAAAAGCACCGTGTTCTCCCTGGCAGCCGGTGTATTTCTCAGTGGAAAATTTAAACACCTAAAACACTTAAAATTAAATCTTAGAAGCTTTCAAGTGAGACTCAGGTTTTTAAAAATAATTGAACCACCAAATCTCAGGCTTGTCTGAGGGATGCTTACTTTATTTTTTTTTTATGCCAGCAGGGCATGGGGTACATGTGAAACCCCAGATGTATGCACAAAGGCATCATCTCCTATAACCCCCAGGGATCTACATCCAGGGTGAAAAGTACAGATTTTTCTTAATTTCCTGGAAAACCCTTGAAACATAGGTTCAGACTCAAGAGGCTTCATGTGATTCTCTCTCTCTTTAAGGGATGATTTGGACCAGATTTGCACTTGTTTCTTCTCATTCTTATTTTGTGCCCTCTCTCAGATCTCATATACAGAACCTAGTAGGCATTCATCACTCACTTTCGAAAGCATGTATTTTTCATAATCATACCACTAACCTCCTCAGCAAGGCTATTCTACATGAGCAGGCAAAAGGCTAAGAAGAGACATTTTTTAAGTTTTAGTTAATTTCTATCACAGCCAAGGAGTAGTGTTTGCAGAGACTTTTTATTTCTTGTAAGAAGTCATTTAATTACTGCATTTAAAATTCACATAAAGTACTGTGGTAAAGATTAAAGATCTACATGGGAAAACATTTTGAATTAAAAAAATACCATACCCACATTTACAAGAGTTATAGCATCTTAAGTTGAAAAGGGATTGCTCTATGGAAAGTATAAGTATAAATATAATACTTGAAGCTGCAGCATCATATTTATTTTTGGGGGAAAGTAGTAGAACATTTACTTATCCCTGTAAATGTAGTGGTACTACAAGAGGAAAAACATAAGAGTGATCTACAGAGGCCCTAGTTTTTTTTCTTGAACATCCTTGGAACTGTGGACCTATTACTCTGATGAACCTCCACTCCAGATGCCCAGTTTTACTCTTAAGGCAACATTGAATTGACTTCCATGATGTAATACATTTTTTTGAATTTAGGAAATATTCAAGACTTTATATCTTCACAATATATAGTCTGTTAAGAAGACAAGCCAGGAAATGGAGAGTTTTCCAAGCCACTTGTGACTCCTCTTAAATTACTTTCTGCAGTTAAAATAACTGTGTTTGTAAACCAAGTGCTTTTCAAGAATAGGATTCCCCAAACAGCCATATGTTATTGTTTTTCCATGTAAAAGAAAATGCATTACTGTGAAGGTTCAGCGACATAAAGATGGCACTGGAGGATGAGGGTGTTTTCCATAAAAGGCAAAGCATAAAAGAGAACTGCCCACGGAAACTGGGGTAGTATGCTATATCTCAACAGAGCGAAAAATGTTCTAAAATGGTCTTCCTTTACACATTTAGAAAAGGTGGGAGATCAGGTTTCAAGGAACTTAAAAGTGAAAAAGAAAACATTCCGAACAGCACTTTGAAAACCTCAGGGGGAATTAGAGGGCTATCACTCCAGGTGACAATATCCAGGCTGCCAATGACTCTGCTTCTGTGGGTGTGATTGGTCCAGAAGGCCCCATACCATTGCTCTCATGTCACAGTTATTTCTCATGTTTCATGCTTCTATCGGAGGCATGAGGGCAATGAAACCAAGTCCTCATTTATCAGAAGCTCAAACTCTGGCTAAGGACATTGGAATCTAAGCCTTCTTGGGTTCCCAAGCTGCAACAGGCATTACCAGAGGCCCATAGGAGAGTGGGGACATTTAGCTTGCCGGAAGTTCTCAGACATCTCAGAAAGCCTAATTTATTACTTCTCCTTACCACTTAGTTGTTGGCTAACACTAAGTCAAGCTAAATTTATATTTTTGCTGAGTTAAAGCCTTAAAATAAAAACAATTTGGCATTAGAATTCTAAAATGCATAGCTTCAGCCCAAGGAATTTTATAATTCAGAAATCCTGAGATGATATTTACCTGTGTGTTCTTAAAAAGTTTTAGTAAGGAATAGAGATTGATTTTGTTACTTGTTTGTTTAAACATTTTCCATTTCCCTACTTTTATTCTCATTTCAAAGGAAATTTTATTTTCATTTAGCAGTTACCTTAACACTTTAACTTATAGTTTCTCTGTCAAACAGCAATTGCACTAGGTGAATTCCAATTCAAACAACTCTGTTATTTGGAAGCAGCTTTATAAACTGAGTAAGAACCTTCCTTTGTATATCTAGCCTGAATAATTTATCTATTTTGTAAGTTTGGACTTTCAAAACTTAGATATCTTAAATATGGGCATATCTCAACCGAACAAAAGCTTCAATTGAAACCCTACTTTAAGCACAGCAATACTTAAGAAAACAGACAATATAAAGGAGTTAAGCACAGCAAACAATAAGAACAATTCCAGGCCCACAAGCAAGAACTCAATTTCAAATGGTTCACTGTGTATAGATCCATGCTATGGGAATGCAAAGCACAGAAAAGCTCCCAGTGGTGGCAGGTAAATATTTTTTCATGGTAGATAAATTAATCCCATTCAACAAGCTATGGTGAACCATCCATAAAAGCAACTATGGTGCCATATTCTGTAAAAAGTTCATCATCTAAACTGCTGCTGCTTTTTGTTTCCATTTTCAAATATAGCTCATATCCACAGAAAGGAGGACAGAAGGTAAAATATTGGACTCTGACAAAAGCTGAGTTTGAATCCACGTTCTGCCCCTGTCCAGCCTTCAGAGTTGGTGAGGTTGTTTACTTCTGGGTACCTACTTGCTTCCTTTTCCTTGTCTTTACTGAATTCAGTAAAACAATAAAAGGGTAGTAAGCAAATCTAATTCATGACTGTGCATTTCTATTGTCCTAACTTATAACACAAGCATGTAAACCGTAGGGTAGAGGTTTTGTTGACTGTTTGAACAAGACTCTGCTCCTCATCTTGTCTCTTAACATTCCTTTGCAAATCAAATGCCCATTCTTGGCAGTTCTCCAGCATGGCTTACAGACTTCCAGTCTGTTTAAATAATCACACTCACAGTCTGGCTTGCCCAGGTTCCTAAGCCCCTGCCTTCCAATCTCCTTGGAATCCCTTCTTTCCATGGATGTGGCCAAATTGGAACTTAAAATGTAGGGGTTGCTTTATTAGGAAAGCCCTAAAAATGGAAATGAAATAACTTGTTTAGAAGACAATTGTGGGAAAACACCTTAAGGTGAATTAGCAAACTGTTTGGATCCCTGAAGAGATCCCTCCTTTGAGGCTTATCAACATGCCCAATTTGCAGTAATAGGAGGTACAAAGAGAGACTGGATAATACTAAAAGTTGGCAAAGACACAGAGCCATGGCTTTCAAAGGAGGATGGCTTGCCTCCCCTCCTTCAGGAGACATCTAATGTCTGGAGACATATTTGGTTGTTACACTGAGGTAAGGATGCTACTGGCATCTAGTGGGTAAAGGCCAGAAGTGTTGCTATACATCCTACAGTCCACAGACAGCCCCCACCCCAGCCCCAACAAAGAAATATCTAGCCCAAAATGTCAAAAGTTTCAAGGCTGATAAACTCTGATATAGGAGAGTAGTAACTCATGACACTGCAAAACCCCCTTGGAAATCAATCTGGCATTATATGGTCACGTATAAGATGTTCACAGCCTATGACCAACCCAGTGACTGATTCTTCCAGAGAGTACCTTCAAGAAACTCTTGTAAGGATCATGTTCAGTTGGCAGTTTTCCAGTGTGGCTTATAGACTTCCAGCTTGTTTAAATGACTGTTCAGAGAAGCAGCCCAAATTTCTATTGGTAGAATGGATCAATTGTGGTATAGCCATGCCATGTAAAACTACACAACAGTGAAAATGAAAGGACTATACTACATGCCTTGAGAGAAGAAGAGAGAGAAGCAAACTGACTCTCAGTAGAAGGGAAGGAAGAGTTAGGGAAATAGAACAAGCAGGGGGTCCAGGGCTGGTAAGAGAGAGAGAGACAGCAGGTTCTGGTGAGTCTGGACTTTGAGTTGTTAAACAAAGATGCTCCTCTGGCATCACCAAGATCCAGGGATCATGCCTTCAAGGTCAGCCACCACCCCTGGCACTGAATTCCACTTCCCCAGTCACCTTCAAATTATTAATTAGTTTTGAGGTACCTTGGTGCCCTAAGAGGCAGAACCCTGGTAGGAACTCCAAGCCTCCTGCCCTCATGAAAGGAAGAGGTTTCCATTACACAAACTACTAAACTGGGCTCTGACTTACTCATTGTCAGTTCAGCTTATGTCAAAAATTACACACTTTTAAAATTCCATTATCATTCATCAGTCAATTAATGTTTAAGTGTCTTCTCTACACTGGGTGATGTTTTTGGGCTCTAAAAACACTAAGGGTGAAAGATGTGGTCTCTGTTATCCAGAGATGCCAAACAGAGGAACATGTTCTGCAAGCATCAAATGGGGTATGGTGGTGGAAGGAATGGGATGGGGTGCATCAAGAAAGGTCTTCCAGAGGAGACAATTCTATGCAGAGACTAGAAGGATGAAAAAGAGTCAGCCACACAAAGAACTGGCAAAGGAACACCCTGAGGAGAAGGAACCCTGGGATTTGAGAGGAAAACAGCAAAACCATTAATATAGTGTACTATAATGAAGCATAGTCATTCTGCCTGTGTCATACTTTACAGAGATGTGACCATAACTTGCATATAATTTGGTATCTTCTTTATTATATTATGAATAGTTTTTCATGTTGCCACATAGTTTTCATAAAAATTTAAATGGCTGCATGATATTCCACAGATTGACTATAGCCTCTTTTACTTAATCACCCCTTCTGAGTAGTGCTGAAATGAAGGTCTTCCTTTACATAATTTTTCCTATGTCTTTTGTATTATTGCCCTAGGATAATGAAGAATGTTTCATTCCTGATTCATCTTAAACACTTAAGGATTTATATTCATATCCTTAAGTTTGGAAAAGAATTCACATTACCCAAGCCAAAAAATGTCTTTCATTTCAGCATCATCTCGCACTCTCTTCAAAATTCATCACATACATAAACTGAAGAACTGAACTACAGCTACCATAAAGACCTTAAAACTTGAAATCAGGTCTTCAGAGGCTGACATTTCTCTAGCTTCTGATTTAAAATCTGTTTTTCTTTTCTGTAGTCTCGGGCAGTCAACCGTACATATTTTCCTTTTGAGATGGTTTATGATCACCAGGCCACATTATATATGACATGATTACTTGGGACCATCTCCGAATTAAGCACCAATAACCTGAATCATAAGCAAATTCAACATTGCAGCTGAAATGCTCTCCTGTTGTTCTGGAACCTTTCTGGTCTTGAGGTGAACAGGTTGTGATCTGTAAAGAAATCCTCCCAATCTAGCCTCTCTTAGAAATCCACTTTCTTAAAAACAATAGAGTTTTCAGGTGAATCAAATTCAAGTCTCTCTGTGGTAATAAAATTTTTAAGTGACAATACTCAGCACTGGAATGACAGGTGAAAAAACGGTCCCTTAATGTTGGGCCACTGACCCGAACATCACAGAGGGGTTGAAAGTGGCATAACAATTTAGCTATCACTGAATGATCTAAGACAAATCACTGGAATAAATCATATCTTTGCCATCATTAAGAAAAATCCCAGTGTGAATCATTTCTAAATTTTGTCACAGTCAGTGATGCAATAATAAAGCTTACAATTACAGAGTTCTTTAGAATTCACAAATCATAATATATTTGTCCCTCCCACCCTAAAAGGGAGAACAGAAAACCTTGTTATTTTATAGATAATAAAATGATTCCTTTACAAGTTAAGAGATTTGCTTGAAGTACTATATAATGAAGTGAAGCCATGAACTCTGGTCTTCTGGTTCCAAGTCAATTCTTCTGTACCATGCTCTCCAGGGTCCAAGCACACTGAAAAGAAGTTAGCTTCTAGCTGCAACTTTGGCATGGACTAGACATGTCAGTGCGTGCAAGTCAAGTAACAGTGGGCCTCAGTTTCTTTATTTGTAAAATAGCATTTGATCACATGGCCTCTAAAGGTTAATAATTCCATTTAAAATGCTTTTTATTATAAATTGCTCAATTTATTTAAGCTTAAGAAATTAAGAAGAAAAAGGAGTTTACTCATTTCTCTGCCCACAACCCCCACTGCCCACCTCTGGCAGCCACCAGTATCTGTTGTTATCTATGTGCTTGTTTTGCCATTTTTTTTTAAGATGTAAGAGAGACCATATATGCTATTTGTCTTTCTCTGTCTGACTTATTTCACTTAGCATAATACCCTCAAGGTCCACCTATGTTGTCACAGATGGCATGATTTCATTTCTTTATATTCACTTTTTTATATCACAATTTTTTAATCCATTCATCCATCAAAGAACATTTAGGTTGTTTGCATATTTTGGCCACTGTGAATAAAAATGCTGCAGTGGACATGGGATTACATGTACCTCTTTGAGGTAGTGATTTCTCAGGATATGTATTCAGAAGCTAGATCGTATGGTAATTCTATTTTAGTTTCTTAAGGACCTTCCTTTCTCTTTTCCATAGCGGTTATATGAGTTTAACATTCCCAATGAACAGTGTAAAAGTGTTTCTTTCCTCCATATACTTGTCAACTTTTATTATCTTTTGTTTTATTTTTGGTAATAGTCATTCTAAAGGTGTGAGGTGATATCTCATGGTGGTTTTGATTTGCATTTCTCTGATTAGTGGTGTTGAGCACCTTTTCATATACTTTCTGGCCATCTGTATGTATTTTCTGGAAAAACACCTATTCAGATCTTCCACACATTATTTTTTATCAAAAAAATTTTTTTTGCTATTGAGTTGTATGAGATCTTTACATATTTTGAATAGTAACCTTTTATCAGATATATGATTTAAAAATATTTTAAAATATCCTGTAGACTGACTTTTCATTTTATTGATGGTGACCTTTGCTTTGCAGAACTTTTTAAAAAGCTTGATATAGTGCTGCTTGTTCATCTTTCCTTTTTATACCTTTGGTTTTGGTGTCAGATTTAAAAAATCATCACCAAGACCTCGATCAAGGAATTCACTAAGTTTTCTTCAAGGAGTTTGTGTTTTCAGGTCTTAGGTTCAAATCCTTAATCCATTTTGAGTTGCTTTGGGGGTATAGTATAAGAAGATGCTCTGGCTTCATTCTTGTGCATGCGGCTGTCCAATTTTCCCACCGCTATTATTGAAGAGACTCTCCTTTCCCTTTTGTATATTCTTGGTGCCCTTGTTGTAAATTGATTGACCATACATACGTTGGTTTATTCTGGGCCCTCTATTCTGTTCCACTGATACATGTGTCTGCTTTTATGTCAATACCAGGCTGTTTTAATTACTATAGCTTTACAATATAAAGTTAAATTAGGGACAATGATGTCTCCAACTTTATTCTTCTTTTTCAACATTGCTTTGGCTAATCAGGGTCATTTGTGGTTGCATACAAATATTAGGATTGTTCTATTTCTATGGAAAATGCCATTGGGCTTCTAATAGGGACTGCACCAAATTTGTAGATTGTTTTGGATAGTTTGGACATTTTAACAACAGTAAGTCTTCCAACCCATGAGTACAGAAAGTCTGTCCAATTATTTGTGTCTTCTTTCTTTCATTAATGTCTTGTAGTTTTCAATATACAGGTCTTCCACCTCCATGGTTAAAGTTATTCCTGGGTATTTTATTTTGATGCAATTATAAACAGGACAGGTTTCTGAATTTCTCTGATAGTTCATTATTAGTATGTAGTAACATAATACATTTTTGATACTGATTTTGTATCCTGCAAATTTACTGAATTCATTTACTAGTTCTAGCAGGTTTTCTTTTTTTTTTTAATGTAATCTTTAAAGTTTGCTATATTTAAGATCATGTGATCTGCAAATAGTGGCAGTTTTACTTCTCTGTTTCCAATTTAAATGGCTTTTATATCTTTTTATGCTCTGGCTAGGACTTCTAAGACTATGTTGTAAGAAGTGGCAAGACTAGGAAGGCATCCTTGACTTATTCCTGATCTTAAAGGAAAAGCAGCTTTCCACCATTGAGTTGGATGTTACCTGTGGGCTTCTCATATATGGCCTTTATTATGTTGAGGTATATACCTTCTATAATTAAGTTGTTGAGAGTTTCTATAATAAATGGACGTTTGATTTTATTAGTACTTATTTTTAATCTACCGACATGATATAATTTTTATCTTTCATTTTATTGATGTGGTATATCATATTGACTGATTTGCAGATATTAAACCATCTTTCCAATCCAGGAGGAAAATCACATTTCATCATGGTGTATGATTCTATTAATGTATTACTGAATTCAGTTTAGTAATATTTTGTGAAAGATTTTTGCATCTATGTTTATCAGGCATTTGGCTTATAATTTTCTTGTGGCATCCTTGTCTATTTTGGTATCAGGGTAATGCTGGTCTCATAAAAAGAATTTGGAATAATTCCCTCCACTTCTATTTTTTGGAAGAGTTTGAGAAGGATTTGCATTAAATTCTTCTTTGAAAGGTATTTAGTAGAATACACCTGTAAAGCCATCTGGTCCTGGACTTTTGTTTGTTGGGAAGTTTTTGATTACTGATTCAACCACCTTACTAGTAATCAGTCTGATCAGATTTTCCATTCATCATAGATTCAGTTTTGATAGGATGTATTTTTATAGGAGTATATTAATTTTAGGTTATCCAAATTGTGCACATATAATTGTTCTAGTCATCTCTTATGATCCTTTGTATTCCTATGGTATCCATTTTAATGCTTCCTATTTCATTTCTGATTTTACTTATATGAATCTTCCCTTTTTATTTCTTGGTGAGTGTAGCTAAAAGTATGCAAGTTTTATTTTTTCAAAGAAACAATTCTTAGATTTCCTGATCTTTTCTATTGTCTTTTTGGACTCTAATTCATTTATTTCTGATCTAATCTTTGTTATTTACTTCCTTCTACCAACTTTGGGATTCATTTGTTCTTTGTCTACTTCTGGGAGGTATAAAAGTCAGGTAGTTTATATGAGACTTTTCTTGTTTCTTGAGGTAGGCATTTATTACTATGAACTTCCCTCTTAGAACCACTTTTGCTTCCTCCAATAAATTTCAGTTATGTTACATTTCCATTTTAATTTATCTCAAGGTATTTTTTTATTCCTCTTTGGATTTCTTCTTTGACCAGTTTGTTGTTCAGTAGCATGTTGTCTAATCTCCACATTTTCATAACACTGTGATTGGAAAATATGCATGATATGATATGATCAAGAAATGTTTTGTGGCCTAACACATGATCTCTCTTGGAAAACATTCCATGTACACTTGAGAAGAAAGTCTACTATGCTGCTTTTGGATGGAATATTCTATAAATATTGGAGGGGTCCCCTGGAGAGCAGTCACAAAAATCAGGGTTCCTAATGGATAAATAAGCTCTTCTCTAAGAGATGCTAGTGAGCTGGATGAAGGCAGAGGGAGAGCAACACCAGGATGGCATCTATAGCCTACATTCTTTGACAACACCTCTATAGGCCACTAAATATGTGCCATACTTGAAGCCCATCCTTCAGGCCAAAGCCCTGGAACAAGCAAAAAGGCCTCCTTCATAGAAAGACTGGGAGGTGGGCCTCAGTCCACTGTCAGCACAGTGCCCTGAGGGTGGTAGCCTTCCAAGGATCTCTTTCATTGTTATAGTTCCATGGAACCCAGAAATGCAAGCTTCCTTGGCCACCAGAGCCAGGCAATCAAGGGGTGTCTCCTGGGCATCAGCCATAAAAACCAGGCCACAAGACATAAAAATGAGGGCACCAGACATGTGTAAAGCTCCCCTTCAGAAGACTTGCAACAGAGTGAGCACAAAGATAACACCTACCCTCTGAAATTTCTTAAAAGAATTACAGTCAGACCCTAGATGTATGTTTAATTATGAGCCTCTCCCTCTGGTTGCAGTCATGATGATTAGCTAATAGACCTCCTTCACAGAAACACCCAGTTCCTAGGTCTGTTGCCGCTTGCTGTGCCCTGAGAGTGGTAGCTTTTAAGAACTCTTTTGCATTGGTTACACTCATGTGGGAACCATAAGCATAAGCCCTACTAGCCATCTGAGCCAGATGATATAAAGGTGTCTCCTGGCAGCAGTCACAAAAGTCAGAGTGCTAGATAGGGCTATGAACTCCCTTTTGGGTGACATCAATTATTACAGCCCGTGGGACCAGGAATGCAAACACTCTTGTCCTCAAGAGCCAGGCAATCAAGAGGCAACCCTTGGGCACCAGATGCATGTCAAAGCTCCTTTCCAGGTGCCCTAGAACACAGTAAAGGGAAAGCACAAAGGTGGTACCCACCAGTCTCCATCTCCAGAGTGTTTCAGCAGGCTCCTATATGTGTGTATTAAATTAGGTGCTTGCCCGTCAGGTGATGGCAGGTGACCCTCCCTCACTTCAAGTCTGGGCATGATTGGCTGCCTCTGAGCTGGGCCCTGGAATGGGTGAGTCTATCAGCCCTTTAAGAGCTGTTTTTTCAGATCAGTACAGACTTGTGCATCTCCGGACAAAAGCCCTGCTGGTTTTCAAAGTAGATGTTTTAGGGGCTTGACTCTCAGATATATTTCTTAAATGCTGGGATACCTAACATGGGGTCCAAACCCTTTACTCCTCAGAGAGTAGCTCCAGGTTTTGAGTTTCCTCTTGGTGGTAGATCAGCTGGGCTGGGGTTTATAAAGAGGTTATGTCCCAGCCTCTGCTATCTGCTTTGGTGAGGTTTCCTTCTTGTTTCCTGATGTATAGTTGTCACTTGGCCAGCCTTTCAGTTTTAGAGGAAACTATTTCACATATAGCTGCTGGGTGTCTGTGGAAGGAGGTGAGTTTGGGATCTTCCTTCATTGCCATCTTATGAAAATTCCCTTTTCTATGAAAGGATTTTCTTATTTACATGAGAAGAAAGTGTCTTCCCACCACACATTCCTGTTCCCCACCTCTCCAGCCAGTTAAATGCCCTCCCATGACAAGTATGTAAAGACGACCTGATATAGTAAGTCAACTTCAATGCTGTAGTATAATGATATCAGTGATAACAGAATATTAATAGCTACTTTAACTGTATGCTTACTATTTGCAAGGAAGTATTTTAAGCGCTTTATGTGACAACTCACTTAGTCCTCATGATGGCCTAGAACTAGGTATAATTACTGGTCCCACTTTTCAAATAGAAAAGGACTACAGAGTAGGTCCTCAAGGTCACAAAAGGTGGAGTCAAGATTCAGTGTCAGAATAACATGGTTCTAGAAAACATGCACTTAACTACTACTCTATGGAGCCATATTTCTTGACTTTAAAATTTCATGTGAGTGAATTTAAATTGATAACATGTCTTGACTATGAATCTTGCCTGAATCTGCCTTGTCTAGAACGGTATCATATAACCATGTGAAAAGCTCTCAACTAGTTTTTCTATAACAAATTAATTCTTATACATTCTTATCAGAGATGTTTTTACTATTTACAGGGAGAGGTTCCCTTCCATTACAGGGACTCCCAAACCAAAGGTGTTATTTGGGCAATATCTCAATGGAACAAACAGACCTTGCAGTGTGGAGTCACCAAAATGGATCCTCCCCAGAGCCCAGCTCCCTTCCTCGGCTCTACCTGCTGGCCTTCCTGGAGAATTCACTTCCTCTTTTAAGTCTGTAGAGTCACCAAACTTCAGTTTCTGTGAACTCATACTCTCCTGGGAGAAGCTTTCAGACAAGAAGCTAAGACCAAAATACAGCTTCCCATTCTATGACTCCGGGAAGAAAAAAACTAATATATAATATATATATTTTTAACATCCGTATTCAATATTCACTAAGAGCAATTTTCTTGCATTTTTGTAAGGTCATATTTGTTGTTTATGTTAACGGTGCAGTTCTCATAGCAAAGACTGAAACTACCCCTCAAATAGAGTGGGTTCCTCAATGTGTGGTCCAAGGATTTACCCAGCCTCTGTACTTCCCGTTTGCACCATGAACAGTGTCCCCCTCTTTTATACACAGCCCAGAAAATGGAAAGGTTGCTCCTTTACCCCTGCAGCCTCTGCACCGAAGGGCCACGGTAGCCATTCTCTCCATTTTTCATTGATACCCTTGAAAAGATGTAGAACCCAGGCCTGGACCCAGCATAAAGGAAAGCATACCAGCATTTATGTGAATCAGAGGATGCATACAATAAACATCATGAAGGTGGAAAAAAGACTTCTGAGCAACTCTCAGCAATCTTGCCTAACTACCCTGACCTTGACACATCAAAATCCACTGCAGCAAGTGAAAGAGTGACACATCAAATGCTCAAACCGCTGTTCTTTTTCTAGAATTCCACACCACCCTGATCTTGAAACTTCCAATGAGATGTACTACAGTAAATCTCACTCCCACTAATCAAGATGGAAATCTTTTCTTTCCCAATTAGGTCCAGTTGCACAGATGAAGCAGCACAACTGTTTGCCTTTCAAAAAGGCTCACCCAGGGGACTCTTCCTTCTGTGACTCTGCTTGATGCCTGCAGGGACTTCTGAGGAGAGTTTACCAGGACCGCTGAGCTGCTTTTCATTAAAGAGGTTTCCACTCGCAGTTACTCAAGCATGTCTGGCAAGCACACACCTGCAGATGCAAGGGTGCTGCCTACAGCAGTAGAGATCCAGCTGTTTCTGGTTAGAAGACAGGGTCACTTTTGGGCAGTTGAGGAACTAATATGATGTGAAATGGACCTGGCCGGGTATAAAGGTAATAGCAAATACCTAAATGTGGCCGCCACAGTAAGGTACTAAAGGGATCACCAAGCCCCAGCATACAGGATTACTGCACAACTAAGGGTTGTTTGTAAAGAAATAAACAAACCAATATATGCAAAAGATGCATTATATCCCCAACTTACAGTAAAAGGAACCTGCAATAACCCGACACAGACTTTTACAACATGTTTTCCCTTAGATGACTTCTTTTAAAATAATTTTAGTATGGGCATAAGCAATTCTCTTTAACACAGTGAGAGAACAGGCATTTCATTTTGAAGGGGAAAATAATGAAGGAAATACATAATTTCATTGCCTTCTGGGGCTTCTTGTAAAAATGGAAGGCATAGAGTTGGGAACTTGGGCTTTGGGGTCAGATAGAGTTCAAAAACCAGCTCGGCAACTTCCTAGCTATGGGTCTGGACCAAGTTATTTAACTTCTTTGAGCTAGTACAATTGGGTATTAATAATAGACGCCTCCATGGGCTGTTGTAAAGAGCTTCGTAGAGCCTGTGCAGAATAAGTGTTCCACAAATATTAGCTGTTGTCGTCATTATCCACAGTATATAGTGGTTGTTATCAGTGTGCTTCTCAAAGACTCTGCAGTGGCTGTAACAAGGAAGGCTGCTCAGTTATCACCCTTACCTTTATGACTTATTTAATACTGTATTCATATTCTTATAATAGGTGGGAAGAAGTGGAGAAGGGATAGTTAATGGCCTACTCTTATGAGAAATCGCAGCCATGTCCTGGCAAAATTGGGAATATGCACAAGTCATTTTATGCAGGCTGTTGACAAGACTCCATTCGGGGCAATGGTGCAGTGGACAAGTTATCTGAAGCCACCCGTATTCAACTTTATTTGTGCTTTCCCTTTGGCCTTGAGACACTTCCTGACTATAGGTTCTCTTCAAAACCATTTCATTAGCACTGCCATGTTCACGCCAGCACTATTCACAATAGCCAAGATGTGCAAACAACCTGAACCTACCGATAAGAAACTGTGATATATACGCATGGTGGAATATTAGCCTTAAAAAAGATGGAACTACAGTAAGGATGAACCTTGAGAACAGTAGGCTAAGTGAAATAAACCAGTCACAAAAAGACAAATATTGCATGATTGTGCCTACATGAGGTATCGAAAATAGTCAAATACATAGAATTAAACTGCAGAATGGTGGTTATCAGAAGCCAGTGAGGCAGGTGGAGATGGTGTGTTACTAATCAATGTGTATAAAGTTTCAGTTAAGCAAGACAAATAAGTTCTAGAGATCTGCTGTACAACACTGTGCCTATAGTCAAAAGCACTGTAATATCACTTATAAATTTGTCAAGAAGGTAGATCTCATATCATGTTCTTTGGAAAATAAAATTTAAAAACCCCACATCCATCTCCTGATTTAGTCACTCAGATGACAAGCTTCCTGTCTAATTAACATATCAAGTATACATAAAGGGCTCCTGATAGATCAGTGTATTACCCTGCTGGAAATATTTCCAATTTTAAGATTCTCTGAAGCAAAATGTAATAACCAAATAAGTTATTTTTTCACACTGGAATTGTAAACACTTAAGGAGGTAGGTAGAGAGATAAAGGAAAAATGTTGAGGCAGGATGCTTTTGCAGGCATCTCTCGAGTTATAATATAAAGGCTGTGATCTATTTTTCATGCAGTGACATCCACCCCACAGAATAAGAGACAGTGGTTTTTGTGGAATAAAAAGGAAAGTAAGCTATTACATGCTTGATTAAAGGCTCAATCCTTTCAATCCAATGGAGATGTGATTCCCAACTGAGGAGGAATGTGGTCTTTGGAGAATAAGTATATGCTCCTTTTCATTTTTTGTTGTTTGGTTTGTTTGTTTCTGTTGGTGTTGTTTTAAATAGAGTAAAAAGCATTAGGGCTCATCTACTCATTACAGGGCTGGAGGCATATTCAGGCCATCAGCCTCTGGTGCTGCTCTCCAGGCAGTCTCCCTCCCACCCCATAGTCTCTGGCTCCCCCTGGGCAAAGTACCAAGCCACCTGCATTCCATCTGCAACTTGCCCAGAAAAGAAATCAACTTGGTTTTTAAATGAATGTGGCTCCCTCTGCTGGTGGAAAGCCTGAATCAATAGTAAAATCCTCCAAAAAGGAGATTTTCAGAGCTCAGCCTTTCACCCAGCGCCAAAAATATCTGGCAACACATTACCCCTAACAAGTGAACCACACAATGACGGACCCTCCGTGTTTCTTATATTCTGATGGTAATGCTAACATGGCAAAGAGATGTAGAACTAAAATGCAGTGACAAGAGGGAAAAAAGTCCTGCTTTGGAAGAGGAAAAAAACAGGACACTAACGAAGGTATTCTCCAAGGGCGGCTGTGTTTAAAGAAAGCATTTGGGGTTAAAATACCTAAGTTTTTTCTTTAAATAATAAGAAGGCTCTTCAAAAGAAACCATTCCTATAAAGGGATACATGGATGTATGGATTGAAAGAACTGAAATGCTTCTTAGAAAAACTACCATTAACAGAGTTCTTCTGGAACCAAGTGAATATGTTAATATGCCAAAATGCCTATTTGATGGACTGATTTTTCATGAGGTCAAACTTGTAGCTTTAAGAGTATCTTCCATCACATATCTACAAGTAAGTCTTATGAAGGGACATTTTGAAAAAGAGCATTTCATTTATCAGAAATAAAGATGTGAGCCCCAATAAAATTCTTTATCATTAAGCCAAAAATGTAGACAACCATAAGAGTGGCCCTAAATATCTAGGCTTACATGAATTTCAACAGCAACACCAACTTATACAGTGATGATTCACAGTTGGGCTGCTTTCTAAGTAAATCCTAACAGGCTGAGCACCACAGAGGGCTAAGAAATGGTTAAACACAAAATAAAACAAAAAATAATTCCAACATGCCAAACAGAAGAGCCCATTTAGACCCTTACGTTTTGTCTCTTACTGCTTCATTGATAGCTAAATTATATTCACTCCTGAGTGATTCCAGTGTTTCTAAGTCACAAATCCTGCCACTTGCTAGACGCTACAGCCCGATTTATCATATCTTTATGAAAGCATTTCAGTGCTGAAAGCAATGCACTGTGCTTCCTGCAGAAGGTTCAAGTCAGGAAGGCAGAGGGCTGCATCCTCCTGCTAGGGGCAAGCAGCAAAGACCCAGGGGCTATTTTGTTTGGTCTCTGAAGACAGCTCCCCCTGAGCCTCAATGAAGATTAGGTAAATTCTCTAGATTTGGGAATGAACAGCAATTGGGGGTGGGGTAACACCAAAAACAATTTGGATAAAAGTCGTATTTTCTGTTCTTATAGATAAAAAGGCATGTTGCAACTCTGGGGGGAGCTGGAAGAAAGGAAATGGATATGGAAACAGTGAGCATCATTCATAACCACATATGGTAGATTTACCAGAAACTTGGAAACCAGGAAAAGGGATAAAGAGAATGGAAAGAAGAGAAGAAAACAGACGCTACACATTTTTTCAGTGATTAAAAAAAAATGCATGTAATTGACATTGGTACAATACTATTAACTAAATTAAAGAGTTTACTTGCATTCATCAATTTTTCTACTGCTACTATTTCCCTTTCCCAGGACCCTATCCCAGATCCTAAGTTGCATTTATTGTCATGTCTCCTTAGTCCCTTCTAGTTTATAACAGTTCCTCAGTCTTTCCATGACTTTTATAACCTTGACAATCATAAAGAGTGCTGATCAGTTTTTTGTCAATGTCTTTCCATTGGGTTTCTCTGATGTTTTTTCATTACTGGAATGAGATTATGTATTTTTAGGCAAGTACACACACACCACACACACACACACACACACACACACACACACACACACACAATGTGTTCTTGGCATTATATCAAGGGGTGTCCCTGTGTCTTAATACTGGTGATGTTTATCTTGATCACTTGGTTGAGATGGTATCTACCAGTTTCTCTACTGTAAAGCTGCTATGTTCCTCTTGTATTTAATATATATATTTTGGATGAGATACTCTGAGACTTATGCAAATTCTACTTTTCCTCAACTTCTGACCACTAATTTTTAGCATCCATCCATATGGACTCATGGAATTTTATTCTATAGGTTAAAATCTAATAGTGAGATTGTTTACCTTATTTTGTTCAGAATGTTCTTGTTTGGGCCATTTAGAGCTCCTTAGGGTAGGAGCCTGTGTTCTTTTAAGAAATTGATCTATTTGGGGGCATTTCCTTACTTTCTGACACAACAAAATACTTCAAATTCATCTTGTATCTTCCCATTCCAGCTCTGGAATCAGTTACTTCTTCAAAGAGGCTCAGTTCATTTCACTAGAGAATAGTGTTTAGAAACCAAGATCTGGGCTCTAGTTGCACTCATTTTGACTAGAATGACTTTGCTTTAAGCCCTTTCAGTGGACAAAGCTGGTAAATGCATGTATGTAAAAGAAACCTATGCATATACATGTATCTACATTTCTCTATATATTACCTATGTGTATATGTATGTATGTATGTATGTGAGTATATAAAATATTTGAGTATATATGAAAAAATATATACAGACACACATATACATAACCATGAGTTTTTATTAATACATCTGATCCCCAACACCACAGGGATAATGTCCGGATTCTCCCTTTTCTTATTTAGACCTTCTTTCTCCAAGAATAAAAACCCAGTTCTGATTTCCTACAATGTAATTATTTGTTTAATTATAGTAAACGAAGTAGTTTCAGATTTTCCAGCCCATAGCCTTGTGAGAAACATCTTAACTGCTAGGTTACTGCATTTATGTACAACTTTTTGTCTTTAGCCCTGTAATATTCAAGCAAAATACTTTTTTCCACAGTTAAGAGATTGGTTTATTTCTTTGCTCATCTCCTTCACTTTATCTATTAATAATCTATAATATAGTTAAGTGAATATGTTAATTATTTGTATTCTATTTGGGGTTCCCTGCACACCCTGATGGTCTTAACTATTTGCTTATTTGGTGGGTGGGTATGCAGAGGATGAGAAACATAACTATGACCCCAGGAATCAGAGCCACACAAGAAGTTATACTCAGACATATGTCGTTCCCTTCTCAACCAACCACTTTAGTCCCTGGTTTACTCTTCATGTATTTCTTTTATACAAGTGAGCAAATAGATGTATATTTTCTTAAATGTCATTCATTTTTACATGAAGAGTACCACAATATATACTATTCTCTTGTGCTCTTTTTTACTTAACCATGTACCCTGGAAATCACTTCAGATCAGTTCAAAGAGCTCTTGGGACTTTGGTTTTGTTCTTTTTCCCACAGCTGCATATACTCAATTGTGCAGCTATGGCACAGTTTATTCAACCAACCATGTAAGGACATTTAGGTTGTTTCCAGTATTTTGCTAGGACAAAAAGTGCTGAAGCAAATAACTTGTGCATATGTATTTTTATATTGTTGCATGTATGTCATGAGAATAGTTTCATAGAAGTAGGATTTCTAGGTCTAAAGATAAGAGCATATGTGATTCTGATAGATATCACCAAATTTCCCTTCAGGAGGACTGCACCAATCTGCATCCTCACCAGAATGCCTGGCAGTGTGTGTGGTTCCACACATCCTCACCAGCAGAGCATGTCGCAATATTATCTGGTTTTTACCATTCCGATAGGTGAGACATGGTATCTCAGCACTATTTGTCATTATTCTAATTATGACTGAGCTTGAACATATTTTTCATATGCTTGTGGGTCATTTTTATATCACTTTTATGAATTAAATGTGCATGTCTCTTTCCTGTTTTTTTTTCTTCAGTTGGATTTTTGGTCCTTTGACCCTCATCAAGGATTTGTTATATGTTAAGCATATTAGCCCTTTGCTGTGCTATATATGCTGCTAATATTTTGCCCATTTGTCAGTTGTTTTTCAACTTTGTTGCATTTTTGGTCATGTGGAAATATTAATTTTTATGTGAAATGTATCAGCCTTTTATTGCATCTAGAGTTTGAGTCACAGTTAGAAAGTCTTTCCTTAAACCAAAGTTAAAGAGGAATTCATCTGTTTTCTTCAAGTATTTATATAGTTTCATCTGTTACATTTACATTCCTAATCCATTTAGAACTCACTGTTCACAATAAATGCATGGAATGTTTTGGTGGTGATTTAAGGACTCTTACCCATTTATTCTCAAGAATATTTTGAAAATTGCCCTGGTTTTCCTACTCTGACCTAAACCATGGCCAGTAGTAGATGTTTAACACAGGGTCACCAGCTGGAGAGAAACATCTAACTAAAGGGCTGGCTATGCAATCCAAACAGGTTTCCTATTTCCCTTCTCTTGTCTCTTCTGTTCCATGCCTGCCTCTGTTGCCTCTTCCTCTCTCACCCCACAGATGGGAAGCTAGAACTCAGACGGTAAGCCTAATTGGGTTACAGACAACAACGCAATGATGTCCTGACAGCCCATCCTTTATTTGCGGGTAAACTCTAAGCTCCATGTACCAGCTCTCATTATGAAAGTATGAATGCCAGTGACCATGGTAAATTCATTAATAGGACTTGCTTCCCATTATTAGTACCATCTGAGTCTGTTAAAAATCTTAACTAGGAGTTTAATTTCTCTACAGAGGGCTTTAAATTAATTAGGGGTTTACATGCTAACAAAGAGCTTGATACATCCATAAATCAATTGAGTATAGGAGGACCACGCAGGGAGGACATCTATTCAGTGGAGACCTGAAATCCAGCATCCCTGTCGGGCTCCCAACAAAAGGGTGCAGGTGTGGAATAGGCTACTGTGACAAGGAACTCTCAATAATTATTTTGCATCACTTAAACCACAGCAGGTAATATGGCAAATCAAAGTCCCAGGCGCTCAGCAAGTGAAACCCATGTTACCATGAAAAGCCACATCATATCACTTTAACCTCTATAAATGAATTGCTGTAGCACTGTGATTTATTTTATACCAAATCTAAGAATTAAAAGGACATTGATCAAAACGACCTCTTTTTTTCCTTTGTTAGGAATAAAAACTAACAGATGGAACCACTTTTTTTTCTGTAATGCACCAAACATCACTTTACGATCCTTCGAATTGCTAGTGCCTTTTATGAAATCCACTTGTTTTAATATTTACACTCACATTCTGTTCTTTGGATAGAATGTTATCAATATTCCTTTAAACATAGAACTTATATTTTTGAATCAACTTTAAAAATGCATAGCAATGATTTCCAACCTTAAATAGTTCCAAGTGTTAGTAGTTTTTTCTTTTGTATCATTTGATTAGGAAACACATGATTAAAAAAAATGATAGATTCACTTTTAAGTGATTTTGTATTTCATTTGTCACAATATCAATATCTATATGAAAATCACGCATGTGTATGTTTTTAGAAGACTTTTTAAAAATCTATTTTAAAAATCTAGTAATTTAAATGTGTATCTACAATAGTAAATTTTAACTATTTGTAATAGTTCTCTTGGCAGTAATTTCTTTGGAATTTCTTTGTCCAGCCTGTTCAGGTTCTATACCCCTTCCCTAGTCACAGGGGTCTGAAGACCACATGCTAGAAGCAAATACAGTTAAGTCTATACAAGTAATATTCTCTAATTAATTACTCTTTGAGTTGAAAATTATTATATTAAACTCTACCCTTCAAACAGTGTTAATAAATCAAGATTTTTAGAATATGAAACCAAAAAGTTCCAGTGTAAAATATAACATCTCCAAAGTTTTTGTGAGTTTAAGTTAAATAATCCAGGTTGCAGACGATTTCAGTTCGAAATACTAAAGGCGACACCTTTCGAATTTTAATGACACAGGATGTATTTTTTTTTCCTATCATAGGACACAAAAAGAATCCATACAGTACATGTTTTCCATCTCTCCATGATCACAGCACTTGGTTAAGGCTAACAATGATTCAGGCCCTGCAGAGTTCATTGCCATGGCAAGCAAAGAAAAGAAAAAGAAGAAAGAGAACACTCTGTGCCAAAGAAAAGGGATTTAATCTCATTCCCTATTCTGCTCCTCTCCCCACCACACTGTAAAGAGAAATGGGGGGAGAAGACACAGTGTCCAGAATGCACAGCCAAGCCATTCCTCAGCCTCACTTCACCCTCATCAATGACACAGATGTTCTCAGGAGGCAAACACACTGTGCCAGCCAAATTTTAAAGATACAACACACAAAAAACCCTTTTCCTTTGATCCCATACCTCCCTCCAATTATCCCCTCAATTTTTGGTAGATACAAGTTTCTGCAAGTTTGTGAAAAGGTGGACTATATTTGAGGTCTCCACTTCTATTCCTGCTATTTTCTAGTCTATGTTTCCAACTGGTGAGGCTATAATAAGGCAATCCCAACACACCCACAGAGGGGTGTGTGTCAGAGAAGGTCACACAGAAAGCCATGACTTTCATCCTTGTCAGGCGTAATTAACCTCCTGCCCCTCATTATGTAAGTGGAGATCACCTGAGATGCCTGGACTCCCACCTCTACCCAGCAGTAATGAGCACCTTTCCCTCCTACCCTGCTCTGCAGGGATAGTATCAGAGGAGGCCTACAGGACAGCATTTTACACCATTGCTCAGCAGTAATAAGGCCAAACATGCCTGGTTCAGTGGAGGTCATATGGGACAATAACAAGGCATTCCTACCACCCCCTCCATCAAGGGACATCAGTGGAGGGTCCTACTAGGGAGCCTGAACTCCCATCCCTGCCCAGCAGTAAGGAGAAGCACCCCTTATGTGTCAATGAGGTTGATGGGAAACCCAAACTTCTTCCTTAACCTACCAGTCGCAAAACAGAGCATCCCTTCTGCCAAGCAATGCCTGTGGAAGCCAAGAGAGCAGAAGGTTTAAATAAGGTCCAGAATCTCATAACATAATACCCAAAAGGTTGAGATTCCACTGAAAAAAAATCACTCATCGTATCAAAAACCAAGATCTCAAAGAGAATGAAAAAAGAATCAATAGGTGCTAACTCTAAGAAGACAGAACTGTTAGACTAACACTGGTAGAACTGATATTGTTTTAAACTTTTTAACATAAATGTAAGAAAACAGAAAATATATTTAAGCCATTATTCATGTCATTTTGAAGTAGTCTCTCTGCAGTATTTTGTTATGTCATAAATACATATAAAATACTTGTTGCTATTTTTAAAAATCCAAATGCACATGCTTATTTAGCTCATTAACTCATAGCTGGTAAAGAAATAAAATTTTCTGAAGTTTGGAGAAAAAAGCATAATCAGAAGGAACTTGGCTTACAAAATATCAAGTAAACTACAAGTTTCTAGTAATTAAAACAATTTAGAATAGTGTAAGAAGACACAAAAGTTAATGAAAAAGTTCAAGTCATACAACAACTGATGCAGATTGAGAGGGGTATTTGGAATATGATGGTGGCAATAAAGTTTAAATTGTTCAATAAATGATTTGGGGAAATTAACTATCAATTGGGGAAAACATTCCTTTTGACTCCTACCTCACAACAATTTAATTCTAGCTAGAATACGCAAAAATTTACTTGAAGAAAAATAAAAACTATGCACATTCTAGAAGATAATGGGCATCTTCATACTCTTGCGGCGGAATGGGCTTTTATCCATAAAACAAAATTTAAGATGACATTAAAGTCTTCAGGACAGAACACATCTTGTGGTAAACTATGCCAGCATTAGGGAGTACAGGCTGAAACACAATCTCCAAGAATGAAGAGAAACATGATTTTATAGCGTTTGTGAAAAATAATGAAAGGTAAGTATGGAAACAATAGTGATAGTAATTTCAAGGTTGAAAGAATTAAAAACAAAGGAAATAAATATGAAACATCTAATACACTGAAAGAAACCTTTCTGTTAACTTGAGTTAACAGAACAAAAGAGCATACAGAATTAGAAAGAACCAGTAATGTGTCAAAGATCACATTGCTAACTGGCTGGTCTTTTAATCCAGACCTGCCTTGCTCTGAAACTCATGTCCTTCTTATTCCCACATACGTATCAACTAACTAGCCATTAAGATGAAATCTCTGTTCATGTAATGTGGTACTGTGGAATCCTAGATCAGAAAAAGGGAAATTTCTTGAAAAACTGGTGAGATCCTAATAAAATATGGAGTTCAGTTAATAGTAACATTCCAATGTTAATCCCTTAGTTTTAATAATTATACCAGAGTTATGTAAGATGTTAATGTTAGAAAACTTGTTAAAAGGTCTGCAGGTGTGCAATTTTTCTGTAGGTCTACAATTACTCCACAATAAAAAAAAAGTGTGCTAAAAAAATTAATCTCTCAAAACTGGTGCCTTGGTACTATCTTAAAAGTTGTAAGTAAAGAGATTTATTGCATCAAGTCAAATTTTAAGAAGGGCATTCTGTGCATTAACGACTGATTATAACAGGTTCACTGATGATTTTAAAAATAAATATCTGCTTCCATTAAATAGCTTTTTAAAAAATCCTTCTTATTTAACTTTTCCATACCATTTTTCCTTTCATGTGGGTAAAAATATAGAACATTGTAAATAGTAGTCTTTAAAAACATAAAGTGATGTGGTTGTGATGATCCACTTTCCATTTCTGCTATAGATGTGACAAAGTTCTGGCCTTGTAAGAGCAAGAATTAAATTTCGAGGACTAATACAACTGCCTGATTTTAAGAGCTGTCGGATTCTGAAAGAATCAGGACTTAGAAATAAATGAATCCTAGGAGAAGAAAAGCTGAAGCATACAATTAAGTAGAAAACTCAGAGAAGTTTGACTAGGAAACAAAAAAGGGGAAAAAATATTAAGAAAGAGGGAGAAAAAAAAATCAAAATAAAGGGTATCAATGAAAATCAGGCTTATGGTGTCTCTAAGGAATTGAAATGATAAATTGTGCAATGGAAGAAATAGTAATATGAATAGTAATAATTGAGACAACATCACTGCCTCCCTCAGAGCCCCCCAGCAGCGCCTGTCACTCAAGAGCATGAGACGGAGCTCCTCGGGAACCTGGCTGACTGCTTACCCAGTGGCCCCCAAGGCTTCTCTGACTTATCTTCACTATTCACCCCCTTCCCCCTCCATCCCTCATCCCTCCATCCAGTCTCCCTGCTGTTCCTGAGGCCTCCAGGCCTTGGCACTTGCCGATCTCCCTGCCCTGGGATGCTCCTCTCCGAGATACCTCTGTGGCTCACTCCTCGGCCTCCTACAGGTTTTGTCCAATACCAAGTTTTCCGTGATGTACTACTATAAACACTCTATTTAAAATACTGACCCCCTAGAACTCCCAATGTGTCCTACCATGATCTGATTTTCTCATAGCTGCTTCTGCCATCTAACACTTTAGTTACACTGAACGTCTATCTTCCCCATCACTGGAATGTAAGCTCTCAGATTTTTTGCCTGTTTCTTTTTTCTTTTTTTCACTTACATTTCCCCAGTGCCTTGAATAGTGCTGGGCACCTTATAGGTGCTCAATAAATATTTGTTAAAAAAATCAACACATAAATGTGACCTTTCATTACATCATTAAATAAGAGTAATAAAACACTCATAACTTTTCCAAAGGTTTTTCTTTTTTTTTTTTTTTTTCAATCAATCACAGTAACCTTTCTTTGTCTGTGCTTTTGTTAAAGGCTCTAGCAAAGCCTAACTCACTCCATTTTAAAAGACACTAAAAAGTTCCTTTTATGTTGCCCTCTAATTAGAGCTTTCTGAGTTTTAGAAATTTTGCCAGGTGCCCCCTGGAAACTATAGGTAAGGACATTCCATTCAGTTTGGAAGCACACAGCCTCCACGATGCCAGCAGGTCTGCCTGCCAGCTGTGGATTAACTGCTAGCCCCCTCTTGCCTCCATGAAGTTCCCCTTTAACGTGTGCTGCCTCTGACCAGCACTTGGGAGACAGTCTTGGGACGCTAGTCTACCTTCTTCCCAGGTTGCCAGCTTCCTGAATAAAGCAACCTTTCATTTCCACCTACGCTCGTCTCAAAGTTTTAGCCTTTCCAGCAATGAACAGCAGAACTTAGGTGCAGACCAGGCCACAGCTCCATAACATTTTTTGGATATTTTCTACACTGAACAATTATTTGTATATTTTAAAGGGGGATTTTATTTTGCAAAAGACTAGAAAATTATCTGTACAAAATGACTTCAACTCAGGCCCATTTACTGACTGAGTCAGAAAGATCCATTCTTTAGAGGCCTGTTTTTACCAGCTTCAATAACATTCAGTTATTACTATGAAAAGCTCCCCACCATAAAAACTTTCCATGGACACATGTTCAGTAGTATGATCCACTCAATGAGTGTAATCATAAAATTCCAACCTCCTCATTTTAAGATGAAGAAACTAAGACCTAGAAAAAGTAACTAAGTCTTCAATTAGGACAGATCAAGAAGCATAGAACAGGAGCTGGTGCTAACAAAGGATTGAAACATTACAGAATGGCCTAGCTCATAAACATTTTACAATGCAGTAAAAGTGCAGATTGAAAATTTTCAGTTCACCATTTGACTAAACCTTCATTTTCTTCAACTTACTTCCACATGCCTGCTCAAAGATGCTGTGAGCAGTTGCTTCCCATTGTTGCAATATTCCATATTCTCTTCACATTGAGATTACTAACAGAGCAAGCAAGGTGGCTGCCTAAGTATTTTAGCATGCTCAAGGGCCACTGTACCTTCCAAAACACACTTAACATTCAGTCTCTTGCTCCAGCCCTTTGCATTTCCTGGTCGGAGAAGTGTGAGACCAGCATATTCTACAAATTCCTTATTCTTCTCAGTAGAGAAATTGTCAATTAACTCTCATGAAATCAAATGGAAGCAGCCCTCAGGGTCTGAAAATGTGTCACTTTTCTTTTTCAAAACATCTAATTCTTATGCACAAATATTGCACATGTGTCACTATTTTATCATTAAATGGGGGAGAAAATCTAGCTTTCTGTATTTTTTCTCAGAGATAGCAGCGGCAGTTAATCCACATGTGTACATTCCCTGGGTCTCCAGACAGTCATCTCTAATGTTAGAGTGGCACACAGACAGATACTTTGGCAAAAGATAGTCTATAAAATGAAGTTGCTGTGGACCAAAACAGCCATATTGATTTCTAGTACAATTCAAAACATAAGGAAACATCCATTTTCTAAATGGCACACACTGAAAAGGACGGGGAGACACACAACTGCTAGGAGTGGAGAAGGAAAAGGATAAAAGGCCATTACATTAGCAAACGTCTTAGCATTTTTTTAGGTTGTTTGTATTTTTTAAGTTGGGAGAACTGAGAATCTTGAATTATGCTGAAATGTCCTTATCTGAAAAATCTAAGATTGCTTATTGATGACATTATTCTCACAGCTGGAAGCCTGGGCATCCAACAGACCTTCAGAAAATAAAGCTTTAAAATCCTTTGAATGCTTGAGCACCCTCTTCAAAGCCCAAAAGTTTTTTTCTCAATTAATATATCTCTCTCTCACTCTCTTGCTCTCTCAGCAAATGGCAGAGCCAATCTAAGCTGCACTATAAACACATTATTTACCAAAACATCACTAAGCTTGCTGCAAGCGAATATTTTCCTTAGATATCCTTAATGAGACAAAGTGCCTTTCAAGCCAGAGACCTTCAGAAGGGAGGCTCAGAAGCAGGAGAGACCAGCCAGGACTTACCATGGCCCCCTCACTTCTTCTTTGGGAGACTTCCCGCTGCAGTCTGGCCACGGCCAACTTCTCCCTGGAGAAACAGAAGCACGTGATTAGCTGTCCATTCTTCTCAAGGCAGAGGTACACTGGCATGGCTTTGAAACATTCTTTTGAGGACTCCAGAGGAACTCTTTCCTTGGTTTAGCCCATTTCCTCCACTAAACTTTCTATAAATATTTAAAGTGATTCATCATTAGTACATTGTTTTCATTGAGTGTCATGAAAGAGATTTTTTGCCTTGGATTTATAATAGCCAAATAAATGATGAATGTCAAGTAAAAGCTTTGTTTTCAGTTCATTAACATACATCATTTGTAAATAAATTTTCCAGAGCTAAAATATTTAAATTTGACCTGTATCACCTTTGCTCATACATAATTATTTTTATTTCTTTCATTGCTCTGTGTTGATACTGACCTTATAAAATGCAAACAACTCTGAACCATTCTTGAAATAATAATAATAGGAGCTCATTTGCAACCTTGATACAATAAAGGCACCAAGTTCAACATTTTATTTGATTTTACATGAGACTAACACCAACCCTACACTACTAAGTTCTATTATCCCCATTTATAGACATGGAAACTGAGGCTGAACAAACTGAGTCCCCAGCTAGAAATAGTTGTATTAGGAACAAACTTTAAGTTTTTCTTACTTCAAAGCCTAAGTAAAAATTTTGCTTATTATTTTTCAGTGTCTAGGAAATAGATATGATTAAAAAGCAGGTTTAATATTTTTTATTTTACAATTGGGTTCATTTTGTATCCTTTACAATTTTAATTCTGATTTCACTTACCAAATAATCTAATCTTCACAAAAATTTTAGAAATACTTTTTTTTAAAGTAATAGGTACCTGTATATTGGACACCTTTTCAGTTATTCTTTTTAAAAGTTAACAGATGGCTACAGAAGTGCCCAGAGAGATTCAGCCTGCATCCTACTTAAAGATTCTTTTAGAGAGATCGGAAGATGGCGGTGTGAGTAGAGCAGCAGAAATCTCCTCCCAAAACTACATATATCTATGAAAATATAACAAAGACAACTCTTCCTAGAATAAAGTCCAGAGGACACAGGACAATATCCAGACCACATCCGCACCTGAGAGAACCCAGCGCCTCGTGAAGGGGCTGCCTGAGCCAGGACACGCCCACAGCAACAGCGGAGATTAACTCCATAGCAGCCGGGCAGGAAGCAGAAAACCTGTCTGCGCGCAGCTGTCCAACAAAAGCCACTAGAGGTCGCTGTTCTCCCAGGAGAGGAGGGACACAAACCAACAAGAAGGGAAGTTCTTCCAGCCGTCACTCGTCCCAGCTCTGCAAACTACTACTATCACCATGAAAAGGCAAAGCTACAGGCAGACAAAGATCACAGAGACAACACAAGAGAAGGAGACAGACCTAACCAGTCTTCCTGACAAAGAATTCAAAATAAGAATCATAAACATGCTGACAGAGATGCAGAGAAATACGCAAGAGAAATGGGATGAAGTCCGGAGAGAGATCACAGATGCCAGAAAGGAGATTACAGAAATGAAACAAACTCTGGAAGGGTTTATAAGCAGAATGGATAAGATGCAAGAGGCCATTGATGGAATAGAAACCAGAGAACAGGAACGCATAGAAGCTGACATAGAGAGAGATAAAAGGATCTACAGGAATGAAACAATATTAAGAGAACTGTGTGACCAATCCAAAAGGAACAATATCCATATTATAGGGGTTCCAGAAGAAGAGGAGAGAGGAAAAGAGATGGAAAGTATCTTAGAAGAAATAATTGCTGAAAACTTCCCCAAACTGGGGGAGGAAATAATCGAACAGACCACAGAAATACACAGAACCGCCAACAGAAAGGATCCAAGGAGGACAACACCAAGACACATAATAATTAAAATGGCAAAGATCAAGGACAAGGAAAGAGTTTTAAAGGCAGCTAGAGAGAGAAAAAGGTCACCTATAAAGGGAAACCCATCAGGCTAACATCAGATTTCTCAACAGAAACCCTACAGGCCAGAAGAGAATGGCATGATATGTTTAATACAATGAAACAGAAGGGCCTTGAACCAAGGATACTATATCCAGCACAACTATCATTCAAATATGATGGTGAGATTAAACAATTCCCAGACAAACAAAAGCTGAGGAATTTGCTTCCCACAAACCACCTCTACAGAACATCTTACAGGGACTGCTCTAGATGGCAGCACTCCTAGAAAGAGCACAGCACAAAACACCCAACATATGAAGAATCGAGGAGGAGGAATAAGAAGGGAGAGAAGAAAAGAATCTCCAGACAGTGAATATAACAGCTCAATAAGCGAGCTAAGTTAGGCAGTAAGATACTAAAGAGGCTAACCTTGAACCTTTGGTAACCACGAATTTAAAGCCTGCAATGGCAATAAGTACATATCTTTCAATAGTCACCCTAAATGTAAATGGACTGAATGCACCAATCAAAAGACACAGAGTAATAGAATGGATAAAAAAGCAAGACCCATCTATGTGCTGCCTACAAGAGACTCACCTGAAACCCAAAGACATGTACAGACTAAAAGTCAAGGGATGGAAAAACATATTTCAGGCAAACAACAGCGAGAAGAAAGCAGGGGTTGCAGTACTAATATTAGACAAAATAGACTTCAAAACAAAGAAAGTAACAAGAGATAAAGAAGGACACTACATAATGATAAAGGGCTCAGTCCAACAAGAGGATATAACCATTCTAAATATATATGCACCCAACACAGGAGCACCAGCATATGTGAAACAAATACTAACAGAAGTAAAGGGGGAAATAGACTGCAATGCATTCATTCTAGGAGACTTCAACACACCACTCACCCCAAAGGACAGATCCACCGGGCAGAAAATAAGTAAGGACACGGAAGCACTGAACAACAGAGTAGAGCAGATGGACCTAACAGACATCTATAGAACTCTACATCCAAAAGTAGCGGGATATACATTCTTCTCAAGTGCACATGGAACATTCTCCAGAATAGACCATATACTAGGCCACAAAAAGAGCCTCAGAAAATTCCAAAAGATTGAAATCCTACCAACCAACTTTTCAGACCACAAAGGCATAAAACTAGCAATAAACTGTACAAAGAAAGCAAAGAGGCTCACAAACACACGGAGGCTTAACAACACGCTCCTAAATAATCAATGGATCAATGACCAAATCAAAGCGGAGATCCAGCAATATATGGAAACAAATGACAACAACAACACTAAGCCCCAACTTCTGTGGGACACAGCAAAAGCAGTCTTAAGAGGAAAGTATATAACAACCGAAGCATATTTAAAAAAGGAAGAACAATCCCAAATGAATGGTCTAATGTCACAATTATCGAAATTGAAAAAAGAAGAACAAATGAGGCCTAAGGTCAGCAGAAGGAGGGACATAATAAAGATCAGAGAAGAAATAAATAAAATTGAGAAGAATAAAACAATAGCAAAAATCAATGAAACCAAGAGCTGGTTCTTCGAGAAAATAAACAAAATAGATAAGCCTCTAGCCAGACTTATTAAGAAGAAAAGAGAGTCAACACAAATCAACAGTATCAGAAACGAGAAAGGAAAAATCACGACGGACCCCACAGAAATACAAAGAATTATTAGAGAATACTATGAAAACCTATATGCTAACAAGCTAGGAAACCTAGGAGAAATGGACAACTTCCTAGAAAAATGCAACCTTCCAAGATTGACCCAGAAAGAAACAGAAAATCTAAACAGACCAATTACCAGCAATGAAATTGAAGCGGTAATCAAAAAACTACCAAAGAACAAAACCCCCGGGCCAGATGGATTTACCTCGGAATTTTATCAGACATACAGGGAAGACATAATACCCATTCTCCTTAAAGTTTTCCAAAAAATAGAGGAGGAGGGAATACTCCCAAACTCATTCTATGAAGCTAACATCACCCTAATACCAAAACCAGGCAAAGACCCAACCAAAAAAGAAAACTACAGACCAATATCCCTGATGAACGTAGATGCAAAAATACTCAACAAAATATTAGAAAACCGAATTCAAAAATACATCAAAAGGATCATACACCATGACCAAGTGGGATTCATCCCAGGGATGCAAGGATGGTACAACATTCGAAAGTCCATCAACATCATCCACCACATCAACAAAAAGAAAGACAAAAACCACATGATCATCTCCATAGATGCTGAAAAAGCATTTGACAAAGTTCAACATCCATTCATGATAAAAACTCTCAGCAAAATAGGAATAGAGGGCAAGTACCTCAACATAATAAAGACCATCTATGATAAACCCACAGCCAACATTATATTGAACAGTGAGAAGCTGAAAGCATTTCCTCTGAGATCGGGAACTAGACCGGGATGCCCACTCTCCCCACTGTTATTTAACATAGTACTGGAGGTCCTAGCCACGGCAATTGGACAAAACAAAAAAATACAAGGAATCCAGATTGGTAAAGAAGAAGTTAAACTGTCACTATTTGCAGATGACATGATACTGTACATAAAAAACCCTAAAGACTCCACCCCAAAACTACTAGAACTGATATCGGAATACAGCAAAGTTGCAGGATACAAAATCAACACACAGAAATCTGTGGCTTTCCTATACACTAACAATGAACCAACAGAAAGAGAAATCAGGAAAACAACTCCATTCACAATTGCATCAAAAAAAATAAAATACCTAGGAATAAACCTAACCAAAGAAGTGAAAGACTTATACTCTGAAAACTACAAGTCACTCTTAAGAGAAATTAAAGGGGACACTAACAGATGGAAACTCATCCCATGCTCGTGGCTAGGAAGAATTAATATCGTCAAAATGGCCATCCTGCCCAAAGCAATATACAGATTTGATGCAATCCCTATGAAACTACCAGCAACATTCTTCAATGAACTGGAACAAATAATTCAAAAATTCATATGGAAACACCAAAGACCCCGAATAGCAAAAGCAATCCTGAGAAAGAAGAATAAAGTAGGGGGCATCTCACTCCCCAACTTCAAGCTCTACTATAAAGCCATAGTAATCAAGACAATTTGGTACTGGCACAAGAGCAGAGCCACAGACCAATGGAACAGACTAGACAATCCAGACATTAACCCAGACATATACAGTCAATTAATATTTGATAAAGGAGCCATGGACATACAATGGTGAAATGACAGTCTCTTCAACAGATGGTGCTGGCAAAACTGGACAGCTACATGTAGGAGAATGAAACTGGACCATTGTCTAACCCCATATACAAAAGTAAACTCAAAATGGATCAAAGACCTGAATGTAAGTCATGAAACCATTAAACTCTTGGAAGAAAACATAGGCAAAAACCTCTTAGACATAAACATGAGTGACCTCTTCTTGAACATATCTCCCTGGGCAAGGAAAACAACAGCAAAAATGAAATTTGCTAATACTTTGTTGATTATTTTTTAGCTAATATTAAGCTGAAAAGCTTCTGCACAGCAAAAGACACCATCAATAGAACAAAAAGGAACCCTACAGTATGGGAGAATGTATTTGAAAATGACACATCCGATAAAGGCTTGACGTCCAGAATATATAAAGAGCTCACACATCTCAACAAACAAAAAACAAATAACCCAATTAAAAAATGGGCAGAGCAACTGAACAGTTCTCCAAAAAAGAAATCCAGATGGCCAACAGACACATGAAAAGATGCTCCACAACGCTAATTATCAGAGAAATGCAAATTAAAGCTACAATGAGGTATCACCTCACACCAGTAAGGATGGCTGCCATCCAAAAGACAAACAACAACAAATGTTGGTGAGGCTGTGGAGAAAGGGGAACCCTCCTACACTGCTGGTGATAATGTAAGTTAGTTCAACCATTGTGGAAAGCAGTACGGAGGTACATCAAAATGCTCAAAACAGACTTACCATTTGACCCAGGAATTGCACTCCTAGGAATTTACCCTAAGAATGCAGCAATCAAGTATGAGAAAGATCAGTGCACCCCTATGTTTATCGCAGCACTATTTACATTAGCCAAGAATTGGAAGCAACCTAAATGTCCATCGATAGATGAATGGACAAAGAAGATGTGGTACATATACACAATGGAACACTACTCAGCCATAAGAAAAGGGCAAATCCTACCATTTGCAGCAACATGGATGGAGCTGGAGGGTATTATGCTCAATGAAACAAGCCAAGCGAAGAAAGAGAAATACCAAACGATTTCACTTATCTGTGGAATATAAGAACAAAGGAAAAACTGAAGGAACAAAACAGCAGCAGAATCACAGAACTCAAGAATGGACTAACAGGTACCAAATGGAAAGGGACTGGGGTGGATGGGTGGGTAGGGAGGGATAAGGGGGGTGGAGAAGTAGGGGGGTATTAAGATTAGCATGCATGGGGGGGGTGGGAGAAAAGGGAGGGCTGTACAACACAGAGAAGGCAAGTAGTGATTCTACAACATTTTGCTATGCTGATAGACAGGGACTGTAAAGGGGTTTATAGGGGGGACCTGGTATAGAGGAGAGCCTAGTAAACATAATATTCATCATATAAGTGTAGATTAGTGATACCAAAAAAAAAGCAAAAAAAAAAGGCAGTTCCTGTGTGGTAACCTCCAATGAGTTCTACACAGGGTATAAAGGGCATATAAAAGTGTAGGCAAAGGGTCTGTTTGTGTTTATACAGAGGATCAAAGCCTAAGTGGGCTACCCCAAAAATGAACTAAGATACGATATGAAAAAGAACTTCCAACATCAGCACTCTCGGGAAGACTCATGCCAGAAGATGATCATCAAAAAACCCCCAACAAAGATCCACGCACTGCTACAGCTGTAGATGCACTCATCCCACCAGTTCCTGGACTTGCCATGGGAATGAAGAAGGAGATATCTAAGCTGGCCTGTGCATACAGTAAAACAACAAATTTGACTGGATCTATACTGTTGGAACTCAATCAAGAATTAGAAGTGCAAATTGTAGTGCTCCAAAATCTTACAACTACAGACTATTTACTGTTAAAAGAACATAAGGGATGTGAACATTCCCCAGGAATGGGTTGTTTTAATTTGTCTGATTTCTCTCAGACTGTTCAAGTTCAGTTGGACAATATCCACCATATCATAGATAAGTTTTCACAAATTCCTAAGGTGCCTAACTGGTTTTCTTGGTTTCACTGGAGATGGCTGGTAATTACAGGTATGCTTTGGTTATGTAACTATACTCCTATTATGTTAATGTGTTTGTGCAATTTAAGTAGTAGCTTAAAACCTATACATGCTGAAGTTACTCTACAAGAAGATATGTCAAAGAAATAATCAATCTTCCCATGTTTTCTTCCGCCTGCTACTTCTATAGCTTTTCTTCTTCCTTCCTAATTACAACCCTTACATAGAATTCGTGCCTCATATCAAATTTGCCGAGTATCATAATTCTTCCAAGTGGTAAAGATACCTCAAGACAAATGCTGGGCATAGAAGCCACAGGGCATAAATATGCAAAGAAGTAAAAAGCTAACCATTTCAAACAATAAGGCTTCTCTCTCACTTAACAACTTTACATTTCCCTGTATGGTCCCGGAAGATGACTGGTTAGCCAGAGACGGGTAAGATTCCTCAAGGGAGGAACAACCTAAGACAGGCACAGTCGCAGGGGGGTCATCAGGTGAGAAATTGGGGATCAACAGAGGTGAGGCTTAGAACCTCACCCCCCCGTTCTGAGAGAAATCTTCTGCATACGTGGATGTTTTATTGCCCTGGTCTAGCTTGGATTAACACATAGTCTACAGGCACACACCTGATCATCTACATTTGCTCTCTTACAACATTAAACTATGTTTTCTACCTTTATCTTGTATCTACCTACCACTTCAGCATTTTATTAAAAATAATAATAATAAAGAGAGAAATGTGGTATCCACATATAAATCAAGTATAAAAACCAAATCAGTATTCATATTTGAACTGACTGTTTATAGTTCATAATGCATGAGCAAAACCGAAAGTTTCTGTGATGACTGTCCTTGCACTGTTCACCATGTAACTTATTCACTATGTAAGAATTTGTTCTACATGTAAGAACTTGTTTGTTATGCCTCAGAAGATTGGAGACTGATGAAAATTAGGCTTGGGGTGGATTAATGATTGTGCATTGAGCATTGACTCCCCTATACAGAATTTTATTGTTGTTAACAACCATTTGATCAATAAATATGAGAGATGCCCTCACAAAAAAAAAAAAAAAAGTACACACTTCCAATTGTAAAATAAATAAGTAACCCGGATGTAATTATAGCATATGGAATATAGTCAAAATATTGTAACAACTTGGTATGATGATAGCTGGTACCTAGAATTATCATGTATATAAATGTTGAATCACTATGTTGTACACCTGAAACTAATGTAATGTAATACTGTGTGTCAACTACCCTTCAATGAAAAATAATTATGTACAAAAAAAAAAAAAGTTAACAGATGAAGCAGGAGCAAGTCAACTCTTCCAGTAATCCTGAAATCTTAGTTTTAGCAAGGACTGTCCCTGAAATCCCTCTATTACTATCAAGATGTGAGCTATCTAAGTTCAATTTCATTCCTCAGACATTCCTTTCCCTCTACATAGGATCAGCTAAATGCAAAGAGTGGGAAAGCAAATCCATTCCCAGATGAGAGGATTTCTCCCATCCTAACTTCTTGGGTCTGAAATGTCTACAGCTTCCAAGAAGGCACGTGTTTCAGTATGGTGAAAGTTAATAAACTTTTTAGTAGGAACAGCTCTCTTTGAATAAATACCTAAAGATACAGACCAGAGGAAAATTAGAACCGGGAGACTTTTGAGAGATACAAGTTTTGCCCCATGAGAGGGGACAACAAAGTAAGTAAGAAGAAGCCTGAAAGAGATGGAGCCAGGTGCAGTAAGCAAGGCAGAGTGTACATGTCTTCTCTGGCCCAGGTCCTCATGGACAAATGAAAGGAGAAGAGAATTGAATGGGAAGAATATGATGGAGCTCTGGCTTAATACAAAAGTTAAACATGTATTCATAAGGACAAAACAAAGCAAAACAAAACACCACGAGAAAAACATACCCTAGCCTTTTTTATTGAGCAACTTAAACCCAACAGAAATGCATGTATATGTTCAATAAAAGACATATACTACAATAGAATTTTCATAGAAACACTACTATATATGATAGCCTGAAACTGAAAATATAGATACACGGTAACATTAGAACGGATAAACTTTAGCAGCATTTTACATTGGAAAACTATAGAGTCCTGGGAAAAAAATAATCTATCCCTAATCATAACAACATACAGAATACCACATGCTGCTGAATGAAAGAAGCAAATGTAGGAGAGCATAAAGTTCATGATTCCATTCATATGAAGTTCAAAGACAGGCAAAATTCCTACTTAATTTCAATAAGTCAACAACAAAAAAAATAAAAGATATGTATATCAAAAAGCAAGAGGTAAAACTTTCTATTCAGAGATGACATAAATTTCTATATAGGAAATCCTAAGGAATTTGCAAAACAACTATACAACTATTAAGTGCATTTAGCAAAGTCACAGGATACAAGCAAATACACAAAAATCAATTGTATTATATACTAGCATGAAAGAGGAAATTACATTTAAAAAATTCATTTATAATAGTGTCAAAAAACAAAATACTTAGAGAATAAATTTAACAAAAGACTTCTCAGACAGATACATTGAAAACTATAAAACACTGCTTAGAGCAATTAAAAGGACCCTCATACATATGCATTACAAATCCGTCAAAGGGATCTTGGGAGCACCTAGCATTCTGGAACCACACTTTGTGAACTTTGTCCAGAAGACACAGAACTAGAAATGGAAGAATGTTCTGGAAAATTTCCTGGAATCATCATTCCTGATTGCTGAATCTTCTGAGACTTAATGTATATGCTAATAGCATGTCAGCTTTCTACAAGAGCCATTTAACATAAAGAAGACATTTCTAGAAACAGACTAAGAGTCTATCTTATCACTATCTTCCTACTAAATGATGGAAGAGTACTAATACACTTAGAAACATCACTATTTTATCCTTAAAAAAAAGTTTGCCTTTAAAACACTATTAGGAATTATCACACAGTACAGGTGCTTGTCGAATCTTATAAAATCCAGTTGAAAGAAAATTCAATGGTTTAAGCCATCAACATAACTTTTAAGGAGGAAAATATAAAGAAATCATGAAATTGTGTGCTCGGCCCACAAATTTTTTTGGCATTTAAGAAAGAAAAATGTATGAGAGAACCAACAAGAATGGTCATCTTCTAAGCCACACCATGTCTGCCATTTGATTTGGTAAAAGAGTAAAATGTAGAAACTGGAAACTTAGGTTTGACCTACCACCATGTGAACAAATGTGCACCCAATTTCAAAGAATCATGGGAAACTATGTGGCGCAAACATAGGGGAGCAAATTTTGCCACACCAAAATATGCTTCTTTGGCAAATTGATTATTTTAAGTGGACTATTTTTAAGAAACTGCAGACAAAGAGAAGCTCTGAAAACCAAGAGAAGTTACCCTAGAGATATTTGCATGTATTAATGAAATCTCTGTTTGTAAGGGTGTCTCCCTTTTGGTGACAAGAAGAGAGGGCTGAGCCAATCTCTGGAAACTCTTGTCATTGCAGAAGGCCCCGACAAATCCATGTAACAGCCTTGCTCTCATTCACTGTGCTTTTTTCCCAGTGACTTCTCATAAATGACTTGCCAACCTCAACACCTTCTTTTGTGCTCGATGAAGATGGTACTGAAGATGACTAAAATTTTGGGGGTATTCAGTATTCCTGGGTCTTTCCCACATGTACAGGAGTTATACATGCTATTAAACTTTTAATTTTCTCCTGTTTATCTGTCTCATGTCAATTTGATTCTTAAACCAGCTAGAAGAACCATGAAGGATAGAGGAAAAAATATTCTTCCCCAACACAAGCACGGAGAATCTCTAAGTTGTCCAGGTAATAGGAAAGACAACTCCCAGCTCTTCCCCTGCAGCCTAGTGCTCCTCGTTTATAAGGTAGAAAATGTTTAAGTCTAGTTAAACTAGTCTAGTTATGGGGGTTACCTGATTTGGAGTAGTTAGGTGTTAAAGGAGCAGAATTCACAAGAATAACAAATACAAATGTGTCTTGAGGATCATGCTCTCTGTAATTGTTTTAAATCATTTAATCAGGACATGCAACATACATCATGGAGCAAAGATCTCTAAGGGTTCCAAGGTCTTCTATGGGGGGGTGGGCAGGCAAGACGAGGGCCAGCTAAGGCCCATCACAGCAAGAGCACCCCAATTTTGAGCTATTTTATATACTGGGCTTCTGAACCCAATTTTCTTTGAAAAGAGAGTTTCAAGGCTTAAAAAAAAAAAAATCCAAAACATGATCCTTTCCTGAGGTTCAATACTTTCTATCTCCCAAATCTTTCAGTTCCTTAGTATTACATGTATGAAAATACTGTCGGCAATTTTTTGGGTTTTTAGTGGGAATTGCAATTTTTTTGTATGAAAAAACAACTGTCTTTATTAAAATTAAGGGATGGAGTTGTCGAATTGGTGAAAGTAACTATGCAGAAATTCTCAGAATTTCTAGATGTTAATTTGAGCCCAGAAACATTATTAACTTAATCATAATATTAAAAATAAATGGTTCTGTCTTTTTTTTACCATAATTTCATTTTCCCTTGAGTTCGACAGTCCACTGGCAAACCATATCTACAAACCAGCATGGTCCTAATATATATGTGAAACCAACTGGGACCAGCATCTTTTACATGCAAATTCAGGGTTCTAAAAAACAGCTTTGTTTAAAAAATACAGAATCCTTGACTTGCATACTACCCACAGTAAATTCAACACACTCACATCCACATACAGTCCCGGCCTATTTGAAGATCTTAGCTCGTCTGCTGGAAACTGACAACTGTGCCTTTGCAATGCATCAAGGTTTTGTGTTCGTAGCAAAGCCAGTAGCTCATTATGGAAAAGGTTTGACTTTATGACTGCAAAACAAATGCCCAGAGATATTTCCTGAGAGCTGTGGAGCTTTATTTACAGAATAGGGAAAATAAGGGTATAAAGAATACACACACAATGAAACAAAAGAAACCACAAATACTTTTTCAGTTAAATGTAAAGAGAATTCTTCCCTCAGGGAGGAATAAAACAGAGCTATTTTTCTTACTCAATATCTTATCTAAATGGAGAATTTTCTAAGTTTCTAAAGTCTGTCAATGAGTTCTAGAAAATCTCAACTAAAGACGGTAACAACAAAATCATTTACATGAACCATGGATTTCAGAATAGCACTGATACAACTGCAGTTAAGCCCATGGAAAGCTTGTCCTGACTGAAGTCAACAGCAGGTTGGCATTTGTAAAATCCAGGAAGACCTGCAAGGTTTGCATGTTTAGAAAAAGCATGGCCCCCTAGAAGAAAGCCGCTTGCAAAGGGGGACTACACTCAGTCTGTGATGTGTGAAGACTCCACACTTCAGGGCACTACAGAGCCATCTGCTGCATAAGTGTGAAGGGCAGACCCATCTGGAGACAAATCAGTGTTCTATTGCCACTCTAAAGGGAGCCCAGCACCCATCCTGAACAGATGAGAATGAAACCATAGATCAGCCCTGCTCTCCACCAGGCAGATGGCAACCCCCGAGGATGCCCTGAAAGAGGAGCAGCTCAAGCACTCCGTGCAAGCGTGCAGAATTACTCCCACTCAATGTAAGTCTCTGCCCCAGGCAACTCTATACAGACTGTGCCTGCGTAAGATGAGGATCTAAAGGCACATCAAGCAAGCTGTCAATATAGTAGATACTATGTGCATTTTGATGAAACAGCCCCTAATTTGTCAATCTCTACTTGACTTTTCTAGAAAAATAAAGTATAACAATAAAATTAAATAAAGTGTAATAAAATATGTATGACAAAGGATATGCATGCTCATATACGTATTTTTTAAAAAATTTCTTGGGTATTGTACAAATCCAAAGATATTGTGGTATTAAAGAATCCAGTAACACCAAAAATCCCTAGCTTCATATTAGTTTTGATTCTTAGGTTAAACTCCCATATTCTAAAGTATTTAAAATTATTTACATATATAAATAGTTATATTTCTGTATTATATTACACAATATATACCTCTATCTCTATTTTAATTTATTCAGAATAGTCTGCTGACTACATAATCTAAAGATGGCCAAAATTCTAATTCATTCAGCAAACAATGTGAATTTACTCTAGGCCTGGCACAGTTCTAGGCTCTAGGAAATAAATGTAAGAAAGATAGTTTCAACTTCAAAGAGCTCGGGGTCTAACAGACAGAGAGCATTCCTAGAAAAACCAGTGTCAAAAGATGCAACACAAGAGTGCCGTATTCAAAGCTGGGTTTTCAAATTAATGTTAGGTGATGATTTTATCAAAAGACTGACAGTGAACTTCGTTTAAGTGGAAAGGTACATTTTACTATTTCTATGATAAAGTTGTTTTTTGAAGTTCATACATTTCAGCAAAAAGTCATATAGGGAGAATATCTGTCCCCACAAGCATTTTAACTATGAAGAATCTGTTTCATGTTTTGATTATGTTTTTCCCTAAATTCCTGAAGTCTTTTGGATGCAATGGTATTGCATAATGGACTTTAGTTCTGCTCCAAGTTCCACTCTTCTGGGTCATGATTTTATCCAGGTCACTTCTTTCAGACACTCAACCGACTTCTTTAGCCTTTTCCATTCTAATACATCATATCACCACAGGCGCACTTTAAAAAGGTAATAATAATGGCTACTATTTATTGAATAGTTACTGTGTCAAGCACTAGCCTAAACACTTTACATGAAGTACTTAAACCTCAAACTAACCCATCCAGCAGTGTTGTCACCATCTCCATGACATACAGCAGTAATTCTCAACCTTTCTGGATTCAAAACTTCTTTACACTCTTGAAAAAAATCACTGGATACTCAAAAGAGCTTTTGTTTATGTAGGTTATATCTATTAATACTTACCTTATTCAAAACTGAAACTGACTCAAAATATTATTTTTTTGAAATACTGATTCCATTGCAGGTTAACATAAACAACATATAACTATGAAATATAACTATAGATTTCAAAACAAAAATTAGTAAAAGAGTGGCAGTGTTTTGTAAATGTCTTGAATGTCTGGCCAGCAAAAAAGACATCTGCATTTTCATATCTGCTTCTGTATTCAGTGTGTTGTAGTGTCCTGTGTTGAGTAGCCTCTGGCAAACCATTGTATGCCTGGGAGAGAATGAGAGTAAAAAAGGCAAATAATGTTTTAGTACTTTTATAAAATTCATTTTGACTTATGGGGCCTCAAAAAGATGACAGGGCCCCTGGAGCTCCCAGGCCCACACTTTGAGCACTGCTGATGTACAGTAATACTTACCTTTCATGGGTAAACTGAGGCTCAAGAAGGCTGGAAAGCATGCCCATTATACTATTATTCTTTAGTTTAAATACAACCATGCATGTTTTTCCAAGTTTGCAAAATAGCAATGCACATGTTCAGTTAAACTTTGATTTGTTAGAATTTGTGCTTCTGTATCAACCATCAACTGTTAGCACTGCCTCTACTGTTAAGGAGGCAATCACAAATAAGGCAAGAAAGGACTGAGGCCTCCAAGGATGAAACACTCTTGACCACTTTAATGCCAATCAGTGGGAAGACCACTGATACAACTTTTCAGGAACAAACTGAATTCCAAGTGCTATGAATCCACATTTCTAGCAGAGTAGAATAAAAATATTAATCCAACTCTGAACATAAACCTATATGCAGGCTTTTGGTTTAGTTTCAGACAACCTGCCCCCACCCAGTATTTTACCAACAAAGATATCACCAAATGCTTGAGAGGAAATTAGATAGATGATTACTCTCAGTTATGCCTTGGGGCAGAGTCACACTCCAAAATCTTGGAGAAAAGTTTGCATGAGTCATCAGCCTTCCCCACTTTTGAGTGGGCTCCAAGAATAAGAGCCTGGTGGCGACCTGGTATGTGTGTGTGGAGAGCTTTTCTGTTCCCTCAGGAGGCCTAGGCCCATTCTCTGCACACACAGAGGCATCCTGGGGAGTCACCCGCCACAGAGGCACGACAATGCCAAATGCCAGGTGCGCCTGTCCAGCGGGCAGATGGGGAGACCAGTGGCAGCAGCCCTTGAGTGATGGTTAAATTAATTAGCACTTCCAAAGCAGATCACTTAATTACTCATCCACTCAAATATTCAGGCTGAGAGCACATTGTAGAGAGACTTTCAGAGCTACAACACAGATGAAAGAAACTTCTTCATACATGTTTCCAATATGTGTCAATGTTGGCCCCAAAACTTTAAAATACCAAAAATTGCCCTCTTATCACATTTCTTAGGGGAATCTATTAAACATGCACAGTGCATAGAGGTCAGCAAGTTGAGAGTTTTCTAAGTTGTGCCCTATGTGATTTTGTGCAACAATGACTAAGTGACTCCACAGGGCAAACCCACACACCCCACTGACTTTGGGAGAGAGCAGAAGCTTTAAAAAGTGTGCTGTGCTGATTAAGGAATACCCTCCTCAGCCAAAAAACATTTGACACAGACTTTTTAAAAGACTTTGATGTCTTAGAATAAGAGATCATTAGTAAAAACAAACAAAACAAACTCCCTAATTTTAGTTACTTGTCTTTCTGCAAACCTTTTATACAAATGCTTGTCCTTATTGAGCTTTCTGAAGCTTCTAAAAATGTTTTTATCTCATTTTCTAAATTTATCAAGAATTTTCTAAAAGTTCTCTAAATTTTATGCTATGTAATTATTTCTCAAAATCTTCCTATGCTGAATGCTCTTCCACTCTCAAAAGTGCTGTGTCAAATTGCACCTGCATTTCCACTTACTGATTCATTGCTTCATAGATAGTCACTCCTGCTGCCCACATTCTATGGCAACTGCCTGAGAACCTGTCTCTCTCCCCTACAGGGCTCTAAGACCCAGGAGGCTGGGACTTATGGCCTTGGTGTGTGAAAAGCACAAAT
Organism: Manis pentadactyla; assembly: GCF_030020395.1. Classification (NCBI taxonomy): domain Eukaryota; kingdom Metazoa; phylum Chordata; class Mammalia; order Pholidota; family Manidae; genus Manis; species Manis pentadactyla. Next base: position 37,030,921 of record NC_080026.1, on the reverse strand, counting down.
ACATCCTCAATGAATCAAAGATCATGCTTCAGGGCAACCTCATCCACTTGAGGCAAAACCACAGGCTGCCTTCAACAAATCCAGTATCACAGGTTACTCCCAGGCCCCAGGGCTTAATAAAATGTGTCAAACCACATATGCTACCTGCAATCCCTACTACTGCCGCCACAGGTAGAATTCTCCACATTTTTAGAAGAACCAACTATTCTTGTTAGTAAAAAGGTAAACCAATAAGGGAATGACCTTGTCTTTCTGAGTTCCGTCCCTCTATTTCTTCTTGGAACTGTTAGCTTTCACTAGAATAATCCATGCTTTTATCACAACATTTTTGATAAATTCAGGCTCTACTAACTTTCTTAACATAATACTGAGTTAAAGCAACCCCATTTTCTTCCAGTTCTCTCTTTGAGGCAGAGTGAGATCTCAAAGCTCTCCTATCTAATATGTTTCTGAAATACGTATTAAAGCAAAACCTCAGAAAAATAAGTGATCTCCTAAAGAAAGAAGCTAAAAGAGGTAATAAGCAGCCCTGGAACATTGTATTCCAGCATAGTTTATACCCTAAACCTCCTTCTTTCATGTTTGGAATGAGTCATACACAAAAGGTAGATTCTGCTCAACAAGATGGTAGCTTTTAGAATAGACTGGCAATGCCATCAATTCATTCCATAAATATTATGCTGCCTGCTATATGGGGGGCACTTTGCTAGGGTCTGTGGAAGATCCAATGATGACTACGGCTCAATTCCTGGAGTCAGCACACATCTGTTGCAAAAAACAGAAACCAGGTCTATACCCAGTGTTTTGGGTTGAATTGTGTCCCTGAAAACTTCCTATGCTGAAGTCCTAACCCCCAGTACTCCAGAACGTGACCTTATTTGGAGGCAGGGTCTTCACAGAGGTAATCAGGTTAAAGAGATTGTTCGTGGGGACCCTAATCCAATGACTGGAGTCCTTTACAAAGGGATGGACTTGAGGATAGATGCACACAGATAGAGAACATGGTGTGATGATGCAGGCAAACACTGCATGATGCTTCCACAGCGAAGGGATGCCAAAGACTGCCAGCAAGACCACCAGGAGTTGGGTGAGAGGCACAGAAAACTCCCTCACAGTCCTTAAGGAAGTGACCATGCCACCACCTTGATCTTAGACTTGCAGCCTCCAGAGCCATGAAAGGTCAATAAATTTCTGTGGGTTAAGCCACACGTTTGTGATACTTTGTTACAGCAGCCCTATCATATATTCAGATACACTTATATTCTAATATAACATCTATCAACTATATATGTTTGAACATAATCCACCTCTCTTTATACAAATTACACATAACTTGGTAAAATATAATGAGAGTCCCAAGCAAAGTGTAACATATTTTTAGCAGGAGTATTTATTTCTTTCTGACCAGGAGAATCAGGGAAGTCTTTATAGAGGAAATGGCAGGCACATTTCACATAAGCCAAGAGCCATAAAAAGTCAGAAGCTGAACATGGGAACTTATGACTATATAACTATAAACTATTTATGGCAGAGATGTTTGTTTGTTTGTTTTTAATCTAAGGAACTCAATTCTTTTACATGCCATTTCTCAAGAGAGAGTTCAAGACAACTATATGAATGATTCAAATGGCACACTTGCTATCTAAGCCTCCACAGGTATACATTATCTTAGCAAAAAGACATTTTTAGTACTTTCATCTTCATCTTCATATTCTTTTTACTGTGTTTATTGTGATGTCTAGTGTAAGATAAGGTGCTGCCTGGTGCCCTATTAAAAGAACACTGATTTAGTTGATAAACCAGAGTGTGGATGGATTGCAAACATACTTCCTCACTCTCTGGCTGCCACCCTCATTACAGGGATGTGTGCTGGTCACCTGCAAGTGACAAGGACTCAGGGGACCTGTGGTCTTAGAACTGGTCTGTCTAGAGACAGAACCCATAACCAGGCTCTATTTAACTCAGGTCTCTACCCAACCGAACAATTATCAGGCCTTAGGAACACTATCAACTTTGGCTTTTGTAACCTGTTCAACTGAATGCTTCCCTAAAGCATTTAGTAAGAGTAATTTTTAAAGCATTAATCATTAGCAAATTCAATTTTATGACTCCATAAACTATCAGAACCAAGCTCACCTATTTTCATTCAGAATTCTTTCCACTATTGAGTTTTGTGACCAGATTAGATGCTTCTTTTCTAATCTTTTCCTATGGACTGTATAAATTTAGTCTCTCCTGGCTGCAAGTAACAGTAACAAACTCCAGCCAGAATAAGATGAAGCATTTGGTTGAGCAAGTTATGGTATTTCAGGAGCAAATGAACCCCCAAACCCTGAGAAGGACAGAAACCCTGGGAAGGACAGGAGCCAGGGCACCTCCAGAGGCCCCCACCACAAGAATGCATATACCTTCTCCTTAGGGGCTCCTAGATGCCTTGGCTCAGCTCTAAGGATTTCTGGTTTCTCTTTCCCATCAGTTTCACATTTTAAATTCATTGGAATGTGATCCTAACTGGCATAGCTTGAGTGAGGTACACACTCTGGATCAACCAGTGTTGGCCCAGGGGTCTGGGTCATATAATACAGTTGAGACATGCTCCTCCCCCTGACAGGCCAGGGGCTGTTCTCAGGAAAGTAAACAATCGTTAGAGTTTGCCACATGGACTGGTCATTTGCACATCATATGTGTTGTACTTTCTTTGGAAAATACTTTCGATATATTCCTAATTAATCGTCACTTGGCCCTGTAGCAAAAATAAACAAGATATGTTATATTTTAAACACTATAATTTTTGCATTCATTTCAGTTGAACTTAACTCCATTTGAGGTTTCGTGTTAAAACACTTCGCTAGAATGGAGCCTATATCTTGCTTTCCTCCTATTGCCTTGACCTCTCCACTCTGTGAATTAAAAATTTATATTGAGCACATTCTTCATTTCTTCCTTCTAGAATATATAACTAACCTTTAGTCTAAATATTGCTTTCTGTATATTGTCTTACTGTCTCTGCTGTCAGCATGACTTAATTTATATTGAGCACACTCCTAGAAATGATATCAACTGTGAAACATTATGTACATGTTCACACAATATGTATACTATTAGAACCAGAGAATATACTCTTAGGAGACCAACAAATCAGGAAGTATCTTCCGCCTCTATTTCCTGTCCTTCCCACCATTATCAGTAAAACTGTTGAAAATAAAAACAATTAAGACACAGATACTTTTAAGGGCATGCCAATTTAGTAAGCCTAGAGAATAAAAGAGAAACTCATATCACCCTATATTCTTTGTAAACGATCTAATTGTGGCCAGATATGTATAATATTCAAATAGTATCTGAGCTGACAAATAGCTAAAAAGCTATGAAAAAATCAATAATGGGAAACTTTAGAGGGAAAAGAGAAGACGCTGATAAGAAAACAGAGCCTAATGTTTAAGAAATGAGAAATGAATGGGAACCAATCTATGAAACAATTGAATATACATTATGCCAGGTAAAACTCTAATGGGGAGGGAAAAAAAAATTCTCAGATAATATGACCATCTATGATACTCTCAACAAAGGTAAAGCAATATACAGATTTGATGCAATCCCTATGAAACTACCAGCAACATTCTTCAATGAACTGGAACAAATAATTCAAAAATTCATATGGAAACACCAAAGACCCCGAATAGCCAAAGCAATCCTGAGAAAGAAGAATAAAGTAGGGGGGATCTCACTCCCCAACTTCAAGCTCTACTATAAAGCCATAGTAATCAAGACAATTTGGTACTGGCACAAGAGCAGAGCCACAGACCAATGGAACAGACTAGAGAATCCAGACATTAACCCAGACATATATGGTCAATTAATATTTGATAAAGGAGCCATGGACATACAATGGCGAAATGACAGTCTCTTCAACAGGTGGTGCTGGCAAAACTGGACAGCTACATGTAGGAGAATGAAACTGGACCATTGTCTAACCCCATATACAAAAGTAAACTCAAAATGGATCAAAGACCTGAATGTAAGCCATGAAACCATTAAACTCTTGGAAGAAAACATAGGCGAAAACCTCTTAGACATAAACATGAGTGACCTCTTCTTGAACATATCTCCCCGGGCAAGGAAAACAACAGCAAAAATGAGTAAGTGGGACTATATTAAGCTGAAAAGCTTCTGTACAGCAAAAGACACCATCAATAGAACAAGAAGGATCCCTACAGTATGGGAGAATATATTTGAAAATGACACATCCGATAAAGGCTTGACGTCCAGAATATATAAGGAGCTCTCACGCCTCAACAAACAAAAAACAAATAACCCAATTAAAAAATGGGCAGAGGAACTGAACAGACAGTTCTCCAAAAAAGAAATACAGATGGCCAACAGACACATGAGAACATGCTCCATATCGCTAATTATCAGAGAAATGCAAGTTAAAACTACAATGAGGTATCACCTCACACCAGTAAGGATGGCTGCCATCCAAAAGACAAACAACAACAAATGTTGGCGAGGCTGTGGAGAAAGGGGAACCCTCCTACACTGCTGGTGGGAATGTAAGTTAGTTCAACCATTGTGGAAAGCAGTATGGAGGTACATCAAAATGCTCAAGACAGACTTACCATTTGACCCAGGAATTCCACTCCTAGGAATTTACCCTAAGAATGCAGCAATCAAGTTTGAGAAAGACAGATGCACCCCTATGTTTATTGCAGCACTATTTACAATAGCCAAGAATTGGAAGCAACCTAAATGTCCATCAATAGATGAATGGATAAAGAAGATGTGGTACATATACACAATGGAATACTACTCAGCTATAAGAAAAGGGCAAATCCAATCATTTGCAGCAACATGGATGGAGCTGGAGGGTATTATGCTCAGTGAAACAAGCCAAGCGGAGAAAGAGAAATACCAAATGATTTCACTTATCTGTGGAATATAAGAACAAAGGAAAAACTGAAGGAACAAAACAGCAGCAGAATCACAGAACTCAAGAATGGACTAACAGGTACCAAAGGGAAAGGGACTGGGGAGGATGGGTGGGTAGGGAGGGATAAGGGGGGGAGACGTAGGGGGGTATTAAGATTAACATGCATGGGGGGGTAGGAGAAAAGGGAGGGCTGTACAACACAGAGAAGGCAAGTAGTGATTCTACAACATTTTGCTATGCTGATGGACAGTGACTGTAAAGGGGTTTATAGGGGAGACCTGGTATAGGGGAGAGCCTAGTAAACATAATATTCGTCATGTAAGTGTAGATTAGTGATAGCAAAAAAAAAAAAAAAAAAAAAAAAAAGGGCAGTTCCTGTGTGGTAACCTCCAACGAGTTCTACACAAGGGTATAAAGGGCATATAAAAGTGTAGGCAAAGGGTCTGTTTGTGTTTATACAGAGGATCAAAGCCTAATTGGGCTACCCCGAAAATGAACTAAGATACGATATGAAAAAGAACTTCCAACATCTGCACCCTCTGGAAGACTCATGCCAGAAGATGATCATCAAAAAACCCCAACAAAGATCCACGCACTGCTACAGCTGTAGATGCACTCATCCCACCAGTTCCTGGACCTGCCATGGGAATGAGGAAGGAGATATCTAAGCTGGCCTGTGCATACAGTAAAACAACAAAATTGGACTGGATCTATACTGTTGGAACTCAACCAAGAATTTGGAGAAGTGCAAATTGTAGCGCTCCAAAGTCTTACAACTACAAACTATTTATTGTTAAAAGAACATATGGCATGTGAACAGTCCCCAGGAATGGGTTGTTTTAATTTGTCTGATTTCTCTCAGACTGTTCAAGTTCATTTGGACAATATCCACCATATCATAGATAAGTTTTCACAAATGCCTAAGGTGCCTAACTGGTTTTCTTGGTTTCACTGCAGATGGCTGGTAATTACAGATATGCTTTGGTTATGTAACTATACTCCTATTATGTTAATGTGTGTGTGCAATTTAAGTAGTAGCTTAAAACCTATACATGCTGAAGTTACTCTACAAGAAGATATATCAAAGAAATAATCAATCTTCCCATGTTTTCTTCCGCCTGCTACTTCTATAGCTTTTCTTCTTCCTTCCTAATTACAACCCTTAAATAGAATTCGTGCCTCATATCAAATTTACCGAGTATCATAATTCTTCCAAGTGGTAAAGATACCTCAAGACAAATGCTGGGCATAGAAGCCACAGGGCATAAATATGCAAAGAAGTAAAAAGCTAACTTTTTCAAACAATAAGGCTTCTCTCTCACTTACCAACTTCACATTTCCCTGTATGGCCCCGGAAGATGACTGGTTAGCCAGAGACGGGTAAGATTCCTCAAGGGAGGAACAACCTAAGACAGGCACAGTCGCAGGGGGGCCATCAGGTGAGAAACTGGGGATCAACAGAGGTGAGGCTTAGAACCTCACCCCCCCGTTCTGAGAGAAATCTTCTGCATACGTGGATGTTTTACTGCCCTGGTCTAGCTTGGATTAACACATAGTCTACAGGCACACACCTGATCATCTACATTTGCTCTCTTACAACACTAAACTATGTTTTCTACCTTTATCTTGTATCTACCTACCACTTCAGCATTTTATTAAAAATAATAATAATAAAGAGAGAAATGTGGTATCCACATATAAATCAAGTATAAAAACCAAATGAGTATTCATATTTGAACTGACTGTTTAGAGTTCATAATGCATGAGCAAAACCAAAAGTTTCTGTGATGACTGCCCTTGTACTGTTCACCATGTAACTTATTCATTATGTAAGAATTTGTTCTACATGTAAGAACTTGTTTGTTATGCCTCAGAAGATTGGAGACTGATGAAAATTAGGCTTGGGGTGGATTAATGATTGTGCATTGAGCATTGACTCCCCTATACAGAATTTTATTGTCGTTAACAACCATTTGATCAATAAATATGAGAGATGCCCTCACAAAAAAAAAAAAAAAAAGGACAGACTTCCAATGGTAAAATAAATTAGTAACCGGGATGTAATGTATAGCGTAAGGAATATAGTCAAGATATTGTAACAGCTTGGTAGGGCGATAGCTGGAACCTAGAATTATGTATATAAATGTTCTACCACTGTGTTGTACACTTGAAACTCATGTAATGTAATACTGTGTGTCAACTACCCTTCAATAAAAAATAATTATTAAAAAAAAAAAAAAAAAACAAAGGTAAAAGTGTTTAAGGAAATGGAAAAGGAATGGTATGCAAACAGCAGATGTTTTTGAAGAATAACAGCACAACAACAGGGCAGAAAAAATAATACTGTCAAAATAGGTTACTTTACACTTGCTGTTTATATGTAAATAAACCTAAGCATTTATAATTATCATCTGTCTTATTGACACAGTGAGAGAGAAAAATAAACAACAACAATAAAAATGCAGGCATCTTTTGTATCTTAAAACAAGAGAGGGAGAATGGAAGCCGGAGAATGGTTCAAAGAGACAATAAAAAGCCTTTTCTGCAGTATGGTAGACACCCACCATCCTTGAAGTCAGATGACCACCGACATGGTCAGCAGTAGTCTGAACAAATATTCGTTACATTTAACACAGAAGAGAATAACGGTAATTAATATTCACAGCGATTATATTCTAAACACTTTACAGTTATTACCTCATTTAATCCTCACGCTAACCATGAATGAGGTAGGCACCATTATTATCCCCATTTTATAGATAATGAAAATAAGGCACAGAAAAATTAAGTATCTTCCCCAAGGTCTTGGAGCTGGTAAGTGATGATGTCAGGATTTGGACACAGGCACTCTTGGCTCTACTCTTAACCTTAATGCTATGATATCCACGTGATTATATCTGGAGTTAGGACTGTCATATTACATATGGTTGATCAGAAATATGCCACTAGAAAATCTATATGAATTTCATAAGAAGCTCTCAAAATCCATTTTTATTCCCCTAGAGAACCAGACAACTGGAGAGGCAGTATAATGCTGTGGTTAACAGAACAGACTCTGGAACCGGGTTGGAAGGATTCCAAACCCCAGCTCTCCCACCTAACAAGCTCGTGATCTAGGGAAAGTTACCTACCTTCTATTTTAGAGTATATCATTGTTTATAAACATGAACTGCCCCTCTCTGTGACAGCACTTTACTTCCCCACCTCACTGGTATCAGGCATGGCATGAAAACTACTTTAGCCAGTGAAATGTGAGTGGAAGAAATGTGCAACTTCTGGGCAGAAGCCTGAAGGCCAGGACAAGGTTTGACATGTTCTCTTCTCTCATGATTGGAAATGGTTGAAAAAGGCTGCCCTGGGTCCTAGAGTAAGAATTCCTTAGAGCAGAGCAGCAGACCCACCTCAGACACCAACCAGAATAAGACATGTTTGTTGTAACTCACTAGGATGTAGGGGCTATTTGTTACTAAGGCATAACTTGCCTCATACACTCTCTGTACATCAATGTCCTATTTCTAGGCTTGTTACTGGAATTAAATGAGTTATTTTTAGGAAGCATGTAAGCAGTGGCTGGCACATGATAAGGTCTATAGAAGTGTTCATTCGTATGGTTATTTTCATGTATAAATGGCAGAATATAAGTATTAGTGATCCAGACACTCACCTACAAGTAGAGAAAAGACTACTCAAGGAAACATTCCCAATACTAATCAAATTGAATGTTTTTATGGTTTTCTAAACCTTTCAACTCAGTTCTAACTATCTACTGGCTGCCCTTTGGGCTTTTGGCAAACTTCTCGGTGCTCTCTTCTCAACCCAGCAGTCTCAGGTATTTGGTGAAAATTCAAGGCCTTAATATTGCTGGTCCAGAGTCTCCAGTTTTCCTTCCACAAATTTTGCTCAGTTATTCTGGCCATTAATCTATGCCTCCTCCATCTCCCTCAGCTATCTTTCTGGAAATAGAGTTGAAACTATTTCCCATCCATGTAACATAATTTTAGTGAGAAAATAATATTTGTTAACTCATTGTTTCTAAGAGTGAAGGAAGGATTAAATAACCTTGACAAGTTTCTTTGTTTAATGAGTTTCGATTGGTTTTAATTTGCTAGTATGTGTATTTTTATGGTAAAGCTCTTGGAAGTTCATGTTCCACACAACATGCTTTCCAGGGATGCTACTGGCCACCCCAGATGCTGCAATAAGCAGACATTGAGGCCTCTTATGCCCGAGAGAAAGACACTGAGGCTCCACCTAATCCATCTCAGAAATCACGGGCTGTTAAAGTGGGGCCCTAGAGAGGTCTCTGACACCACCACCCACAATTTAGAGATGAGGAAACGGAGGCTCAAAGAAATTGAATATCAATGAGAAAAATAAAAGCTAGTTGAAGAGCACCTATACCCTGAAAACTATAAGACACTCTTAAGAGAAATTAAAGAGGTCACTAACAAATGGAAACTCATCCCATGCTCCTGGCTAGGAAGAATTAATATCGTCAAAATGGCTATCCTGCCCAAAGCAATATACAGATTCAATGCAATCCCTATCAAACTACCAACAGCATTCTTCAATGAACTGGAACAAATAGTTCAAAAATTCATATGGAAACACCAAAGACACCGAATAGCTAAAGCAATCCTGAGAAGGAAGAATAAAGTGGGGGGGATCTCACTCCCCAACTTCAAGCTCTCCTACAAAGCCACAGTAATCAAGACAATTTGGTACTGGCACAAGAACAGAGCCACAGACCAATGGAACAGAATAGAGACTCCAAACATTAACCCAAACATATATGGTCAACTAATATTCGATAAAGGGGCCATGGACATACAATGGGGAAATGACAGTCTCTTCAACAGATGGTGCTGGCAAAACTGGACAGCTACATGTAAGAGATGAAACAGGATCACTGTCTAACCCCATACACAAAAGTAAATTCAAAATGGATCAAAGACTTGAATGTAAGTCATGAAACCATAAAACTCTTAGAAAAAAACATAGGCAAAAATCTCTTAGACATAAACATGAGTGACCTCTTCTTGAACAAATCTCCCCGGGCAAGGGAAACAAACGCAAAAATGAACAAATGGGACTATATCAAGCTGAAAAGCTTCTGTACAGCAAAGGACACCATCAATAGAACAAAAAGGTATCCTACAGTATGGGAGAATATATTCGTAAATGACAGATCTGATAAAGGGTTGACATCCAAAATATATAAAGAGCTCACACACCTCAACAAACAAAAAGCAAATAATCCAATTAAAAAATGGGCAGAGGAGCTGAATAGACAGTTCTCTAAAGAAGAAATTCAGATGGCCAACAGACACAAGAAAAGATGCTCCACATCGCTTGTCATCAGAGAAATGCAAATTAAAACCACAATGAGATATCATCTCACATCAGTAAGGATGGCCACCATCCAAAAGACAAACAACAACAAATGTTGGTGAGGTTGTGGAGAAAGGGGAACCCTCCTACACTGCTGGTGGGAATGTAAATTAGTTCAACCATTGTGGAAAGCAGTATGGAGGTTCCTCAAAATGCTCAAAATAGAAATACCATTTGACCCAGGAATTCCACTTCTAGGAATTTACCCCAAGAATGCAGCACTCCAGTTTGAAAAAGACAGATGCACCCCTGTGTTTATCACTGCACTATTTACAATAGCCAAGATATGGATGCAAACTAAATGTCCATCAGTAGATGAATGGATAAAGAAGATGTGGTGCATATACACAATGGAATATTACTCAGCCATAAGAAAAAAACAAATCCTACCATTCGCAACAACATGGATGGAGCTAGAGGGTATTATGCTCAGTGAAATAAGCCAGGTGGAGAAAGACAAGTACCAAATGATTTCACTCATATGTGGAGTATAAGAACAAAAGAAAACTGAAGGAACAAAACAGCAGCAGAAGCACAGAACTCAAGAATGAACTAATAGTTACCAAAGGGAATGGGACTGGGGAGGACGGGTGGGAAGGGAGGGATAAGGGCGGGAAAAAAAGAAAGGAGGCATTACAATTAGCATGTATAGTGGGGGTGGCATGGGGAGGGCTGTGCAACACAGAGAAGACATGTAGTGATTTTACAGCATCTCACTATGTTGATGGACAGTGACTGTGAACGGGGATGTGGGGGGGACTTGAAGGAGGGAGCCTAGTAAACATAATGTCCTTCATGTAATTGTAGATTAATGATACCAAAATAAAATTAAAAAAAAAAAAAGCTAGTTGAAGAGCAAAACCGAACAGAGCAGTCATTATCTATGAGGCCAAACTAGTGCTATTTCCAGGGTCGACTGGGTTTTAAAGAAAAAGACTTAGAAACATGAGTACATTTGGATAGAATGAAAAACATGTTAAAAACCCATCAACAAATTCATTCACTCCATGTTACTAAGTATCTTACTGAGTTTTAATCTGACCTATTTACAAAGCCAAAGAAGTTACTGAGAAAGAGACAATAACAGCCCATGTTACTGAGCTTGTATGTGAAGCAGATTGGTAGGATTGAGTCAGTATCTGGGTCTTAACTAAAGAGAGAAAACAGAGATCAACTTACACGTTACATCAAAAAACTTTATTTGGCAGTTACTATATAAATAACTCACCAGCTATTTTGTCTGAAACAATAATGATTAAAACGGCTGTCTCATCCAACAAAAATCCGAAACAGGCAATTGATAGGCTCAATATTCAGAAAATAAAAAATACTAAAGGTAGCTATAGCTGCTTTTCACTGTTATTGGTGGCAAATAAAACCAAATGTTATTCCTAGCACTCATCACTTTGAATTATTTCTAAATATGCTTCCCTACAATAAATGCACTGGAGGTTAATAAATTTTGCACGTAAACAGTAGAAGATATAAACTGCCAAGGGGGGGTTGCTCCCTTTACTTTTATTCTAGCCATCTACGCAAGCCCAGAAGAAAGGCATCCCCTAAAGCTTCATGTGGCTTGTGATATAATCATGTCCTCTGTGACTAAATAGGTAAAGAAAGGATGTACTCTTTCTAGTGGATAATTTAAAAACTGAGATTTGTAGCTAAAATAGTCTTGATCACAAAAGCTTTATGTGTTTTTTCTGCTCCCCTGCTAAATTCATATGCCTACGAAACCAAAGAGAAAACAAAACAGAAGGATTCTATAGGTACCCATATACAAGAAAGTTACAACAGTCAAAGATCACAATAAAATCAGACTGTCATAGATGGGAATTCCATACAGCAGAATGATATATCTGCTTTGGAGAAGAACACAATCCATTAAAAAATGACTGATAGACAAAGTCCGGAGCTGAAACATATTCATAAAATCAAAGGCAAAATAACTAGCAATGTCCTACTTAGTCCCAAAGAAAAACAAATCCAGTAATAGACTCTTTTGCAAATGGAGAATGTCTTTAGTACAATACAATAAGACTGTTGTGTGTGACACCGTGATAAATTAAAGAAACAGAAACACTGTCACAAAAAGAAAAGGAAGAAAGGAAGGAAATTCACAAACAGTACCCACAAAAGATGGATAAGAAATTTTTAAGAGAATACATGCATTGATTAAAGGCAAGCAAGGAAAACAAGATAGCTGCTCTATCTAGCTAACCCCCACAGCACATGCCTATTGTATTGTTTCCTTTGGCACTGACTACAAGACAGCTTCATCCTATGTCTAATAATACTATTATTTATAAAATGGAAGAAAAACATCTGATAAGAATATACCTCAATAGGAAAAAAGTCTCCTTCTATATAATCTGAGTATACAGATGAAAAAGAAATGCTTTTTCAAAGTAATAACAATTACAAAGCAACCAGTGAGCAAGATAAGCACTTGCAGAAGGAGCCACACTGAATCTATTCAAATGACCAGCTTTTCTGTTATGTGAGTCCAAGAATGGATAACTGCTGCTCACTGGGAAAGCCCACAGTGCTGGAAATATCAGTCAATGCCACGATACAGTTGTAGAGAGGGAGATGTTAAAGAAAAGAAGAAAGTTTAGAGAGAAACAGAGGAAAGGGTGTCAATTTCCTTCCAGTTCTTCATTTAACATCATATAAGAGGATTTTGAAAAGTTCACACATACACATGGCACCTGCCCTGAAAAAGCTAGAAATTGTAAAATACTACTTTGGTACATGATTTTACCAATGTTCATTTCTTGCAAATATAGAAAGAATGTTCAACTCAGTAAGTGAAGTTATTTTCATATCCTGGCCAGTGTCCCCACATTAATAATATATTTCACTGATATGGCAAATTATATTATATTGAAATAAAAAATCAAAATAGAGTGATATTTTTACAAGTCCAAGTTTATAAACAATCTGTTGAATATGGCTGTTGCCTATCTCATAACTTGGTATACATAATATGTACACATAACTACATTTAAATATCAACAGTTTTATATATTACATGCAATCTGACCAGGTAGTTCCAAGACTATGTTGATAATTTGCTAGAGTTGGGAAAGAGTAAAACAAAACAAAACAAAATCCATAATACAATTAGCTAGTACTTATTATGCTATTAATATATGGCAGCAACAGTGCTTCTGCTCCTGCCTGTATCTTACTGAATCCTTACAATCTTTTTTTCAGATGAGAAATCAGACCTTCCAAATGAACAGTCTATACTTTAAACCACTGCATTGTCCTCCAAGCCACATATCTACAGAGGAGATTTCTGTGGAACCTCCTAGAATTAGTAGTTGTTGGCTATGAATGGAATTTTCTCTGCTCTCAAAACATGATCAAACCAAACATGATTCCAGGAAGGATTCCATAAGAATCATCTGTGGCAAGAAGGGCCAGACAGCAGGACTTGTGAGGAGCCCTAGGCCCAAAGGTATGGCAGACACTCAGAAGGGACTCCTGGTAAGAGTTCAAAGCAGGAAATTCAGGCACACAGTGGAGAATACCATTTGGACAGGGTATGGGTAAATGTCCTGATCTAGAAATGTCCAGAATGTCATGAAAGGCAAGCTCCAGTGAAAGTAACTTCAAGACTGGTGGTCAACTGAGGGTTTATGAGTTCAAGAGTGGAATGCCAATTTCTTCAAGGTATGATGGCAGTGAGATAAGAGTCTTAGAAAAACTGAAGCATATGCAGAATGTCAAGACATTCACACAAAAGGAGGCATATCAGCAATGAGGATGATTTGAACACATATCTAGGTTTAGTTCTAAGTTCATTTCTCAATAAAACTTGGTCATTAAATAAAATGTATTCCTTTCAAACTATGGGACAATTAGTTTTCTGGACTCTGATAGGTCTGTTTTGAAAACGATAGGTCCAGATCTGTACCGCACTGATACTCCATGAAGAATAAGCTAGTTTCAGTAACATTCATTCTGGCACTAACCATTGTGTATTAGCACCTTACTCATATCTACAGAAATTGGTCAGGAAAAGAAATCTCATATAGCTTGCAGTTTTGTTGACTTCTCTTCACCTTTTGACTCTCAGCTCTTGGCTGTGAGCTAAACTCTATGGTTTCATCCTAATTTTCAGAGAAAGGCAACAGAAGACTTGGAATCAAATTTTATGTTCAAAATATTTACCTAAAGTTTTAGAGATTGGCTTTGCTTTTTAGAAGAGTGGCAAATGTTAAGGGAAGAACTGAGGGTTAAACATATCTAGACTGTGTAAGCAATTCATTCATAAGTAAATATGTGTATGAATGCAGACATAAATCCTTAGCCCAATTAACAACCAGGATTGTAAGTCTAGAGTGAGAGACCCTGTCTTAGTGTAGAGCTCAGGGAACATTAGGCATTAGTAGATGCTTATTGAACTGAAGTTACTTAACACCTGAGTCTCAGAGCCGTTATCTTTAAACTTCGGTGATAAAATAGCCATTTCTCATTTTTTACACATTATACATTTGCAAATTTGCAAACCCCATAAAGTTTATTTGCAACGCCAAAATCAACGTAAGGGACTTTCACAATTATTTGCAGGTATGAACATAGCAGCAAAAAATTGGGAGTCATCAATGTAAGTGCTCCCCAGTGAGTGTGAACAAGGTGAAGCTCTGAGGCTCTCATAATTGTTAACAAGTGTCTTTTCCATGATCTACTTAGTGCCTTATTTTTTGCATTTTAGTGCTTTTTGCTGGTGATTTTGCTACTTAAAACAGCCCCCAAACGCAGTGCTGCAATACTACCTATTGTTCCTAAGCACAAGAGAACTGTCACGTGTACTACAGAAAAATAGATGAGTTAGGTAAGCTTTGTTCAGGTATGGCCTGTGGTGCTGTTTGGCTGTGAGTTCAACATTAATGAATCAACAATATATATGAAATAAGGTGTCTATATAGAGAAAGACATGAAGGTTATGTATTGATCAGTTGATGAAAATGATATGACTAGAGGCTCACAGGAACCTGTGCATTCCTCTGAAGAGCAATGGTTCAGATTTCACTAATTCAGCATTTATGACCACTTTAGAGAACATAATTACCATGAATTATGAGAATCAACTGTACTTGTTCCACCAGTTGTTTTTAAGTCTAAGAAAATGTAGGTGAAGTGCCCAGAACAAGTAGGCAGTCAAGGAGTTTTACCTCTCTCAAAGCAAAACCAGCATCCTCTTAGGTGTCAGCAAACAACACAGCTGAAAATACCAGTTCACTACATTTCATAGAAGAGGGCATGAAAAATTGAATTGTATTTAATGTATCACTGAAATCAATATATTAATAGAAATGGTAAATATTAAGATAGTTATAATCAATCAAAGGCATGTGAGTCCTAGGTTACAATAATGTTGTCAGAAAATATGCAATTAACTCTGCTAATTAGAAAATCACAGTCTGTTATGCATAAACCCTTCAAACAAATCCAATTAAAAGGGCAATTCAAACTTGAGCATATCAGTGACAAGTCTATTACCTCTACAGGTTTCAATTACAAAGGAAACAAATTGTCCTGATAACAAATACAGGGTTTCAAAATAAAGCACATGTGAGAGCAGAAACTCATAACAAGGAAGGCTTCTCATGTGAGGAGTTTGGAGAAATTACTTTAGGAAACACTGGTGTATTGCTTAGTTTCAAAAGCTGTATCTTGATTAACTATGATTAAAAAAATGATATTCCTGAACAGAGATAAATCCTGTGTGTGTGAATGTGTGTAAAGTGTAGCTAACTCTTTCTTGGTAGAGATAAAACCACTTAAATTCAGTTTTCATCTAATTTAGAATCAAGAGCCAAGGCAGGCATTTTAATAAAAATATTAGATAAAAGAATGATACAATCTCATAATTCTTCCAAGTGGTAAAGACACCTCAAGACAAATGCTGGGCATAGAAGCCACAGGGCATAAATATGCAAAGAAGTAAAAAGCTAACCTTTTCAAACAATAAGGCTTCTCTCTCACTTACCAACTTCACATTTCCCTGTATGGCCCCGGAAGATGACTGGTTAGCCAGAGACGGGTAAGATTCCTCAAGGGAGGAACAACCTAAGACAGGCACAGTCGCAGGGGGGTCATCAGGTGAGAAATTGGGGATCAACAGAGGTGAGGCTTAGAACCTCCCCCACCCTGTTCTGAGAGAAATCTTCTGCATACGTGGATGTTTTATTGCCCTTGTCTAGCTTGGATTAACACATAGTCTACAGGCACACACCTGATCATCTACATTTGCTCTCTTACAACACTAAACTATGTTTTCTACCTTTATCTTGTATCTACCTACCACTTCAGCATTTTATTAAAAAAAATAATAATAGAGAAATGTGGTATCCACATATAAATCAAGTATAAAAATCAAATGAGTATTCATATTTGAACTGTTTATAGTTCATAATGCATGAGCAAAACCGAAAGTTTCTGTGATGACTGCTCTTGTACTGCTCATCATGTAACTTATTCACTATGTAAGAATTTGTTCTCCATGTAAGAACTTGTTCGTTATGCATCAGAAGATTGGAGACTGACGAAAATTAGGCTTGGGGTGGATTAATGATTGTGCATTGAGCATTGACCCCCCTATACAGAATTTTATTGTTGTTAACAACCATTTGATCAATAAATATGAGAGATGCCCTAACAAAAAATATATATATATATATATAGATATATAGATATATAGATAGATATATATATATACACACTTCCAATTGTAAAATAAATAAGTAACCAGGATGTAATGCATAGCATAAGGAATATAGTCAAAATATTGTAACAACTTGGTATGGTGATAGCTGGTACCTAGAATTATAATGTATATAAATGTTGAATCACTGTGTTGTACACCTGAAACTAATGTAATACTGTGTGTCAACTACCCTTCAATAAAAAATAAAAAAATAAAAAGAATGATACAATGATATTAAAGGAAACTAAAGTTTCAGAACACTATTAAGATTTTTTAAAAAGCTTTTCAAGGTTTTGAAAGCATCTATTTACATACACCAATTTATTTATTCACTAAATATGAATTAATTCCACACACATTTATTGAGTTCTGCTCTAAGCTAGCCATCAGAAATTCCCAGGAGAACACCATACAGAACAACCTTTCTTAAGCTCACAATGTAGTTAGTGAGACACACTTATCAACAAATGCATTCCAAGGTGATAAATACAACTGAAGAAGTAACAGCAAAGAAGAAAAATGTTACTAAGCTGAGGCTGGTGCTTTGAAAATAATGCTTACAAAGGTGCCTCATCTCCACATTTAAAATAAGGCTCCTCCAGGGACCATTTATCAGCTCAGCTGTAGTTAATATGAATAGCTGAGAAATAATAGCAACTACAATTGCACAGGGGTAGGAGGGAGGCCCCACTAACTCAGAGTAGTTTGAACCTCTCCTCTCCTTTCCCTCTCAAGTCACTTTTGCCATCAAACCACACTTAATCCAAAGCGAGTAAAGTTAGCTAAAGGAACTGGATCGTGCAGGTGGTGTTCCTGGCTGGCAGAGGCACTGGAAGGAGGGTGCCCCCCACTTGCCTATGAACACTTGTCATGCACTCTCATGCGAGAGAGAGAGAAGGGTTTCCTGTATCTTGAAGTTGGTTGGCTTAGCCAAGGGATAGAAACCTTTGGGTTCCTTCTGAAAAATGACACTTCAATTTTATTAGCACCTATTTTATCCCTTTCTCATTTCCCTCTGCTTTTAATAAAATATGTGTGTGATTTTATGTCTTTTCCCAGGATTAGGATTGAATAGTATCTGTTTGAGGCTGCTGCAGAGAAACAGGATCAGTTGTGAGAACTCAGCCTCCCAGCTAGGCCACTGCCCCTGCACAGTAACATCTGTCAAGTGCCAAGGAGGCCTTGCTGCTGAGCGTGAGGCTCCTCTCTGCCATCTGACCCAGGGCTGTATTTACAGAGACCATGACAGCCCATTTCTAATCAGGCTTCTTTCCTTACTGCTCTCTGGTGAGACCTCCACTGTAGGCAGTAGGGAGATGCTGATGGAAACCACATAGAAGGCAAAACTCAGTCATCTGTAAAGATTCTGGACACAAGGCACATGACAAGTTAATTATGGTATCAAATGAACAGGAAATGAAAGCAAGAGGTTCAATAATTCAAATATAAACTGTAAGCTGCATTGATATACCTTTCAAAAAACACTAATTCATTCCCAGGATAGATTTAAAACAAAACTATTTATGTGTGTGTGTATATATATTGTGGAAAAACTAGGCCACATGTATATATAATATATACACATAACATGTATAAATAACACTAATACCAAACTGGATATTACACACACACATGTGTAATTGCTAGCTATTTACTCAAATCCATTTCCTCCTCTTCTAGGCACAGAGATAAACTACACTTCCCTGCCTCCTTTGCAGGTAGGATTCCAGTCAATAAACTCTGAGCAGAGTGGTTTCTGCTACCCATAAGTGTGACCCCCATAATAACCCTTTACAGATGGTTCCACGAAGGTTCCCAGCACTGGCATACAGGGATAGGGAGGAACCCCAGAGCAGCCTGAAAACTACAGTTGGAACATAGTAGAGCTTCTATCAGCTTGGATTCTTGAATAACTGCATGGAGGAAAGCTTCCCCACTAAATCTGACTAAACCCCTAGTTCTATCACATAAACAAGAAGTTTATTTATTAGTTAAGCCAACACAGGTTAAGAGATCATTACCACAGCCAAGCATACACTCTATTACACAGAACGGTAGTGCCTCACCTTTTGGTAAAAGAGATACATGATATCACACTTAATAAATTCTAACTTATTTCCTACCTCTCTTCTATTCCTTTGCCCATCCGATTTTCTGTGTTTGCATGGGGATGTGGGAAAACAATAGAGAAAACATTTGAGAACACTTCTGTCAATGTTGTCCTGAGGGGCCGATGCTTAAGCAGGCAGAAGCCTTCTGTGATAGAAACTGATTCGCCACCTTAACTCTTCTGATGTATGTAGACTACAGTGTCATTATTCTGAATCCAAAGCCAACAATATAGTTCCCAGAGAAAAGGAATAAAATACTGAGTATATAACAAAAAAGAAAACAGATATCAAAAGCTATGACCTAAATCATCTCCAGCAGTCTACTGGATGACTGTCACTCACAGTGTACCTTTCCTCAAGGCTAAGGAAGTGCATGTAGGTGCAGGTCGGGGGACCTAGCATCCAAAGGAACACTGAAACAAGTTTTTAGCATAGGTCTCAGGAAGGCTGAGTTTAATGCATATTTTCATAGCAATCATTGCATTGGATGTAAAAACTGGACTACATATAGCAATTCGTAAGTCACAGCTCTGAGAAGGCAACTGAAGAAATCTTTGTCTTTCCATCAGATGAATAGCTCTATCACCCAGTAGTGACACTTGTGTAGCCGTTCTTTAAACACCTTCTGGATGAGACTGTAAAACCTTTTCCAGGCGGCCCCACCTGAGAAACCTCCGAGCAAAGCATTCTGTCTTCTTTAAGCGTGAATCAGTTCTGAGCAGTAACTTCTTTTCTCTTTCTTCCCTAGACAAGTTTCCATGAAGCCATGTTTCATAACAAGTAGGGCTGGAAGAGCATGTAAGTGTCCAAGACTGAGCTCCAGTTCTTCTCCCACACAACCGTATGGTTTCAGAGAAATCATAACCTTTTTGGTCTCTGTCCTCTCATCACAAACAAGAGGAGTGGATAAAAGAGGGTAAATCCAGCTCATCAGTCTATGTGTTACCTTGTAATATATCCTCTATTCCACCCCAATTCCTTTATAAGGCCCTTAAGTTATACATAAAATCCATAATGTACAGACTAGTTTTAAAATACCACTTTAGTCAATCATGTTGGATTCCTATAAGTAGGAGTGTTTCATACCTGCAATCAAATTCACCAAATGCATGGATCAAAATTCCTTTAATACATGACATGCTGGCATCTTCCAAAATATGTTCACTTATTATGTTTACCAGAAAGAATTTTTAATGAGCAGCTGCCTCAAAATTAATTAGTGTGTATAGCTCACACTATAAAGTTACAAGCCAAATCCCATTATAACTAATGCATTTTCAATGCATAACTCAAATTGCAAAGAATAGTGAAGTGCAGTGGATGGCCCATTTCTTTAAAACAGTATGTGAATCAACAGATTCACACAAACATGAAACAAATAGTTCTGTTCTTGATGCATATTTTGAATAATTTGATGCATAATTTGAATTATTCTATCAAGGAAAACATACTGAGACTTCATTTCTTCATGTATACTCTTAAACCATTTCTATTATAGAACCAGACTACAGGAAAATCAGACTATTTGACTGTATCAACTAGATTCCAATTTTTCCAACCCACAAAAATTCTCAAAACAAAGGAATCATTTTATGGGCCATTAACTGATTCCTTCAAACACCACTGTGTTTCATCTATATCCTATTCATGTGCTCAATTACATCCTGTTTTCGAAAGAAACCAAAACATAGCAAATAAAGCTGAAAAATTGCTTTGCCAACATTTTTTTGTGAAATCAAAATCAGGTGTAATTGAAAGAAAATGATTATATATCTTGCTGGCACTTGTTCCATTTCTTTAGAACAAATGTTCACACTCACCTAGGGGATGTTTCCATCTGCTACTCTCATTCTAGTGTCTATGATTTAGCTTTAATTACCGTACACAGACAAATTACCAATCTTACTATCAAAAAATAAATAACCCTGGCCTTATTTTTAAAAAATTCTCTACCAAAAATGAAATCAGATTGCCTCAATCATATTTTAACAATTAATCTTAAAGTCAGCAGAAAAGTAGATCTTATCACCACCTAGGGAAAACATAAACTTCATCACCATTAAAAAGCATTAATTCTAGAGTGTGCATTTTATAGTTATGAACTTAGCCACGCAGCCAGAGATCTAGTCTCTTGGAGCCTAAAATCCAAAATTAACATGTAGGTGTATTTTGAAAAGATAAAAAATCATGAAATAGTAAGATAAGAACGGTGAACAGATACACAGTAGTCAATACATTTACAAATCCATTTGTGGTTTGGTAAGTCAGACCAGTAGTACAAAAGTGACACGGACTCACAGATGTGACAAACCTTGACCACACCAAACCCTGGCAAAAAGCAAAAGCTTTGGTACAAAATCCACCCACTTTGCCCTCCCCAGCCTTACCTCTGGCACCTCCAAAGTAGCTGCATAACTGATTTATTTTTCATCCAGATGGTGGTGTCCTGTGGACAGACTTAAAATTCTGACTGTGTCTTGGGCATGCTTATTCAGTGTCTTGAAAGCCATTATTCACTAATTTCATGTGGAAATGAAATTTCAGCTTCCCATTGTGTACAAATAACTTGGCCACTTACACCACATACAAAACGTGCTTTTGCCAGGCAGGAATGGATGGCTAGAATGCAAATGCCTTCGTGTGCTTCCCTGGCTTGGGCCCAAGTTGGCATATGGTGGTCCCACTAACCACCTCCATATAGAATACTAGTTGAATACTTCAAGCAAGCCCTAGTAATGTGGTTTACAAAGCACACACTAGATGACTGCTATTTGCTTCTGTTTTCATTCAGGATAGAAGTTCTGTCTTATTTCAAGTAAAAGCATTCAGTAACATTTTGCTTCTTTGCATCTCCCCTTCCAACATTAACGGCCACTAAAATTTTGGTAAATCTAGAAATAATTATGAGTTTCTAAGCTTTCTTGCTTTACTATTTTCTTACTCTAGAATGTAATCCTAAACATAGGCATCACTCTCTGTTTTAAGTCTAAGACTAGTAGGCAAAGAAAACTGTCTTTCAGATAGCAACTTGAAGGTTTTAGTGAAGCTCACAGGCTTTGCTTTTGCACAACGTTCCCACTCTGTGCTTATACAACTATTGGTATTTTCTGGAATTTCATTCCGGAAATTGCTTGCTTTCAAATGTCTAAGAACTCTTTTGGCTTTTTTTTTCAGAATCAGCAGTGCCACTCAGCCATAATAATAATAATAATAATAATAATATGTAAACATACATAAACATTTTATACTGCAGCTGAGGAGTCCAAAGTATTTTACAAACATTAGCAAAATCACTGGTAATTTCTAGCCCTGAAATCTGACTTTTGGATCTTCCCAAGAAAATTTATTTACATCATGTTTGCAAAATATAATTTGTATTTGTAAATATAAACATTTATCTAGCACTCAGCACTGGATGCAACAAGTCATATTCTGGGAGTGGCATTCATCCCCAAGACAAGTTCTCAGAGACATGAGCTATGCCTGTCTATGGTGATCCTTTCTCTCTCATTTGGAGGAGTAAATGGCTTTTTCTCATCTCCTACTTCTATCTAACCTGCCACATAGCTCCCTGGTCCTCCCCCATATCTGCAGAGTGCTAAGAAACCTTCTTTTCGACATCCGAGGAATGCATTTTTGTCCAATTGGCCTTCCTCTGGCTTGTCTTCTAGATAACAATTTCAGGATGAGATGAGTGATATGGATTATAGGGATATTTTAGACATTAAAAATAAGCATGATCAAGACAAAAGAGCTTAATCTCTACTTTAAATTACTCGTACAATTTCTGAAAATAACCAATGCTGTCAGAGTCAACTGAGTAAACATCCTGTTCCCTGTTCTTTTTCTCTCTTTTCTTAATACAATTAAAGCAGCTGATGGTGCTTTCAGAAAAAGTAATTCTGACTTCCTAGAATCACACCTACTATGAAGAAAGGGAGATGGGCTTGCATCAAAAAAAGTAAATGTGCTTTAAAAACAAGAAACTGGCTCTAGCACAGAGGTGACATGTAGAGACAAAGGGTGGTTCCAGAATTTCTAGAAGGGGCTTCAAAGAAGCAAACAAGTCGGAATGAGGAGGCAGTATATTTGTCTTGAAGCTCTATTTCCCAAGCCAACTCACACCTCTGAACTGGACTGTGGTTTTACTAAGGGTGACTGGAAACAGTGACTAATGGAGATGTCACTGTGAACCTTTTCAATGCAAACTTCGGTTATACCCTGAAAAGAACATCGCTACTGCATGCAGTATCAGCCAGACCATTCTTAGAAGTAAGCTTTGATCTATTAGCTTCAAAAGAAATATAAAAGATTGGGAAAACATTTTTGAAAAACAATAAAGTCACTTAAGAATTGCACAATTCTAAATTGAGAGACACCTAAACATTAAAGCAAAAAATTAAAGGATTATCCCTCCTTCTCTAGCACCTTGCCATTATTGGGAGTTTTGTTTTGTTTTGTTTTGTTTTGAACAAAAGACCTATATTTTGTATGAAATATCAGAAAGTCATTGGCATAAATGTTAGATGACTATAAACTAATAGATATACCTCAGTCTATGGTTTGTGTCCCAAAATAAGACAGAAAACTATTTCA
This sequence comes from Manis pentadactyla, assembly GCF_030020395.1. Classification (NCBI taxonomy): domain Eukaryota; kingdom Metazoa; phylum Chordata; class Mammalia; order Pholidota; family Manidae; genus Manis; species Manis pentadactyla. Next base: position 37,007,172 of record NC_080026.1, on the reverse strand, counting down.
TAATAATGTTTAAGATTTTAAGTGTATGCTGTTTTTGGCTGACCTCGTTATAATGAAAGTCAAAAGCAATCACCTTCAAGGCCCTTTGAGAAATAGTTCTTCATACCCTTTTAGAAAAAAAAAGGAAAAAAGGTCAGGAGCAAGAAAGGCCTGGATTCTTCTGTAATTTAAGTGCAGCCCTCATTGTTTAAACCCTGAAACAGGATTTCAGTTGGTAAGGAACCTCTCCACTAAGTTGTACTTGGGAGAACCTTTTCTACAAGTCTGTTTTGAATAGAAAAGGCAGCTCTAGGCAAACTTGGGATTATGTGACAAGTTTCTAACAAAGCGAGTCTGCTGCTAACAGAGGCTAGACTGAAGCATTTCATGGTGTGAAATGGACTAACCAGGCTCCTGAAAAACACTTGCCTTGGTAGCTACCACAGTGCAGTACAGGTAGCAAGGGGAAAAATTGCTGTGACAGCATCTTCTTTTGATTCAGCCTGGTAGCTATGGAAACTATCTGTTAAAAGCCAATTGGTACTCTTCCCTGCAAACCACATAAATTAAAACTACATCTTTACCCTCATGGATTCCATACTTGGAGGCTTCATTTTTCAACATGCTTAATTTATCTAAACCCTTGCTAGCTTTAGCTCAGGTATTTGCAAGCTGAACCGATCATATTTGATTGATGCTATGGATTTAAATTGGAAAACTCATGAAGGTCTTTCCAAACTAGGCCCCAAGGAGTGGGGCCCAAACATGAGAAATGACCACTTGTTTAATCTGCATGACATGCTACAACAAATATGTTTGCCTCTTTGTATTTCTCTCTCTTTCCCCTTCTCTGAGATAAGAACATATGTAAATTCCCATCACTATAATGCCATTGGCCCATGTGTTTCTTTTCTGTGGCCGTCCGTACACCATAGGTGATGAGCAGCAATTCAGGGTCAAGAGTTTCCTTCTATTAAGATTTTTCTTTTGTGTCTCCCTCAATAGGAAGGTTGTGAACAAGCTAAAAATAAAACACAAATCAAGTCTATGGTTTGACTTCTTTTTCTATATGAATTTTAACTATTATCTGTTTGAAATGGAACTCTCTTCAGAAATCTATTTCTAGATTTAGTTATCCTAATATTTTGAATTTTACCATTTATTTATATCTTTAATTATATTTAATTTTTTATTTTAGTACACAATTTGATAAAAATGGAAGTTCTTTGTGTTCATATTTCTACTCTAAAAATCATCTTAAATCATTTTTATTGTCTCTATTTCCTTGGTCAAATCTCCTCCAAATCTACTTTTCTGTGTCTGATCTTCTCTCACCAACATTGCCAACTTTGAAATTTACAAAACTGAAATAGAGTAAAATTATCTTCCAACATGCTTGAATTTCTCTGATTGATTTTGTCAACATCATCTTTTTTTTTAACCTCCAAGTCTCATAAAGTTTATTCACAGCCTATTTGTAGAATCCTATTTTGTGCACAGTTAGTGTGACCTTTAAAAATTAAAAGCTATATTACCCTAAATAATATTAAAGAACAAAAAAGCTAGAGGACTTATACTATGTTAAGAACTATAATAAAGTTAGAGTTGATAGAGTGTGTTTGAAGCAAAAAAATAAACAGACCCATGGAAAAAAAACAGAGTGAGAAACACACTCAGAGACATTTGCTTGATAGATGACAAGGATGACAAAGGAAAGTATTGGGCAAAAAATGGCCTTTTCACTGAGTGCTTCTGGGTCAGCTGGGTAGCCATAGGGAGAAAAATAATCCTCGATCTCCTTCTCATATCGTAAACCAAAATCAATTCCTGAAGGACTGCAAATATAAATATAAAAGACAAAACCACAAAGCTTCTATTAAAAAAACAAACAAACATAAGAACATACATCTTCATGACTCTGGAAAGGCAGCGATTTCTTAAAGAAGACATAGCAAGTACTAAGCATACAGGAGAAAACTGGTATATTGACTTTTATTAAGAATCTCTTTTCTTCAAAAGACACATTCTAGTGAAACACAGAGAGGATAAATATATTTTCAACACCCACTTGAATGCACATATAAAGTACTATAATTAATAAGAAAAAAGAAATATAACCCAAATAGAAAAATGGGCAAATGACTTAGATTAGATCATAAAAGAGGATATCTAAATGGTAAATAAGCATTTTAAAAAGGGGTTCAATGTCTTTAGTCATCAGGGAAATGCAAATAAAACTACAGTGCAATACCACTACTATCCATTAGCATGGCTAAGATTTTTTTTTTAAAGGAAAATACCAGTGTGCTTATTGGCAAAGACGTGGAGAAAACAGACCTCTCATATTCTGCTGGTAGGAGTGTGACTAATATAACAACTTTGGTAAACTGACAGTATCTACTATGGCTGAATACATGTATACTCAAGAGCCAGCAATTCCATTCTTCAGAATATAATAATCAGAAATAAATAAAAATGATCACCAAAAATATGTACAAGAGTGTTCACAGTAACACTCTTCAGGAAAGCCCTAAACCAGGAAATACCCATCAGCCCATCAACAATTGACTCTATAAATAAATTGTGGTGTGTTCATTTAAAAGAATACTTACTGCACAGTAACTAGAATAATCAGTTTACAAGTACTTGCAACAATAAAGGCAAATACCAGAAATATAACATTGAGTGAAAGAAGTCAGAAAAAATAAAAAGTAGATATTGAATGACTTCATTTGTATAAAGTTCAAATGTGGGAAAACCAATATACAGTTAAAGAAATCAGGATAGTATTTACCTACAACCGAAACTGGCATGAGGTGGATTCTTGGTTTTTTTCCTTGAGTAGTTACATGGGTGTTTTTATACTTAGTGAAAAAAAAATCAATGCATCAACACTTTATATGTTTTCTGTAAATATGTTACACTTCAATAAAAGGTTTTCAAAAAATTAAAGTCATCCCATTTTCAAGCAACATATCATTTTAAAGTTGGGTACATGGGGGAAAAGCATGAGAATGTCAGTAGACAAGTCATCACAGTCAGTCTCAATCAGTACATATTCAGCAAGTTCCTACACTGTGGCCAGTATTTTAGGAACGATGGAAAACTGTATGAACATAGAAAAACCATCCCCTGTTCTCCAAGAGTTTATAACTCAAAGAAAAAGAACTAAGAATTAATTCTATCAAAGGAAAAAAGAGAGACAGAGAGAGAGTGATAGCAGGTAGCAGGCACTCCCAGTGATTATACTGGTGGGGCCAACAACTGACCCACTTTCCAACAGCTGTGCTGTAGGTTTGGAGGAAGAATGATGGTTCAGGACTGAAATGACCCAGAAAGGCCTCCTGAAGAGGTGGATGGGAGTGTTAACTGGAGACAAGTACAGCACAAATTCGTAGTCCGGAAAAAAAAGCAATGTGAATGATTCCAGGGAGAAAGGGGGACATGAGTGATGATTGCAAATATACTAAACTTTCATGGTGAGGTAGGTAAAGAGAAGCCATTGAATACCAAACTGCATTCTAATGGGGAAAAAAAAGACATTATTTTCTTGCCTTAGAAAAACAACATGGAAAAAAGCTTGTCAAAAAGATGTGTTTATCCATTCACCTACATTTATTGCAATTTTCTGGAAACTTTTTTCAAACTGTACGTTGCAGAATATTAGTGAGCAGTAAAATCATTTTACTGCAACCAATTTTCTGCAATCATTTTGCTGTAGCCAATATTCCTTAAGAATAGGATTGACTAGAAAGCACCACACTACACTACACAGGATCATTAGCAAGAAAGGATGTATTGCAACCGGTCCTGCAGCCCATTACCAGGGCCCGTGGGAGAAACATGCAGAGGTAATGTGAGGAATATATCCATGGCTGATGCATCAGCTTCCCTTCATTTTGTTATGCAGCATTATTTCATGAAATTTTGTTTTTTCAGTGTGTGTGTGTGTATGTGTGTGTGTGTGTGTGTGTGTTTATGTGTACAGTTGAAATATAAAATGTATTTGTATGGTTTACAGTGAAAAAAATTAGGGAAACACTCCTCTAGAATGCATTTGAACAAAGAAAGGCTTGAATGTGTGTCAAATGCCATTAAATAATGAAGAGTGGCATGGTAAAGAAATGAACTGCCAGGTAATACTGGGTCTAGAATAAGAGCCTAGAGTAAAGGACAGTCAGACCCTCCCCAGTTTTTGTTTAATTCTTAGGGTTATTTGCTGCTCCCTGAAGGTTCTGTTCCCAGGGGATCCGCAATCCAGCACTTCTTTCAGTCACATCAAATAAGGTGGCCTTTAACTGTTACCTGCATCCAATTCTTCCCACCTGATCTACCTAGCAAATGTTGAGACCTTGCAAATACAACTACTTATATCACATATACTATTTAAAGTGTTAGTTTGTATTTTTAAACTGTGCTACATTTGGAAACACCTAATACATACATAACCCTGTCTAAGAAGGGTCAAATAACTGGCAATTCGGGGCAGGACTGTGAGTTGTCTTTAAATTATTTTGACAGGTGTCATGTTTCTACATCATTTTCATTATACAAATCTAGCTTCAACGAGGCTAATGGCTGTTTTAGGATAGCACCATTAATGATGTTGATATTAAAAACTGAGACAAATGTTAAAATAATTTTTTTACACAGAGCTATTGTATTCTATATTACTTTCCTACCCCTTAAAATTTTGCAGCATTTAATTAAAATCACACAAAAATTTCCCAACCCATTCACATTTCACAGCATTAAATTAAAATCCCATCAGCAGCCTCCACCCACGCACCCACCCCCATCACTTTAAATTAAAAGGAAAACTCACTTGAAACCCAAGGTCTTATGCAGTAAAAGCATTCCAGTCAGCTGCACAAAGCATTTCTTGTGGGACAATATCCATTAATACTTAAAGACCCACTTAAATGTACGAATATGTGTTTTCTTTATAAACACCTATATTGGGAAGGGAGAAGGCCTTCATTCATTCTGAAACCTGGCGACCTGGAAGTAGGCAGACACATATCATCTCAAGTGTCTATTCACTTCCTTTTCTGTGCAGATCTGTCTTTCCCCATGGCCTGTAGTTTTGTGATTTTTTTTCTCCTCATATCCTGTTTTCTGCAGAGGCTACTAGAAGTCATGTTTGTCTCATGCTACTTGTTCCAGAATTACTCTAAAATACTTTTAACTATGTCCTATATTAGGAAAATGGAATTCAAAATTTGAAGTCCTGTGAGGGTATCTGCAGTTTCTCTGCCAATAAGGCCATGTGTTGATTGTTTGCTAACTGACCCATCATATTACTGATGACATGTTCAAAGCCGTTGAGGAATTCATCCCAAAAACTGCACATGGGTATTCTGGATAAACTATTCTCTCACTGCCCAGGAAGAGAATGGGCTTGATGCTAAAAAGGAATAATAATGAACTTGTCAATGTGCAGTTGCTTTCCTATTGGCCAGTCACACAAGTTCTTCTGATTTCCTTACAGCATTTTTAGTAGGTGGTGAAATTATAATGCTACACTGACTGAGTGGGTGAATTGATCTGCCTTGTTTTTGTTTGGGATTATCTATTCCTGAATCTATACCCAATCACACAGGCATTTCTGCCTTCTGTCATCTATATGCTCAGCAAGGTTTATTTTTATCCATCTTTTACTCAAATAAAACCATTTAGGTTTATCTAGGTCCACCCAACCAAAGGCAACTTGCCACTTTTGGATGGAGAGAGTGGCATGTGTCCTAGCCGCATGCTCCTCTGCAGCAGGCTCTAAACAGCACATGGGCTGTAACACATGAGAGGATTGCAGAAGAGCAGCTCTGGCATGCTGGGAAAAACGGCAGCACTGAAGCCAAGAGCCCTGGTTTCTAATCCAAATGCTGACACCAACTTGCCAACAACCCATTTGAACTTTTTATGCTTTCATATTCTAATTTATAAAATGCAAGGGCAAGATTAGAGTGCATTGAATGACACTGCAGTTTTAAAATGCTCGCCTATGTACAGCTGAGCAGCTCACAGGTTTCAGCGGCATCCTTTGCCCAGACTGACCCAGCACGGAGCACACACTAAGTCCTCGACGGCTCCTGGGTCTTCCTCTATGGGGTCAACAGACCCAACCCTGGTCCTTGGAAAAACCTACTTCTTTCTTCCTGAATTCCAGTGCACAACTCAGTTCCGAGGGAAATAATCCTCTCCTCACTACTCAGTTTTAGATTGCCCTACCCTTGGATGTTTCCCAGAATCTTACTTTCTCATTTTTTTCCTTCCTCAGATTCAGTCAAGGGAGATGCCTCTAACTTCATGTGTCCCTTTAGTCAGCCCCCTCCCCCAAGCCGACAGTCTGAATCACATCCCTGACGCCTTCATCTCTCCATTCAGGTTGTCGGCAAAACAATGCCTTCTCTCCCAAAAGATATCTACATTCTAATCACCAAATGTGTGAATCTGTTAATTCTCATGGCAAAAGAGACTCTGAAGGTGTGATTAAGGACCTCAGATGGGGAGATTACCCTGCGTTATCTGGGTGGACTCCACATAATTACAAGGGTCCTTGTAAAGGGATGCAGAGGAGTCAGAGATAAAGACAGAGATGTGACAATAGAAGCAGAGATCAGAGTGATCCCATTGCTGGAAGGGGCCACAATCCAAGGAATGCAAGCAGCCTTTAAAAGTGGAAAGGCAAGGAGGGAATTTTCCCCAAGTGACTACAGAAGGAATACAGCCATACAAATGATGTGACTTTAGGACCTCTGCCTCCAGAACTGTAGGATAATACATTTGTATTGTTTTAAGCCACTAAGTTTGTCCTCAGTTGCTACAGCAGTAAAAGGAAACAAACACAGCAGTCATTATTAAATTATTTATCACTCAGTTCCCCTAAAGGATTCACATCCTGCATGCATCTCTACTAGTTCTCATCATGGGTCTGCTGCAAAAATTAACATGAATAAAACCTTTCTATTCACAAATCTAGTGTAGAAAACATCAATGTAGATATTTACTTGGAATATGCAAAAATGAGGAAGGAACTTTATCAACCTACCTGCAAGTGTAGCAATCAGACACAGGTCCCAGACAGACAGGTGAAGGGCTTAGTGAGTTGGTTCTAGAGTTACACCTCCTTAAATGCTGTGCCTAAGCTCTTCTCTTGCCAACCCTGATCCTGGCCCTGGTGGTCCCTTCCTTGCATGCAGTCAACCTCCCCAGAGTGGGAAGGTACATTCTGCCAATCCCAGCCTAGCCAAGGATCCTCCAAGCCAGGTCTCAAGGTACCTGGCCTAGGCTGGATTTGACTTGAAGTTATCCTTATCAGTCAGTGAGGCTACGTGGATGCTGGGAGCCAAGTGGCATATAAGCAGAGGTCCCTAAACACACTTTGGGATCACTCACATCAGCCTCTAGCCTTGCTATGCAGTTTAGCATCATCTGGATGTCAGCAAGCCCTCAATGAGCACTAGCTCCACATTCAGTATTGTACTACTTGCTCTGTGGAAGCAACGCCACCAGGGAGCCCTTAGCCTGGCATAACACTGCTACGTGGAGCCCAAATTAGAGGGGACTGCTGGCCCACACCTCTTACATTACCTCTAGAATAGCCTGGCACCACTATCCCCAGCCTGACCTGATACCAGCACTTGGTTCTCTGGCTCCTTCCCAGTAAATGTTTACTAAGCACCTCGTATGTGCCAGCTCTGTGCTCAGTCTGATTAAAGAACAGCATAGATACAATCACTATGCTTATGAAGCTGACCATCTGACCCAAAATTAATGACAGCAAAGGTTATGAGAGCTACACAAGAGACATACAGAGCCTTCTATGGACGGCATGTTTGTCTCCCCCAGATCCACATGATGAGGTCCTAATCCCCAGGGTGATGCTATTAGGAGGTGGGGCTTCTGGGAAGTAGTGAATCATGAGGGTGGGGTTCCCATGAATAAAAAGAGACCTGGGAGAAGACACAGCAAGAAGGCAGAAGTCTGCAAGCCAGGAAGAGATCCCTCAAGAGAGACCCCCCAGATTGGCTGGCACCTTGATCTTGGACTTCAAGCTTCCAGAACCGTGAGAAATAGATGCCACTGTTTAAGGCATGTGGCCTGTGGTATTTGTTATGGCAGCCAGAGCTAACTAAGACAGTGCCCATGAGAAGACATCAGGGGATGGTGAAGAGGGCCCTGACCTGATCCATGGAGGAAGTTTAAGCTACAATCTGACAGATGAGGAGGCATGAGTCTGGAGAAGGGAGACGGGCAGCCAGCAGTGTGCAGTCAAGGGCAGAGGGAAGTCAGAGGAGAAGCAGGGCCCAATTAGGCCCAACTCATAGGCCAAAGCAAAGAGTTCTATTGTTTTAACTGCAATCTAAGGGGAGAGGTTTTAATGAGAGGAATGACAGGATATTTGAAACCATCAGGTTCCTGAGACTTCCTTTACAGGAACAGAAGGGAGGAAAACACCACTGGGTTCCAGCCTTTGAGGTTTTGGTCAAATATGTACATTCTTCCCAGGAGGGACTGGAAAATACATTGATCCACAGCTCTGTGATAAACCTTTATCAGAAATAATCCTGTCTTGGTGAGCTGCCCATGGAGCAGTGCCCCAAGGAAGTGGGATGGGAAGAGAAACAGGCCAGGGAGCACAGAGGGAGAGTGAAGCCAGGACAGGCCCTGGGAGCCAAGCCCTGGCAGGACCTTGACCGGGGATGGGCCAGCTGGCCAGCAGCCCAGACCCAAGCGAGCAGGACCACCCGCTTCACCCACATTACATCTCACCCCTGGTCAGATCCTTGGAAGGCTGGGCCCCCTGTCTCAGCTTCGGCATCACCCCCAAGGAACGGACGTGATGCTTTCCTCGGCTGAGCTCAGTCTCACGGCAGAGCGAAACCTGGGCACAAGCCACACTTACAAGGGGGTAAGAGAAACCAGTGCCAAACATGCCTCCTGAACCCCTGAGGGCAAGCAGAGGGGGGGCCATCAGCTTCTGAGGCAGCTCTGCCCCTCTGGACATATTGCTGCCTGCTAATTCCACAGGGGAAATTAACCACATTGGAAAGAAAATCTCTCAGATTTATTTTTATTAACCACAAAGCAAGTATCTGTGATTAGTCACAGGGCAGTAGAACAAAAAACAGATAAATGTATGTATTTTGACACAGACCCTAAAACTGCCACTGAGCTCCCTGAAGGACAGGTCAGTACTTCCAGGAGTGTCTGATGACATGGCTCTGACTTCACCAGGCACAGCTGCCTTATGGGGGACAACACTAAACACAACATAGAGCACACAGCAGACGCCCCCTCAAAATTATACATATATATAAATCATTCAATATTTATGTATTTATAAGGCACCATACTCACCTTTAACCAAAAGCAGAAGTTTATTACCCAATAAGAATTTAGATGTGGAGTTTAGAAAATACAAATAAAAATCAGTGTATATAAAGAAAAACATACTCCATTTATTCTTTAAAGCTTATTCCTTTTGACAGCAATGAAGATCAGACACAATACAAATGCATATTTCTGCTCTGTGAATAATCAACTGCATTGTGTTTATTTGAGTGGTTCTCTGAAATGAAAGTCTTATACCTGGAAATTATGAAGAAGTCTCCTCATGTTTGATCTTAGCTATAAACTACTAAAATATCATTTTAATTTCTTCAGGGAAAGAGTATTTCACAGAGTTTGGGTTCAAGAATTGGAACTGCATGATGTAAAGGGAAGGTGGCTGCAGTGAGTTAATAATGTCCTTCCAATACCTGAAGCATCATTATTCAGAGGATGATGACAATCTAATCCCCACATCTCCTGATTAAACAAACAAGAGAACAGAAGCTTGGTTTTCATTCTGGAGAGATGTTTATTAGTAATGAGGACAGAGTTCCTGGCAGTAAAGGCTACTTAGAAAAGCTATAAAATCCCTTTTTCCAGAAGTCTTCAAAAATAAATAAATTCATCTGCTCATGTCAGTTTTAACGTGGAGAAGTTGCTGAAGAAAAAAGAGACACTTTGAGTTTTCATCCTCACCACAGGACTCCCTCTCGTCATCTCAGCCAAGCAGACACACAAAACAACAATCCCCCCACAATGTCACACGCAGAGACGTGCCGTCACTGGCTGAAGCTGGGACCCTCTCGGCACCACCAGATGCCCTCAGATCACACAAAAGAGGTCTGTGAGCAGAGTACAGCTGCCATGAAACAGTCACTTTCAAACTCCAAGGACACATTTAGTCTGCTCCGACACCGATTTAGGCAAAGAAAGCGGCACTAACATTTTCCAACATCCTTGGGGGACTGAGCTCAGCCATTCCCATTAGAGAACAGACGTTTTTGAGGCCAGAGTGAGGCTGCCCAGGAGCACCACCAAATGACAATGGAGGAAGCTTCTCTGCAATGTCAGCCAAAAAGAGGTCCAAAAGGCTTCTCAAGTCCTAGCACAAAAGCCCTACAAATTTACATGGGGGACTGACTTGCACTGGTGAAATTCATTCCAATGTCTGTAATAATCGTCTGAAGCAGCCATTTACAAAAGCAAGCCACAATCCTCTAGCATCCTCCTGAAGCAGGTGGTGAAGCTCGGGTGGGTCTTCAGACTACAACCTCTGGGGCCTGTGAGGTGAAGGCTTTGCAGTCTGGACAGAGAGACTCATTCACATCACCAGCCCTCTTACAGAATAACAGTTCTGTGCTTCAGGTTGGTAAAGATGCCTCTCCCTGAAGAGGGCAACAGTAAGAGAATTCCTGCTGCAGAATCAGAATAGCAACCCCCAACTTTTTCAGCTCATTTATAATGACACAAAGTACACTGACAATGCTCAGTGCATTTCAAAATACAATCCATGCTCAGCTCCATGTCTGAGAAAGACACCGTAAGAACCACAGGAAAAGAAGAAAAGAGAAATAACATGTCTTGAACACCTACCATATGCGAGGCACTCTGCTGAACCCTTTACATAATTTACTTCATTTAACATGTGACAAGCCTATGATGTAGTAAAGAGAAGTACTGTTCTTCCTGTTCCATGGAATAGACAGTATATCCCACAGATTAAGCAATGAAAGCTGTAGACTAGATAAGTTAAAGGTTGGAGTTCACAGGGTAGAAAGCAGTAGAATTAGAAAAGCTACTGAGAGCCCATGCCCTATTTTCAACCCCACTTATCCTTCTAATACCCTCTGCTCCTTAGACTTCATTGCTACATCCACCTCCACCCCTTCCTGGGCCCCACTTTAAGATCATTTATCTCTAGAATAGAGTTGATTTGGGGAGACAATGTTCCTATTGAATAGGCCCTGGGCTGGAACCATATTTCTGCATTTTCAAGCTTTATGTCACTTGAAATGTCATTTAATTTCTCAATCTCAGTTTCTTCATCTGTAAAATGGGGATAAAGGGCAAATCTATATTAAAGAGAGGAAAAAAGGGAAACACATAGAAAAGTGACTTAAACTTATAACTTTATAAGGAGGTTATTGTCATAAACCCCTCTCAGTCATGCTCCACCAGCTCCTCATCATGATAGAGAAAGCTGGGAATCACACCTACAGGACATGTCAAAGTAACATCCTGCCACTTCCAGGACTGAGCCATAAGAAGGTCTAGAAGCTTCTATTTTGCCCTGAGTCAACACGTAACAAGTTCTGCTGGACAGTCCATGTGGAAAAAAGAGTATCGCTAATTATTATTTTAAATAATACAAATGGAAGCAATGCATTACAGTGAAAACAGCTTTTGACTAGAAACCTAGAAACCTGAACTTGACTCCTGACCTAATCACTAGCTGGGTGAAACTGAACAAGCAATTTGATTACCCAATAAGTTTTTTTATATAAGAAATGAAACTAAAATGTCTTCTTAGCTTTTTTGGGCTTGTGTGGGATCAAAATGACATAATAAATAGCAGGGATTTTTGCAAACCAAAAATGAAAAAAGTTCTATACAAATGTGGAGAATTGTAGTTGAATTAACTTGAGGCTTCACCTCTTCATAGTTATCACACAAGTTCTCAGTTTTGAACAATTTGTATTTTCCTGCCTTTTTCCAGGATAAGTGTTCATATAAATATATTTTTTTCATTTCCAGAGTTTTGGGAAACATCACTTAAAAAAGGGGGGGGGCGGATAAAACAAACTCAAAACAACTATTTAATACAACCCTCACTGCTTGATGAATACTTTTGGAGGCAAAACCGTGAAAAGCAGAAAACTTTTGGCTTCTGGTGAATGGCTATATTCCCCATCCCTTGATGCACTGATTTATGTGAGTTTTGTTCCCCATGGGGGAAAAAAGATGTAAACAATGGCTTTAGGGAATGTGTCTTAAGAATATATACAGTCCTGACATGGGCAAAGAGAGGTCTCCTAGTGGGACTGGATACCAGGAATGAAATACAAACTAGGTCATGGCTATGTTGACTGTCTGGCAAGAAATAAATATATGAAGTTATCTGTTTCATTAAATGAAATGAGACACAAGAAACCAAATGTGTCCCTCGTAGTCTCACCAACTAATGAAACATTCTTTTATTGGAAGTCAAATCCAGTACCATAATAAGATAAGTGCATAAAGCTTAAATTATCAAATTAAAAATAAGAGTTTTTTAATGAACAAGTTACGTTGATGAATAAGTGCCAACTCCTGAGTGTGAAATGACTGGTGGTAAGGAACATACTTTCTCTTAAAAGATTTTAAATGACCCTCTTCCAAAGGCCCTAAAGCAAAATATTCTCTACTATATGAATAAACTAAATATTGTAGTTTTCTACTTCAAAGTGAAACAATAGGTAAATTAAGACTAAAACAGTCATTTATACACTGTAATAAAAACATTTAAACCAAGGATAAAGTTGGAAATATTATCTATCCAATTTTGAATATGTAAATTAGTTTCTGGGTAATGGTATGCATCTCTATACTAATATATATAGTACATATATATATATATATATATGCTTATACTTATGTGACATTCTCAGTTGTTCATTGAACAAAAGGGAACCTTACCCACACTTCTTATATATGTTCATGAGACTCTACAAAATAGTCTTAAATCCACATGTAAGAACACAGGGCCAATATTCTCACAAACATATTCTATTGTGGTTTCCAAGAAGAAAAATAAATATGAAAATCTTGGGTGTATTGTCACCATCTAATTAGAAAATGAATGTGGCCACATGAACCATTACAGACATAACATTGTTCTGCATTCATTATCATTCTGTAAGTAATGATATTTTTAAAAAAGAAACACACTGTGCAATTTAAAACAAACCAAAAATTCCTGTTTAAGTCTCACACTCTAGAGGCCATTCACGGACAACTGTAGCCAGATAGGTAACTCTTCCTATATTGCGCCCTCTCTGTTTCCCTCATCCTTCATGCCTTCCTTCCTAGATTCATGTAGCAACAAAGGCCATTCAATTCCAACTAACCAAATGATAGCTAGACAACTAGGCTGGACATGTCATAACAGTCCCATCTCTACCCTCAAACGCCATCCATCCATAACAGAATTGTGAAGCATACATAATCACTATTCACAAAATGAAAGGAGGAATTTTGCAATTACATAGTTTATTTAGCCAGTGTAGACAGCCTAATGAAGAATTCAGGCATCAACATGAACTTCCTTAGCCTGAATCAGTCAACATGCTCAGGGACATTGGTATGTCTACATAGCACAAGCTAATTTAATAGTAAGACACCAATGAGCAGAAATCTGTAAGCAGTACACTGAAATACAACTCAAGGTTTTCAAGATCATGAGAGGTACAAACAAGCAATATAATGAGAGGATCAAAAGAATTCAGACACTTTATGGAATTTTTAAAACTACAAGAGAAAAATATTTAGAACTACACTAGTGACCACAAGTACTCTGAATTATTTGCAAACTTTCAAATACATGAACAAGTTATAATAGGTGTAGAAATAGAAAGAAGTAAATATAGAAAATAAATGAATTATTAATCATCTAAATATGTTTATATTCATGAATAGGCAAGAAAGCTGGGAAGGTTTTTAGAACTAATTACTCAGATGAACAATTCTAGAGTAAAAGAAGCAAAAGTTTTCATTTTATACTCTGGTATTATACTGATGCCTATTTTGGGAAGAAGTATTAAGAACATTTCTAGGAGATAGAAAATAATCACAGAAAAAGAAAATCCATCATTCTGTTTAATTTTAGGTGAACAGTCAAAAGCCAGATGCATAACTTCCTGCACACAGATTACATAAAATGTGAAGACTGTGAACAGACCTACAAGGCTGATCCTTGGAAACCAGACAAATGATGGGACTCAACATCTTGCATTGTGCAACTTCAATACTGTGCCCACTGTCATTTCTGAAAAAGCTCCCCATGATGAGGGAAATTGGCAAAAGTGCCCTTTGGCCACAGAACCAGATTCCCAATAGAGGGTGCACAGTCTCTTTTCCATGTTGCAGACACTCCCTTGGCATACACGGCCACTTTCAGTGCAGGGAGCTCTCATGACAGCATGGGGTCATTCATGGCAATAATACACCAACATGCAGCTTAAAATAGTGGGGCTGTTTTAAGCACATTTTATTGAGGAAGCTTTTGGACTACAGAGCATCCATCTGTAAAAAAAGGTGCATGGCTGCAAAGATACCTCTGTCTAATCAAGTATGGAGTACACTGTTCAGAAATCTGTAGTTTTCTACCTAAGGCTCCTAATGCAAATGAATCTAAAAGTCTGGAGCTACTCTTGATTCTCCCATCTTGGAGTAGTGAACAAGTTAATTCTTCTAGTTATTCAAAAAGGGAGGCAGGCTCTTGCACTCTAGTAACTTGTGAAATATCTCCCTTCCTTTCTGTTCTCATGCCACCCCCAGTCCAGGTCTTTATCATGTCCTGCTAGACAGTCTCCTAATTGCCCTCCACTCCCCTACTGTGCACCCTTCTCATGCTCAAGTTCCCAACACCTTTCACCCATATGGCCTCTGACTCAAAATCACTGGTCTCCAGTATCATGTCCCGTAATAGGTTCCACATACAACTGCCTTCCCAAGATGTTCCATTACAAATGTATTCGATGATTTAAAGATATTTGGGGAAACTCAGAGATTAACAATGCAGACTGGCATATTAAAACCTCTGAGAACTTTCACAGGAGAGAAACATTTTTTTTTTTTTTTTTTTTACTTTCTCTCACCTTTTTCTCCTTTTCAACCATGGAGCTTCTCTTGATTGGGCTTGATTGTTTTGACTTAGACACCTACAGCCCCCAACAGAACTGCCATTCCAGGCAGGCAGTGCTTGGGGCATGCCAGCTCAGAGGGTAAAGTTTGGATTGCTTGTGTGCAGGCACCCACCCCAGTTAGCAAGACCCCACCACCTCTGCCCTCCCCCTCCAGCCCCTCTTCCAGGGCTGCGAAAGTGCCTGCCTCTGAGCCTGAGGGCAAGGTCTCTCCTGACTACCCCCTCACCCTCTCTCTCTCCTCCCTGGGTTCTCTTTCCCCAGGAGGCCCATGCCAGCACACTGGCCCTCAGTCATCACTGCAGCTTCCTACCTCCTGTTAGGCTGATTCCCTTTTGCTACTTCGCCACCTCCACAAGTGTTTCTGGTACCTTAGAGGTCTGTGTCCTACTCCACCTAGATACACAGGGCATCTCTAGCTTATAACTAATTTTATAACTAACTTACAAATAATTACATCTTTCAACGATTTACTATGAATCCATGAAACCCGGGACAAGGTTAAATAAACAGTATCTTTTAATGAAAAAAAAAGGGGGATTTCCCCAAATATGTCAGTGTAGGAAGAGGAAGAGGGAGACTGTGTTAAGACGGAATGAAACTCTCCGAGGAACTGCAATTTAGCAGAGAGGGTGGGGGAGGACCACAAAGCAGCATCCGGATCTCAAAACTGCTACAAAATCATTACGAGAGCCAAATTATCTGAGGAGGAACACATGGCCAGGTACACCTCCCTACAACAGACTGCCCAATGGATAAGAGGGTCTGCTCCCTCACGCGCTCTAAGGCAGACATGATGATTTTCAGAAGAAAAAGGATAGGCCTTTCAGGGTATGTTAAATCCTAAATCAAATTTTCTAATTCCTAAGACAGTAAAGTCCCAAGGTGCCTTTTTTTTTTTTCTTTCTGCCCTCTACTCCACAAATATTTATTGAACACCTAGTAGACATTGAGTGGTTGGCAAAAACGACAAGTGGAAATGTTTCAGGAAAATCATGATAAACTGTGAGGTACAGAGGAACAAAGGTATCTACCTTCTGAAAAGTCCTAGTGTATTAATGCAACAAGGATGGGATAGCTTAAAATAATGTCTAAAAGCTGTCCAAAGCAGGAAGCAGAACTATGCAATGTCAGGTCTGTGTGTTTCTTTTGAGAACCAATAACTTTCTGTTGCTAAATGATCAGCATCAGAATAAAGGACAATGGCCAAAGAAACTCTTAAGTACAACACATTGCCTAACACATGATAGGCCCCTAATAATAGTCTGCTGAGTCACTTAATGAATGAACAAGTGAATGAAATAAGGCAGGAAAGGAGGGCATCTGCTATGCATAGAAATGCTGTGTCTGGCTGGAATGTTTTTGGTGCGATAATTGCTTTAAACTAAAATGCAATGCATGGTGAGTTACAAAGATCAATCTATGCCTTTTTGAGTTAACCATGTTTCCCTTAAAAATATCATTGTGAAAGATTAAAACCCATATGCACGGCAAACCACTTAGATAGCCAGCGTGGTTCTCCTTTCATGTCAGAATAATTCAAGCAAATGTTGGGCTGCCGAGATAAGAGCCACTCCAGGAATTTGAGGAGATAGTAAGTTTTATACAATCTCAATAGGAAAATAATGGAGAGTGATAGTTGAGTTTGAACACTTGCTACTGGGGAGGAGTCGAGGAAAACCATGCCACAATATTAGAATATTAACACATTTAGTTAAAAAAAAAAACAAGAAGTAACCAAAGGGAAAAACGAAAGAGGAACAGTCTTGGAGAAGTGGAGTTGATCTGAATTTGCATCAGGTGAAATGTGTGTTGTGTACTGTATTTGACTACAATACCAGTAAGCTGAACTAATCTATGTTATTTTACAAGGCCACACATACCATTTGGTACATGCACATCTGTGTATAAAACTTGATATGAATTAGAGAAAGTTTTGGTGGCTTAAATCTCATCCAAGAGAAACAATAAAAATAAAATTGATAGAGACTAAAGAAGACTCTTCCAAGGAAAGTAAGATATTTTCCCTGGAGGCATTTGCAATAAAAATGAGCAAAGAAATGAGGAAGAGAAGAAATTCCTTGCTGGCTGGTTAACAAAACCCAGTCTTTTCTTTCTTTCATTTCTATAATGCAGTGAACAGAGGATAGGGGGGATCAAGAGATTGTTGAACCCAAACACAACCCTGGATAATGCAGTTATTAAATAAATAACACTCCACATCTCCAAACAATTCAGTCAAAGCACCAGGAAAACCACCTGAGGTAAGCTTCTCTGGTAAGGATAACTCTCTCCTTTACAATTCATACAATTTTGTTAATACCACCATGACACTTAAGTTTACTTTATCATATAAAATCTGTATAATGAAGAACACAGCACTTGTCTCACAGATATCCAGACTGCTGCCTTTAATAAAGAACATGTCTGACACACACTAGGGCTTAATCAGTGACAGGGGTCTTTATTATGGTGATGCTCCATATAATTACACTGTTACTATCATTTCTTTTATTAACTCCTCTCTTCCAGCTTGCAAACTGAGAACAAGGCAGTGTTTCTCATCTTTGCATGCCTTGTAACCCAGAACTTGCCCTTCACAGGCATTTGATGAATTTCATGCTAACTGAAACTTTCTAGGTTTATTACAGAGATTCAACTATTTGTACCTCAAAGAGAAAATAATTATCATCTGCTATCATACTTGTGGAAGGCACGTGCTCCTTCTAAAAGTAGCTGCCACTGCTTGAACTACAACTTTCCTATGATGTTTGTTCTCTTTGGGATGCTGGGAGAAGGCTCTGAGATGAAGTTAATATCAAATAGGCAGCGTTACTAAGTCTCAACCAATAGGAAAAGAACATTAAAAGACCATAGCAGATAGTACATGCTAACCTTTTATACATTAGGTACTATTTTAAACCACTTGATATGTTATATATTACTCTCAAGAATTTATAAATGCATATAATAGTTTTTTCTATTTTACAATAAGGAAACTGAAGTTAGAGAAATTAATAATCTTCCCCCAAATTGCATCAATAGTAAACAATGGTATCAGGACTTGAACCCAGGTCTGCTAGACTCCCAAGTTTGAACACTTACCCACCTGCTATGAAATATGAAGTTTTAGCAACATGCTGAGTTCCCAGTTCATTTAGAGGTCACAGCCTTACCTACAGCAGTATGTGCTATGACCTATCTTCAACATGTCCAACACAGCATAAAATGATTTATTTCCCTCCCTTCCTCTCAACCCTATATCCCCCCACTGCCAATCTGCCACAGTACCTGAGAATCCAGGTACTGGCATCCCCCTTAATGCACTCTGTAGGTTATGTTCATGTCAAGTAATGTGAAATAGTTGCCGAGTTTAGCAACATATTCACAGGGACCATTTACTTAATCCATTACCAACCTACTGCCTGAGAAGTCTCAGCTGAAGGGTCATGTGAAAACAGAGTTGACTGACAGAAAGAGGGTGGAAGAGTATAATATCCAGAAAGCAATCCCAGTCAGAAGCAGCAGCCCTCGCAGCAGTAATACTGTCCTACTTCACGGCAGCAAGAAACTTCTCAATCACCCACATCCTGCTCCCATTAAACTACACCTCTAAGGACCCCAAAGGACAAAGTGATAGGATATTTGAAAGGAACATGCCTATTGGCCAAGCATAAAATTCTGCAGAAAAAGCAAGAATGTTTGGAGTACACAGCCATAAATGCTCCTCAACAAACATTTACTGAGTGAATGAATAATGGGGCCATAGATCAGTCATGGGGAAGGAAGGCTGACAACCATGAACCATGGTGACAGTCAACATCAGAGTGCCCACCACTCTCTTTTGCTTGAATCTCTCCCATTAAATAGAAAAATTATAGGAATATACCTGAGGTTGGAATCAACTTCACATCTCTCTAAACTTCATTTGAAAAACCTTGGGAATCCAAGAGAAGCTGAAGTCCCCTATCAAAGCAGGGCCCACTAGGTCCAATCTAACTTCCCAAATACTTATATTTTTTAATTATGTGCTTTTCAATGACATGCAAGCACCTAAAGATGTAAGTCCAGCTCTAAACTAAGATACTATGACGACTAAGCATGAAAATAACACACGGCTATGCCAAATACAGAGTAATAGGCTTGAGTAAACAAATTCTCCAGTAAAAAATCAAAACAAAAAGCCCTACACATCTAAAAGTTCCCACAAAGCTTCATGGTACTAAACAATAAAAAACTTCCTTGAGTATCTCTAGCCTTCCCTCATAACAGACCTTACCCTAGACCTTGGCTTCTCTGATGTTTAGTAGAACCCACAACCAGCTCTGGTCATAATGAGCTCCATCATATACCTTGCTTGCACAACTTCTTTGAATAAAACTTTTCAAAATGATAACAAGAGTACTGGCATGATCTCGAAAATGCCAACCAAATTTTGTGATTCTCAGGTGGCATTCTAGAAATAATTTTTGGAGAAAAGTCATGAACAATAGTCACAGTTAAGAAGTGAGAAACAGCTGCCCTCCATGTTGAAGATGAGAAAATGAACAAGTCTCCATGAAGGCCTTCTACACATTGTTCCTTTAGATGATAAAGAAGAGAAACTGCCATTTATCTACCTGACATATTGCCAGTTTTCAAAGTAATGGGTAAAAACAATCAAAACCTTGACTATCTTCATATTGCTCAGACAAGGCACAAAAACTCTGTCTGTATGCTCTAAATTCAGAAAATCACTTCATTTCTTAAGTAAATATATACCATAAATGTACAGATATCTTAAGAATGCCCTGTAGCTAAAGAAAGTCACGTCATTGCCTGCTCATTTTGCTTAATTTGCTAGTCTCCCAGCAACTCTGTGCTAAAACTTTCATCCCATTTCAGATCCTTAGATCCTAGAATAAGAAAACAGTCCAGAGCTCTGGAAACTCTCCACCTCCAGCAGCCAGCAGTTCACTGAGCCACCGTGGTCTCCAGATGGAGTCACTTCCCAGGGTGTATTCCTCGTAATATGCATGTTACACGCATTTCACTTATCTTCTCCAAGCTACATTCCAGTAACTAAGCTTCATAAGCTTCTTCTGAATTGTTTATTTTGTTTTAAACCTCCATCAGCTGTTGGGATGGTTTGCAAAATTCTTTTTCTTTTTGGTTACACAGGATTGATGAGCATTACCGGGACTTTTGGTGGACTCCCTGATATTTAAAATTCCTACTGCTTGGATTAAAAGAAATAATGCCAGTGAAAGCTTTATGTAAACTGTAAAGTCCTGGTCAAATGTAGCATGCTGCAGTAATATTAACCACCATAGCAATAACTACAATTCAGTGTAATGTGGGCTTTAAAATACTGATAGCCATTTGGGCCTTGTCCTTCTTTGCTCCAACTCAGGGCCCACACTGGTGCCGAACACAGGGGAGCCTCTCAAGAAAGTTTTCTTTGGCTGAATAAATGAATGACTTTGAAACATCACATATTTTTCCAAATTAATGTCCACGGGCAAAACGAAGCTAAGCATGACAATTCAGATAATGAAAATACTCTGCCCAAACTACTGATGTACTAGCATAAATACTACAGAATAAGTTCTTCCAAAGATAATTCCTTTGCTAATGGCATCTGGCCCTTGCAGTCAATACTGGGGAGAAGGAGGAGTACAGTCTGGGGCAGGAATTTCTGTTAGTCCTGAAGATTTTTATTAATTCACAATGGCTTAGAGGCAGCTGTCATCCCAGACAAGCTAAGGGGGCATGATTTTGAAGGTTTTTAAAATGAAAAAACACAAAAGCAGCAAAGGTTATCCCAGCAGTGAGCATTCTAAACTCAGGCTTATTTCCAGGGTCGCGTCTTTCTAGGGCATGGAATGTCCAACCATGGAAATGACCAGCCTTCTGTGGGAGGAGGGAACAAGCCTTGGAGTGTGAGAAGCACCTGAGGAAGAAGTACTATTATGAAATGAATTATTTTGGAAAATGCTTTTGCAAGCCTGTGCAGAAATAGTCCCGGTCATTAAAGAGGTGCTCTATTTTAGGTACATATGTGAGTAAAAAGGTGGGGGATGGAAACAGAAAGGAATATGGAACTGGGGCCTCATGTATCCAACTCAACAGAAGCAGTGAGAATAAGAAGGGAAACTCTGGAGCGGCTGTTTATTCAGGAAAGCAAACGCTGGCACTGAATTTAACCCTAAAAGACAAGGATAACCTAAGAGCACTTTCCGAAAGGGTGGGTGGGAGGTCTAGAGGAGGGAAGGAAGATGGCCTGCTACCCGGGCGGTCCGCAGGGCTCCGGCGGCGGGAGGGCCCCTGCACCAGTGGCCGCTAAGCTCTAGAAAATATCGTATTTCTGCCCATCAATCAGCATTAGGCTGCTCTAGGGGCTGAGCTTTCGGCACAGGCAGTTGTCAGTAGCAACGCAGCACACACTGGTCGCTCCCGGCGAGCTGCGGCACAGCAGCGAGGGAGGGATGGCCAAGGCTAGAGGCCCTGCGCTGGGTAGACAAGGGCAGGGACCCACTAGTCCCTGGGGTGGGGGGAGCGGCAGGGCCAGGTGGAAACAGGCCGCGGATCCCTGGGGCTGGGGGCTGGGGTGGGAGGGTTCTGGTGTCATGGCAATGTCCGTGCCAAGTTCAGCGGCCTCCCAGTCTTCTGGAGGTGTCTCGCTTTGCTGGCACCTGGAAATCGGACTCAAAGCCACGGGACAGGAGAAGCGCTGGACCTGAGTTTGGGTACGTGGCGATACTCAAGATACACCGCCACCCCTGCTCCCTTCAGGAGTCTGGAGATTGCCAACGAGGAATTGTCTACACGTGTGCGTGCTTTCATTCGCACTTGAAGCACAAAAGCGAGGCCCACAGGTGGAGAGGAGGTAGCGCGTGTGTCGGGCGGTGCTCAGACGGCGTGGGGGCGGGGAGCCGGGTGAGCGTGCACACCGGTTCCCACCAGCCGTCCCGGCCGCAGCGCGGTGCGAGTGGAAGAGCGACCCGCACCTCGCACCACCTCTCCGAACTTCTCCCCCTGCCGTTGGGATCCGGTAAGGTAGAAAGGAAGGGCGACTGTGAGAGAGGGCAGCAGAGGGCAGAGAGGGACCGAGGAGCCACCTTGGGAGGACAGAAGCAGGGCGTTTACAGGGACCAGTGGGAGCAATGGGGCTCCCAGGCCAGAGAGGCGGGCGGCCGCGCGCTGGGGGCGCGCCTGGGAGAGGAGCGGGCTGGCGTCTCCTTACCTGGCCTGTGGAGGAGCATTTTGCTGCGGGTCGGGAGCGGGGTGGGCGCAACCCCCCCGAGGCAGACCCTGCAGTGCTGTCACTTCGGCAGCATCAAGGCGCTGGCCGCAGAGCCCGGAGTTGACAAACTTGCCATGTCCGGAGCGCGCGGAGGTAGCCGGAGCCAGGGGCGCTCCACAGCGCACGGCGCAGGGCAGCCGGACCGGCGCGCTCCCTCGCGCTGCGCCGCTTTGTTACGCTCCTCTGGTCTCCCTGCGCCTAGCTCCCGGGGTCTCCACGCCCTCTCGGCAGTGGGACGTTTCACCGGCGATCTGGGAGGCCGCACGAGTCCGCGTGCTACTTCCCTCCCGGAGGCGCCGGGTACAGAGCAGCCCAGGAGCGCCCGGCGGGACTGCGCAGTGCGCTCCTACCAGGCAGCTCCGGCCCCTGGATTCCCGCCTCCCACCTTCTCCCCCTCCCCGCCCCTCCGCGGCACCCCCATCCGAAGCTGCCTAGGATCGGGCGTCAAATCCAGCCCATCTGCTGCAATCATAATCAGTCTCAAACGAACGGTTCTGACAAATCTCCGCCTGGAGCCCGAGCTGGGGAAGCCGGTGGGTGAGGGGCGGGAGGGGAGGAGGGAGCGAGGGGCGACAGAGACCGGGCGCTGGGAGGAGGGGTGCCTAGAGGCTCCTATTGTCTACCCCAAACAGAGGAACTGAAAGGGGATATGGGACCCCCAAAGGGAAAAAGTGCTTTCCTTTCCCAGTTCCTAGTAAAAACCAATCCCCTGGCAGGCCCCGACACACCCCACCCCCATCCCAAACTGAGCTTGATGAGCCTGGGTGGAACGAATTTCTGCTAATGAACTAAACAAACAGGTCCTGTAATCTTATCATCAGGCTAACCCAGACACTGGCAAGATGTACAAAGTATTGTGATTGGCAGGTAAGAGCTGGAACTAACAGTCATTTGGAGTCAGAAGTTGGTTCCCAAGTACATTTGGGAATAAAGCTTATGGGGAGAGAACTGGTTTGTAATTGGCGAAGCAGCTCAGGCCCTTTGCCTCCTGTTGGCATTTTGGGAGATAAAAGGGAAATCTGCTTTAAGCAAGAAAATGCTGAACTCAGTATAGCCCTATTTGTGTTCAAAGAATTCTCAGAATATATTTCCCCCACTTTCTCTTGGAAATACTCTTTTTAAGACATGTTATTAAAAAATGTCTTCTAAAACTGATTATTTTTTTCCAAACTAGTTTCTTCCGCAGATGAAATAAGGTGCTCCTGTGAATAAATATAGTCTATTTTCATATGCCATTTCAATATAACCACACATATTTCTATTGGTGATAGGCTTAAAAGGACTATGGCAAAAGTGTTTTCTTTTTTAATAGAAATAGCAGTTGTCCTAGATATACATAAACAAGTCTTAAAGCATAAAGAATACAACCAATGGGATTATGCCTGTTTTGTTGATCTTCTCAAGTGCTGAGAAATGTCCACTTACCTTGAATGACAGTATGTGTTGAGGAAATAATATGTTGGCTAAACAAATCACCAGTTGAAAAGTTGAAGGGAGAATTTTTTGAGCCATTTATTCAGATAGAAATAATACCTTGGCAAAAATATATTTTATGGTGAAAATTGACTTGAGTTTTAAATTAGTGTTCATTCATTTGCTTTATGTTATATATAGTTGAAAAATGTGGGCAAGCCACATTAAGCACCCACTTACCTAGGCAAAAACTGTGTCTTCCTCTTATTTTATAGCCTAGTGGTGCTTATGACAGCACTGTGCAGCTATGAGCATTCCATAAATACTTACGTTTGAAGTTCTGATTTACAGGTCAGGATTAAAATCGTATGTATCATTGTGGCTTGATAGCAGAAGGAAAATGAGGTTCAAGTGTTAGTTCCTCCAGTAAGTAAATAATGAGGACAACTAGCTGATCAGATTTTAAGATATTATTATTAATATTTGGACAACTAGCTAATCAGATTTTAAGATATTATTAATATTTAAAAGTTAATGGATTGCCACTGTCATTTTGTTTAATGTGTGTATTAAGTTTATAAATTTTGTTAAAACATTGATCAACATGGTGCCAAGAAATAAATATTTCAAAAAGGTTGCTCTCCACCAGAATGAGGTACCATGCTGGTGACTGACTTAAGTAACAGTACCCAGGACAGTGATGGCTTTCAGGGAGAGAAGAGCTGAGCTGAGCTTCAAACACTGGGTGCAGGCAGTGTCTGTGTTCTGCTGCATTCTTTTCCCAAGTTGGTAGTTTCATTTGCATCAGGGCCAAGTGGTAGGCTAAATGGATGGCCCAGTTCATCAAGACCTTGGTTCTAACTTCAAAATACATCCTATCTGATAATCTCAATTATTAAGTGTCCACAATGTGTCAGTACTAGAATATATGAGTGCAAAGACAAAACATTTTGGCCTTGTGGAACTTACATTCTGGAGTGGAAGACAGACATTAGAAAAACATACATAAGGAAATCATATTCTCTAGTAGAAAGTAATCAATGATGTGAAGAAAAACTAAGCCAGGAGGGCTGTGTGGTATTCAAGTTTAAGTAGAGTGCTCAAGCGCAGGTCTCACTGCGAATGCTAAATCTGAGTAAATGATTAAAGGAGGTGAAGGGGCAGCCCAGCCATGTAAGTATCTGAGGGAAGGTGGTCCCAGGAAGCAGAAAGAGCAAAGGCGGTGGTTCCTAGAGATGATTGTGTCTGGTGAGGTCTAGGAAGGAGAGTGAAGGGAGAGGTTTTAATGGGGACAGTCTGAGAGGACAATCACTGGGTGGGACCTATCAGGCCAATTTAAGGACAAGGTTTTACCCTAAGTGATATGGAAGGACGTGGACACAGTGTTTTGAATAGAGGCGTTCCATGATGTGACTATTGAGTGGGTCACTCTGGCTACCATCTTGTCAATTATGTGGGAGAACAGGGGGAGGTCTTTATTAGGTTATTCCAAGAATCAAGGTGAGAAAGGATGGTTTGGACAGGACTATAGCAAAAAGGATGAGAATTGGTGGCAATTTGGGACTGTTTTGAACTTAAAGCCAACAATGTTTATTCAGGACAGGGGGGTTGGGAAAAAAGGAAGGGGTAATGAAAGTTCCAAGTGTTTGGCCTTCACAGCCAAAAGAATGGAGTTGCTATTTATTAAAATGGGGAAAACTATGAGTAGAACAAATTTTGGTGAAGAATCAAGGGCTCTTTTTTATATGTAACAACTGGGATGCCTTTTAAGTTCAATTTTAAAAATAATTTACATAGAACTCTTAGAATACTTCCTGCCTTTTGTGGTGGTTGTGTTAGTGGGGGTTCATGTGGGCAATTGTTACTGTTTTTATGGATGTTTGCCAACCAAAATGAGATACTGAGTAGGCCATTGAATATATAGTCAAGTGTGTGCTCAGGCACACATCCAAGGTGGCGATGTACGTTTAAAAACTGTGTAAAGTATAGATGTTTAAATTAAATCCATTGGATTGATGGGATATTGAGCTGTGAGTACAGTTAAAAAAGAGAAGACTTGGGAGGACTGAATCCTGAAAGGCATTCTGACTTCAAAAAGTCAAAGAAAGTGAAAAGAACCAGGTAAGGAGACTGACATAAGTGGCAGCCAGTGAGGGACAAGGCAGACCACAGAGTGTGCTCCCCCAGGAACCTAGTGAGGTAGATATTTCAAGGAGGAGGGAGTGATCTGCTCTTCTCAGTCTCATGATAGGATTGTTACCATAGGAAATCTAAAACATACAAAAACTTATGAGAGTTTATCAAGGATACTGGACAACTTAATTGTTTGTTTACAGTACAACATCCAGAGTGTCCTAGTATCTAACTAAGGATCAGGCACATAAAAGGTATTCAAATGGTGCTGACTCAAGTAATCAATCAATGAAGGGATTAAATCCCTTTTGCTTCAATTTACAATCTGTGGATGATTTTGAAGGGGTCTTCTATTCTCAAATTCAAGAAATATTAATGTAGGACAAGGTTTCTGAGAGGGAGTAGACCTGAGAAACATTATTAATGTTTCTCTTTTATTAATGCCAGTGTCAATGGACAAAAGACTTCTAATCCGTAAGTCTCATATGGGACATTTTTTCAGACCATGTTCAATAACATTTAAATTAGTAACAAAGAAATGACTCACATACATATAGAAGTTAAAAAATACACTTCTATAAGTAATCTGACAACTTAAGACAACAACCCAATTTAAATGAGCAACCAACTTAAATATATACCTTATCAAAGAAAATATAGAATGGAAAATAAATGCATAAAAGGATGCTCATCAGTCATTGGAGGAAAGCAACTTAAAATCACAATGAGATATCCTCATACTCACTAGAATTAACAAAATTAAAAAGACTAACAATCTCAAGTGTTGACAGAATACAGAGCAACTTTAATTCTCATACATTAGTGGTAGAAATGCCAATTAGTGCATCAAATTTGGAAAACCAATTCTCAGTTTCTCATAAAGTTAAACATACACTTAGAAGACCATTGAGCAATCCCACATGTATCTCCTGGGTAGTTACCCAAGTGAAAACATATTGACACAAAGACTTGCACACAAATATTTATAGCAGATTTATTCATAATATCCACAAACTGGAAACCACCTGTATTTCCATCAACTTGTAAATAGATAAACAACCTGTGGCAGATCCACCCATACCATGAAATACTACTCAGCAATAAAAAGGAACCAATTATTGATAAATGTAATGATATGGAATGAATCTCATTTATGGTATTATGCTAAGTGAAATATCATACTTTATGACTAGCTTTTGTTTCATTCTATTCAATTCTAAAATACATTAAGGACAAAAAGCAGATATCAGTTGTTTCTGGTGCTATGGACGGAGAGGGCATTGACTACAAAAAGGCACAAGGGATGTATTTTGCATATGGGAAATATACCATATCATGCCTGTTTGGTGGTTACAAAACTGTATTTTGTCAAACTCACCAAATTGTACACTTAAAAATTGGTGAATTATATGTAAGTTAAGTCTTAATAAAAAAAAGATTTTTGAAAGAGTAAATAATTTAATGTGTCTTTTGGTAGGGGGATTAATAGCACTTTCCCATTTGAGAAGAGGAAGCTTACCTAAGTATCACCGGTTTGTAATCCCCAGTGAAATACCTGATCCAAATAAGAATCACCAATAGATGCTAACGCCAAATGGTAAAAGATTGATGGGAAATAGAATATTCATACAATACCAAATATCACCTTCTGATTTTTTGCTAATTGCCAAGGGAAAATATTATATCTTACAAGGGGAGAGAACATCTGACCTGTTCCTCCTTATATGATGCTATGTGAGATGTGCATAGTACCACCTATGAAGTGTTCTTGCAAAAACCATGCTGAACCTGATTCTTAGCAAGGCTTTTGATATGATGTACAGCTTACAAGAAATATGGAAGATAGAGGATCAGATAGATGATACCACAAGGAAATAAGGCAAATGCAGACTATGGGATGACCTGGAGCTCTTCAAAAAGTCAGTGTCTGTGGGTAGATCATCCACAGATCTCCTATTGGATAAGAGAATTTTTATTGATTTTGCTAAGGTTGAAATGATGCTGTGGTTATAAAGAGGTCCTTATATTAAAAAGGCCCATGCTAATAAAGTATTTAGGGTTGAAGTAAAATGGTGTTTACTACTCCCTTAAAAAAAATGTATGAAACAAAAATACCAACATTTGCTGATGCAAGGTTGTGAATAAATACGTGTTTTATTGCCCTCATCTTTTGATTTTTCTATAACTAATGATACAACAGAGATTTAAAATAATAGGACTACTGCACTATTAGCAACTTTAGAGCAGTAAATGTGAAAACATAGGTAAAATGATCAATGTTCTAAAATATAAAATGTAAACTTTTACTAAAACTCAAAAACCAACAGAATCTTACTTAAATAAATCAATAGTTGAAAAAAAATTTACCCTGAATAACCAATAGGCCCAGATATTTTAGACATCTTTATTGAGTTATAATTCACATATCATAAAATTCACCCACTTAAACTATACAGTTTGTTTTTAGTATGTGGTGGGTATTATAAATAATGCTGCTGAAAATATTCACATACAAGTTTTTGTGTGGAGGTATGTTTTCATTTCTCCTGCAAATATATCTAGAAATAGAATTTCTGGGCACTATGAATACTCTAACACTTTGAGGAACTGCCGAATTGTTTTCTAAAGGAAGTGCACTATTTTACATTTCCACTAGCATTTATTATTATTTATTATAGCCATTCTCATGGGTATAAAGTGCTCTCTTATTGTGATTTTGATTTGCATTTTCCTAATGGCTGATGATCTTTTAACTGGTATCTTTTCATGCACTTATTGGCCATTTGTTTACCTTTGAGGAAGTTTGTTTTTAATTCTTACGCTCATTTTTAAATAGGGTTATTTATCTTTTTATTGTTGAGTTGTGGGCTGAGATGTTCTTTAAGGCAATTTTTACAAAACCCTAATATCCACATCTTACAGAAAGAGTTCTAGGTAATAGAAAAAGATGAAGAGAAGAGAAAGAGGACTAGAAGGTGGAGAAGAAAGACAGGAAGATAAGGAGAAGACTTACGAGTCATCTAGAATGACTTTAATACTAAAATTAAACAGATCATATGGGAAAGGAAAATTAATGCAGTTTCAAAAATCCTAAATCAAACTGAATCCATCAATGTGAAAAATAGTAGCAGTAGCAATAATAATGGTAATAATCATATGGCATGATCAAGTAAGATTTATCCTGTAATGCAAAGGTGATTCGGCTCTAGAAAAATCTATTGATTGCCAATAAAAATATTTTTAGAAGATTAAAAAATAAGATACAGCCATTTCAATAGATGTAGAAAACTTCAATAACATTCAACATGTCATGATTTTTTTAAAAATAACAAACGTCTTTCACAAACTAGGAATAGATGGGAACTTATTTAAGTTGGTAAAAGGTATCTACCAAAAAATCTATAGCACACACCATACTAAGTAGTGAAATTTAAGCACATTTCCTGTAAATTTTTGCTCTAGTCAATGTTCAGTAGAAATGTTAAAATTCTGTTTAACATTTTCTAGAAGGTCTTATTTAGAGCAATGATATAAAGAAAAGAAAAAGTGTCAGAACCAGGAAATAATGAACAAAACCATCATTATTCATACTTAACATTATTATCTCCATAGAAAATTGTAGATAACCTGGAGGCAAATCATCAGGTATATTGAGAGTAGCATGTTAATTAAATAAAATAACAACATACTAAAACAGATAGTGTCCCTAGCCTAAATGCCAAATTATTTAAAATGTAACATATTTAGAATATTTCATTTAAAATAGTAAAAAAAAAAAATAGGTACAGAGGAATGAGTATAAAGATGAATAAAAACATTTTTATATAGAGTACTTTGTTGATTGGCATAAAAGAACTAAAATTAGCAAAACATAGTAGTAGATTAAAAGACTCAGTATCCTAACTTAATCTTTAAATATGAAACATCATCAAAATCCCAGCAGGTTTAAACACTAAACATTGCCAATTAATCCTTGAAATTCTTATAAAAGAGAAAAGGCCCCAAAATAACTAATTTTTAAGGAGGGTGACTCCACTAACATCCAAAAAAGGGCCAGGCACCTTAGTATAACAGGCAATTAAACAGGTAAGTGAGATAAATAAATACATCAGTGGAATAGAAAGAGAACCTAGAAATAGACCCACATATATGGAATTGGGGTGTGTGACAGAAATGACATCATTAATTAGTGGGGAAAGGATTGACTATTGAGACAATGACATCAGGTCAACTTTATACTTGAAAGATGGTGGGTATGTGGAACAACAGGAACTCTCACAAATTATGGGAATGCCAAATGGAGAGCCAGTTTGGGCAGCAGGCTCTTACAAATATAAACATACTCTTACCGTACGATTCAGCAGTTGTGCTCCTTGGTATTTACCCAGAAGAGCTGAAAATGTACATCCAAATAAAAACCTGTGCATGGATGTTTAGAGCAGCTTTATTCATAATTTCCAAAACTTGGAAGCAACCAAGATGTCCCTCAGTAGGTGAATGAATAAATATACAATGGTACATCCAGACAATGGAATATTGTTCAGAATTAAAAAGAAATGATCAAGCCATGAAAAAACATGGAGGAATCTTAGATGCATATTATCAAGTGGAAGAAGTCGATCAAAGGCAACAGACTGTGTGATTATAACTATATGACATTTGGGAAAAGGCAAAACTGTGGAAACAGTACAAAGATCAATGGTGCCCAGGAGTGAGGGGAGAGGGAAAGATCAATAGGCAAGCACAGAGTTGTTTTAGGGTAGTGAAAATACTCAGCACAGTATTATAATTACATATATTTCATTATAAGTTTGTCCAAAACCATAGAATGTACACACCATCAAGGGTGAGCTCTAAAGTGAACTATGGACTTGGGATGATTATTATGTGTCAACACAGGCTCATCCCTGGTAAAAATGTACCATTATGGTGACTGCATGTTGGTAATGGGGGAGGCTCTGCCTGTGTAGAGGCAGAAGGATTATGGGAAATTTCTGTACTTCCTCTCAGTTTTATTGTAAACCTAAAACTCCTCTTAAAAAAAAAAGACTAAATGTGAAAAGCAAATCTATAAAACTTTGTGAAGAATGCATTGGAGAATACTTTTATATCATCAGGCTGAGAAGTATAATGAAGTATTTCATGATATTAAATATATGAGAAAAGTATTTCATGATATTAAATTCTATGAGAAAAGAAAACGCCATAAAGAAAATGAAAAGTCAAGGCACAGACTAGAGGAATCTTTTTGAAACATATAT
Source organism: Manis pentadactyla (assembly GCF_030020395.1). Taxonomy (NCBI): domain Eukaryota; kingdom Metazoa; phylum Chordata; class Mammalia; order Pholidota; family Manidae; genus Manis; species Manis pentadactyla. The sequence continues at coordinate 36,975,868 of NC_080026.1, read as the reverse complement.
ATCTTAATAAGAATCAATTTTGTAAATCTGTAAATTTGTAAAGAACAGCACATGAGTAGGAAACATTTTTTAAAAAGGGACAGTATATGAATGGGCAATTCAGAGAAGATAATTAAATGGCAATAGATATATTAAAGTGCTCAATCTCATTACTAAGGAAACAAAACAACAATGAGATACTAACTCGTGCTTATTATAATAGCAAAAAGTAATCATTCTGATTACCATATGCATTGGAGAGTAAGTGTGGAAACAGGACCTCTCACACATCTCATACAGAAACAGTATAGACCTATGTAGTAAAGTTGAAGGCACTCATGCCCTAAGACACAGCAGCCCTGCCCAGATATATGTACCTGCTCAAGGGAAAGTCTCACACACATGCAAGCACACAGGAAACAGAAAAATCCATTATATACTAAGTCTCAAAGTAAACGTAAGTTCCACAAAGTACAAATATTGTAAGCACTTGCCGATAACATTGCACTAAAACTAAATCATCAACTACATTAAAAAACTAAATGCAAAACGAAATCATCAACTACATTAAAAAACTAAATGCCCTGCCTTCTGTAACTGGAACACTGACTTTTAAGCAAGTCTTAAATGAGAGAATTTAAACTAAAATGTAAAAATTCCTAGAAAATGATAGTGAAAACAACTGGATGCATTTAAAGCAGTGGTCACAAAAAAAAATAATAGTCCCTAAACACAGTTAACAATAAAAATGTTAAAGTATAAATAAATCTAAATTCTCAGCTCAGAAGACAAAAAAAGGAAAATTAACCAAAGAAAGCACAGGAAAAGACAAGGATAAGAGCAAAATGTAATGAAATAGAGAACAAGAAAGCAATAAGCCTAGTTAAGAAATTAAAATCTAGCTTATTTCTTTTAAATAGAACACTACATAACTTGATATTTACAAAAAAAAAAAAAAGGTGGATGGAGAGAAGAAAGCACAAATATACAAGATATATGACAAACAGGAAATAACCACTGAAACAGAAAAAAAGTGCTTTTTAAGTATAAGAGACTACTTTACAGATTTTGTGTCTATGCAAATAAATTTAAAAATATGGATAAAATGGAATAATTCTTTGAAAAAGGTGTTTATGAGAACTTGATCTATTAGAGACAGAAATTTTAATCAAACCAATGTTTCTAGAAGAAAAATTGGGTAATAGATCTGCTATCCCAATAAAAAAAACTACATGCTCATAAGATTCCCTGGAGAATCATAAAAAAATCCCTAAGATCAGACCATTCCAATGTTCTGTATTTTTTCTAAAATGTGAAAAATTAAGGAAAATATCCTAATTATTTTTATAAATCAAGTATAACATTGACAGTAGTTATAGACTGAATGTTTTCATTCATAACAAATTCGTATGTTGAAACTCTATCCAGCAATGTGATGGTATTAGGAGGTGAGGCCTTTGGGAGGTAATTAGTGTTAGATGAGGTCATGAGGGTGAGCTGTCATTAATGGAACTGGTGTGCCGGGAAGAGTCCTCCCTCAGCTCTCACTGTATGAGGATACAAAAGCATAAGGATACAAGCAGTCAGCTGTCTGCAGCTCAGAAGTGGGCCCTCACCAGAACTCAACCATGCTGGCACCCTGGTTTTGGACTTTTAGCTTCCAGAACTTTTAGAAATTAATTTCTGTCCTTGATAAGCCACCCAGTTTATGGTATTTTGCTATAGCAGCCAGAACTAAGAAAACACTTTAACCTTATAAAGGCAGTTTAAAAATATTATAGACCAGTGTACTCTACATCAATGCAAAAAAACTAAATAAAATATAAGCAAAACAATGTGAACTGCATTAAAAATATATACCATGATCAAAGGCCACTTGCATTTGGCTTAATGTTAATCAATCATTAATATACCACATTATTAAATCAAATGAGAAAAATTTCTTAAGTCTCTTCACAGATATTTTAAAAGCCTTTGATAAAATTTAACACCCTCCCTGATCAAAACTCAGGAATACAGAAACTGATGCATATTTTGTTAACATGGTAAACTACACACACATATGCCCAGTACTAACACCAGTTTATCCCAATAGAACAATATTTGAGGCACTTCTAGTAAAATCAGGAATAAGGTAAGGATGCCACTCTTTTCCACTACTATTCAACATTATATTATATCAATGCAATTTTGAGGTAAGTCAATTAGAGGCCTAAAAATTGGGGAAAAGAAGTAAAAATGGTATTTTCTGATGGCATGGCTGTATGTCTGGAAAATTATGTGAATCAACAATAAAATTAGCTCCAATGATAATTCAGATTCAGAAAAGACATACAGAAATCAGCCACCTTCACATATATTAATAACTTATTAGAGGATATACTGTAATAGAAAGCCTCATTTGTATTACTAACTAAGAAGATACAATACTTAAGGAAAATCTTAAAAAGAAATGTATAAAATCTATATGAGGAAAACTTCAAATCTCAAAGTCACAAAAACAAACTTGAAAAATAGACTTTCACTGTTCTATGATACAATGACTGCATATTAAAATGTGAGTTCTAAGTTACTTTATAAAGGGTAACACAATTTCAATAAAAATACCAACAATTCTTTTGGAGCTAAACAATAACACCAAAGTTCATGTGAAAAAACTTGCAAGAACAGACAGGAAATCACTGAAAAACAAAAGTCATAAAGAGAAAAGGAGTTCTTCCATACAGTAAACACACTATAAAGCTGCTCTTCTAAAAACAGTGTGGTGCATGAATACACAGAGTAAGAATAAATTCCAAACTCCAGAAATGGTCCAACATACATATGAAAGTACACTTACAATTAAGATGGCCTTTCAAATCACTGAGTCAACAATGGGCTTTTTTCTTTTTTTAATAAACAATGCTGGGACTTGTTGGCCATTTGACCAAAATGAACATTAAATTCATACTTCAAACCATTCAGAAGCATAAACTCCAAACAGATTAGGAATCTGCATGTAAAAAAATGAGACCATCAAGTACAAAAGAAAAAAACCACAGGTGAAATTCTCTATAACCCAGATAAAAGGAATGGTTACCTCATTCCTTTGACTCAAGCTCCAGGTGCAGTAAAAGATTAATAAATCTTACTACCTAAAAATTGTTAAATAGCATGACATACTAGTTTTCTATGGTTGTTCGAAGAAACTATCACAGATTTAGTGGCTTAAAACTACACAGATTACTACCTTACAGTTTGTAGGTCAGAATTCCAACTGGCCTTACTGGTCTGAAATCAAAGTGTCAGGAGGGCCACAATGCTTTTTGGAGGCCCTAGAGAGAATCCCATTCCCCTTTTCTAGCTTCTTAGACACTGTCCACATTCCTTGGCTTATGGCCCCTTCCTACATCTTCAAAGCCAGCAATGCTGTTGCTCTCTGATATTTTTATCTGTTCATATCTCCCTCTAACCAAGACCAAGAATGATTCTTAGCTATTAAGGACCCTTGTGATTATGTTGGGCCCACCTGATTAGTCCAGGAATATGCTCTCCATCTGATGGTCCTCCTGCAGAGTACCTTTTGCCACGTAAGGTAACATATTTATATGTCTGAGAATTAGGACATGGATGTCTTTGGAGACCATTATTCTGCCTACCACACATAGCAAAACACACACACATAATCGAAAGTCTACTGATACTGCTGGGAGAAAGTATCTTTACTATATCTTATATAAAAGTTAATATTTCCAATATGCAAAAATCTCTTAAAATGAAAGGAAAATCTTAGTAGAAAAAACTGGCAAAAGTCGTATACAGACAATTCACAAAATGATATGAAAGTGGCCCTTGAATACATAAAAAGATGTTCAAGCTCACTCCTAACCAGAGAGATGCAAATTAAAATTACACCAAAATCCATCTATCTGACTGGAGAAAATTTAGACATTTAAAAACTCATTCTACTGTTGAGACTGTACTAAATACAGTCTTATACACTGCTGGCAAAAGTTAAATTGGTACAAACTTTTTAGAGGAATATTTCAACAACCAACAAAACTCCATTTGCATTTACTATTTGAGTGAGCATTCTCACTTTTTCAAATTTAACCACAAAGTGTACTTCCAATAACACAGAAATACATAGGCTCATTGGTACATTGTTTGTAATTGTAAATTGTTGCTTAAAATGCTTGTAATTATGCTTGCTTGCCATATATTTCTTTTTATCCATATTTTATGGTTTGTCTTACCTTTCAGGATGGATTTAAACTGCTATTCAACTTTATAATCCTGCGTGAATAGTTTCTACAATCTTTTCTACATAGTAGCAGTGAATAAATGTTTTCAGTTTGGAAATTATTAGGTCTAAATAGTCATTTGTTATAAGAAATTTCATTTTGGAATAAAGCTCTCATATAACACTATATAGCTTATTCCTTTTGGATTTTATTGTTGTCACCTTACTGTTTTCGTGGTTCTTACTAAGTTTCTGTCTTATTACAGCCAGTCTTCATTAGGGAAATTTGGTTTCTTCAGTAATTAAAACTCTGTGGCTAGGGCACAGAGCTGAATTCAGCACAGTCACTTGGAGCAAGGTTCCACTGGACTTTCCACACTTTTTGTCACAACTGAGAAGACCATTGTTCTATGATGACATTATCACCATTAATAAAATGTTAAATGAAATGCACCTGAGAACAGCCTGGTGATTGTCCTAGGTCTTGGTAACAATGCAAGTAAATACATACCCATGCTCTATCAGTCATTCCATTTTTTAAACTTAAAGATTAGTGTTCTTTTTTTAATACAGCTATTCATACACCTATCCTTTATTAATCAACTTTTACATAAGAAATTATTCCAGGTTTTTAAAATCAAAAGTCTATGGCATATAAACCAAAAACAAGTTCCTAACTTCAATTTTTAACAGTTTAGTTTCTGGGAATTTTATGTTTATATTCAGATCCTGTTTTTAGACTGTCTCCTTAAATGAGTGTGTATTACATGTGTTAGTAATAATGTACATATGTATATACACATACATATACATTATTTTATATATATATATAGTGTGTGTGTATGTATATATCTCTATAAGCCCATACATTACTTTAATTAGAATGCCTCCCTTTATATTGGGGAATCTATAAGCAAAGAAGGAGGAAAATTCCCCTCATGCACACACATGCTGAAGTTTACCTAAGCCCATCAAATTCAAAGCTCAGATAAGCATCTACACATATGTGAAATGGCTGTATATGGGGATGGGTAGAATATATTTAAGCCAAACTTGAATGTAGGAAATTCATTATCCACTCCTCTACCCAAACACGGAGATAGCTTCCATGGTTTCCAGCAACCTGTAGAATGCAGTCCTATGAAAATAATATAATCGTATTTTTGAGAGGAACTCTAACAAAAAGTTAGCAATGTGGTATCTTTCTCACTAATTCCAAAAACATTTTACAAGGATCTTATTAACCATTGAAAGTTTTTTTGATGATTCATGGTTTTGAAGTTTTTAATGTTTCTAATAATAGAATCATAGAAAGAATAAGATTATGGAAAGGAACCTAATACCCCTATTTCCGCTTGCTTGATACGTGAGGAAATTGAGCTTACGTGGTATTTAGGACCCACAAGGGATTCGGGGAGAGGATTGCAAGTTAGCTGGGGGTTTCTTCACTGCTTTTCATCACTTAGCCACCAGACTAGTGGGGCTTTCAGAGCCCCAGAGCTTAGCAGAACAGCTTGAAAGCATATCTTAGAAGGATGTGGAATCATGAAATCAAATTTGTGACAACCTTCAATCCTCTACTTATCCAGGAGTTGGTAGGTAGGGGGTTGCAAACAACACAAGAAAGTTTTGTAAAAACTCACTCTAGCAATTGGCACCTACAGTTGAAATCTTGCCTAAAAACTTTTGTTGTAACACAAACACACCTACTCATTTATGGACTGTCTGTGACTGCTTTTGAACTCCAGCTACGAAACTGAGTAGTTGTGACAATAACCATAAGGATACAGCTCGTAAAAAAATGTTTACTAACTGGCCCTTAGCAGAAAGTTTGCTGACCCCTTCTCCAGAAAATGTCACTCTCTTATAAGCTGTTATAAACATAATAAATATACTTTTTAAAACTACTAATGATTATGATTTTGAGTTATACTTTGAAATAACTATGGTAATTAAATAAATGCTATTAATTTTAATGAGCCCTTATTTCTGATACAAGCTATTCTATAGCTTATACATTCCTGCAGAATGTTAGTGACATTCCATTTTTAATAGTAAATAGGAGTCATTTTTGCTAATTAACTTTTGAAAATTAAACCTAAATTAACTTTTTATAGCCAGCAATAACTACAGCAAAGATTGCTTCCACATAATTAAAATACAGTGCTCCTAATGAATAGATATCCACTTATAACTTTCTTTACAAAGATAATTATAGTTGCTTATAGTTCCATTTTGTCCTATGTGCATTCAAGATACTGTATTTTCCCAAAATGTAAACATTTTTAAAAATCTATTTTTATGAATTAGAAATGCAACAATTATCAAACTTCTAAAATATTCTGTAACATTTTTATATTGAAAAGCTGCTATTTGGGCAATTATGGTAAATTGAATATTAAGAACAAGCCCCAGAGTTTCTTATGAAAGGAATAAAATTTTAAGACATATCCAGAAGATATATCAGGTATAAAATAAAGGAAAAAACTATAGGTGAAACTGGTATTTAAGGGATTGAAATTAGGGAGAACCAAAATAAATAATTAATTTTTAGGAAATAGAGTCTAGGTATTAGAGTCTCTTCTTCCTTTATACTATTTTGGCTTGTATATGGAGTCAGGATAGGCTAGGTTACACCATGACAACAAACAATCCCCAGATATTTCTGGTTTGAGATGAAAGCTTAATTCTTCCTCATGGTACATGTTAGCAGGGACCTCTGCTCATGGTAGTCATTCTATGACTCTAGCTTTATATGAACCATCATGTTGAGCATTGCTGGTTGCCACGCCAGAACAAAAGAGCACAACCGAGTGTTGCACATCCACCATTAAATGCTTCACCTTGCAATGTCACTTTTGCTAACAACTCACTGGCCAGAATGAGTCACATGACCCCTTTAGACTACAAGGGCGTTGCAGTGCTATTATATGCTTATATGGGATAGAGCCGGACATATTTCTTAACAATTTACTGAATGTTTAAGATGATGATTAAGGACTCAACCCTCAGGCCAGACTAGTTAATTGTCTGTACTTCCCATTTGTAAAGTGAGAATCCTAAATCTGATAGAACTGTGAGGATTAAGTGAATTGATACATACGGAGTGCCTTGAAGAGAACTAGCATTTAGTAAGGTGCTGTTGTTTCATTTCAAGCTCTGTATTTGCCACACTGCTCTTGAGTGCCAAAATCACAGGACAGTTTGAAGGCCGCTGGTGGGCCCAGCAGGGATGCCTGTGAAAAGTACTCCTGAGAAAAGAACAATGACCGAATCAAACAAATCAAAATGCTAGGTCCTCCTTTTAAGTAATATTGATCCAGGAGGCAGGAGACAGCCATTAGTGGGATAACAATTTAGTTTAACAAAAGCTAGAGGACCAGGGCAATAAAGACACTAAAATTGATGGTAGGTATTAAGAAATATGAAGATCAGAGGATGAATATAGGGTTTGAACATACATAGAACCAGTGAATGGAGGATGCTGGATAGGTCTAGTATATAATATATATATTTGAATAATGCAGTATATCAGTAAGACCTTTTCTAATGTGTGATTTATAAGGCTTACTCATGAGAGTTAAATAGAAGACTCTCTATAAAATATGAGAGTTAAGTAGAAAACTCTCTATAAAAAGGGCAAGTACAAAAAGGCAAGAGGAAGAATGGGAACAAAGACAAAGCAAACCAGGAATCAGAGTCCAGGAAATGTAGTCAGATAGCTCTTCTCCTACGGAGAAACACAGCAAGCATGGGTCTGATGGTACCGTCCATTCCTACCAAACTCCTGTTGCCTCAGCACTGGCAACAGTGCAATTGCTCTGAATCCATGACCACCCACCCATGACCACCTACCCATGACCATCAACCCATGATGACCTGTGTGTCCCTATGCAAACAATTCTGGCCTATTAGGCATCAGATGAAGGTATAAGCAGACCTGATTTCCTCTTCCAGAAACTTACTGGTTCATAAGGGAGACAGAGAAGTTATTAACCTACCCATAATGTAAATCAGAATGAAATAAGTTCTTTACTTCATATATACACCCAACTGCACGGGAGTGCAGAAGACTGAGCATTTTAAGAGATTTTAAAGAAGAAGAGGGATGAAAAGTTGGAGAATGCAGCAAATACTTAGCTAATAGAATATCATGAGCAGTTATGAAAACCGTTAAGATCGACCATTTGGAGGAGAAAAAAAAATGTTTAAAGAGGTAAAAGAAGCTTTTTACTTTATTTCACCCATATGTAGTTAATTCTGCAGCACACCTTAAAAGGTCTCATTCCACATATGTCCATGCATATAAACCTCCATTATCCACCCCACAATATATTAATTACAATTTAAAAGTGACTATTTGATTTGAATTTTATCTTGGTAATCTTGAAATACATGCTCCACAGTCTACATTTTCCTAGATGCTCACAAACTCAAAAAATCATAGAACTACAAAAGAATTTCAACCCAAATTTCTGCTTTATAGATGAAAGGTATTTATCTGGAGCACAGCCAGAATGAATGGAACGACTGGATGTTCAGGTGGAGACAGAGATTGAAAGTGGGCACTGTAGATGCTTGTCATAGCTCACATTTAGATTTTTTCAGTTTCAGCCATATTATGACAGTGATATGTACATTTTATAAAAGAAGATACCAATAAATGAGCTTCTGATCATTTTTTCTGTAAATCCAATTCCACTACCCCTTCTTTCTGCACTACCCCCACCCCCACCCCAATCTCTGCTCAGTTTCTTTCTAGTCCATTTACTACACTAGCAGGTGAGTTTATTTTTCTGGCTCGATGCTAAACTATTGTTATAGAAATTCCACTTCCAGGCAGTTTTAAAGTAGAACCATTATAATCTTAAAGTTAACATTTGAAAATCACTTTCAAGTATGGCTAACAACTGAAAAATGATTGAAGCTTGTGTGTGTTGAGGACAAAGAGAAACCCTACTTCACAAAGCAGGGCTCATATTTATGCAAGTTATTACCCAATAAAATGATGGAAAAGTAGGAATACAATAGATTTTAAATGGCTTACATAAATTAATGACAGGCCCATCATCGCAGTTAATAAGAAAAAATACAATGTTTGGGTCATGGCATGAATGTTTGAAGTTAACATCAAAGAGACCCCACTTTGACAAGTCTTCCAGAGACAGGTGGCACAGGGCCACGATGCTCTTTGACAGTCATCACCTCCATTTGTGAAGCCTCCGAGTGCTGCATTTTGGGTGCCTGAAACAAGGAACTACTAGGCTGCTCAGTTTGTGAATACAAGCTGGACTTTCACAGAACAAATCTTTGACTATATATTAACAAACACAACTATATCTAAAGTTTCTTGTTCCCAAGCAGAAGCATTCTAACTTTACAAGAAGAATCAGATCTTGGAAATCCCATGAGAAAGTTTTCATAAGGATTTATCAACACTTTCTTCTTTGGTTTGCTCAAATGAGCAGCAGGAAACCTTCCAGACGTCCTGGACCTCTGACCCTTCTGTGGTTTTCCCATCGACATATGCAAACATCCACGGAGCAATTCCAAATCTCACTGCGTTGTAGCATGGCCTTGCAATATAGTATTATCCCTGTATCTAGAGCACTTCCAATCCAACCCACTGTAGGATATGAGTTTAACTGCATGTTCCTTGGGAAAAAGAAAATTTTATTGGCTCAGAAGTGTCAGAAACCACTGTAGTATATACTTATCTGGTTTCCAAAATGTTCTTCTCAAGCAGCCGTCATGGACCCCTTCAGGATGTTTCCTGATGACAAGTAAATCAGCATTTGCCTTTCACCCAATCTAAGCTCGTGCCTTCTCTGGGACAATATCAGGACACTCATATCTGACAAGGGTTCCAGCTTATTAATTTACTCCAGTGTCTTGTGGCCATTTGACTGGAAAACTAATCTGAACTGTATTTATTGCAAAATTTTCAACAATGTGACAGAGATGAATGCAAACTTCATACAATCATTTTCATCTATTTTCCACACTCAAAATGTTAACTTTAAAATATGAAGGAAGAAGATAATGGTTCTACTTTAAAACTGCATGGACGTGGAACTTCTATAACAATAGTTTAGCATCGACGCAGAAAAATAAACTCACCTGCTAGTGTAGTAAATGGACTAAAAAGAAACTGAGCAGAGATTGGGGTGGGGGTGGGGGTAGTGCAGAAAGAAGGGGTAGTGGAACTGGATTTCCAGAATAAATGATCAGAAGTTCTTAGCAATAATGTATCTTCAAGAAGTGGTATCTTCTTTTATAAAATGTATATATCACTGTCATAATATGACTGAAAGCAGAAAAATCTAAATGGTAACCACGACAAGCATCTATAGTACCCACCTTCAATCTCTGTCTCCACCTGAACACACAATTAGGTCCATTCACTTTGGCTGTGCTCTAGATAAATATCTTGTTGTGAGCTTTGTTTCTTCTTTCTAGCATTATCCTCCCTGATATTCCCTAGCCCTGGAACTGTAAATGTTAAATTAATAGTTATTCATTTCAATGATGAAATGAAACTCACTCCCTTCTTCCTTCTGAGGGCCAGAGTAATTGTCCAATGAAAGTTCTACCAAGGTCAGGAAGGACCTAACTGACTTGGAGTCATTAAATCTGCTCTGCCCTCTTAACCATAAATTAAGCCCTGGAGCTGGAAAAAAGGAGAGCGAAATAGGACAAGGTAATTTTAAAATATCAGGGAATAAAGGAGCAGTGGCAAAAAGGAGGATGGATTTTCTAAATTTAAAACACTCCTTGCCTTTTCTTGAAATAATGATTTATATTCTTTGAGTCCACAAGAGTGTGTAACTGGATATGCATGATGCAATGCTGGAATTTTAGGTATTTTACCTAAAGGTTAATAACAATTAATACCACTGGGGGAAAAAATCATAAAGTTAAAATAACAGCACTTTCTCAAAGAATGACTGAAACTGGATTTGTAATCTGGACATAATAGAGCATATTGTGTTTATATTAGAGCCCCACACGTTAAGAGGAAAACTGACGAACTAGAGTAAGTCCAGTAGGTGGCCATGATTAAGTGGGGTCTCAAAGAAGTTGTACAAGGAACAATGGAAAAACCTACATTGCTTCCTCTGGAAAAGTGAAGACTGAGACCAAATACGTAAAACTGTCTCAAAATATTTAAAAAGAATGATACACAGAAGAGGAAAACAGTCATTACAAGTAGAGCTACTGTTAAGAGTGAAAAGCCAGATGATCTGTCAACCAGTGTGAAGGGGTGTCTGGCTTCTTCCTGTCCACGGCAGCAGAATCAATTCTACACAGTATTTGAACAATGGTCCCCCAGGGGTTTGCTTTGACACGTGCAGTGGTAGATCTCACTACCTCAAGAACACCTTCCTCCACGTTAGTGGGTAGAAAGGGTCAGAACATTCCTTCCTAATGCTGAGTTGCCATCTCTCAGGTTTTGACTTAGGTAACTGGTTAACTAGTTCTGTCCTCATGAATATCCCAGAAAACTATTAATCCCTTTCCACAAGATAAATCATTTCATTTTCAAAACACTTGTAGGTCTATTACTTAGTTTTCTATTTGTGAACTAAGTATTTCCAATTCCTTTCACCATTATTCATTTAGTATTCTGCACTTTATAACCATCTCAGTCACTGGTCTTCTGGACACTCCTTGGTTTTCACTATCTTTAATTGACATCTGAAATAAATACTCTAGATACAGTGTTATCAGCAAAAGGACCACATAGAACTTTTAATTCCCCTATTCAAGAAAAATTACTTAATATGTGCAAGTTGAAACCTATTATGTTCAACTCTATGCTAGCCACCATTCAATACATCAGCTGTTGATAATATTTGTAGAGAAAAATAAATGTACATAGAATAGTTTTGGAGTTTTTTCAAGATGTAAATCATTGTGTGTATATGTGTGGTATGGTCTCAAACTCAAGGAGGATTAAAACAAATGGAACCCAGGAAGGCTGAGGAATCCACATGAGGAGTTACAGGTCAGGAAGACTATGAAGCGTGGGTAGGACTTGTCTGTCTGGAGTGGAGATTGGGACAACAGAGTGTGTGTGTAGGGATCACCAGTAATAAAGGAGGTCAGGGATGGTAGCGGTATGTGTAGCTAGAAATATAAATATATTTGTATCATAATATTTCCAGTAAAACTTCCTTTCTTTCATTCCACTTCTTGGTATTTATCTGAAGAACATGAAAACACCCATTTGAAGAAATATGTGCACCCCTGTGTTCATTGCAGCATTATCTACAATAGCCAAAATAGGGAAGCAACTTAAGTACCTATTGATAGATGAATGGATATAGTATACAGTTGACCCTTAAACAACACCAGTTTGAACTGCACAGGTCTACTTATACATGGATTTTTTTCAATAAATATACTGTATTTCTAGTTGGATGTAAGGCAGCAGAATCCATAGGCAATGTGGTCAAGAAATGCAAAAGAGAAATGTGGTTCCTCATGGCCCATATGGGAACAGAACTTATAACTTTGACACTATTAATACCATACTCTAAACAACTGAGCTAACCAGCTGCTGTTTGGACCTAAGAGTCATGCCAGGATCTGAGAAGAGTCAAGGCCCAGGTCATGCAACTCAGAGAGAGGCAGGAAACTTTTGCTCTTTGGATGTTGCCTCCTCCCAGCCCAGGCCTGATCCACCTGTAGACAGATGTCAATGCTATCAGAGAGCAATAGATAAGCTAATTAATTCTCTGCTTGCTCTCTTTCTCTATTGGACCCTACAGCTCTCCTATTTCTTTTCTACTTTTCTATGTTTCATCTGAAGTTAACTATCCCATTTAATATACATTTAATATAGGTTAATATACAGGACTATTAGTTTTTGGAGAGTTAGAAGTTATATGCAGATTTTCAATTGTACTGGGGGTTATCATACCCATGTTCAAAGATCAATTGTATATGCACAGTAGAATATTACTCATCCATAAAAAAGAATGAAAACTTGCCATTTGTGACAACATGGATGGACCTAGAGGGTATTAATCTAAGTGATGTCAGAGAAAGAAGAATACCATGATTTCACTTATATGTGGAGTCTAAAAACAAAACAAATGAACAAAATAGAAACAAACTCATAAATACAGAGGACAGACTGGTGATTGCCATAGGGGAGTGGAGGGTGGGAATTGACAAAATAGGTGAAAGGGATTAAGGGGTACACATTTCTGGTTATAAAATAAATAAGTCATGGATATAATCTCCAGTGCAGGAAATATAGTAAAAAATATAATAGCATCTGTCAACTAGACCTATTATGGTGATCATTTTGTAATATATAAAAATACCAGGTTGCTATGTTGAACACCTGAAATTAATATAATACTGTATGCCAATTATAATTAATTTAAAACATTTTTAAAAATGCTTGACTGTGCTATAAAATTTCCAGGACTCAGATTTCCACAGTTATCTCATTAGGCAAATTAATTCTTGGTAAAATACTGCCATGAGCTAAGACTGCAATGCTAGAGCTCTCCTCAGGTGACAAGTACAGATTTTAGCAGCAATTTTCTGGACACCCAATTGCCTTTATTTCAAGCATGAGAATTCCAGGCACTCAAGTGGGAGAGGTATTTTTGGAGGGATACAGCTTTTGATACATTTTATCATCTTGGTAACAAATGGTCCCAAAGGCAAAGTTCTAAATTGTGTATCTGATCCAATGAGTTTCACTTTTAGAATGGCCTTCTGTAACTGACCCTGTTCATATCTTTATTTCCAAAGCAGAGATGAAAGAAAATCAATTAGATAATAAAAATGAATAAATCCAGGTAAAGACACATTTTGGCTTTTAATTAGCCAGTGAGTCTGTGAATCTCCAGGGAATATTGAATTGACATCATAAGACAATTCAATTACCATTAATAAGGACCATAACCCAAAACAGTTGTGTGTGTGTGTGTGCGCAGCTGACTGTTTTTTGCACCATGCTGTGCTCATAGCTTCCGTGGAAACTTAAGTATTTTTGAAGAGAACAATTTCCTGTAAAACCTCTTGAAAGTGATCACAGACTCTGACCCTGCTCTGGTGCCCTGGGTCTGCCAGCATGCTGTTTTATTACCTCTGGAAGGTTCTGTGCCAAGATACAGCCCAAGAATTAGAGCTTAAGGAAAACGAAGCAATCAGAACATAGACCCTGACTGTACTCATGTGCCACCAAATAGCAGCCTATCTGGACTAGAGTAGATATCAATCTACTTCTTTCAAGAAGAGAAACTGTTACTTTCAGTTGGAGTTCTATGTATATCCCTCTTCTCTCTCTTCATCACCCAACCATTCTCTCATACAAGGTGAGAATTATAGATTGTTAACTCTAAAGAAAAGCCTGCTGAAACCACTTACTTCAACCCTTTCTCATTATCACTGGGAAGCCAAGGACCCAAGTGCTTAAATAACTTTCCCAGGACCACGCAGTAATTGGAAGAATCCATATTTAACTCTACATTGCGGGGAATGAACCAGAGGCGATATTTTTTTTAACACTTAGCAACATACAGCACAGTTACTAAGCAATCAGAACACAGACCCTGATTGTACTCATGTGCCACCAAACAGCAGCCTATCTGGACTACAGTAGATATCAAAAACATTTTAGGAGATAAAAAGTGCCCCTTATAGACAGGGATGCCCACTCTCCCCACTGTTATTTAACATTGTACTAGAGGTCCTAGCCACGGCAATCAGACAAAACAAAAAAATACAAGGAATCCAGATTGGCAAAGAAGAAGTCAAACTGTCACTATTTGCAGATGACATGATACTGTACATAAAAAACCCTAAAGACTCCACCCCAGAACTACTAGAACTGATATTGGAATACAGCAAAGTTGCAGGATACAAAATCAACACACAGAAATCTGTGGCTTTCCTATATACCAACAATGAACCAACAGAAAGAGAAATCAGGAAAACAACTCCATTCACAATTGCATCAAAAAAAATAAAATACCTAGGAATAAACCTAACCAAAGAAGTGAAAGACTTATATTATGAAAACTACAAGTCACTCTTAAAAGAAATTAAAGGGGACACTAACAGATGGAAACGCATCCCATGCTCATGGCTAGGAAGAATTAATATCATCAAAATGGCCATCCTGCCCAAAGCAATATACAGATTTGATGCAATCCCTATGAAACTACCAGCAACATTCTTCAATGAACTGGAACAAATAATTCAAAAATTCATATGGAACCACCAAAGACCCCGAATAGCCAAAGCAATCCTGAGAAAGAAGAATAAAGTAGGGGGGATCTCACTCCCCAACTTCAAGCTCTATTATAAAGCCATAGTAATCAAGACAATTTGGTAATGGCACAAGAACAGAGCCACAGACCAATGGAACAGACTAGACAATCCAGACATTAACTCAGACATATATGGTCAATTAATATTTGATAAAGGAGCCATGGACATACAATGGCGAAATGACAGTCTCTTCAACAGATGGTGCTGGCAAAACTGGACAGCTACATGTAGGAGAATGAAACTGGACCATCGTCTAACCCCATATACAAAAGTAAACTCAAAATGGATCAAAGACCTGAATGTAAGTCATGAAACCATTAAACTCTTGGAAGAAAACATAGGCACAAACCTCTTAGACATAAACATGAGTGACCTCTTCTTGAACATATCTCCTCGGGCAAGGAAAACAACAGCAAAAATGAACAAGTGGGACTATATTAAGCTGAAAAGCTTCTGTACAGCAAAAGACACCATCAATAGAACAAAAAGGAACCCTACAGTATGGGAGAATATCTTTGAAAATGACACATCCGATAAAGGCTTGACGTCCAGAATATATAAAGAGCTCACACGCCTCAACAAACAAAAAACAAATAACCCAATTAAAAAATGGGCAAAGGAACTGAACAGACGGTTCTCCAAAAAAGAAATACAGATGGCCAACAGACACATGAAAAGATGCTCCACATCGCTAATTATCAGAGAAATGCAAATTAAAGCTACAATGAGGTATCACCTCACACCAGTAAGGATGGCTACCATCCAAAAGACAAACAACAACAAATGTTGGCGAGGCTGTGGAGAAAGGGGAACCCTCCTACACTGCTGGTGGGAATGTAAACTTGTTCAACCATTGTGGAAAGCAGTATGGAGGTACATCAAAATGCTCAAAACAGACTTACCATTTGACCCAGGAATTGCACTCCTAGGAATTTACCCTAAGAATGCAGCAATCAAGTATGAGAAAGATCAGTGCACCCCTATGTTTATCGCAGCACTATTTACAATAGCCAAGAATTGGAAGCAACCTAAATGTCCATCGATAGATGAATGGATAAAGAAGATGTGGTACATATACACAATGGAATACTACTCAGCCATAAGAAAAGGGCAAATCCAACCATTTGCAGCAACATGGATGGAGCTGGAGGGTATTTTGCTCAGTGAAACAAGCCAAGCGAAGAAAGAGAAATACCAAATGATTTCACTCATCTGTGGAATATAAGAACAAAGGAAAAACTGAAGGAACAAAACAGCAGCAGAATCACAGAACTCAAGAATGGACTAACAGGTACCAAAGGGAAAGGGACTGGGGAGGATGGGTGGGTAGGGAGGGATAAGGGGGGGAGAAGTAGGGGGGTATTAAGATTAGCATCCATAGCGGGGAGGGGGAAAGGGGAGGGCTGTACAACACAGAGAAGACAAGTAGTGATTCTACAACAGGTTGCTACGCTGATGGACAGAGACTGTAAAGGAGTATATAGGGGGGACCTGGTATAGGGGAGAGCCTAGTAAACAAAGTATTCATCATGTAAGTGTAGATTAATGATTAAAAAAAAAAAATGCAGTTCCTATGTGGTGACCTCTAATGAGTTCTACACAATGATATAAAGGACATATAAAAGTGTAGGCAAAGGGTCTGTTTGTGTTTATACAGAGGATCAAAGCCTAATTTGGCTACCCCGAAAATGAACTAAGATACGATATGAAAGAGAACTTCCAACATCAGCACTCTCGGGAAGACTCATGCCAGAAGATGATCATCAAAAAACCCCAACAAAGATCCACGCACTGCTACAGCTGTAGATGCACTCATCCCACCAGCTCCTGGACTTGCCATGGGAATGAAGGAGATATCTAAGCTGGCCTGTGCATACAGTAAAGCAACAAATTTGACTGGATCTATACTGTTGGAACTCAACCAAGAATTAGGAGAAGTGCAAATTGTAGCGCTCCAAAATCTTACAACTACAGACTATTTACTGTTAAAAGAACATATGGGATGTGAACAGTGCCCAGGAATGGGTTGTTTTAATTTGTCTGATTTTTCTCAAACTATTCAAATTCAGTTAGATAATAACCATCATATCATTAATAAGTTTTCACAAATGCCTAGGGTGCCTAACTGGTTTTCTTGGTTTCACTGGAGATGGCTGGTAATTACAGGTATGCTTTGGTTATGTAACTATACTCCCATTATGTTAATGTGTGCGCAATTTAAGTAGTAGCTTAAAATCTATACATGCTGAAGTTACTCTACAAGAAGATATGTCAAAGAAATAATCAATCTTCCCATGTTTTCTCCCGCCTGCTACTTCTATAGCTTTTCTTCTTCCTTCCTAATTACAACGAATTCTTAAATAGAATTCGTGCCTCATATCAAATTTACCGAGTATCATAACTCCTCCAAGTGGTAAAGATACCTCAAGACAAATGCTGGGCATAGAAGCCACAGGGCATAAATATGCAAAGAAATAAAAAGCTAACCTTTTCAAACAATATTGCTTCTCTCTCACTTACCAACTTTACATTTCCCTGTATGGCCCTGGAAGATGACTGGTTAGCCAGAGACGGGTAAGATTCCTCAAGGGAGGAACAACCTAAGACAGGCACAGTCGCAGGGGGGTCATCAGGTGAGAAATTGGGGATCAACAGAGGTGAGGCTTAGAACCTCACCCTCCCTGTTCTGAGAGAAATCTTCTGCATATGTGGATGTTTTATTGCCCTTGTCTAGCTTGGATTAACACATAGTCTACAGGCACACACCTGATCATCTACATTTGCTCTCTTACAACACTAAACTTTGTTTTCTACCTTTATGTTGTATCTACCTACCACTTCAGCATTTTATTAAAAATAATAAAGAGAGAAATGTGGTATCCACATATAAATCAAGTATAAAAATCAAATGTGTATTCATATTTGAACTGACTGTTTATAGTTCATAATGCATGAGCAAAACCAAAAGTTTCTGTGATGACTGCCCTTGTACTGTTCACCATGTAACTTATTCACTATGTAAGAATTTGTTCTCCATGTAAGAACTTGTTCGTTATGCTTCAGAAGATTGGAGACTGACGAAAATTAGGCTTGGGGTGGATTAATGATTGTGCATTGAGCATTGACTCCCCTATACAGAATTTTATGGTTGTTAACAACCATTTGATCAATAAATATGAGAGATGCCCTAACAACAACAACCAAAAAAAAGTACACACTTCCAATTGTAAAATAAATAAGTAACCGGGATGTAATGTATAGCATAAGGAATATAGTCAAAATATTGTAACAACTTGGTATGGTGATAGCTGGTACCTAGAATTATCATGTATATAAATGTTGAATCACTGTGTTGTACACCTGAAACTAATGTAATGTAATACTGTGTGTCAACTACCCTTCAATAAAAAATAATTATCTAAAAAAAAAAAAAAAAAAAAGTGCCCCTTATTCATAATTAGGTTATCTAAATCACTTAGCTAGTAACATAATTTACTTTTAGTTGTCGGCTGTTCTCTTCACATTTTTAGTTTGTTTTCCTCCATTCTTTTTCATACCACTAATTATTTGGAAACTCACCCTCCTACTGACAACCCATGTCATTGTTATTTATACTAAGCTCCATTCTGACTCCAAGTGTATGTCCATGCAGGCACACCCTTTCAAGCCCTGATTCTGTTTTTAAAAGTAACTTGACCTATGTGTATACAATTTTTCTCTAACTCACTTTATCCAAGATAAACAAAAACAAAAACAAAAACAAAAACAAACAAAAAAAAACCCACTATTTTAGGCCTTGATTTTTAAAGTGGATTTTTTTTAGCCTATCAGTCTCCTAATTCCTTCCTTTCAAAATTATAAGACATTCTTTCATTTCCTCCATCAAAAGGTTATTTGCTGCTCAAGATCCAATTGATAGATAAATGGAGTAAAACTGGGCACAGAAATACACATTTGACTGTTTCTGGTTAGAGCCTTTCCTGTCATGTGCAGTAAACCATCACACAGACATGCCATGCCTTAAGACTTCTTATGTTATGATTGCATTTTGAAAGAATCATGAAATAAAAGTCCATTGAAGCAAGCATACTTTCTGGCTTCATAACATGTTCACATGTTCATTAAACGTCTCTTGCTTTCTAAGAGTAATTATCTTAAAATTGCATACTTCTTTATCATTTGCATGCCACTTGACATTTTTCTTCCAAGAACTTTGAAAGACAGGCTGATCAATTTCATTATGAGCTCTTAGTAATTTCTGTTTTTGAATTATTTGAATTATCATCAACCCCTTCCATGACTTAAGTTTTTTGAGTATCTATAATGTGCTTAGTGACTTAGGTACAAAGATGATGAAAACATACTTCCAACTGTCCCTGTGCTTTCAAGGTACATTAAGTTTTATGTTTGAAGTGAAGTTTTGTGTCTTTTGCTAAGCACTATGAGAGACAAAAGGAATGGGAAGACTTGGTTCTATAGGTCAAAGATAAGACCTGCCCTCATGAGATAGTTGGAAAACAAGACAGCGTATGATTGAGACCTATGTGGTTAAAACTGGTATAGAGGTCATTGCGGGTAAGGACAGAGACACTGTTACATGTTTGTAGTATTTGCTGAAGTGCTGTCCTTGTTAATCAGGGAGGGGAGGATCAAGAACTGGAGCACCCCTAGGGATCCCCCCTACTAGTAAAATCTGGTTAATGTACTAGGTGCAAAGTTGAGAGCTGCAGTGGTTTTTACTTTCTCAAGTAGACCTTTACATCTGGTGAAAATTTAGGATTATCTCCGTGGAAAGTTCATATACAACACTTAATAAACCAGTGCCTAGTAGAAGGCAAACACTGAGTAGCAAGCAAGGCAGGTTCCCATAAAGCAACCTCCTGAGGGCTTCTGAGCCATGAAACCAGTCATAAATTGCCAACTTTAACCAACCCTGCCACGGACATTTGCATTCTTGGAAGTTTTCTCTGCCCTGATATGTCTAGAGTGTGCCTCTACCAACTACTTTACAATTTCAACCTTTGCCTGATTCTTTGATTCCAGGGCATCTTTCCAGCCTTAGATCCTTTTTTGGATTATTTATGAGGTCAAGTTTGTAATATAAAAGTACACAATGTGCCACAGTTAAGGCCTCTGAGAGGGAAAAAAAAAATTGTACTTTGTATTTCTTCTTTTCAAGGAGACCCAATACTTCTCCCCTGAGTTGGAGGGTGGAAGTGAGGTACTAGAACTATCCGCTAGGCCTCTGAATACAGAAGGCTAAAAATAATGAGGGGTAAGCAAAAAAAAAAAAAAAAAAAGATTTACTCTTTTTAACTCCAGAGTTACCCATATAGATATATAAAGTAATATCCTAATATCAATCCCTTTAAAAAAAAATCACAAGTGTGCTCACACACTAACAAGTTAGTGATTTCTTTTACATTAAAATTAAAATTAAAATTAAACAGAGGACCATGGTAAATTACCCATTTCGTTCCTCCTTTCAGAACAAAGGTACTTTATCATTCCTTTCTGTGGGTGCACTTCAATTTCAACATATAAATTTAGGCCCAGTGGGTGATTTATATTGTTGCCTGCTGGAGTTTTTCTTCTTTCACCTTAGTAGGGAATATTTGTGATCTTTGTTACCCCAAGTAAATCTACAAAACGCCTTTTGCTCAAGGCTCTTATTTTAATTTCAGATAAATAAGCCATATTAGGTTCCTGGCTGTCATATTAAGAGAAGCATGGACCTAAAAATAACAAACGTGTTTTAAGCCAAATGTTTTCAGATTAAATAGTGGTAAATTTCTCTGGGTGACCCCCAAACCCTACTGATGTTGAAATATTTTTTTGGTACTTTGAGAGTGCTTCTGGAAGAACATAAACCTGCTTAAACTAGAAGCACAGTTATTCTCAAATCATTTGTGGACCTAATTGTACAACATTATTCAACTCAAAGCTTCCCATGGCTGCAATAAATCCATCTTTAAAGTGGGGATATTTCCCAAGTTACACAGACAACAGTTTTATATCTTTGTAGGTTTGTCTACTTCTTCTATATATACTATAGTTTATTAACTATAAAAAGCTGTAGATCTGAATTTCTCATCTCAGGTACAGTTATATTCTAAAGTCTTAAAATCAATTCAAATTCAGTCTGTTCAATAACAGATCCTTCATCTGCCCTCACTCCCTCAGATCTGCTCCTATTCAGGACTCAGATCAAACCACCACTTCCCCAGGGGAAGTCTTTGGACTTCTGAGGGACAGTCTCCTAAAATGTGTTAGATTCCTATACCCAGTTCCAATGGGATAGCTTAATGAATGTATGTGCATTTTTCTATCAAACAAAGTTTGAAGTGAAGAGAAGGGGATAAAACCCATAAGGTTTTTTGTAATCTATGCATTGATTAGGTTAGGACCTAAACAGACGCTCTTTGGCTGGATTAGCATAGCCCTTTAATTTAAAGGGGTGGACAGATATAAGAAACAAGAAATCATGTATATAAAATTGGTGTATAATTTCTGTTTGGCATTTTTATTGTCTCCTTGCCCCAGACAAGCTTGGATTCAAATACTAGGCAACTCCCTAAATAGATAAACATACAGATCACATACAGAAAACTATAATGCTGATCAATCCTAAAGTACAAGGTCAAATATAAACCTGGGTGATCTTTCTGGACTGAATTCTATTAGACCCTTTGCTACTGAGCAGAAGTCACCTTAAGGACAGGGATGTCACTTCATCAGGGGCTTCAGAGCTAAGAGAAGCCTAGATGCTCCCTTGCTCCTTTACTGCACCACCAGTCTGCAACAAGTAAGTACCCTTTGGGAAACAGCTCAGCCCTCACCCCCACCTCTGCCCAGGGATGACATAACCACTGAAGCATGTGGAGATACCCATTTTCCAAAGCCCTGATTTATTCTCCCTTGTGCTGAGCAGAGGGCATGACTTGGAGGCAAGACTCTTATCTTGGCAGGGGTCTGGGACTGTTTGCATCTCTGAAACCACCCCTGTTGGGTAACTGAGAAATGACATTCATGGCTTTTCAGGGCGGGCCTGAGTTTACACTTGCCCCAGAATACACTGTGATCATGTAAAGCTTGCCAGCTCTGGTCTCCTTTGACCTCAGCAGAGTGAGACAGGGAGGAGAGCTGGGCAGCCGTGTTCGCTTACGGAGCTGGCCTCACATGAGCTTTGGCTTTCAGAGCTTTTATTGCTATTACAGAGCACTCAGCTCTCTGTTTGCTATACATTTTATCCCCCAGAGACAGCCTCTTTTTCTCTTGAAGAGATTGAAAAAACAAATCACAGTTCTTATTTTATTTGGTGTCCACCATTAAGAATTCATGCAGAGCAGTTTCACTTGTTGCCAATTAAGATCTCCCAGTGGAAGTCTATGATTACAACAAAGGCAACCTGTTTAATACTTGGCATCTCCTTAGTCTACATAAATTAACCCCATGAGGATAGAGACGTGCTAATTCTTAAGATGCCTAGATAATTCAATTCTGAGATCCAAGATATAAAGAAGGTAAACCTCTGAAAGGCTCTGGGCTTAACTTCTCTCAGTGTGTATGTGTTTTTGCTTCTTTATTTTATAACTACAAGACAGTTTCTAGATAACACATTAGCAAAGAATTTCCCCTTCCCAGGAATACAATGATAGCCATGTAGCCTCTTAGTAGGAAACTTTAAATATCACTCACATTTTACAGAAAGTGAGATTAGGGCTGCGATGAACCTTAGACATTGGTGCCAATTATCTCCACCCAAAAATGTATTGCTGTCTTGAAATTATGGAGAACATGAGTATTTGGAATGTGGATCATTTTATTTTCAGTGTTCACTCCACTGATAAGCAACATTTTGAATCATGACGGTAACTAAAATAAACGTTTTTGTCGAGTTTTTCCTAACTCCTTCCTTAAAATAAAAATCACCTATCAGCCAGAAAGCAAACATCTACTTTAAAGAATTTGAAACACTAAATCATTTTATTGGTGGAAGGGATGGGCCTTAGGGACTCTTATTCCAAGCAAGGATCTATACTTGCTTTTCAGTTGTTTTCCTCCCTTTTGTGATGTAGGAAGCCATTATTTCTGCCCCTGGGAAAGCAGGATTTAAGCACTCTACTAGGGCAAACATAGCTTGTTAGCAGTAGTTCTTCAGGGTTTTGGAATTTGGGATTGAGACTCTGGCTGCCCCAGAAAATGGTGATGAACTTGGTTTTGGCTTTTCCATACAACTATTTTCCTCTTTTACCAACCCAGACTCCTCACACTCCAGCTGCTCTTCCACTAATCACCCATGCAAGTACCAAGGAAATAGGGCAGAAAGAAGGAAGGCAGGCACAAGCCATTTCTTTTGTATTTCATTGTCCAATGGGATAGATCACCATTTCCTAAAATACATACCTCAGAACTTCAGTCAGAATAGATGCTTCAAGAAAGACAGGATTCGGGATTTTTTTTTAAAGACATCAGTTATATTTAACATCTTGTATTCAAATGTATAGCACATGGTAGCAATATAAATGGCTCTGAGAACTTCTGCAATTAACACCATTTTAAAAGTTCGTTTTACCTAATATATTTCAATCTTGACCACAGAATACCTTTATTTTTCTTAAAATATAACACTGACTCAGAGTATTAGTATTTTTTGGCATGTGCTTAGGAAAATGTTTGTGGATGATTTAAATCACGAGTTTTCAACAGGGAAAAAAGGTAATTCTGACCCCCAGGGAACATTTGGAAAATTTTGAGACATTTTTGGTTGTTAAAATGAGGGGTGCTTCTGGCATGTATTGGGTAGAAACTAGGTATGATGCTGAACAACTTAGAATGCACAGGACATCTGCACTACCACTTACCCATGATGAAGAATGATCTGGCCCAATGTCAACAGTGCCTCAGTTGAGAACCCCTTTCCTAGATACAGCCTGCCCAGATGTTTGTTTGACTGGGAACCTGTAGGCTGGCAATTGGTACTTTGCATGCACCAGAACTTGTAATTTTGGCCATGTAGAACCACTTATTCTTTACTTAAAAGCTATTGATAACACTGTCTCCAATTTGAGTTATGAAAATTTGAATACTTTGACATGATTTGGATGAACTACTGAAAAGCTATTAGGTATTTGTTATATGAGTCATTTCTCCTCATAGTTTCTTATAAGCTTTCTATGTTACATGAATTAATATTATATACTGATCCAGCTATATAAGTATTAAAGAAAACTAAGCTTATATATCTGTACATGTTATACAAATGTAGTACTTTAGACATTGTTTCACACAATCTCAATGTTCAGTAATCTTAAATACTAGCTATACTGATACCTTCTTTCTACAGATAAACTCCTTCACAGTGATATTACCCAATAGTTTGCCAGCACAGGTCAAGAGTCCAAGTCTCCAAAACCTCCAGGCCAGTCTCTTTTCATTTCTGTAGTACTTTGCTGTTTCTATTTTTCATACATAATTTCACATAGGTGACATGAAAAATTAACACCATAAATATTCATCAATTCAATTTGTATTTTCCAACTGTGCTTGTTCTAAACTATTAATTCAAGGCTGCAAATGGGTATTTCTATCAAGTGTTAAGAGAAAGACATTCTCAGCAGTAGTATTCTTACAATCTTTCTTGATAGTCACAGATATATTCAGCCAAATCAGAAAGTAACAAATGATATAAAAGTCATTAACTACAAAAGTACTTTTATCCTAATCTTAATTTACCATATTAAAGCAAACAAAGAAATTTATGCTCATACTTCAACAACTAGTAAACAAGCTGTCACTGTGTAGGTTTGTTTTTTTAATCACCAAGCAGAGAGATGCAGAGCAATTTAGCCTACCCAGACTTGTACTCAAGTCTTAGACTAGGTTTAAATCTAGCTCCACCCTCGTCAGATCAGTTCAGAGGTTGTTTTTCCTGTTGTGTCAAAAAAAAAAAAAAAGTTGAGCTGAGTGAATGCTCATTGCTAGACAGCTATATTTGAACTTTACAAATTCCTTTGCAATTTGAAAACCCAGAAACAGCTTATAGGTCTATTTCAGTAGAATACTAAACAGGACTCCAAAATAACTGGTTATCTTGAGAGTATGATTACAACAATTAATTTGTGTCACAGCAGATGGGTATGCTATAAGAAATGACTATAACCTATTAAACATTAGTAGCCCCTTCTATGAAAATAAGACTAAATTCTTGTATTCTATCTTCTACCACATGTCCAATTCTCTTATCATTAAGCAAGTGGCAATAACAATATGACATGGGTCTAATTATGCTTTTGATCAGTCTCCAAAGATCATGGCCATAAATTAATGCTGAGTGCAGTTATTGCTGAAGATCTAAATATTCAGAATTTATTTTTTAAGTTGTAAGTTAGCTCAAGTATAAACAGAAGGCCATCAGTTAATACAGTAGCAATGACAAGTAGCCCACTCCATGAAATTAGTAGAAGCTACAAATCAGAGGCCTAATAAAATCAGGAGTTTATACTAAGTTGCAGGAACATTTAACTTCAGACAATGCAGTTGTACTTGTGTATAGGACATGTTATACCCATGATTCTCTGCACATCCTAGATTCTACCCTAACTCAAGAAAGCACTTCAAATTTTATCATAACCAGAAAGAATTTCCCACACTGTTTACTGTTATTCACGTATCTTTCACCAAAAATGATTTGGCTACAATTACAGTTATAATATTGTAATAACCATCAGAAAGCTTATCACTTTAAGTCAGTCAAGATGTGTTTGCAAAATACATTCAAGTATAATTTCATGAATCAATAAATAGTATATAAATCTGCTATTGGTTTTCATTTGCTTTTCAATTACCCATTTCCATTTTCTCACTGGTAGTTATTCTGACTATTCAAATGTTATTATTTGTCTTTATTGTTATTCAAATGCAGCTTTTTTATTAGATCTTCTGACAGGGTATATAAGGCTTTGCTTCTTCACCAGCAGTAACTCTATTTCTGAAGGAAAATGGAAGTGATTGCACACAAAATTCTGAGCTTTTACTTTATATTAGGTTAAGCCTGTGCCTCGAAAGGGATTTTAATTTAATCATATTGAAGAAAACCAAAGAAGTTTTATTAGCTACCTTAAAAGAGTAGGAAAATAACCTTTTCCATGCAGGTTTTTTGGTTCAAAGACCCATGAAACCATTACTCCCCAATGATGTGTATAAGATATACTTAGTAACCAAATTAAACTCTAATTTCTATCTGATGGTATGAATACACTGTTGTTGGTTTTAGTAATACAATATACTGGTTAGCAAAAGAACTATATCAATACCAGGTTATACATATGAAAAACAAGTCTCACAAATATTGCATCATGTTATAATACCTGGTGTGTCTGTTATTGGCAGACTTAAAAGCTGTACACTCTTATTGTCTCCTACCAGCAGTTATTCTATGTACAGACACAGAATATTGTCTGTTACTATAACCACAGATATGTTCTTTAGTAGAAAAACTAACATAAAAGAAAAAATGAAAATATCAGGCATTTTACCCAAACTAAAATTCTTCAGGGAAGATAAATTTCAACATTACTAGGATTTGTTATGAGGGTTCATGAAGCAGAGGCAGCATAGCCTAGTGCAGAGACCAATGCTGATGGATTTAAAGGAGGTTAGCAAATATTTACCTGCCATCCTTGTGTACAGAGAAAGCATTCTCCCCCATGGTGTGAGAAGGTAAAAAAGGACTTTAGAGGCTTCCTGACCCTTGGGAGACCAAGCTAATTATAGTAAACAATTCTTGTACAATGTGAGACATCTTGTAATTAAGCACTAGCATATTTATTCCTGATAACATGAACTATAGGAATGTAGAAAAAAGAATCCAGATTCCGTAGTAGCACCTGTGAAGAACATGGCCACATGAACTCCAAAGATCAAGATAATATCACAACCATCTTTAGCAGTCTCAATTCCCAGGGGAATGAATACATTTGGAATATCACTAATAAGACATTAACCTCTTCTTCCAATTTACCTGCACAGATGCTTTAACACAGCTTTCCTTTTCTAGAATTAGAACTCCCTATGTGGAACAAAAACTAAACATGGGAGAACTAGATAATGGCCTTCAAATATTTTCCTTTGAAATGAAGAGAAGCAGAAAGTGTAAGCAAAAGCATTCAAACTTTTAATCGCAGAAGCAATCTAAGCTGGCAAGGGTCAGAATTTGGGCTCTAGTTTCTAAAATATAAGTTTGCTATGAGGCTTTGGTTAAATTAATTCCTTGACCTTGAAAAGTGTCACAATTTCCACCATCCTCCCAACTCTGGGCAGGTCCTTAACTCAATGACAACTTTTGACACTTTTGCTTTAATTAAAGGAATGGAATTCTCTAGGTAGCCTCTGGTGATGTTTTGCTCCCAAAGGTGCCTTCGATGCCAAGTGGAAAAAGACCATTTGCCAACTCTTTGCTTCTGTGGTCATGAGCAAATCTATAGCAATTGCTTATGTTAAGGGCATGAATTTAACTCACCTCCACAAACTTCTGTGTTGCTCCTCCAATTGACTTAGCAGATGCTCAATGTATTTATTGGAGTCCATGTATTCCTGCACATATAGACACACAAAGACAAATGAAAAACCTCATCACAATTGGCACCAGAATTCTGAGACTGTACAACATTTTGACAAGATAATCCTTTGGTCCCTCCCATTTCTACGAGTTGATGCTTCTGTGACTTACATGCATAGTTAAGGGGGGATCGATAGTATTACCCCCACATCTTGTGATCATTCTAGCAACAAAGAACTGAAGAGAACTGGAGGTCAGAATCCACATAAAAATCCTTATTCACAGAAAAACAACAACAACATAGATTTCAGTCTTCTATACTGTGATCTCTCTTCTACTATATATAAGTAGGTGAGCCAGCATGGACTATTGACTTTCAAAGAATAAAATAGACAACGCAAGTCTGGATTACCCTGGTCTTATGAATCACTTCCTAACAATAACAGTATTTTTGAACTATATAGATTTGAACTACAGATTTTTGAACTAAGATATTCACTGAGCATACTGTTTAGACTGAAAAAGCTCATATCCATTTTTCTTCATCTCCTTAAGCTAAAAAACTGGATTTTTGTTATTTGTTTTTTGTATTCTAGATGATTCTGGGTTCTCAGAAGACACAAAGACAAGGTATATATTTTAGAAGTGTACATAAGCTTTTGTAAATCAAACCATGTCTTCAAGAAACATTTCCAAAAAAATGAGAAATCCTTTGTCATGTGGGAATTATTTCTGAAAGTCCATTCATTAAACAGGATTTTTTTAACTTGAATTTTTCTGAATATGAAGTACATATGCAATAGTTTTAATTGTTAACTGTGGAACAAAATACAATATGTAAAAATTCTGATGCTTTGTTCCATCATGAACCTAATACTTTTCTCTTTGAAGAGCTAGCCTGAAGTCCTCCGTGTCTACATTACAGCTGCCTTAGATGGAATAGTGTGACATGATTTCAGTGTTAAGGCACCCATGAAATCATTACTATTTCCTGTGGATTTGAGATAAGCTGAGAACTTTGATAAATATTGATATTTTTCTTTCTGAAATAGGTTTTGTTTAAATGCTGAATGTGATCTATTGTTCTGGCAGGAATATTCACTATACTGCAAGTGGGGGGACAAGTAGAAGAAACAGAGGAAGAATTAATCCAATATAATGGAAAGGGCCCTGTCCTGATTTTCTGGACCTGGATCTACCCATGTACTCTTGGAGAAGCCTTTTTACTTTATGTACAGTATTTCAGTTAGGCTATACAGTATACTAAATCTTTGTATAATTAAAACTATTATTCTATAACACTACAATTTTACTGCAGATAATAGCCAAAGAGATTTATTCTTAATAATATTCATTTTCAGGCTATTTAAACAAGACCACTGGGTTCATCAAAACCAAAGCAGAGATCTGTTACTGCAGGAAGTTGTAGTAGTTTGTGGTTATGGTATTAAGTATCCTGATCAAGGTTTAAATATGATTTAAAACACTCAAAGTTATCCAAGACCAATTTTTAAACACATTGAAAAAATCAGACACAGTTCCCAATTAGTAACAAATGTATAAATCACAAAGCCATTCAACCATTCCTCATTCAATTGTTTGTTTGTTTGTTTACGCATATGTGTTATATGCCAAATGCTATTCTAAGTTTGGTTGAAATAGTAACAAACAAGAGGGAGAAAGTTCCTGCCATGAAAGAGCTTACATTCTGTAAAGAGAGACACACCAAATAAGTGAACAGATTGATTTCTGCCCGGTTACATGTTGTGAAGGAAATAAACAGGTGATAAAGACTTTAATCAAAGAGGTCCACCCTACTTTCATAAATTGAAGGAAGATGACTCTCACTGAGCAAAATGCTGTTTGAGCTAAAAGCTGGAAGAGGAGGAGGAGGCAAGCATATAGAGAAAAGGGAGAGGAGGAGAGCACACTGCAGGCAAAGGACAGTATCTGCAGAGGCCCCAAAACTTGGTGTTTAAGAACAGAAAAGAAGGCAGTAGCCCTGGGAGCAGAGACTGGGGTGTGGAATCTAAAATATAGCTGGAGAGGTAGACAGGAGGCAATTCACGTGCAAGCTCTGGAAAACAGTCTGGATTAGAGCCAATGGATTTGTTATGTTGTTCATTCTGCATAGCACAGATCAGAGGGATCATGATTACAAATACATTTGGATCAAAGAGGTTTAGGTTCAGTTCCTGGTTTTGGTGCTTACCTGCTCTGTTCCCTTGGGGACATTATTTAATCTCTCTAAAAAGGATGAATAATACTTAATTTACAGAGGTGTTGTACGGATTAAGCAAAGTAGTTTAAGTCAGCATATTATCCTGGCACCTGCCAAGCAGGGAGCACAGACATTTCATGATACCACACACTTCGGGAAAGGCGAATCACGTCTCAGTGTGAACGTAACATCCATGATCTCTTCTTACCAAACTTCAAGATTTCAGTACCTGCTTCTTCAATTATAGTTGTTGAATATTAGAATAGGTACTTAGGCAGAGATTTATAGTAATAATATAGGTTTGCAACCATTACATTTAAGTATCACTGGATTGTGGTTTAAAAGCCATTTTAACAACAATACCAGCTGCTTCCCCCTGAGGAGCTTCACCTAATTTTCCATAAAAGTATCTCTGATGACAAGTGCTAAACCACATAACAGTGGGAAACTAAGATGATGGATTCGCCATCCTTCTTGTTGGCTGTATTTTTCTCCACAGGACCCTTACTTCTAACATCCAGTGTATTTTATTTGGGTATTGTTTATGTATTGCCCGCATCCCACCTACCCCTCCCAACACACACACACACACACACACACAGGCTGACTAATAAATTAAGGGGAAAAAAATATGATGCTACTTGTGCTTTTTAGTAAGTAAAATCATTCGTTCTCTATCTTAAAAGAACTTAGGCAATACAATCACTTATTTATTATTTCTGCCCACTGATCTGGAGAACTTAGTTAACAAATGAGAAATCCCTACCATTTTACAATAAAGTAGGATTGGTGGGAACTACTTTTTTCCACCCATATGGAGATTAACTGCAAGGAAACAGTGGGAGGTGGTGGCAGTGGTGTGCAGCAGAACTAGAGCCACGGGAAGCACAACGTGGTAGCTGCTGCACCTACAAACCCACAGGAGATATGTAGTAGCGCCGACAGCGAAAGCTTATACAGTCCCGTGGAGGACAAACTTAAGTAAAGAATGGTGATGAAAATGAATACAGACATGATAGGTATTAGGTGAAAAACTGTGGGTTTGTCTAACAATGAAAGCTTTTGAGTAAGATTAGGAATGCAAACAATTTTCAAAGGGAAAATTAAAGAGACATTTCAGAATAGAATACGGGAATAAAAAAACCTGATCATACACATCAGAAGAGCTCATCACATCCCAGGTAGAGTTTATGGAAATCTATCTACACATCCATCACATAAGAACTGAATAAAAATAGTGTGGGGCAGGGGAGTAAAAGACTGCAAACATTCAAACAGGTAAGTAGGGTTCCTACCAAAGATTTAAAAGAGGCTGGCTCCACCACTTCTGACCACTCCAGATATCCACTGAAATGAGATACATAAGCACAACTTTGGGTCTTAATCCACAAATATCCCCCATCAAGTAACTGCTCTATAACAAAGCAATGAAAAGATATGCTCAGGTATTTGTGAATTCAGAAACAAAGCACCTAATTTTAATTAAAAACAAAGATATGTGTGTACGTGTATCTTAAACTTATGTAAAGCTGTGTGTGTATATATGTACATACATATATATAAAATACCTGAGACACATATATGTATGCATACATGTACATGTGTGTATATACACATATATTCTGTACTGGAGTGATGAGTATGGAATTTACATTATAAGAGGAAAATTGAAAGACTTAAGATTTTTGTCTAAAAATTATAAAATGAAAAGTTTCAGAAGGAACATATAGAGTGTTCATTACATATCTTTGCAGTGAACGTATATATCTTTGTAGTAAACAGAAGGAGGAGGAAGAGAAAGAGAGAAGCAGGAGGATATAAAATCCCTTGCACATAGGAACAAAATTGTTCTGTACTTAAATTTATAATAAGAAAAGCATAAGTACAAGGGTGTGTTTTGCCTACATATTTAACAGTTGGGGAAAGCAGTTTGATGACATGCCATACAATTAAAAACTCCATGCACCTTTCATCTAGAAATTCCATGTCAGGAATCATCCTGAGTAAATAATCAAATTGAAACAAATGATGTTCAAAATGTTTATAACTCAAAAGCTGGATATATCTTAGCTTCCAAAAATGTAGAAATGAAAAACTGGACAACTAGCTGCAAAAGAAAACTGGACCACTTTCTCACACAATATACAAGAATAAACTCAAAATGGATGAGAGACCTGAAACCACAACATTCCTAAAAGAACACATGGGCAGTAAACTCTGAGACATTGGCATTAGCAATTTTTTCCTAGAAGTCTCCTAAGGCAAAGCAAACAAAAGCAAAAATAAGTAAGGGGGACTACATCAAATGTATAAGTTTCTGTACAGCAAAGGAAACAATCAACAAAACAAAAAGGCAATCTACAGAATGGGAGAATGTGTTCTCAAATGATATATCTAATAAGGGCTTATATCTAAAACATAAAAAACACAAATTCCATACCAAAAAGACGTATCACCTAATTAAAAATGGGAGTAACTGAATAGACATTTTTCCAAAGAAGACATAGACACATGAAAAAACGCTCAACATCACTAATCATCAGGGAAATGAAAATCAAAACCACAGTGAGATATTACCTTTCACCAGTCAGAATGGCTAGTATCAAAAAAACAAGAAATAACAAGTGTTGGTGAGGATGTGAGGAAAAGGGAATCCTTGTGCACTGTTGGTATGATTGTGAATTGGGGCAGCCATTATGGAAAATAGTATGGAGGCTCCTCAGAAAGTTGAAATCAGAAGTACCATGCAATCTAGTAATTCTACTTCTGGGTATTTACCCCAACAAAAGCAAAAACACTAATTCCAAAAAAAAATACATGTACCCCTATGTTTACTGTAGAATTATTTACAATAGCAATATATGGAAGCAATGTAAGTGTTCACTGATAGATGAATGAAGAAGATGTGATACATACATACAATGAAGTACTAGTCAGCCATAAAAACAAATGAAATCTTGCCATTCACAACACATTAATGGACCTAGGAGTTATTGTGCTACATGAAGTAAGTCAGAGAAAGACAAATACCATATGACTTCACTTATATGTGGAGTCTAAACACCAAATGAGCCAACAAAAATACCTAGCAGCAGACTCAAATACAGAGAACTAGTGGTTACCATGGGGGTGGGGGGTGAGGGAACAGGCGAAACAGATGAAGGGGATTAAGAGGAACAAACTTCCATTTATAAAGCATAGGGGGGTGAAAAGGACACTATAGGGAATATAGTCAGTAACATTGTAGTTATTGTATGGTGACAGTGTAACTATACTTATTTGTGGTGAGCATTTCATAATGTATGTAACTGGCAAATCATATTTACACCTGAAATATTTGGTCAAATATACTTCAATATTTAATAGAGGTATGATTAAGATAACACTTTACTTGAAGAACTATACAATGTGAAAAAAAGAAATACACAATGTCTTAAAAATATGTAATATGGAAAACAATAATATTAGAGGAAAAAGAAGTAGTATATAAAACTATAAAATCCTTTTTATCACAATTTTGGATATATATGTAAAATATTAAAAGAACAAAGCAGGTAGTATATGGTAGTATTATGGATTAATTTCTTCTGTATACTTTTCTCTGTCTAGTTTTACAATACTATATGTTCATTATACAAATTTAACAAGTGATGAGTTTAAGAAAAATCTAGCACTAGAATATCCGTAATAGATTGTAATTAAATTTTAGAATGCTAGATCTAAAATAACATAATGAAATGATTTCCTTTATAATATTCTAATGCTAAGCTTTTATTTGAAACAATGAAGCCCCCTCTTTTTAAAGTTACTTCTGACTTGCCCTTGTCAGTGTTCTGCTAGAAGTATTTCATCCAAATTAGTGTTGGGGAGGAACACCAAGACTTATTTGTATAATGTTTTAAAATTTTTACAAAGGTATAGCATTAAAGAGGCATCTGTTCCTTGGCTAAAACTTATGCAAATTAGAATCGTTTTAGAGCTATATTTCAGGAAATTTTCCTTTCACTTCTTTAATGCACATGTTTCAGGGCAATTAGTATGAAACATTTAAAGAGATTAGAGGCTTATAGATATGCTGAATATTGCATATCTGTGGAGCATAAACCCATTTAATGCAAACCTATTGTTTGATCTAGGTCAGTTCTGAGCAAGGCCCATTATCAATGAATTCTAATGATGCGAGGATCTGAGGTATCATTCATTTTAAGTTGAATTAAAACATATTACTAAATCAAAGCCTGCAGAAATCCAAAGTCCCTCCAAATAATCCTCATGTTATAATCAGTGTAATTTATGGAAGAGCTTGTAAAATCCCATCAACACTTTTGTCACTACTAATGTAGGACTCCCAGTTTACATTTGGGCAAAGAAGCAAGGACCAGCAGGCCAGCTATTCTAGTCAATAGAACTACCACTAAATACAGGAAAACCCACAATTAGAAAATGACTACCATAAGAAGTGATGCTGCCCTCTAAAATATTTTTTCACCTTAATAAAAAGGTACATCAGCATGTATAAAAAAACTAGACCACGCCCACTTTGGAAATTACATAGCAAGGTAATAGAAAGGTGCCTCATAACTTACTGCCATCTAATTAATTAACCACCTAATTCCTCCTTCCCATCTACTCTTCAAACAACTGAACCTTGCTTCCACTGAAAACTCTACGGTGGAACTGCTTCATGAGAGCCACCAATGATCTCCACAGTTGGATCTCAAGATCCTCCTTGTTCCTCCTTATGACCAGTTCCTGCAGTACTTACATTTAAAGTCATACTCTCTCCCTCCCTGGTTTTCTGTCAAAAAGTGTTTCCTGTCTCCATCTATCATTCAGATCTCTGTCATTTCCCTTTGTTCTTCTCCTTCTTCCAGACCTTTATGTATCAAAACTAAGGTTCTATCTTACGAACTCCTTCATTTTCTTTTGGAAAACCCAGTGGACAACTAAGGCTTTAACAATGACCTGAAATCCAGGGACTCCCAAATTCTTACCTCTATACTATATCACCCTCTTGAGGTTGAATCCTGTGATTCTGGCCATTTACAAACAGGTCCCTTTGGATGTGTCACAACTGTTCAAAGCATGTCTGTCTCCAC
Source organism: Manis pentadactyla (assembly GCF_030020395.1). Lineage (NCBI taxonomy): Eukaryota > Metazoa > Chordata > Mammalia > Pholidota > Manidae > Manis > Manis pentadactyla. The sequence continues at coordinate 36,940,490 of NC_080026.1, read as the reverse complement.
TTTTGTATCCTCTAATACTTAGAAAAGAACCTAGAACATTGAAAATACTCAACAAAATGTGTTAAATAAGTGAAGGGGTGAATTATTTAGCTAGAAGTGTGTTCTTCTGATCTCATAATCCTGAGGAATAATTAGGTACATTGCTTATGTGTGCTATGTAAGTCATACAGAGTATCAAAGTTCAATACAATGAAAAAAGTCATACTAAAATTTGCTATCAAATGGAGAGACAACTGATAGCATAATTAGGAGTAAACCCCACAGTATGAAAACATCTCTCTAACCACTGTCATGTATAAAAATTTCATTTATATCAATTAACAGTGACAGAACATATAGACCTATAGAAACCATGGCCATTGAAAAGTTTTATTATCAATGAAGCAAAGAGCTCTTTGAAAAATATAGTTGATACAACTTTAGCCAGACTAAAAGAAAAAAAAAAACCTTCAAAATCAGGAAATGAAAGAGAAGTTACAATCAACACCACAGGAATTCAAAAGATAAGAGAATTCTACAAAAAATATGCCAACAAATTGGACAACCTAGAAGAAATGGATGAATTCCTAGATAATCTTCCAAAACTTAATCAGGAAGAAAGAGAATATCTGAATAGGCCAATACTAGTAATGAAATTGAATCTATTTTCAAACTCCCAAAAAATGAAAGTCCAGGCCAGGACCAAATGGTTTCACAGGTGAATTCTACCAAACACTTGAATAGCTAATAACTATCCTTCTCAAACTATTATAAAGAGGAAGGAATGCTTCTAAACACATCCTACAAGGCCAACACTACCCTGATACCAAAACCAAAGACATTACAAAAAAAAAAGGAAAATTAAAGAATAATATCCCTGATGAACATAGATGCAAAACCCTCAACAAAATAGTAGCAAACCAAATTCAAAAATACATTAGAAAGATCATTCACCTGTCAGTTGAGATTTATTCCAGTGATGCAAGGATGGTTCAAATCCACAAGTCAGTTTAATATACCATATTAACAAAAGGCAGTATTAAAAACATGATCATCTCAATTGATGCAGATGAAGCATTTGACAAAATTCAACATCCATTCATCATAAAAACTCTCAGGTAGAGAGGGAAAATAACTCAACATAATAAAGCCCATATGCAAGAAACCCATAGCTAACATCATACTCAATGATGAAAAGCTGAAACTTTTTCTCTAAGTTCAGGAACTAGACAAGGATATCCACCCTCACCACTGTATTCAGTATAGTAATAGAAGTTCTAGCCACAGCAATCAGACAAAAATAAAAGGCATGCAAATTGGTAGGGAAGAAGTTATCACTATTTGCAGATGACATGATACTATATATAGGAAACCCTAAGACTCCACCAAAAACCTGTTAGAATAACTGGATTCAACAAAGTTTCAGAATACAACAAAAATCAATATACAGAAGTCTGTGGTGTTTCTATAAAAATGAACTAGCAGAAAGAGAAATGATCATATTTACAGTTACACCAGAAAGAATAAAACACCTGGGAATAAATTTAACTAGGAGGTAAAAGACCTATATTGTGAAAACTGTAAGATATTGATAAAAGAATTTGAAGATGGAATAAATAAATGGAAAGATATACCATGCTCATGGATTAGAAGAATTAATCTTAAGATGTCCATATTATGCAAAGCAATCTATGGATTCAATGCAATCTCTATCAAAATACCAATGGCATTTTTTTGTTTTGTTTGTTTTTGTTGGTTTGTTTGTTTTTAATACTCAGCACTAGAGAAAATAATCTTAAAATTTGTATGGAACCACAAAGACCCCAAATACCCAAAGCAATCTTGAGAAAGAGAAACAAAGTTGGGGGCATCACATGCCTTGATTTCAAACTGTACTACAAAGTTTTAATAATCAGAGTATGGTACTAGCACCAAGAAAAACCCACATAGACCAATAGAACTGAATATAAATCTCAGAAACAAATCCATGCTTATGTGGTCAAGGAATCTATAACAAAGGGGGTAAAGACATTCTTTCTCTTCCATAAATGAGAAAACTGGACAGTTGCATGCAAAAGAAGGAAACTGGACCACTTTCTTGTACCATATACAAAATAAATTCAAAATTGATTAAAGACCTAAATGGAAGACCAGAAGCTATAAAACTCCTAAAAAAGACCATGGCCAGTAAACTCTTGAACATTGCCTTAGCAATTTTTTTTCTGGATATATCTCCCCAGGCAAGGAGAACCAAAGTAAAAACAAGTAGGACTATATCAAACTAAAAAGCTTCTGCACAGCACAGGAAACCATCAACAAAACAAAAAGGCAACCCACCAAATGGTAGACTGTATTTGCAAATAATGTGCCAAAAAATGGATTAATAGCCAACACATATAAAGAACACTAACTCCATAACAAAAAGATATATAATCTAATTAGAAATGGGCAGAGGAACTGAATAGACATTTTCTAAGGAAGACATACAGATGGCTGACAGACATATGAAAACATGCTCAATCACTAATCAGGGAAATGCAAAATCAAAATCATAATGAGATATCAACTCACACTTGTCAGAAAGTCTAGTATTCAAAAGACAGGAAATTTTAAGTGTTGGTAAGAAAAGAAAACCCTTGTGCATGGTTGGTAAGACTATAAATTGGAACAGCCACTATGGAAAATAGTATGGAGTGTCCCCAAAAAGTTAAAAATAGAAATACCATGCAATCTAGTTAATTGTATTTCTGGGTATGTACCTCAACAAAAACACTAGTTTGAAAAGATATATGCACCCCTATGTTTATTGAAGAATTATTTACAATAGCTAATATACAGAAGTAATGTAAGTATTCATTGGTAGATGAATGGACTAAAAATGCATTTTATATATATATATATATATATATACACATACACACACACACAATGGAATACTGCTCATCCATAAAAAAGAATGAATTCTTGTCATTTGTGACAACAGGGATGGACCTAAGAAAGTATGGTTATTATGTTAAGTGAAATTAGTCAGAAAGGGAAAGACAAATACCCTATGATTTCCCTTATATGTGGAATCTAAACAAAACAAAATGAGCAAACAGAAAACCCAGCAGCAGACTCATAAATACAGAGAACTGGGGGTTGCCAGGAGAGTGGGGGTAAGGGAATGGGCAAAATAGGTGAAGGGGATAAAGAGGCACAAACTTCCAGTTATAAAATAAATAATTCATGGTATGAAAGGTACAGTGTGAGAAATATAATCAATACTGTAATAACTTGGTATATTGACAGATGGTATCTATACTTATCATGGTGAATATTTTGTAAGGTATATAAATGTCAAACCACTACATTGTACACCTGAAGCTATTACATTAACTATGCTTCAATAAAAATAAAATTAAAGTAAAATCATCAAGCCATAAAACAAGTTTTATTGCCTGCTATTTGGTATCAAGGCAATGAAATCAATGCAAATCAAACTACGAGTACAGCTTAGAAGAACTTCATAGTACATCACAATTTGTTGAAGACTACAAATCCTCCATCATGTATATTCCCTTATTTCTTTTAAAGTCAGTTCCTATTCCACCCATATTCAGCTAGACTTAAGACTTCTGAACTAGAGATACTAGTTCCAGCAAGGTAAGTGTGAACTTTGAGTTCAGGCCAATGAGATGTTAGCAAAAATAAAGCATCCAATATCCGGGGAACTGCCAGCCTGAAGAGAAGCTGCTTGCCCATTATACACTCTTCCCCTAACTAGGATGGTAACATCCTTAGGCCCAGAGACAGAAGGTACGTGTTAAGGATGTCAAAACTGACTGATCTTAAATCAGCCATCAACCTGCCCTAATCGTTCCCTTTGGACTCTTACGTGAAGAAGAAATAAGTTTCTATCTTATTTAAAACTATGTTTTAGGGTTCCTTTGTTATAGCAGCTTAGTCTATACTACAGATAACACAATAAATATCAATTATTTTTTATTGTCATTTATTATACATCATGACATACATAAGTCATTGTATTTCTGAGCTGCCTGTGCTATTTTCTTATATGTTGCTTTTTTTTTTGTAGTTGGAAGATAAGTATGTATTGGTCAAATGAACGAATTTATTTAGGTGGAAAAGATAATGACATTTTTAGTTTTCTTTTTTTCTCCCCCGAGGTGAAACTTGAAAGTAACTAAATTTATCCTAAAGTTTTACAAATCAGTAAAATATTTTGTCAGCATGGCAGTAGATTCTCTCTCTCTCTCTCTCTCTCTCTCTCTATATATATATATATATATTAACCAAACAAACAAAAAAATCAGTCATCAGAAAATTTAAGTGACATGTTTAGCAGGGTCCTCATTTCAACCTTGATAATTGGAGAGACACTGATGGAGCTTTAGGTAAGTGGAAAGCCTCAATGAGGTCACCAGCTAGTAGAAAGAACTGGCCACAAAAGTCCAAGGACTATGCCAAATCTCAGTATCACAACACAGCAGGAGTTGAATGATGGGTTCATTGCATCAATATATTATATTTTAATATACTATATTTTTCATGTTTCATTCCATTCAGATGTGGGATGACAGAATGCAAGTTACTCACTATAGTTTATCATGGCTCCTGAACCAACTGTCAAAAATGCCTTTCCAGACTTCTCACCACAGAGACTAAAGAGAAAATGTGATGATGGGGTGGAGAGAAAATGTGAAAAACCTTTCCAGAAAATATGTGGTTCTTCAGAGGTTTCAGAGACATTTGGGAAAAGGGCATATATCAGGATCCAGTTCAGAGATTCAGGTTATGTGAATCTGGGATGTAATTTTAGCAAAAACTAGGGAAGAAGATGTTAACAACCCTCCCTGGGCACCTTTAGAGAATGGTCTCCCAATTGGAGATTTTGTTCATTTCTGAGGGCTTAATTGAACAAAACAAAACCAACCAACCACCAACCATTAAAAAGACCAAACCTTTCACTGATCCATCTTAGCCCCTATTCTGTAGAGCTGAGTCAGAGCCTCGTAGTCTGCTGACATTCCCTTATTACTAGGAAACAACACTGTGAGCATAAAGAGGTTTCAGGAAAAGACCAGATGGCTCTACCCATGTTGGAGTCAGGAACTCTTCCAGGAAAACTTGGGCTGCCTATCCTAGGAAAATGCCCAGTGCCACACAAGAGGGCTGTAAAAATTTTAAAGTATTTTTTGTTTTCAAATTCATCCTTAGTAAGATTCTTCCCTCAAGAAATGGGCTATTTCCTACTAGGTGAGGGGATTAGGCATTTATGCATTAACACATAAACCTTGTTTGGATTTTATTTTCTGAGCCTAAAAGCATTTGTGGATTCAAGGATTTGAGTGGGCTGCCTGTTAAACTGCATTTCTCACTTGCAGGCACTGTACATAAATCACACTGAAGGAAAGAACATTCTTCCTGGAGTGAGGTGTTTCAAGACTTCCTATCTACTGCCTCTGGGTGGGGATAGGTGGTATTCAGGATTAGGTCCCATTTACATCGGTATTTTCATTGTAAAAATGAGAAAATAAAAGTGAAGTGTCTGATCTGTTTTCCTCTCTCTCGTTTGACTGCAGGCTACTGTGTTCATCATTTAAACATTCAGGCTTGTTTTGGTGAATAGAAACACTAGCTCTTTCTTGTTGCATTTTATAAAACAGAATGGCAGAGAAACATATGAATTACCACCACTGACCACCAAGTTTTCCTCCTACCCCTAATCTAGTCTCCAGATTTACATCAAATGGTGTACTATAGGAGACCACAGGTGTCCCCCACCACACACCTCAGGAAATAAAGGCTGGAGGCCCTAGAGATGTGCCATCCTCTCTCAGCAACCTTCTCAGATACAAAAACTCGGCAAGGTATACATGTGCACGTACACACAGAATAAATCTGTATTATCAATGCAAAATACAAAAGTAGACTAACAGTTATGTATTATGCAAAAATCTTAATGTGATTGACAAAAGTGACAAAACCACACCCCAAAACATTCCCAAGGGAACCAGCTGTGAAGATAAGGGCTGAACTGGAAAACGCCAAGGTCAGACCAAACATCGGAAGAGTAGGTGGGTTCTCTTGGACAACAGCCTATGTGACTGATGTAAACGTAGTACCACAGTCATCCTCCTCCACACACACACTAAAGAGCAAGCACCAAGGAAGTTTGAACTTAGGATCAAAACAACTGCCCTCTCCTAGAAATTGATTCCATCCTGGAGAGGCAGGACCAGGAGTCTGGGGTGGGCTTTGGCGGACTGGATTTTGTGTGGGCCTGAGGGCCTAAGAAAAGCAAAGAAGAGCTTAAACTCACTGGAGCCTCTGCAGCAGACACTCAGTAGATCCTTCTCTTCAGTCAGTGCTGTCAGCCTGCAGGACCTCTGATGTAATGTGGATAGCCCTAGGTCATTTCTTCAGCTCTAGCACCCCTAGTGCTGATGACACCTGAATATGCCCAACACTCTCCAGCAAGAAGCCAATGCTACCAAGAGAAACTGAGCTCCTCAAGGACCAGCTACCAGGAGTTCCATAATTCCTTACACCAACACCAATACTGCAATAATGGATATGGGACAAAGCTGACCACAGATAGCTGCCACTCTTCATTTTTAGATCTTTAAATACCACCAGGAAATGCCAAGTGGGAACTGCAAGGGAGGAGGGTAAGGATGAGGGCCTTCTTTTGGCAATGGGCTCGAACCTCTTGAAAACACAGAGACTACATCAGGGAACTACCTACTGTTTTCACAGGGAAGTCCCTCCTAATTTGAAGGCTTAGCTCTGCCAAGAAGAAAGTAGGGAAGTGGGACAATTGGAAAATACTCACTCCTGAGACAACAGAACAATTTTCTCCTCTGACTTTGCCTCCAGAAACAGTGAACATATACCTTGGTTGATTCTTTAATATCAAGATAGACAGATTCCAGGGGAAATATGCCCATGGAATCCACTGGCAATCATACAAGGAAGACTGCAACGTGGTGTTAGAAGATGGGGAAAAAGGACATTTGAGGTAAAAGATACCCAATAAAAAGCTCAGCAGCAAACTTCTGATTTTTCTCAGACACTGGATGAAATACCATGTTTCCTGGCACTTTCCTCTCTCAACTCTGCCACTTGTCATGTGTGAAGAAATTGTGGATTATCCAATGAGTGCCCAAAATGTCTGTGGTATCAAATGATTATCTCTCCTCTTATTAAGAAGTGTTTTTATCACTGGTAACCTAAAGGTCTGACATAGCTGGGAGGAAATAGCACTGTTCTCTTCTTTGAAGTTACCTTGCCTGAGTGTTTCAGCCCTATGCAGCTTCACTGAGAAATGACAACAGACTATTCTTGGGGTACAAGGGTTTATACCTGGCTTTATTCTCTGGACAGTACGTCGAGAACTAGAATCACGTCTGCATCCAGCAATCTGCAGGTCCATAATCCTCCTTAGTCTCTGCCTCTACCAAGAGCACTGGGCAGAGCTCTGTATAGAGTGACTCGGTCAATAACAGCTCATTGCTAAGGGGTGAAAAACTTTCATTTTCCCTACAGAAGGGTAATTAGAAGTCCATTTTGTCCTAAACAGGAAACACTCTTTGATTCAGGAGAAAAGAGGTTTTTCTCTTGAAGGGTAAAACAAACTAATTATGTCTTAGAACATGATTAAAGGAGTCTTTAGTGCTCCCACTGGAAAATCTGGAGGAATATTTTAACACACTTCCACTTTTAATGTAGAGACAGGCCTTGTGCCCACCTCAGTGCCAGTTTATCCCTTGAAGAGAAGCAGGGTCATAACACACTGTGGGGAAAATTGAACTTCCTATGGCCAGAATCCTCACCTGACCCTAATCTACTTGATGATGTAATTGGCCTACTGCTTCTACACCCATAGGCAATAAGCTATTATTGACTGAGTCACTATATAAAGAGCTCTGCCCAGTGAGTGATCTGGGTGGAGGCAGAGACAAAGGAGGATTACAGACCTGCAGACTGTCAGATACAAACGCAATTCCAGTGCTCGACCTATCACCAGAAAACAAAGCCAGGTAATAAACCCTTTTACACCAAAACGTTCCATTGTCAGTCCTCAGTCTCACTGAATCTATAGTGAACTTGCCTGGGGCTGAAACCCACTGGCAAAACAAGGGATAACACATTAATCATTATTTCCCATCACCTGAGCACCTGCTGTCATTCATCTCTTGATCCTTCCAGGTCTAACCAAAAGGGTTTCTTTTTTACAGTCTCTCATTTTTTAGGGTAAGGGACTGGAGAATGATTGAGTGACTTACTCCACTGCATCAGGTGAAAAATCTAGGTTTTAATTAAAATATGCCAAGTCAGCAATAGCAGCACTGCTTGTGAAGCTGACATTTTTTAACAATGAAGGTGCCATTTTAAAGATCAGCAGATCAGTAGCCGTGATAAATATAATGACAGCAAATGCACCTGTGCTGTTAAACTTTGTTAAAAATATTTCTTCTAAAAGCCTTAAGTAGCTAAAACCATTCAATGAATGAACTGTGCAACATTTGGGATCTGAAAAAGTCACAGAAGTGCTTTGTGCTGGGACAATCACCCAAGACAGGAGCTCCATTTTAAAAATACATATTTGCAGTAGCAACACAGTTTACTTACCAGTGGATAACAACTTAACTGTCCTAATCCTTATTTTTGATAAAAATCAGCACACTTAGACAAGGCAGATCAGTTAAATCAATTTAGGAAGGCAATTTACTATGATGAGGTTGTTACCGAGTCAAAACGAACATTACGAAATTTATGCAAATATCTTCAGGAATTTGTTTTGAGTATGCTAATGACACATAATTAGTTATCATTCCTTTCATGCAAAATTAAATTTGCTGCAATAACGAATCATGTTCAAGAAGGTATGTTAACATGAAAAGGCCCCTCATTTTTATGACTGAAAGGCTGCAAATTGTGGGTAAATTGCAGGTAAATCTAATCTCAGCCTCCAGTATTGTTATTCATGGGGATTGAACAAAACCAACTGCAAGGTGCGGTGGGAAGCCTCTACTGACTCCAAGGGCAGCACTTGTAAGGATGCAAGAATCCCGAGAAGTAGAAGCAATGGATCCTCTGCTTTTGGACTAGGCTGTCTCAGCTATCATTAATGAGATAGTGTCTTTCAGCTTCTATCCTCGGTGGGAATTATGCTCGAAATGCCTCCTGGCCACTTAAGCTGTAGCCCATCCCTGTTTGCCCAGGACTGAAAGGTCACTCAGGGTATGAAACTCTCACTGCTAACCCAGGGGACATCTTGAGCAAACTGGGACAAGTTGTTCACTCTACCAATGTGCTAGAAGTCCAGTTTTCTCCTGCTTGTCAGCCTGGAGCAGGCAGGAACTGAGAAGCAGTTAGAATTTAGAGTTATTCCAAAGTAGAAGTTTGGTTTTGTTTTTCTGGTAAATACTAAAAGATAGCACTGAGTGCCTCCAAAATAATTAGCACATTGACTCTCCCTGACTCACTCCACTGGTAGACGGGCCCTGGAGCTCCTCTTGCTAGCCTTCCTCACATTGTTAGCATGGAGGATGTCTCAAGAAACTAAATGTAGGCTTAAGGGATTAATCTTGCAAGTGTGGGGGTCACATGAGGGTAATGAGTACAAGGCTGATGGGCTATTACCATGTTAACTATTTATTGAGCAGTGATTCTGGAAGTTTAGTGAAATCAGAATCACCTGGGGGACTTGTTGGGCGCCACTTAAAGCTTCTGATTCAGTGGGTCTGGGAAAAGGCCAAACTTTGAAATGAATTCGCTGGCGATACCTATGATGCTGGTCAGGAGGCCACAATGAGAGAAACTTTGAATTAGACCCTAATTATTCCTCATCACTGGGCTTCAGTTTTTCTAAGAATGCATCAAATTTCTCCAAGAATGGACTCAGCCCTGAACTTTACTGACCAGCCTAATTCTAGGAAACACTTCTGGTCATCCACCATTCACTAAAGAAATGCATGCGTCTCCCAGTAAGCCCACCCCTGACCCAGGTCTTGCCTTATCCAAGATAGACTGCTCTGGATTCCAGGGGTCACCATCTCCCTGAGAGTTCACTCTCAGAGGGCTCCTGCTGTCAATCACCCCACCCCCAGATCAGAGTCCCAAAGATGGGCCAGGTTGTATCACAGCCATATCCCCCTGTGGAGAAAGTGAAGGTTCCTAAGGCCAGGATTCTCACCTGCCCCTGCTCACTACTTACACGTTTGGCCAATACATTGTTATTGAATATACAAAGAGCCCAGCGCTCTGAGTGGCTGAACGGCCACAGGGCTGCGAGGCTGCAGGAGAGCAGAGATGAGATGGCTGTGGGGGCAGAGAGGCCCAGGAGCAGAGACCGGCTTGCTGCATGCAGACTTGCTCTGGGTGGATGAAATTCTAGTGATTGACCTGCCACCATGGGATTAAAGTTGGGTATAAACCCTTTCACCCCAAGAATGTTCCATTGTCATTCCTCAGTCTCACTGAATCCATAGGGAACTTGCCCAGGGCTGAAACCTATTGGCAAGACACTCCCCACCCCCAAACAGTGAGACCAAAGACAGCTCAGTGTCCTTCAGTGAGACAGTTCTTGAACCAGGTTAAACTCACTTATTCTCTGGTTTACATCCACTCCACACCAGCTCATCACTGACATCTTATTTTTATTACTTTTATTACTTAAAATATAATTTGCTGTCCCTTTAGAAGTGATTAGTGTATTTTTTGAACATTCATATACCTTTTCTTACAGGATCATGAGGCACTGAGCATAATAGTGGTGCTTTAGAATCTAGAGTAGTCAAGCACTTTGCTATGTTAATATTGAGTTTATAACAACGAAACCAGGTCTAGGAGCCTGATTCTGGCAAAAGTGGAACTTTTTTTAAAACTATACTAAAGCTAGGAGGAAAGTCCACTAGTTGAAATCTGCATCTATCCCTTAGACAAACTGCTAAGACAAACATGGTAGAGAGAGTTTGTAAAAAGAAAAGGAGGAAATGAATGATATAATGGCCCTGTCTGCTGGGCAGCCGAACATGGAGACATGTAGTTTCCTGTTGAGGCCATCTGTTAAAAGCACCTGATCTCCTTGGTTTTCAAGAACTCAATCGCCTACTTCTTGTTGCTACATCCCAAGCTTGACAACAAAATACTCCCTAGCTGTATACAATGTGTTCACTCCTTTTCCCTCTATTCCACTTAACCTTGAAAATAAAAGAAAGAAAGGACAATAACCAGATCAAGTCCCAGTTACAAAGAAACAGTTATTGAATTCATGCCAGTTTGACAGAATCACCTTCAACTGTAACTATGACTATGCCTTGTCTCTGCCCAATGTTAAACTAAATTAGCTGAATCTTAAAATTTTAAATGTTTAGTTACTTTTCTATAAAAATTGCATGTGTCCTAATTTCATACATTGAATAGCTGTTTTATCTCATGCTAAATCATTTTGTAAAGTGAGCATCATCCCTTAATTCACTATTTTTATAAAACCCATTTTATACATACTAAGTTTGCTTAGCAGAGAGTCAACAGATTTGATTAGACAGACATGGTCCTTCTAATCTGTAAAAACACTGATAGTTAGATCAACAAATATTTTAGCACTCCCTATACAAATGATACTCTGCTAAATACACAATAAGCCTCTAAGAATGGGACAAAGCATTATACAGAAAAGCTACATACAGTAAATTATACACACATATTTTATAACAAAAGGGCATGATTCTAATTGTGATTGAGATCCAGAGGCAGGTAAGAGTGAGGTTTATTTAAAAGACTGAACTTATGGGAAAATGATTTACAAAAGTCACATTTTACAAAATGCTTTCAACACAATGTCATAGAAGTTATCTTTCATAACATACCAATGAAACAAGTACTTCTGTCTGCATTTCACTAATGAGAAACCTGGACTCACAGAGTTCAAGTAACAATGTTTCAGTGGGTGGTTGAAAACAAAATGTTAGCTTAAATCATCAAAGTGCAAGTAGAGGGTATTATGATTAGCATGTATAATGTGGGGGGTGAGGGAAAGGGGAGGGCTTTGCAACACAGAGAAGACAAGTAGTGATTCTACAACATCTTACTATGCTGATGGACAGTGACTGTAATAGGGTTTGTGGGGGGGACTTGGGGTAGGGGAGAGCCTAGTAAACATAATGGTTCTTCATGTAATTGTAGATTAATGATAACAAAATAAAATAATAAAATAAAATAAAATAAATTTTTAAAAAGGCTTAATAAAACATTTAGGTAACCAAAAAAAAAAGTGCAAGTAGAAAAATTACCTGTCCATCCAGAAGTTTCCAGCCCCGCACAGAACATAAAAATGCATTCCTGAACGCATCTGGAAATCTGACCCTAGGATGCATAAAGCTTTATAAACCTCAACTCCTCCAGTTCTCACAGTTTCCTTATTTATAAAGTGAGGAGGTGGGGCCAGGTCAGCAGTTAGCAATCTTCCGTGAATGTCAGAATCACCTGGGAGGCTGCTGGGTGCACCACCAGAGTTTCTGATTTAGTAGCCTGGGGGCAAGACTGGAGAATCTGCATTTCTAACGAGTTCCAAGGTGGTGGAGATGCTGCTGGCTTAAGGGCTCACTTGTTGTGAACCTCTGAACTAGACTAAGGCTTGTAAGGTTTTGAGTGTGGAAAGATTAATTAATATTCTTCCATCTAGACCAGTTTAAAAAAGTTCATTTATCCCTCCATCCATCCATCTTCCTATCTATTCACTCAACAAATACCTGTTGAATATTTATTACATATGTGTTTTCAAGAAGATCCCAGTTTGGGTAAAAGTAGAGAAAAACAACTTAGTAAAGATAATAATTTACATCATTTATGGGATCTGACAATGCTCTTTCCACTCTGTCTGAGTGACCACGTGAAACCAGAAAAATTCATTTAATTAAAAAGCATGTGAGTATTATTAAGATAGTATCTGGCACAAAAGAAGAGCTCAGCACACATTAGCTCTGTGGGTCATTGAAACACAGACAATCCACGTATCGTATATCACTATCTTTTCTCACATTTGTTACAGCTTCTAGTGTCTCTCCTATTTCAGCATTTTGTAGTTTTCCTCCCTGTCCTTGGCTGGAGAAGATTAAGGAAGCGAAGGTCAGATCAAGACCAAGCTGTGGAAGGGAGATGGTTGTTTAAAGAGAAAAGGAGGGTGATTACACACGAACAATACAACTGATTTCTAACATGAGGGACTTGATTAAAAATACAACCCCTGCTCTTCGCAGTGTGCACCAGTGCACATGCGGGCCACCCGTGCTTCAAGACACACATTTTTTGTGTGGTACCTAACTCTTTGCCATACAGCTGGGGTGGCAGGGACAGACTAGCAGCAAAATAAACACGCAGAACCAGCACAAGGCTCTGAGAGTCTGACTGAGGGGAATGTCGCTTAACCACTGCCCCGGCTCGACTCACGTTTATAAAGGGCTGAGACTGTGGACACATGTTTGAGCAGTAATAACAACAACAGCAGCATTCCTAATGCTTTTTCACAAAACTCAAGCCAGCAGCTGATCTCAGGCTCTCACTGGGGGATGTGTCGGTTCCACTTGAGGCGCAGCGTCGGCGATCTGAGATATGCCCCAAGCAATGCCTGGACGCTCCTCTGGCAACGGCACAGAGTTGCCCCAGCGGTGTGAGCCAGACTCTGAGCTCCTGACAGAAATCTTCATTTCCAGGTTTATCTTCTAAAAATACCTGCCCTCACAAACGTCCTGACACCCACTAAGTTGCCAAGCTACAACCAAACTTAGAAGTTAAAACTTTAAGAAGAAGGCTGGACAGCGTTAAATTTAAATTACCCCCCTGTTTAAACCTGTACAAAAGTCAGGGAGAAGCCAGCCAGGCCTGCTCTGCAAACAGATTAATTCCACCTCCGCGGATGGCTCAACAGGATGAGAACTACCCTGCTTGGAGAGCACAGAGGTTTGCTTGGCATTTAAGTTTCTCTGAGCCTATTTGTGAAAGCAAAACTGACTCACTGAGAAAATCTTTACTTGATAATTAACACAAAATATTTACTTGAAATTATACAAAAAAATATTATAAAGGATTTTTCAGAAGTAGGAAAGTCTGTTTCACAGCCGGCTGAGTCAGACTCAACCGCAGAAGAGACTTCTGGAAACGTTCAGCAGGGCTGTAGCTTCCTAGTTGCGTGCCCTGGAGGTGTGCTTCTGAGACTGAGGCACCAAGAGAAATTGCCAGAATTTCTTCAAAGATTTCACATGGGCTTTACAAAGAAGGCCAGATTTTAGGCAAAGAAAAGGAATTTGTTACAGTCACACGAGCCTCATTTATAATCAAGAAAATAAAAGAAAATACATATTTTAAAATACATACTGCATCCCAAGCACTTTTTGTATTTATTTATTTATTTATCAATAAATGCTGCTGAGCATCTGCTATATATAGAGCCAGAAACTAATGGATATAATGGTGATAAAAATAGACAAGGCCCTTCATCACTGCCATATAAAATCTTTACAACTTCCTGAAAGGTGGATAGAAGGCACTGTCATTACTTTACAAGTGAGGAACTATAGCTTTAACATGTTAACCCACTTTCCCAACCAAACACAGCTCATGAGGGAGATCCAGAAAAATTGGAACCAGGACTTTGTGTCACCAAATTGTGTGCTCTAGCCTTTGGGGTAGGGGGGATCTGAAATACCACATGAAAAGTGCACCATGACAGCTTGCAAAGATTGCTTGTATACAATTCCTGAGCATCTTCATAAGCCTATGTGAGGAAAATGGAAGTGCCCATGGTCAGGATCCTCACCTGACCCGAATCTACTTGATAATATAATCAGCCTACTACTGGGCTACTGCTTCCACATCCATAGGCAATAAGCTATTATTGACTGAGTCACTATATAAAGGGCTCTGCCCAGTGCCCTGAGAGGAGGCAGAGATGGAGGTGGATTTCGGACCTGCAGACTTCTGGATGCAGACGTGATTCTATTGCTCGACCTACTGCAGGGAGAATAAAGGCAGGTATAAACCTTTTTACCCCAAGAACTATTCAATTTTACCCCAAGACATGATTCTACTGCTCAACCTACTGCAGGGAGAATAAAGGCAAGTATAAACCTTTTTACCCATTGTCATTTCTTGGTCTCACTGAACCTGTAGTGTACTTGTCCAGGGCTGAAACCCTCAGGCAAGATAGCCTAACAAGGTACTCATCTAATAGAAGGTGGCTTTACTTTCCCTTTTAGCACATGGCCTTTGAGAGGATGTTTCCTGAGGGATTTTCATGTGCTGTCATCTTTATTACTTCAACCCTAGCCTTCCCTAAGCACTGAAATCCATCGTTTCCATAGCACATACACTGGTTTAAGGAGCACTGCACTGCTCAAAGTTATTAGCAAGTACATGAAGTGGACATTGGTGATTTGGGAAAGCATGATGTCCCCTTCTTTGGGGAAACTGCTCTTTCCCTACCCTGTGGCCCTCTATCCCTACTCCCAAGGTAGAGCCTGTAGCCCAAATGAGAGGCAGTCACCAGTCACATTCCCCTGGAGATGTCGATGGGTTCAAGGATGGGCACTGCATCCCATCACAGCCATTATGGTTCTGCTGGGCCTAATAAGTAAAAGGCATATTCTCTTCTCTGCTAGCCTTGAGGCTACCAGCTTCTGCATGCCTTATAGCAATTACCACCTGTGGGTCTAAAACACAGTGCCTTTGGCTACCTTCCCTGTCTTCAACATGCCTGAAGTGTCTGCTGCCAATGATGTGTGTTACAGTCAAGAAAGGGGAAATCATCTCATGGATGGCACTAGGAGTCCACAATGGTGCTGCTTCTCAGCAGTTAGATGAAAAAGGATTACCATGGAGTTCTCTTCTTTCACTCATTCTGGTGTGTGAACCACTTCAGGATGGAAGGATGGCTCAGCATTTCTGGCAGAGGAACAGCAGCTACTTAGGAGAACTTTGACTAAAGAGCAACAAAGCCTGCCACAGAGCTGGTAAGATGGGGACAATGCCGGCGGGAGCACTGAAATAGGGGATAACAATCCTACCCTCCCTCAGAGACACTTCCATCGTCTTCCTTTAAAACACAAAAACCTGGAATTCTGGATTATGGATATTAACGTGAAGCATCCTATCATTCCACAGCCCTCTCTCCCCATGTGCAGGGACTCCACCCCACTTCTAATGACCTATGAGAGCCCTGACGTCACCAGCAGAACAGAACTGAATGATCATTTTTCCTTCATGACTCCTGCGTAAAGTCACCAGGATCCTTGCTGCTCAAAGTGGACTGCACAAACTTGAAGCATCAACGTCTCCTAGGTGCTGACTCAGAATCTGATTCTCACAAACTCCCAGTTGCTGCTGTTGGCTTGTGGGCCACAGTTTGAGTATCAAGGATTTAGACTTCAGTGTTTCCTAATTCTACTTGATCCTAACATTCACCTGGGGGGCATCTTAAAAATGCCTTTCTGGGCATAATCTCAAACCCTCTGCATCAAAATATTCAGAAGAGAGACTTGGGTATTTCCCAGGCAACCCAGATGATTCTTAAGGACAGGCAAAAATGAGAAATACTGGGACCTGAATTTAGAGTGCCAGGCTGTGCCCTCGGTGGCTGGCTCTTATCCTGCCTGAATTTGGTGCTTAGCAGATGGAAGCACACTACTGCTCCCACTTGGGCTATTTCTCGTTTCCTTTCTTCCCTGCACCCCTGCCCCCCACCAAGGTTTGCTACCAAATGCTGCATTCTTATCATCTCAATTTTTTTTTCCTTTCTCTACATTGTTAAGTGAGAAAGGACTTCAGAAACATTTAAATCCCAATTCTAAGCAAAGAGATATTAACAGCCATGACCCAGTGGCATTGCTGTTTAATGGGTTTAGTGTTTCCAAGACAAAATGCAGATTCTTGGCCCTGATTGTTCCATAGGTTGTAGAGCTAATACACTGATTGGTCTAAGTAAAAATTTATTTTGAGGACACATAAAATGCAAGAACAGTGTTAGTAATGGAAGAAATTAATGTAAATGATAATTCTCTCCCTCTAGGATCTAGGAAAACAGTGTTTGTTAAGGTTTTCTGTATCTTTTAAAATCTGGTGAATGTTTTTAATATAGTTGTCTAAAATTCTTAGGGCCTTTAAAAGTCCTTGAATATTTTTCTTTCCTTAGCCTTAGGGTCTTCATAAAGCAATAGAGATATTACCTAAAGGGCTCCTGTGAGGTCTACAAGTGAACAGTAGATGAGCACTTCTCACTGGGGGCTGGGGACAGGGGGTGTAGCTCTGTACCCCTGGAGGCATCTTGGTTGTCATGCCTGGGGCAGGAAGGGAGATGATACTGGCAGCAAGTTGGTGGAAGCCAGGGATCCTGCTAATCATCCTACAAGGTTCAGGACAGTCCACGCAAGGACAACTTACGCAGATGTAGGGGCCCAGATAGCCATTGGGACTTGCAGATTACTCCAGAGTTCAAAATAGTCAAAGCCCAAAGAACTCAGAAAGAAATATGACCTCCCTCAGTCAACTGCATGAAAGTAATTTAGATACAGGACATGTTCTAGGAAGAGAGCCTTCACCATAGATAACTACATCATAATATAACCTAGGGGTAGTAGACAGGGAGGAAGGTGGCAAGGTCTGTTAAAATTCCTATGTGACATTGTTCCTGTGTAGCCCGGCAAACATTTGTTTACTAAGTATTTACCTCTTTCATATTCCTGTGAATTGCTTTCCATTTTCTCGGAAGTGTCTCAGACCTTTTATCCACTTCTCCTTGGTTCAATTTGACACAAACACCTCATTTTCCCTGACTGTCTCTGGAATCTGTGTCTATGGATTCCCCCTTTTTATATGTAATTAAACTTTGTTTTTTTCCTCCTGTTTATCTGTCCCATATCAATTTAATTCTTAAAACACCTAGAAGAATCTTTGGGAATAGAGGAAAATTCTTCCTCCCAACATAGTCCAAGTTATCAATGGCATAAAGGTTAAGAAACTAGTCTAATGTAGACCAGGCACCATTCATATCCTCAGAGCTCAGTCAAGGGCCATCAATTTACTCTCTACCTAGCCCCATTAATTAAGTTATTTAGTTGGTAGAACCAAGATTTGAAACAATGTCCCTCTACCTCCAAAGCTGTCAACATGCTGCTTTTACTGCACAGCAGACTATGGTAATCTTCCCTTGTTGATTTCTAGGAGGTCCTACAAATTGGAAATCCTATACTCAATTGCAAAATTCACTGAAGATTGCTCTCATTAGGCCAGTTCCAGGCAGAAAGTAGAGTATGGAGACTTGCGGGAATGGAGGTAGAACAATAACAGAAGTTTGACATAGACTGGGATTTTTATCTGTCTTGTTTTAAATGAGCAACTGAACTCTTATGAGATTCAAGACTCTTAAAATACATTAAGTATGGAGACTTAATGACAGAAGCAGAACTAGAAGTAAGTTGAAAGTTATTAACACTTTCTGACTTATTTTGCTGCCAGAAACAGTTCCTGCAGTCTCCATGGCCTGAACAGTATTTGACATACTTTGACAGCCAAAATGTTAAATATTTAAGAGCATTAAATAATGAACACATAATAGAAACACGAGGAAAAAATCACACACTGTGAACTCAATTATCATGTGTTGGTAACAAGGAATGAAAGCAATCAACTCATTCAGTGAGGTTGATAGATCCATCTACAAATGGAAAAGTATAAATTTTACTTGAAGGGTAGACTAGATGCATGCCTCATGTTTAATTTAAAACGAACTTGCATTTTAACCTCAGATGAGCAGTACTGAAATATCATTAAGTGCTGGGAACTTCTATGGAAAGAAAAACTTCCAGCAATCATAATGTTAGACTTTTATTCCCCTGGGGTGCACATAATCACAGAACAAATGATGAAGTATACCTTTTATGTGGAAATGCCCTGTAGTTACTAGGAACCTCTTATTATAAAGAAAAAGTAAGACAATAAAAAAGAATTAGTTTAAGGAAGCATTTAGAGTTTCCTTTCACTGTTTCCTTTAACCATATATATCAGCCATTAAAGTTTCAGAAAGTGTAATCAAGTTTTCTTACAAGTCTTTGAAGAAGCTCGGATGGAGAGCACTTGGGCTGTTCCTAGACAGAGGGCTCCCTGGCAGCGCCAGCAGGATCAGCCCTGCCTTCCTCTCATGCCTCATTAGCTCCCCCTCCTTGGCAGTCCACAGGCCCATGGACGGACGAGGAGCAAGCAGGGGATGGCCAAGGGGATAGCGGACAAAGGTGAAGGACCAGACAGCACTTAAGACGCTGTGCCAGATATGCTTCAAATACTTCAGTTTTCCAGATGATCTCACAAAAGAGATAAAATAAAAGAGGCATAAGTGGAGCAGCTCAAGGTAGAATTTATCTACCAAAGATACCATCAGTTTTAACAAAAAGATTAGAAAAAGTGAATAAATATGACAAAAGACCGAGGTGGGAGACAGGGCAAGACATTTGGGGAGAAATGGGAGGGGAAGATGGGATGAACAATAGACAATTCACCAGAGTCAAAATTCAGCTTAAACAGGAAGGAGAATATTTGCACAATGACACATTAAGCAATGTATTCATTAGAGCTAGTGCTGGGATAAATTTTGTAAGGAAATTTCTAACTCCTGAATGCTCCAAAGTTTTGGATACACTAAAGAAGACAAAGGACACTGTTAAGGGCTCCGCTGTGTATCCCCAAAATTCATATGTTACAGTCCTAACCCCCAGTGCCCCAGAGCATGACTGTATTTGAATATAAGGCCTTTATAGAAGATATTAAAATTTAACAAGGTCATTAGGGCAGGCTCTAATCCAATATGACTGGTGTCCTCATAGGAAGAGGCAATTAGGACACAGAAAGGCACAGAGGAGAGACCAAATGGAGACCTCAGAAAGAGACAGCCATCTAAAGGCTTCTAAATGAAACCAGCTCTCCTAACACCCTGATCTCAGACTTCCAGCCTCCAGAACTGTGAGCCTGTTGTTGAAGCCCCCCAGTCTGTGTGACTTGCTACTTTGTTATGGTGGCCTTTGCAAGCTAATACCGACCCCCACACCCTGTAGAGCAAATGTGCAGGAAAGGAGTGGTCACCCGAGGCACCGCTCTGTTCAGTTTCATGAAATCACCTGTGGATTCTTAAAGTAAGGATTCTCGTTTTCTGATGTGTGGGTTTGGGACAAGTCTCAGCAATCTGTGTTGCTGCTTCTCCACTTGATCTGAGAACCAGTGGCTTAGATGCTGTGAAAAGTACAGAGAATGTAATACTGGGCATTATTTTCCAGATTTGAGAGGGAATATGGGCAAGGAAACAAGGTTTTTCTTTTATTAACTATATCAATAATTTTTTTTAAAAAAAAGGATGTGTTGTGTGTTGAAAGTATCTGTTTGTGGCATAAAATATGAACAAGAAGAAAAAACAGTTTGCAAGTCTCTTAATTTTAACATTATTTTAACTTGGAACTTTCTGCATCATATAGCGTTAGTGGCAGCTAAAGAATATTGAGCATACACTCTGTACCATGCACATATAGTAATTTATGTGATCCACACACTCATCTCCCCTCCCACGGCATGTATTATTATTATTATTATTATTATTGCTTATTTCACAGATAAAGAGACTCGGTGTGAATATGTGTGCATAAGTGCATGTGTGTCTATATGTATATAGTTTTAGGTGAAGTATAAAAGACACCCTGAATGTCCTTGACTGATAACAAATTTTTCACACTATAATTAACATTCTTGTGCTGTGAAGATTACCTTTTATCAGTTCTTGACTGAATATAAATATTTATATTCTTTATCCTTTCCTTGCTGGCAGATATGGTAGTTTAAGACACCTTTCTGGAGAGAGTAAAAGATGAATAACAAACAAATGATGGATTTCTCTGAAGTTTTACATTAATGATTAAACAGCATCATCTGATGACTTACTCAGCAACTCACAGACAATAAAACATAACTAAATCTGTCAATTAGTGTTTTCACCTTCTCTCCTGACAGAGCTTAATGGCATCTGCACAATGCAATTTCCCACCCCCAGCTCTCTGACATTTTCTATTTCCTCCTCTGTTTCTCCCCCGCCACCCCCATTATGACTGAAAGCAGCAGCGTGTTATACTCCACCGTGGCAAATGCCTCACCTGCCATCGGAAGGAAAGAAATTATTGTGTCCTTGCTAAATCTGGGGGGCGACTTGGGTACTAGGGGATGACTTCTCTTAAGTTCATAAGAAGCCAACCCCAGCTGCAATGGCTGAACCTTAGCTACAGCTGCTGGGCAGCAGGGTGATGTCACCTGAGGTGCCCATTAAGGGTATGGGAAGCTGCCAGAGCCGAGTGCCTTCCAGTAGCCAAGATCCGTCCCTCATGAGGCACACCACATTCCCACACACAAAGTGACAGACAGTGACTGGGAAGATGACATACTGGCTCTCCCTTCCTACTGCCTCAGTCTGAGGACCTGGGAATAGAGGCTGGGCTATTTCTCAAATGGATTTCCAGCTGGTGGAAGTGATTGCTATTTACACAACTGTCAGGAATTGCCATCTTTTTCTTTCCCAGGCAGCTATGTTTAGCTCACGTATGTGTCACATATGTACACACTCCTATTTAACTCTGCTATCTCTGAGCAGTCAAGAAAGGAGATTCCAAATAATAAGGACAAGCATGCCCTCAGGGAAACTCCAGAGTGTCACCTTGGAGCTCTGTGCCTAACGGGGATATCTTAATTGTTTCTGAACTGGAGAGTCCAGTGCCTGACAAAACAGGCTCAATATAACGTTTCCTCTTGAATTATTTTTTAATGTACCTTTGCCTCTCTGTGCTGAAGAAATTGCCTTGTAAACACTATCAAGCACCAAATGAAACATTCCATTTTAAATAAATACAGCCAGCCTCTATTAACCAAACTCCAATGAACTGATGTACCTAATTAACCAGAACTGGGTTTAAAGCCCCATTGTTAGAAGAAAGAATGCTCCAGAGCATATTCTCTTTTCAGCCAAAGGAACAAATTTTTCCTGCAGACAGTTCAGTGATCCAGTCTCTAGCTTCTTAAACAGGGAAAGGGTTTTTAGAATACTTACCTTGAGGTAATAATCATACAGTCCTCATATAAAGATATAATCATTGTATGCTTGTGCATTTTAGAAAAAGAATTTGAACATTTTAGAAAAAATTTCCATGTAATTGAATAAAACCATTTTTAAGGATTTTGGGGGTTAATGATAAAGTAAACAGAAATGTATATTTATGCATACACCCTGGCCTCTAGTATTCCAGAGTAAAAATTGTAAATGCTTCCTCTACCCAATTTATTTATTTCTGGGGGAGGGCGGTAACTTTTCCCTCACTCCACAGATGGATGACCTGAGCTGGGAGATTACGTAGCCTGCTCAGAGTTATAGAGCATGTCAATACTCAATGCATGGTTAGACACATGAGCTATGGGCTCAGCATCTCATGAGTAAATCCATCACTTCAGAGGTGTACCACTTGACACCACCTTTCTAAAAGGTTCTCTGGAGAGAAAATTCTGGTTTAAACAGAGTTTCTACTACCCAGTAATGAGACTCCTTGGCAATTCTTTTCAAAATAATTGTGAACCTAAAATTTGTCATTGCTTCTTTGAATTGTCACTTAATGTTCACTGGCAGAATGCACCCAAAGCCTCTACTGATTCAGTCTTCCCAGAGTTAGTTCAGAAAGTGCAATTTCTATTGCTCTGACTAGCAGCTCGAAGAGTCTTACCGGCAACAGGCAGTTAATTCATTTCAAAGTTTTTCTAGGCAAGAAAACATGGGATGATAACCTGTGGATCCAGGTACTTATTTTTTCTTTTATAGATAAAACCTGGGTCTTGGAGTTTGAAGAGGTCATTGGTGAGCACGTGGTATTCTGGCAGAGCACAGGTTATGGAGTCACTGGCCTGAGTTTGAAGCCCACTCAGCTCTTAATACATTACCAAGAACATTTGCTCTCCCCTTCCTCCCATGAGTAGAAAAAGGCATAGCCTTGTGGAAATCAACAAACTGAGTATGGAAGTCATGCAGAAATACTCAAATGAATTGTCACTCATTTCTACAACTACTATCCATATTAGCCACACACTGTCACCTTTTGAACACCTTTGATAAATAATGGAGTTGGAAATGGTGGCTTCTAGCATCTTCCTTGAAAACTTTCCATAATCATGTCTGAAAAAGTCCTGAGAGTCAATCAGATCATACTGCTAAATACCAGGTGACAAGCTTATTTTGTCAGAGAAAACTTCTCAAATCTTCTCTGCCTCAATTTTTGCACTAAACACACCTACACAGTGAGGGACCCCATCAGGTATCTCAATGAACTGAAAGTGACGAAAAAACGAGGAAGGACTTTGTGGCCTCCCAAGGCCAGTGCATATGTGCCTCTCGCACAAGGCAGTGGGGTATGGCCTGTGGAAGGGGCCTCACTGTGAGAAGGAGAGACAGAGGAAGGAAACCAGGTACCAATGCCTGGAGAGATGGTTTATTTTCATGCTATAAGTATGGATGCCGCAGACTGAATTCAAAGCCTGGTTCTGCAACTTGCCACCTGTTTGACCTTGGGCAAGTCTCTCAGCTATTTTGTGCCTCAATTTCCTCATGTGTGAAATGGGGCTAATGCTAATGATGATTTCTACTTCATATGGAATTTAAGAGGATCACATGAATTAATGTTTGTAAAGCTGGCATTCTATGAGGGCTAGCCACTCCTCTCAAGGACTGAATTGGCACAGCAATGCTCATTGTCTGGTGATTAAAATAATCTGTCGTGGGGCGTGTGGGTAAAATTATAACATTTCCAGAATATCTCGCCTGGCTTTAGTATATCTGCATATCAATAGGCGTTCAGAGGTGGAAAGAAGTATGGCTTTAGTGCATTTGCATCTTTCCTCAGGGGTGGAGAAGTTCATCTCCATATCAGTGGGTGATTACCTGGGCAACAGAGGGCTTATCTGTACCTGAGAGGTGAGAGGGAGGGCAGGTGTTGTTGCTGCTGGAGCAGAGAAGAAAGACGGCCTGAGACTGCAGTTTGTGAGAAATAAATGGGTTTAAAATTTTATTTCTCCCTTTGACTGATTTTGGCTTTTAGGGGTATTTTGCCCCGGGATTTCCTTTTCCCTGACTTACAATTGGCGTAGTATTGGCAGGATTCCTGTGAACCCGAAACTTGTCATAATGGCTGCGAACTTTGGGAGGGCTGCCCCTAGAAATGATGGGGAGAAACGGCGCTCACACTGAGGGACATGTGTCTACACTCGTGTGGTCGTGGAGGCGCCACCACCGCTGCTGGCCACGCTGACCCTGGCCCGTGGCCCGAGCCTAAGGCTACTGCCTCTGCCACTGCTGCTGCTCTTGCTGCCGGCCAGAGCCTGGCCACAACCATGGAAAGGAGCAGAGGTCCGGGTCACCTTGAAGCAACTGGCTGCTGTGTACCATGCCTTGCTGGCTACAGAGCCCATCGCCAGGACAACTCCGACCAAGGTAATAACCTCTTATCCCATCACAGGGTGGGTGCGAGACTGGACCCAAAGGCCACGGAGTGGCGTGGCACAGACACCTCAAAAGACAATGTGGGCCCATCCATGTGGCTTGTCTTTCACCTTTGAAGAAGTCAGCCAAGCCCGGAAGGAGTGCCCTGCACGTTGTGCAGATCAGCAAACCACCAATAGGGGCCTAGAGCATCTCTCTGCAGCCTATGGTCGGTCGCCGGTTACTGAGAGCGATTGAGGTACCCACTTTATTGGACATGTGTTGCAAGGATGGGTGCAGCATTAGGAGTAAAACGGACGTGGCCCTGGACATTTCAACACATGGATCGGCGATGGCTCTCTCTTCTGGCACCTTGGGGAAAAGGCCTGGAAGCTGGCCTTCTGTGTATTCTTGTAATAACAGCAAATTGGCCCCAGACAATCATGGTTATTTGCTTCTACAGTCTTTGTGTCCTGCATGTGCTCCCTGGCTGCAGCTGCCACGTGATGGCTGGAATGGACGAGCTTTGGACTTAATCTGCATGGGGCTTTGAACCTAGCTGTATCCTCTGCTTTAAGAATTATCATTGTGTTGCTGTTGTTAAGAAAATAATGTTTAAGGAGAGGCTTGACTTTATCTAATGTTTGGTAAAAGTTTTGTGAGCAATCTAGCATGATTGTTAGGAATGAGTAAAGTGTAGAAACGTATTTTTGTGCTTAGTGAGAGATTGTGCTGTAATGTAACCTAGCTAAATCCTCTGGCTTGAGAATTATGATCGTGTAGCTGTTGTCAAGAAAATAATGTTTAAAGAGAGGCTTGACTTTGTCTAATGTTGGGTAAAAGTTTTGTGAGCAATCTAGCATGATTGTTAGGAATAAGTAAACAAGTGTAGAAACGTATTTTGTGCTTAGTGAGAGATTGTGCTGTAAAGTACATTTACTTGATCTGCATAGGCTGAATCCTCTGGTTTGAGGATTATCAAGATTTTATTGCTGTTGCTATTGTATGTTACTAGATTGGTTGGAAGAGGGGGATCGAGTAAATTGTAAGGCGAGATCTCTGGAAGGGTGGCCTGTGGGTAAAATTGTAACATTTCAGAATATCTCCCCTGGCTTTAGTATATCTGCATATCAATAGGCGTTCAGAGGTGGAAAGAAGTATGGCTTTAGTGCATTTGCATCTTTCCTCAGGGGTGGAGAAGTTCATCTCCATATCAGTGGGTGATTACCTGGGCAACAGAGGGCTTATCTGTACCTGAGAGGTGAGGGGGAGGGCTGGTGTGGTAGCTGCTGGAGCAGAGAAGAAAGATGGCCTGAGACTGAAGTTTGTGAGAAATAAATGGGTTTAAAATTTTATTTCTCCCTTTGACTGATTTTGGCTTTTAGGGGTATTTTGCCCCGGGACTTCCTTTTCCCTGACTTACAGGGGCATGCTGTGTGACAGATGCCAGCTTGGCCGTTCATATTCATAATCTTATTTTATTGAATCTTCCTAGTAAGTCCCTATTTTTATTTCCATTTTATGAGTGACTGCTCACAAGAGTGGGGTAACTTGCCTGAGGTCACATAAGCAGTGTGGCAGAGGGCAGTTCTACCCCATGACTGGGTAGCTCCCAAGCCTGTGCTGCTTCTACCACCTACACTGCCTTTTACCATTTCTCCCTATTTGCACATAAAAAGAATTTCCGTCAGTTGAGTGCATGTAGATTTGGCTTTGTCATCAAGCTGTTCCCCATTCAGAACCATCCCCTCCAAGAGGGTTGCTGAGCATCTTAAAAGCGAAATAGCAGTACATGCTAATTAAAGTCTGGAGCACCAGATGCCTTGCCAGGAAGTAATTAGCGGAATTCCCAAATTACAGTGCCCCTCACACTGATGCAGGACAGAAAACATCTTAGTGCTGTTAGATTTTTCATCTTGATAAGAGGGATCAGGTCCTTTAAATCCTGGCTGAGCTGGGTCTTTGCTGGCAACTGAAGATACATAGAAATTGCACATGTTCACTTACTTGCGCTCGCTCACTACCTGCTTTAATAATGGCAAACGTTTGCTGTGTCCTAATTACGTGACATGCATCATGTTCATGTTTTACGTAAGGTATCTTTCCTTAAGTTTCATGTGGCCCAGTAGTGTAAGCATTGTCGTCACTCACATTTTAGAACTGCCCAAACCTAGGCGTAGAAGGAGAAAGTAACTTCCCCAGCTTTTCATGGTATCTGTGGAATGTCCCAGTGAACCTGGGCTACAAATGTAAGCAATCTGCTCTCTGAGCTATAATCACTGTGTTATAGTTCTTTTCTCTTTCACTCTTAATCAAAGCAAAAAATTTTACTTCAAACAAGCAAATTGGTATCCCTCACAAAAGTAACACAACACAAATCCTACTTCCTAGATTGTTAGTCATTCTTCCTATGTGACCACTAATTGGTGTTCTGGCTGGAATGATTAACCTTTTTGCCTTCCGTTAGGTGGACAAACACACAGAAGTAAACCCTGTGGATACTGTGATTCATGTATAGAGAGAGCAGGGAAATAGTTCAGTGTTTGGGGACTGGGTATGTCACCAAAAGAAAAGCAATTATACCAAAAAACCCTTAATCCTGTATATATTTTACCTGTACTATAAATCTCCTCCATTTTGAATCTGTCACTTGCTCTATAAAATACATAGAATAAAGAACCATAAAAAAGTTTCATAAAAATGTTAGCCTAATGATATATTAGTTAGGCATACATGTTTATTTTTGCATATTCTGTGTTGTCATGAAAAGGCCATTAACAGCTGTCTTTAAATAGCCACTTCTCATATTATAATCAATTGCCTATTATGAAAATTATTGTCATCTTTACCAATTACTTTGCCAAGGGAAGGAATTAGAACTGATATTTTATTTTCTATTTCAGTTCCAAAGACTGGTTTTTTTAAAATGCTATCAGAGTATGAAAAGTGAGATATAAATTTCTTAAAAACAAAATGAATGGATAGTCAGGCCTCATATTTGGCACTTTATATAGTATTTGGTGTTTTTCAAGGCATTTTGCCTTTGAGAAGACATTGATGATTATTATATCTGTTGGCACTGAAGTAAGTAGAAATTTCTCCATTTTACAGTCTTAGGTATCTGATATTCTGAGAATGAATAGAAGTAGGCCTTCAACCAAAAGAGAGTGTTGGAAAATGACACCTTCTGTCTACTAAAATAGCCATAATTTATTAGAACTTCAAGAGAAGAACAGGAAAGAGATAGGTACAGTTTACTGAACGTCTTGGGTGTGCCTCACGTTAAAGTCAGTAAAACATGTATTTTCTCTATTCCTTACAGTCATTTGGGGAGGTAGTTATTGTTAATATCATTCTTACATATAAGGGAAAGGGCAGACAGTCTAATTTGTGCTCTACCAAACAGCTAGTAAGTGTCTGAGCTGGAAATCAAACCCAGGTCTGCTGGTTCCAAAGGCCAGGCTTTCTTCTTTCTTTTCACCCCACCAAGTGCAAACAGTTTAACACAAGGATCGATCTTCAGGGTGATTTTGCCCTTTGGCACAATTGTCTTGGTAATGTTTCAAATTAAACAAATCAAAAGCTCTCACCTGGCTTTACCCTATGGTGAATTGTAGAAGGAAATGCATGAAACCACAGGTTGGGTGTGTTAAAAGTGAAAACACAAATAATAATATTGAATATAAATGGAGTTAGTGAGTTGAAGTGAAAGGAAGAATGACTCAGTGTGACAAGATGATAGTGCTACTTCCTAACAAGGAATGGTTCATCAGCTGTTAAGCCTGGGAGATTTGAATAAGTTTCCTATTAGGTAAAACTTCTCTTTTGTCACAGAAATGACTGATAGACTGATTCCACCTCTGAAAGTGGCAGTCAGAGTTGTATTCCTAATTGCACCTCCCTGCTCCAGGAACAAATCAGGCATTCATTACACAATGTTACCCTGATCTGTCCCCATGATCCTAGATGTCTATTAGAGAGACATGAGTGACATTTATAATAAATACTAAACAACTAAAATCGTCAGATCTGTTAGAGGCTCTATGATAAATCAACACACTTCTTGTGGCTGTACTAGAAGTCAAGACTCTTCAGCTGTGCTTTCTGCCCCGCTCTTCACACCTCCCTCCACCGCATCTTCATTACTGTAAAGAATGTGACTTCCAAATATGTCAATGTGACAATTTTTATTTTCCACACCACATATTCAGTCCATACCTGGGCTTTACATCTAGCTTTGCTATCATTTAGCTGTCGTCGTTGGCTTGAGAAATCTCACGTCCCTGATGCTCCAAATTCAGGGCAATTTGGTTTAAGAAGCAGGCTATGGAAGGAGCAATTAGTAAACTGGAGTTCTGCAATAATGCTCTGTTCAATGCCTGTGTCACTGGAATGGGTTCAAATCAGGCTAATGTAGATAGAATTTTCCTGATTGTTTGGTCTGAATTGTGTCCCACCCAAATTCATACTAAGCCTCAATACCTCAGAAACAGACTATATGTGGAGATAACACTTTGAGGTGGTGATTAAGTTAAAATGGGATCATAAGGGTGGTCCCTAATCCAGTATGACTGGTGTCCTATAAGAAAAGGATATTAGTACAGAAAGAGAGAGACCTCAAACACATAATGTCAGAAAGACAACTGTGCAAACACCACACAGCCAGAAGGCAGCCGTCTACAAGTTAAGGAGAGGCCTCGGCCGCCAGCCCTGCTGACACCTTGATTTCAGACTTAAAGCCTCCAGGACTGTGAAACAATAAATTTCTATTGCTCAAGCCCCTCAGTCTGTAGTACTTTGTTACGGGAGCCCTAGCGCACTAATACTGCTCATTACACTAATAATCCTTGCATGGGAGGGGCCTTTCTTAAGATGAAGGTGAAGGTATAGCAGAAAATGCATATGTTTAAACAATTTTACCCCCAAAGTTGGTAACTTATTCTTTAGACTATATACAAACACTATGATATATGCTACACTCATGTTTAAACACATTTTATCCCAAGTACATATGTTTGAATTGAATTTTCAAGAAGTCTGGATTTTAATATAACATGTAATTGTAAGGATTCTCAGAAAATTTAAGAGGCATGATTAAAGGGAAATTGATTATATGGACTTACTGAATTTGTTGTTTGTTTAAATTAAATTTTTACATTTAATAATTTGGTTAAGAAAAAATATAACAATTTATCATTTATAGGCACTTGATTTTTAGTGGTGTGAAGTAGTGGAGTGAAATTCTGCACAGTGATAGCAACAAGCTATTCTCTAAGGTTACTAATGAATGTGCAAAGATGCAGGAGTCCCATAAAAATATACTGGTAAATACTAATGAGAATAAAATTTTGCTAGGAAAAAAAATGCCACACTTGGTCTGTCATTGCATTCCAGCTCATTAACAGTACACTATGTCAGCATCTACTAACCTAAAAAGGTCTTGACTCATATACTATCAACCCAGTCTTATAGCGTACCTCTCATTCTGAGAGATTAAATCCTTTTACCCTGCCACTGATCAATTTTTTTCATTTCACAACATTCCAGCAAGAATAATACAATGAGTTGGAGGTCCTACTTGATATGTAAGAAAACTGAGGCATAACTGATTTACAAAAGCAAAAGATTTGTTAAATGTTTAGTGGCACCATCAAGACTAGAACCCAAGAATTCCCTGTTTTACTTTAGCCAAGTATTCCTGCTCTCCAAGAGAAGGTGCTTCATGTCCAAGACATATGCTTCTTTAACATACAAGGCCGCTCCCTTTTCTGTATGAGCCTACTACCATAAACTGCAGGAAAAAAATGAAGTCACTTATATAAATTCCTGAGAATTTAATTATTCATCTTTGTTTCTCTCTCTCTTCTTTCCAGTCTCTTCATCAACAGAGAGAAACCTTAAGTTGTATACATTTGTTAAAATTAATCTGCCAGAAGAAAGAATCTCCAACAAATACTGAGAAATTTATGGAACTTCTACGCTTTTGATCTTTAAAAAGAACACAAGATTAAGTCGTGGAAAAAAAAAGTTCAATGAAATAGGTCCCCTGGGCTGTGAATCCATGCCCTGAGTTATTTTTAATAAAGCATATAAACAGCGGGTTGCTTTGGTCTTTGAAGGCTTGGATGTTAGAACAGGAGAAATGAAGAATTCCATGACTTTTGACATTTAAGAATCTTTATGTGTGTAAAAGATAGCTAATTGAACAAGTGAGCTGGGCTGTTAGGAGCAGAAATGAAGTGGCCATGTTTTAACCAAACATCATAATATGCTCAATGGCAGCCAGTAATTTATTCCTACCAAGACAGATAGCCTTCTGCTTGACACCAGTGGGGAGAGATAATTAAGAAAATCTAGAGCCAGGGTGAAAAAGATAGGCTGTCTTTTGACAAGGTGATTCTTCAGTTCATAATTAGCAACTGATAAAGTGCTATGTGAGTTAACTTTGGGGAAGAAGAGCTAATTATTTAACCTATTAATCTCCTTTTCTTTTTAAACTGACTTTCACTGATATTTGCCCTTTCTCTCCTATCCTATAGTACACCATGCATTTTATAAGAAACAAATTAATTACAAGAACATCGGTATATAACAGCTACAATTCTAGGAACCTTGGTGCAGTCTTTGGTTTTAAATGTGTGGTTTCAGAAGCAAATCCAGTGCCCACTGCTGACAATCATCTGGTTATTTTAGCTTCCTGGGATTAGAAAGCCAGTCCTTACCTCCATGCTCTACATACTTTGTCTGCACTAAAATTCACCAAATAAATATTGCCTGCCCAGCAAATTATTTTGTTTTTTAATTATACCAGCTGACACACACAAATAAAGGCGTCTTTTCATGAAGCAAAGGACAAGCATTTAAGAATTACATCAGATCACAGTAATGGCAAATGTTTACAATTGTGTGGAGTTGAATAGCAATTTTGTTTAGATTGAAAGTAAATGCCTTTTTGTTTAAATTGAAGTTAATAAATTCATCATTTTAGGAATGAAAAACAGCTCTTATATTCTTCTCATTTTCAAGAATATTCAAAGAACTCATTTCCCCCTCAAAAGTCCTTTCCTCTGACCAAATTACATTTTTCCAAAAGAACTCATGGTATTTTAAACATTAGGAGTCTTAGCCTTCTTTTCTTCTTCCTCTCTCTACATTCTGCAAATATTTATTAACACTTTATTATGTATTAAGTTGGATTCCTATATAATTCAGTCATTTTGACTTACAAAGTAGTTCTGGATATCACTTGCCAAAGTGTGGGGAAAGAGGAGACACGTAAGTAAGACTCGGCCTCAAAGATCTTTATAATCTAGTCGACAAAGCTAAGAAAGGGGTCGTGAATGACCCCAAACAAGGGATCTTAATAAACATAACTTGAGTGATATAAAATAGTGAAGGTAATAGTTGTTCAGAGATGGTGTTAATCCCTCCTGTTAGAGCAGGCAGGGATTTCTTTGGGCAAGAATGGCATTAATCTTGATCTTACAGGTGTATTTTGAAAAAGGAAGAGAGCATTCTAGTACCTATGCATTCCACTTCTTCTGCCTTATCAAATTCCTATTTTTTCTCTATCACAATGGCCAGCTCACATTCTCAAGGAGCATCACTCTTTCTAGACTTCCCAAAGAATGTTGCTAAAATTGTCTTATTTAGATACTATTATATGTCACCTGCTTCAGTCAAACCACTCTACAGTCATTCATAGGTCTTCCTTTTCTTTTTTTTTTTTTGGTTATTGTCAATTCCATTAATCTCCATCTACTTCTGAATGAAATTACTAAGACTATTGGTTCAAATCTATTCCTTGTTATCTCTAACAAACACAGTCATTTATCCCACAAAAGAAGTATTTATTAGAGCCTAAGTATGGCTTTAAAAATGTCCAAATAGAAAAAGCATTCAACAAAATTCAACATCCATTCATGATAAAAACTCTCAACAAAACGGGTATAGAGGGCAAGTATCTCAACATAATGAAGGCCATATATGACAAACCCACAGCCAACATTTTACTTAACAGCAAGAAGCTGAAAGCTTTTCCTTTAAGATCAGTAACAAGACAAAGATGCCCACTCTCTCCACTTGTATTCAGTATAGTACTGGAGGTCCTAGCCATGGCAATCAGACAACACAAAGAAATAAAAGGCATCCAGATTGGCAAGGAAGAAGTGAAACTGTCCCTGTTTGCATATGACATGATATTATATATAAAAAACCCTAAAGAATCCACTCCAAAACTACTAAATCTAATATCTGAATTCAGCAAAGTTGTGGGATACAAAATTAACACAAAGAAATCTGTTGCATTCCTATACACTAATGATGAACTAGCAGAAAGAGAAATCAGGAAATTCCATTCACAATTGGATAAAAAGAATGAAATACCTAGGAATAAACCTAACCAAGGAAGTGAAAGACCTGTACTCTGAAAACTATAAGACACTCACGAGAGAAATTAAAGAAGATACCAATAAATTGAAATACATCCTGTGCTCATGGATAGGAAGAATTAATACTGTCAACATGGCCATCCTGCCTTAAGCAATCTACAGATTCAATGCAATCCCTATCAAAATACCAATAGCATTCTTCAGTGAACTAGAGCAAATAGTTCTAAAATTCATATGGAACCACAAAAGACTCCAAACAGCCAAAGCAATTCTGAGAAGGAAGAATAAAGTGGGGGGAATTACACTCCCTGACTTCAGCTTACTACAAAGCCACAGTAATCAAGAAAATTTAGTACTGGCACAAGAACAGACCAATAGACCAGTGGAACAGAATAGAGTCCAGATATTAACCCAAGCATATATGGTCAATTAATATATGATAAAGGAGCCATGGATATACAATAGGAAATGACAGCCTCTTCAGCAGCTGGTGTTGGCAAAACTGGGTAGCTACATGTAAGAGAATGAAACTGGATTACTGTCAAACACCATACACAAAAGTAAACTAAAAATGGATCAAAGACCTGAATGTAAGTCATGAAACCATAAAACTCTTAGAAGACAACATAGGCAAAAATCTCTCGAATATAAACATGAGCAACTTTTTCCTGAATGCATCTCCTCAAGCAAGGGAAACAAAATAAAAAATGAACAAAAGGAACTATACCAAGCTAAAAAGCTTCTGTACAGCAAAGGACACTATCAGCAGAACAAAAAGGGCATCCTACAGTATGGGCGAATATATTTTTAAATGACATATCTGACAAGGCGTTAATATCCAAAATATATAAAGAACTCATATGCCTCAACACCCAAAAAGCAAATATCCCTATTAAAAAATAGGCAGAGGATATGAACAGACAATTCTCCAAAAAAGAAATTCAGATGGCCAACAGGCACATGAAAAGATGCTCCACATCACTAATCATCAGGGAAATGCAAATTAAAACCACAATGAGATATCACCTCACACCAACTAGGACGGCCAACATAGAAAATAACAGGCACAACAAATGCTGGCAAGTATGCGGAGAAAGGGGAACCCTTCTACCCTGCTGGTGGGAATGTAAATTAGTTCAACCATTGTGGAAAGCAGTATGGAGGTTCCTCAAAAAACTCAAAATAGAAATACCGTTTGACCCAGGAATTCCACCCCTAGGAATTTACCCTAAGAATACAGGAGCCCAGTTTGAAAAAGACAGATGCACCCCTATGTTTATCGCTGCACTATTTACAATAGCCAAGAAAGGGAAGCAACCTAAGTGTCCATCAGTAGATGAATGGATAAAGAAGGTGTGGTACATATACACAATGGAGTATTATTCAGCCATAAGAAGAAAACAAATCCTACCATTTGCAACAACATGGATGGAGCTAGAGGGTATTATGCTCAGTGAAATAAGCCAGGCGGAGAAAGACAAGTACCAAATGATTTCACTCATATGTAGAGTATAAGAACAAAGAAAAAACTGAAGGAACAAAACAGCAGCAGACTGACAGAACCCAAGAACGGACTAACTGTTACCAAAGGGAAAGGCACTGGGAAGAATGGGTGGGAAGGGAAAGATAAGGGGTGGGGAAAAGAAAGGGGGCATTACGATTAGCATGTATAATGTGGGGGGGGGGCACGGGGAGGGATGTGCAACACAGAGAAGACAAGTAGTGATTCTACAGCATCTTACTATGCTGTGGACAGTGACTGTAATTGTGTTTGTTGGGGGGGGACTTGGTGATGGGGGGAGTCTAGTAAACATAATGTCCCTCATGTAATTGTAGATTAATGATACCAAAATAAAAATAAAAATAAAAAACCCTCCAAAATAAAACCTCTGGTAAATTCCTAGGAGTGGAATTCCTGTGTCAAATTTACCCTAAGAATACAGGAGCCCAGTTTGGAAAAGACATATGCACCCCTGTTTATCACTGCACTATTTACAATAGCCAAGAAATAGAAGCAACCTAAGTGTCCATCAGTAGATGAATGGATAAAGAAGATGTGGTACATATACACAATGCAATATTATTCAGCCATAAGAAGAAAACAAATCCTACCATTTGCAACAACATGGATGGACCTAGAGGGTATTATGCTCAGTGAAATAAGCCAGGCGGAGAAAGACAAATATCAAATGATTTCACTTATCTGTGGAGCATAAGAACAAAGCAAAAACTGAAGGAACAAAACAGCAGCAGATTCACAGAACCCAAGAATGTAACAGTTGCCAAAGGGAAAGGACTGTACTGGGGTGGCAGTGGGTGGAGGGGGGCTGAGGGTGGTGGAGGGGAGAGAAGGGAGGGAGAAAGAGAATAAAGGGCATTATGATTAGCACACATAATGTAGTGGGGGGCAGGGGGCATGGTGAAGGCAGTATAGCACAGAGAAGACAAGTAATGATTCTATAGGATCTTACTACCCTGATGGACATTTACTGTAATGGGGTATGTGGTGGGGACTTGATAATAAGGAGAATCTAGTAATCACAATGTTGCTCATGGAATTGTGTATTAATGAAAACAAAAAAAATGTCGAAATATAACAGCATAAGAAATGACCAACTGGGTCCGAACTCGTGCCTACTTCTGGCTTGTCACCCTGGAAGTGAGCAATAGTTCTCAATTTTTTTCTGTACCCATATATCTGAAGACTCTGACTCTCTCCCTTCAGTGATAACTCCTTTGGGCTATGCTTCTAAGGGGGACAGAGAAATGGGCTCCCTTTCTTAGAGGAATATGGCAGACGCTCCCATTGTAAGAGAAATATGTAATTCAAAAAAGACTCTCAGGTGATCTTGATATTCTTATTCTCCCCATCCCCAGGTGCCCACCATTGAAAATTATCATTCTATGTATGTTTCTTCTTGACATTAACCTCAATGAGTACCATGCTAACTTCCCTTAATGACCTATTATCAATCTGTCTTATCAGAATTTATCTAAATAATCGTAAATCATCTAATTTCATGATACTAGTGTCAAACTTTTGAACCTTTAAAATTTACAGACTGTTAAGTACTATAGCACCCACCACATGCAACTGCCCTAGATTATCTTTTTACCTGTGAGTCTCTCCACTCACACTCTGAACTCCTTGAAGTCAAGGACTGTTTTGTCTTTGCATTTTAACTCCTCAGATAGGGCCTGAAATTTAGCATTATTTGAGACCACATTAAATTGCTATTTTTTCTACCTGGCAGTGTATCAGCAATTTTGTAAGATTCGACCTAATATTTGGAAGCAATGATGGATGAATGGAAGAAGAAAAGATGAGGGCTTCAGGGAAAGGAAATGGGAGAAGGAAAGAGAACTAAATTTACTGAGATTTTGATGCAGTAGGTCTGGGGTGGGACCCAGGAACTGGCATTGTAACTAGCTTTATGACTTTCTCAGCAATGACTCCCTCACTGTCCCAATCTGCACTAAGCACAGGGTGGGGTCATTTACGTCCTGTATATGAGTGTGCCTCTTTTTGGAAAAGGGTTCTCTAACATGCTCAGTGACATAAGCACCCAGGGGTCACTATATTTTTTGTTCAGGTGACCACAAAGTATGAAAACACAGGGAATTTTTGGACAGATTTCACCGAGTTATAATTAATTAGTGTCCACACTTGACAGGCTAGGAGAAGGTCACCAGAGTGGTTCCCACAGGATGGCACACCATCTCTTGACATCAGAACTGTGAGAGACAGGTGAGATGATCTCCAAAACTGGACGGGAATAAAGAACCCTATAAAGAGGGCCATAGGCTCATCAGATCTCAGCTCCTTTGATTCTATCTTCTGATACACTAAAGGGGAAGGTTTATTCAGTGAGTATGAGA
The DNA here is from genome assembly GCF_030020395.1 of Manis pentadactyla. Classification (NCBI taxonomy): domain Eukaryota; kingdom Metazoa; phylum Chordata; class Mammalia; order Pholidota; family Manidae; genus Manis; species Manis pentadactyla. The sequence continues at coordinate 36,903,701 of NC_080026.1, read as the reverse complement.
GACACAGATCCTCTGAGGCAGTGCATCACAGAGGCAGGCGTGATGACTGATGGACATGCTGTGTTAATGACAGCACTCTACAATTTGCACAGTGCTTTGAACTAGGCACTACTCATAAGGGAAAGCACATTAAACCTATCATGTTATGTTACCAAACATACCATGCAGTGTGATGGAGTATCAACATACTATTTACTAGGTTTATTTGTGTGAATTTTCATACTTATGGCCACCCAGAAGAATGAGCAAAAAATGTTGGTATGTTTAATTTAGACAGATACATGTAAAGAACACTAATTTTATTCGCAGGAAATGACAAATACGGCATGCCTGCAAAAGGAAAGCACATGTAAAAAAAAAAGAGAAAGGAAAAAAGAAAAGAAGAATCTGTGTTACCTGTACTCAGAGTAAGAACTGTTGAAGAATGTAAAGAAAATAAGAAAAAATAAGAAATTCTACTCTTTGAAATATTTTATTTCTGAAAATTGGGTTGAGGCCACCCAAATGTGACTTTCATTCACCCATTCACTCATCTATCCATCTATCCAATAAACACTGACTGAATGTCAACTATGTGTCAAGTTACTATCATAGTTAAAATGTGATCATATGCAGAAGTCTTACTAAGCCCTCATGCTCATGGAGCTTAAATTCTTCTGAGGCAGTCAGACCAAAACACACTAGTTGATACTCTGAATTAATGTAGTCAGAAGCATGTTATAAATGTTTAATAACTAGCTTTGGGGTGAGAACACTTGATTTGTAGCTTTTGCCATAGTATAAATACTCCCACACTGGACTATCTCAAACTACCAATGTGATGTCACAGTCAATGTGACAACGTGTTGTGCACAATTGGCTCGGTGGAGCATTGCACACCAGCTCCAGCTCACATGTGGATGTGATATGAAGAAACAAAATGTGGTAAAGAGGCATATACTGCACAGATTGGTGTGTCTTTTAGGCAGGTGGTCAGAGTACAGTTGACCCTTGAACCATACAGGTTAGAACTGCATGGGATTTTTTCAGATTTGTGACAATTTGAAAAACCTTGCAGACGAATTTCATAGCCCAGAGATACCAAAAAAATAAATAAGAAAAAGTTAGATATGTCATGAGTGTTTCAAATATATGTACATACTAGTCTATTTTACCATTTACTACCATAAAATGTACAGCAAGCTTTAGTAGTTTAGTTTGGGAGGAGTCAAAACTTATACATGAATTTTCAACTTGGGGGACTGGCACCTCTAACCCCTGTGTTGTTTAAGGGTCAACTACAATTCTTTGGCAAATAACAATTAGAGCAGAGACCTGGATGAAGAGAAAAGAAGCCATGAAATCATGAAGTAGGGATGGCTGGAGAGAAACAGTGAGCACAAAGGTCCTGAGGCAGGACATACCTTGTACATCTAAAGAACAGGAAGGTCACTGTGAGAAGAGAGGCAGGCAAGGACTAGATCATGTAGGGATTTGTAAGCACTGGGAGGAATTTAAATTTTTTGTGCATGAGATTGAGAGTCAATGAAGAAGTTTGAGCAGAGCAGTGTTATGACCTGATACATATTTTTAAAGAACAGTTTGGCCGCTGAGTAACAGTAGGGTCATTGCACTGCAGTAAAAGTGCTCTCCGCTAGGGTGAAAACAGAATGCCCAATCAAAACAGTGTTGCAGTAATCTAGGTAAGAGATGAAAGTGTCTTAGAGTGGAATGGTGGAGGTAGAGATGATGAGAAATGCTTGGGTTTAGAATGTAATTGACAGGTAGACTTACCGGAAGCCCCCTGTAGTTTGCATGGGAGAGGGTAAATGATAAGACAAAAGCAATCTCAAAAATTTCTCAGTTATACTTACTACTATGCAAATAATAGGCTCAGCTACAATATGGCACCATTAGCTGAGATGGACAATATTGAAGTAGAAGCAGGTGTAAAGGGAAAGTCAAGAATTTCGTTTTGGTCATTTTAGGTGAGAATTACTGACATCCAAGTGGAATATCAAGTAGGCAGCAGGATGTACAGAAGTCTATAGCCCAGAGGAGAGGTCAGGAATGAAGACATAAATTAGGAAATTATTCATGATCTTAGTGATTATGCCATTGAAGCATCCTTTGAGAACTGCTGTCTTAGAGAATAATGACAGAGACTGAGCCTCTGAGGAGCCTCTGGGACAACCTTCACAGCAAGATGCATGAAGCATAGACCAAATCTCTCTCCCCTGTTAAGCTTTCCATGTTCTTGAAGCTAGAGCTATTAAGGAATACTACATTTCCAAATGATCTTGTAAAAATCCATATTAACATTTATTAACAAATGAAAAGAGATCTCTCATCTGTCAATGTAACTAGAGAACTGGGTGTCTTGATGTTCAGAAGATGAGGCAATGGTTCTCAACTCTGGCTACTCATTATGAACACCAAAGAACTTTGAAAAATATTCACACCGGGTCTTACTTCAAATGTTTCTGATATAACTGTTGTGTGGTGGTAGGCGATGGATTTATTTATTTTTTTAATTAAATTGGGCAAGGCACAGGAAAGGCTGTGATAGAACCAAAGAACTGAAGTCCTCAATAAAGTTGAGGACAGTTGCCAAAGTCGCCTGGGAGGAGAGGAAGCTGTGGTCCATGAGAAGGATGGTCACACTGTGGTTCTGAAGGTGGTTCATTATGCGACATGGCAGTTGAGATGGACTAGAGCAGAAGATCACTGGGGAGGAAGGAAGTTAGGTGACTGAAGGCAGCCAGGGTGTCGGAAAATCCTTGGTAAGTCTGGGGAAGGAGGTTTGACTCTTTTAGGTCTCACATGTAAGTGCAGTCATAAAGTATTTGTCTTTCTGTGTCTGGCTTATTTCACTTGGTATAATGTCCTCCAGTTTGTCCATGTTGTAACATGTCAGGATTTCCTTGAAATTTGCTAAGAGAGCAGATCTTAAGTGTTCTTACCAAAAATAACAATAAAATAAATATATACAATTTTTTATTTGCCAATTATACCTCATTAAAGTTGGAAAAAATCCATTTTCCAAGTTTTAAGCAAGGTTTAGAATATAAACCTTTGGAAAGCAGAGGACTATTAGTTTTATTGGAAAATATTTTTTAGAAACCATTCCAGTATTTAAATCCCTACCATTTATTTTATTTATCCAGAGCAACAAGACACAAAATCTGTATTCATTTTTTGGGTGGGAGTAGTTCTCAGAAATTGTCCGGGTTACAGCAACACTGTGCCAATAGCATCTCTTCCCCACATCCCCAGACATCCACCACTCACCTGCCCATCATATTATAAGGTGCAATGCTCTTGATCAAGATAAATACAGGCCCAAGGAGTGCTAGATGCAAAGAAACTTCTTTCTCTTCCTGACCCCTACCACTCCCATGTTTTAAAAAACAGGGCAGACAACAATTTCCTGCTGATGGTTAATGAATGAAGTTCAATATCCAGCAAAGGTGGTTTATCTTATCAAGACTGTAACCTTCTGCCCAACTGGAAAGAACTTACAAGAAATAAGAAGACACATAACAAAGAAGAGCCAAAGTTTAAAACTCCCCCAAAAACATGCAAGCCACTAAGAAAAAATAAGTAAAAACCAAAATATTTCTTGCTAGAAGTCTTCTGCACTAGTGGCTCTTGTTCTGAGTAATATAAAATATGCTCTCCCCAAAATAACTCTCAAGCACATTTTTTCAGTCCAGAGCATTTTATTTTGAGCGTACATCCCTCCCTGCATCTCACTCCTTAATCTTAAAAACGTTCTGACAACTCTTTCCTTTTCACTGCTTTCTCTCTATTGACAAAGATAAATTTTATGATTGGTGTGCAGTGAATTCAAACCCTGCAATCCCCATTCTGGATTATATGTTAGAAGGCCAGTCCTGATGCCCCTGCCTTCTCCTCTTCTGTGGATCCCCTTGGCAAGACATCTCAGACAGTTCAGAGAAATGAGCCTGGTGGAGTTGTATCTTAACTCTCTTTGGGATCTATTCACTTCTTCCCAGTGTCTCCATACTTTTTTGCCCTCAACTCTGGCATGGTCCTCAGAACAAGCCTCTTTTCGGAATTCTTTTTCCAGCTGGTCCATCTCTTACCTGTTCCCAGCAACCAGAGTAAGCATAATTTTTTTTTCATTTTGAAATAAGTTTAGACTCCCAAGAGATTGCAAAATTAAAACAGAACTTCCCATGTCCCTCATGAAGCTTCCCAATGTCCTTCACCAAGCTGTTAACTAAATTGAGAGTGGGCCTTTAAAAATGCAAACCCGATTATGCCTACTCTCTAGGCTTTGCTAAACCTAGCAATGGCTTCCAGCAACTCTTACAATAAGGGCTAAAATCCTTAAACTGGCCCTAAACAGTGGGGCCACCATTCTCATTTGGCCAGTATGGACCTGGTACTCACAAGCAGTGTCTACAAACCACCCCATCTAGCACTTACAGCTCTCCAAAGGGTGGCAGTTTGCATGATAAATTATGTGGTCACCCTCCTGTGCTGTGTCTGGCCCCCTTTCTCTCTACCACACATCACATCCATCAGGAAAACTTGTCTGCATTCTCTTCAAAATATATTCAGAATTCTACCCCTCCCCACCATGTCCACTGCCACCACCCTGATCTACCTGGGACACAGCACCAACCTCCACACAGGGCTGCCTGCTTTTGCCCTTGCCCTTCAGAGCAGCCAGAACGATGCCGTTAAAAACATAAGTCACATCAGGTCACGGTCCTGCTCAAACGCCTCCAAGGCTCCAGCAAATACAATGTGCTTCCACGGGAGTGACAAGTGCCCTGCAGCCTGCCCCCCTCCTGAGTTCCCACCTCACCTCCTCCTGCCTCCAGATCTTCCCTCAATGGTGAGTCTTCTCTGATCCCTCTTAAAACCACAACCTCAACACTGTGTCCTATTGACTTTGCTTATTTATTTTCTTTATAATCTTTTCCTCACTAGAATGGAAACTCCATGACAGTAGGGGTTTCTGTTTGCTCTGTCCCTGCTGTTTCCTTAGCATCAACACTGTGCCTGACAAGAATTAGGTGCCCAATCAATGTAGCATGAATGAATACACAAACGAATGAATGCATGAGGCACTACTGGTCCCAAGACAAGAGCTGTCCCAGGCCCAATTTGGCATACTGACTACTTAGTGAGGCACAGACACAACAGCACCAAAGCCGTGTCCGCAGAGCGCGGGGCAGAGGCCCCAGAAGAGGAGGGTTAGGGCACACGGCGGCACATGCCGAGGCCTGGCACCCTCACGGTGGCTGCCTCGGCGTTGGCAGGGGCACCAGTAGAACCCTCATAGTGGCAATGCCGGCCTCACCACTTCGGGGCTGCCGAGTGGCTGATCGTAGAAAGGTGATGATGGGTGCTTTCTATGCATATAAAAGAGAGCGTGTGTTCACATACAGAGTATGACTTGATCAGGTGGGCCCGGCAGTGATTTACACAGGTGCCAAAACTCAGGGAGATGTCTGCCGCAGAGGACTCTGGCCAGAAATCCGACAGGCTTGGGGGCCAAAATGAGGCATTTTTTACTAGCCAATTAATTTCCCTTTGTCAATTGGAATAGAATTTCCAGAAGAACATATGCTGAGAAACTGGCTCAAGATCCATTGTCCAGATGTTGGCAAAATCCAAGCCAAAAAAGGAATACTTAAAGTCGGCTGCCTGACCTGTGACTCTACAGCTTTTTGCCAAACAAACAAGTTTGTCTTGTTAGAAGCTAAGACCGGGCCAAGGCAAGGGGTGGAGCAGCCATAAAGAAACTTAGGGCCATATTCAAATAAACTGGGACTGGGCAGAGGACACTGAATTCTGAATTAGAATGCAGGTATTCATAGACCTGAGGGAGGTGAATTGTGATAAGGAAAAAAACCAACAGCCATTCATATTGAGACCTTATAAAATCAGCCTGCAAATCTGAAGCTGGAATGATGTACTCCTATCACCATCAGGCATGAAGCATTTGCAGAAGGACAAATAGGATTGTTGCCTGTTATCCTAAGAGAAGAGACATTCCCACCGTGTTTAAAGCTAAAGTCACCTGAAAGACCCTTTGGTCTAGGTTTGGCATTACAGTCCCTTCCCAGGACTTCTGAGCAGTTCTTTCTGAAAGCTGGCTCGATAGAGTAACGTCAGGGCACTGGCTGTGACTGTTCTCACATTTCATTGACCTCTCATTTCTGCCTCATGCTCTGCATGTAATATTTACCTCAGGCTCTTTCATTTCTTGTTCAGACTCCCTTCTCCACCTCAGCGACCTCAGCTCTTTTTCTGATTCTTGCCTACACGCTCCCTTGATGTGATCATTACATACCAGGCTGGGTTGAGGAGCCAAATCTCCAACAGTCTTGGCCTAGGAAACTCTCAGCAGTTGGTCTGATACATCAAGTAAGAGATCAGAAAGTTCTATAGAAGATAACTGAATTGTCACCCAGCTTATTAATGATAGAAACAATCTGATTGCTCAAGACTTGTGATTCCTAATACAATACCTCTACCAAAATTAGGAAGCGAGGTAAAATAAGTTAGCTTCTATTTCTTCTAGTCTGTGTGCAAAACCATATATAACTTCTAAAATAACAGGAAATTATAGCTATCTAAGAAACATGTCCTAAAATCTTAAAAAACAATACTTGGTCCAAAGAGCACCCACGTACGTAGGGCACATGATCTGATATCCTGAAGAGGCTGCTTTAAATGACCAGAGTCATTAACTAGGCATATTGTCACTAGTTTCTATATAAGGTCATTATCTTATATCTTAGCTGAAAAATAAAACAATTCGGGGTGTTTAACACGATATAGAATAAAATATTTACAGTTCTTAACATTTGTACTTTTAATTATTTGAGACCTTCATTACAATCAAAAATAAAAATTTAATAGCTCATTGACCTTTATGTTTATCAATCCTAAAATGGTGAATAAGTGAAAACATACTTTATCCAAGTGAAATCACAATATTTGTAGCTTAAATTTTTCTCTGGCTCAATTTGGAAATCATTTTGCTACTTTACATGAGTGATTATGAGATCATCTTAAACTGTAGCCATTGCCCTAAAGGAAATGTTAAAGACCTGACTGGTATAATTGTATTCTTTATTTGATATTACTTCTTCAGGGCTAGTTATTGTTGAGTATAAATGTGCCACTTCATATACAAATACAATGTACTGAGATTTGAATTAAAAGTTTTGTATATATCTACTCACAAATCATCTTACTATGATTCATATTAATAGAAAACTTCTCAAGACGTGAGAAGCTTATACCACGTGCAAGAGGAATTCTTTCCTTGAATTTTGTTTCCAGAATGTTCAGGTACAGATGGAAATATTTTCTTTTCTCATTGCACAGCAAATTTGGGTTTAAACTCTGAGTTTTACTTTATTTATTTTTTTCATTATTATATGATTACTGTTTTTACTGGGACCATGTTTTCATGTTCCATAGTTGCAGGAGCAGTGGGGGTAACAAAGAAGGAAGGAAAGAAATTCTGAGTTTTATTTCTCAAAAGATATTACACTATTGTGATCGGTTACTACCAAAAGTTACTTTTTCTTCTGACCTTGACTTGCCTTCACTCATCTTCTTAAATATGCCCACATATCTGGAAAAATCAGCTTCTTCCCAGATAATCTACTGCAAAGGACACCTCTGAGTCTGGCTTTTCCAAGCAGCCTTCTTAAGTTCAGAGAGTTTCCACAAACATTGTATGTGGAGAATAATCACTTCATGTCATATACTTGCATTTTCTTTAAAAAAAAACACTCTCTTCTTTGAATTAGATCTTTGAGAGAAAGTATCATAGTAAAACCCATGATTCTGCTTTTCACATTTGAAAAAGCAGTGCTCTTGCATCTGAAATCCCATCTCAGCCCAGTGCCTTATATTTTTACTAACCACCTCTCATGGTACTGTGGAACAACTATTAGAAAAAAAAAACACATGGCATACATATTTTGTCCCTATCTGTGCAAAATGAACAATATAAGGTGAATATTGACTTTTTAAGGGAGGAAAGTAAAGCATTTAATCACCATTTTCTCCACTTTCCCTGCAGCTTTGCTCTCCTTGCTAGAGCTGTCAGAGCAGTTCAATGGCATGAATGTTGAAGACTGAACTCTGATTTTCTGGTCCATGCATTTAACTCCCTAGAGTTGAAGGATCATGTAACTGAATGAGAATGATAGGACAGGGTACAAATGACAACACCTTAGGAATCTGTCATCGAGTCAAGACATTATTGTGCATTTAAGAATTTAATCGCTTACTAGTTGAAATTTGGAGAAAGCCCTCCACAAACTAGAAAGTCATTGAACTAAATATGAATACTTCAATCATAAAATTGTAGGTACTTCTCAAGATGTTTGAGTCTAACCATTATACTTTTTAATTAGGATTCAGGGATAATAGGATATAAAATTAATATTTGCCTTATACTGAAAATGTGGGGAGGCCTTTAAGCTATTTTCTAGGGCATCTAGGGAGCCATGTTCACTGTCAACATTCCTTCCCATATAACTCAAAGACAATTGGTTCCTAAAAATCCCAAGGAACTGAGATTCTTGATCAACTTGAAAAACAAGACTTGGATAGATGGCATTATGAGATATACTTGTATTAATCACTTAAAGGCAAATAAATGCACTTATTTGATTAATGTAGGTCATCTTTGCTAGATTGCAATTTCCAATAGGGCAAGGCTTGTGTCTATTTTATACATCACTGCCTCATTCTTGCTCAGAAGAGTCTCTGTTACCTGGTAGGCCCTCAAAACTGTTTGATGGATAGATGGATGAATAAATGAGTACATAGTTTTCCAATCCTAAATACTGTCCTATTTCTCGCCCCTTCCAAAACTTTAGTCACCCAACTCTTTATTCCTATTAGTTGGGTGATACACACACAAATGAAAAAGGTATTTTTATAGCCTTTAGTATGGAATAAATCCTTATGTGTCCATTATCACTTACAGATATTCTGCTTGAAAACAAAGAAATGTATAAAATCTATCCTAAAAATGAGAATAGATTCCATAATACAAAATTAAATTGATTTATTAGCATTTTAATATTAACAGGATATAGCTAAGATATCCCTCAAAATAATGAATTTAAGTAAAAGATCTTAATGATTAGAGAGAACACAAATGGGCTTGAATAGAGCTTTTATTTATCCCCTGATATTTGGCACAAAAGGGTTTGGTAACTGGATAGGTTTGTGCTTCAAAAATGACCTCTTTATCAATCTCCTTGTTTTTAATATTGCCAAACTAATTCCACTCTCCAGCTCTGGTAATACTAAAGAGATAGTTATTACACTGCTGAACACAAAACATTAAGTCACATCTCTGTATATTACTGATACCGCTTCTGTTGTGTGGAATGCTGTCCTCACCTTTCTTCATCTTTTGGACACTTTAGACTTACGAAGTCTCCTCTAGGGAATGTTTGATTGCAGGTCCCTCTGCTATTGTCCAATATAAGCCTGAGCATATCTTGGCATTTGCTAGGTTACATTGAAATTAACCAGCTACATGTTTGTTTCCTGCTCTATCCCATTACACAGACTACATCAAGGTCATGCTTCCAGCAACATTCAGAAACCAGAGTTTTAGTGCCCATGGAATAACTGTGCATTGAATAGATTGATTATATAACATTATCTTGTTCTTTTAATGATCAGCTTGGCCTAATCCCTCCATGTTTTGTTGTGGCCTGGGAATTTCCAGAAGTCATCATCCTCTTTTCTTAAATAAATTGCCAAATTAAGCTACTAATATCTTTCATAATTAGAGGGTGGCAACACTTTTTATACATGGCTATTAGCAAAAGCCATTTTGCTGACACTGATCTATTAGCAAATAACATTACAATGGGGACCAGGTGGGAAAAATACCTAAGCATGAATAAGCTTTATTTGCAAAAAAGAAATTATTTAAATTGCAAGAGATGTTTGTGTTAAAGCATCTCAGTTATGCTTTCTAGTAACTAAACTTGGTATTATTTGCATATCTGGAATGCTTCTACAGTTTTTTAAAATTTAAGATCACACATAAGTTTTATAAATTCAAAAAAAATTTTTAAATCATTTCTCTTTAAATTTGGTATGCCAACATATTACCTAGAGAGACTCTCTTATAGATGTCATAAACTCAGAAAAAAATGATAATGAAAATGCTGACATTCTTCTGATAATGGTGGTTCTATCAGGTACTTCGCTATTATCAGTAAGTAGTGTGGCCTCCAATCCATAATTTCCAGACTCTCCTAAACACAAAGCAGGCAATCTTTTCTGTCCTGTGTACATTTTTCACATCTTGGAACTGTCCCTCTTCAAACTTCCTGTGTGCCATTAGCCACACACCCATCTGACTCTGTATCACTGTTCTTTACAATTTCTTCTGGGTTTAGTTTTGTTACTACACTGAAATCTTATGCATAATTATGTGAAGTTGCTATGGAGATTTTATGTGATTTGTCATGAGGAAAATCCATTGTGTTTGAAATAGTTCTCCATACTAATGACCCAGCAATCCATTTTCCCCTTATTTTCTCTGGGATTATAACTCACTGCATATATTTGAATATCTATAAGCCAAAGTCATTTTATAAATAACACAACCAGAAAAATTATTGAATTCACCACTAAGATGAAGCACTTCAGTGAAGCCAGGCCAATTTCTCGTGGCTTAGAAAGAACTTCTATTATAATACTTTCTAAAATACCAGCTAAACTCCTGCCTGAGTAAGGAAGAGACACCCCCCAGCAAATTCTTCTATAATTACGTCTCTTAAAATCCTATCACTAATTATATGATATATATTTTGGTTGTATCATAACTTGGAAAATGTAATCTTGGAGAATGTGTTAAACTATTGTGTGAAATTAAGGACAACCTTAATTACTGCTCCCAGAAACAATAGAAGATCATTCATGGGCGGAAGGAAATCAGAGGAAGCTTTTGTAAGAATGTGAGCGGGGGATAAAAAACCCAGCCTTAAAAGCCTCGTGAGTAGATTATGACAAATCAAATCAGAGCTGGGAAGGCACTCAGCCTAAGCAACTGGAACTAATAAATGGTTTGAGGGTCTTCTCACGCAAGGGAAGAAACACCACAGCAGACGGAGGATTCAGAGCCATGGCACAAATGACAGGTGTGAGATAGCCATGGTGAACCTGGAGTAGAAGACAAGGACCTACTCTGGTGACTGGGGATTTCTTGCTGAGTTCTTCAAAGGCAGCCGGGGGCTCCTCTGGTGTGGCTCACCAGGGCCCTTTCTGGGACCATGCCCCTGAGGTGAAAGGGAGAGCGTCCCCACCACACAACCAACCAACACACCCTGCTTCTACCTCAGGCAGAGTGAGGATCAAAGCAGAGGAACTTGCAGGGAGACCTCTAGGGGCTTTCAAACTCTGCAAAGAAATTGAGAGCCTAGGTGGTCATGTCCAAATGAAGAATGGCTAGAAGAGGATGAGGAAATATGGGGAGTAAACAGCTGAATATTGAGAAAAAGCCAAAAGGATTTGGTTGTCTCAGTCAATATTCCTTAAGCATAGCTACGAACAGATCCAGGGATTTCCTCAGGATCCAAAGTCATAGTTTCATGGATCCACAAAAATATCAATAAATAGGTTTAAACTTTTTATTTCATTCAATGGCATAAAAATTAATACTAAGTATATTCTGAATGTGTTAATAACTATTTCTGACCAAATACTGCCACATGGTCCAGTGTCATCTTTGAACTTTTGTTCACGATGCTCTTGTTAAAGAGCTAATAAAAAGAGAACAGAGGTAGGCTTGTTGGCTACATGGCACATTTCTGTAACAAGTAAAGGCCAAAATGATGTACTCACACAATGAATGAATAAACATTGTGCAGTTTGAAGGGTGAAAATTGGAAAGACAATCACATCATCATCCATCACAAAACTGAAGAAGGCAGTCAAACTCAAAAGAACCCTCTCCTAGTAGGAAAGACTATGGAAGACCACATTCAAGTTGCAAGTCTAGCAAATGTTTCAGCAATTGGCACTATCATATTCAATTCATGTTATATATCTGAATTGTGTTGCTTTTATTATTTTCAATTTGTAAATTTATTTTGGTTCTGTAATAAAATGAGAACAATAAACATTAGGATGGATGGAAGTAAGGACAAATAATCAAGGATGGAAGAGAAAAATAAATTGGTAAAAACAGTGTCTGAAAGTCCAGAGTAAGCTATGGCTTAGAAAACCTGATGAAATCTACAGTGTTAGGTTAAGACTGTGTTTAGAGTCAGATGAGAACAAGGATGAGATTGACTTACTTTTTTAAAAAAATTTTTTATTAAGGTATTATTGATATACACTCTTATGAAGGTTTCACATGAAAACACAATGTGTTTACTACATTTACCCATATTATCAAGTCCCCACCCATACTCCATTGCAGTACCACTGTCCATCAGTGCAGCAAGATGCCACAGATCCACTATGTGCCTTCTCTGTGCTACACTGTTCTCCCCGTGATCCCCCACACCATGTGTACTAAACATAATACCCCTCAGTCCCCTTCTCCCTCCCTCCCCACCCGCCCTCCCACACCCCTCCCCTTTGGTAATCACTAGTTCCTTCTTGGAGTCTCTGAGTCTGCTGCTATTTTGTTCCTTCAGTTTTGCTTTGTTGTTATACTCCACAAATGAGGGAAATCATTTGGCACTCAGAGATTGACTTACTTCTTGATGCAGATGACAGTAATGGTGATACAGAAGTTAGGGAGAAGGTAGACTCATTCAATTCCTATAGTGCTTCCAACTTTGCTATCAAGGCAAACGATCTCTCAGTTGCAAAGAAGAGGAAAACATGAAGCCAACATAAGTGAAGAAATCCCAAAGGACATCAGCAAGCTGCTTTGCATAAAACCAGAGCCTCAGTCATAAATCACACCCTGGGGTAATGAAAGGACTTCAGATGGCACTGTGGAAGCATTGCTGGCAATCTTTGCGGGTTCATGATGAATCAGAGGGGCCAATATTAAAAGCAGGGAAATGTGTTTATTTATTAAGAACATTTCAGAATGTTTTTCACTTTCAAAATAAAGGAAAGAACTTCATTTGGAAGTTACAAATTTCAGCTTTTAGGCTGATCCTCGCCCCCAGAGGAAAAAAAACATTTCTAGAATGTAATGTTTTAAAAGAGAGCATATGACAATTAGAAAATATATCAGTGGTCACTAGAATTTACAGGGGCCCCCTACTGAAGAAAAACTCCCATTCTTATTTTTGGAGGAAAATTTAACAAGATTGAAGGTAAAGTGAATCTGGGTTTCTGCTGATTGTTTAATAAAACACGAAGCAGGATATAAACGTTGAGATCCTTTATCATTTTTGGTAAGTGAAATTACAGAAACATTTAAAAGCATTTTTTACCTAACAAACCATGCTGAAATGATGCAATGGAAGATCATGAAATACCTGAACTTGGAATAAGAAATCTAAAGTTGAGTAACTGTTTTGCCACTGATACGTTTTGGTCCACAAATCCAGCCCACTGCCTGGATTTGTATAGCAAGTTTTATTTGAACACAGTCACATGCATTTGTTTGCCTATTGTCTATGGGCAGACATGCTTCAGAGGCAGAGTTGAATAGCTGCAACAGATACCATACGACCCACAAAACTGAAATATTTGCTACTGGACCTTTACAGAAAGTTTGTCACCCTGTGACTAGTTACATAAGCCAGGAGTACTGTAACCTCCCTAATACTCATTTTCATTAACCACATTAATAGAAATTGGTAACTACAGCAAATGCTTCAGAAGGAACCTAATGAAATAATGTATGGCAAAGCTCTTTATGGGTTGTGATGTGGTATCCACATATAAGGCATATCTTACTAAAATTGCTCTGCCTGTTCAAAGATTAATAGCAGTGTTTTTCACATTAAAGACTTGCTGATCTCCAGTACTTAAGACACCCTCAAATAGCTTGGATGGATGGATGGATGGATGGATGGATGGATGGATGGATGGATGGATGGACAGATGGATGGATGGACAGACGGATGGATGGATGGATGGATGGGTGATAGCACTAACTACACCTTATTTAGCATCAAGGATGTGTCAGAACACATAGCATATTAAAGACAATAGCTTGTTTCATCCTTGTAACAGGCACATTATTTATATTTTACTGCTGTGTAAAGAAAAAGAGATTTAAACAATATCAGGAGCAAGAAGAACAATTTATAAAACACAATGTCCACTGTGCTAAGTGCTTATTCTGTGACATTCTGCTTAATCCTCTCACCGACTACATACAGTAGGCATTAGTACCATCATCACTATCCCATCACTCCATATTCACAGATGAGAAAAATGAGGCCCAGCAAAGCTAAGCAACTTCCTAAAGCCACACATTTGGTACATGACAGAACTGGAATTTAAAACCTTGTTTTCCTGACTCTGATCTTCTAACCATCATATGTTGGAGCAACTGATTCATATTAACAAGCCAAAGTTTTTAAGGATCATGTGAAGTCTTATTAGAATGATAAAACATTAATTTTTGAAGTATCTAAAAGAACCTAATAGCAGTTCCTATGAAAAGTATGTTTAAAAAAAAATGTTTCTTATTTAAAATGATTTCAGACCTAAAGAAAACTGTAAAAATAGTATAGAATGCCCACTACATTCCTCATCCAGCTCCTCTTGATATTAATATACAAATAGAGCACAAGGGTGAGTACCAGGAAATTAACACTGCTACTAAAGATCTTGCTCCAGTTTCACCAGTTTTTCTATTACAGTCCTTTCCTCTGTGCCAGGATGATATCTGGGCGCCCACTTTGCATTAAGCTGTTCTCTCTCCTCGGCCTCCTCTGGTCTGTAACACCTCCTCAGTCTTACCCTGTCTTTCATATTCATGACACTTAGGAAGAATAATGATTAATTATTTTTTCAAGTGTGTCTTGATTTGTGTTTCTGTGATTTTTTTTTCCTCATGATTGTACTGAGGCTATGTGTTTTTGGCAAGCACACCCCAGAAATGACACTGAGTCCTCACTACATCATCCCAGGGGGCACAAGATGTTAGTATGTCTTATTTGTTTTAATGGACTACAGTCTCATAAGCTGACATGTAGCCTAGTTATTTGCACACACACAGTGCATGTATGCACACAGAATGCCAGGATAGTTCCAACTATATGAAGCAATTGGCAAGAGCCACAAGCAACAGTAATGTGGTTCTACTTTTTCTCCCCAATGGCTAGATTTCTGGTGTAAGGGCTGGGTTGACAAAGGCTGTGAGCACCCCAAACTTCCCACTCCTCATGGTATCCCTGCTAGCTGATGAAGCAGATTGACAAAACTGAACTCTTAATGTGTGCATAGCTAAACCCCAAAAGACAAGACCAGCTTGTGTTGTGCTGCCATTATTCATTCAGTCCCAGGATGTGCCAGGCTAGCCCTTGGTTTCCTGCCCCACCTATAAGCCTGGGAGGTGATGAGCACTAGGAGGAATTTTTTTCCAGAATCCCATACTTGGCTAAATAATAAAAGTATATACCCTGACTCTGTACTTAGATTGAAAGATGTAAGTCCTAGGAAGGCAACAGGAGTTAATTTTCTCACAACTTGTTAGCATAGCAGCCAGCTTTGAAATTGCAATTGAATACAAAAGGAGCTGGCTGTGAAGGTCCTACTCATTACTCACACAAGCCATCAGGATACTCCCCTTTTTTTTTATTGATCTGATTTCTGAAAGTGTCCTGGATTTCAACACATTTTCTCTCATTTTTCCTGTTTGATCTATACTGTCTGAAAACTATAGTTTCATTCAATTTGAAATGTGTTCACTCTACAATTTAGTGTGAGAAAAAAAGTCTTTCATAATTAAAGTAGCAAAGGTATACCCCCATGGCACTGAAAGACTCCTGTAAGATGTTAGTCATCAGTATTTCCATAAAAAATGCCTTGTTCAACAAGATGGCTCTTGTTATTTCAGCTATAGAGACTTTCCTGACAGCATACATTTAAAACATGCAATGGAAGAATAGAAGGAAAAAAGATTGGTTCATCATGAAAATGAAAAACCTGCAGAAGTTGGAAAAATAATTTTTGGTGAACAAAATTTTTTTAAGTTTAGTTTTTGCAATTTTTGATAACCTCTTTAAATATCAAGTACTGTTCTGAGAAACTTTACAAGTCTCTTGCCAATAGTTAGAAAGTAAAGATAAAGTCTGAAGTTTATTAGAGATTTTTATTGATGATTTAAATCTTAAAAATTGTAATTATACCAGCAACTAAAGAAACATCATGTGTTTTTTATGGAATCTCCTTTTATAGTGCTTATTAGATCCACACAACACTTTAGAAATTATAATATTTCAGAAATTAAAGAAAAACACTAAGGAAGCATTGTTAAACACTTATTACTGATTTAATAAATCTCTTAAAATCAGGACTTGAAGGGATTTAATGGATCATAAAGGGTACAGCTTGGCATGCTCTTTCTGGAGGACAAACCCACACACACGAAATTTTTAAAGTGCATATGCAACACTTCTACTCTCAGAATTTCTCATAAGGAAATGGTAATAAAATACACAATAGAGCACGTACATTTATGTTCTCTACAACTCTACTTATCATATGAAAACACTGGAAAAGACATTGATAATCCAAATCTGGATAAACACATTTTTTAAGGCAAGTGGTACTCAATTCCCATATGTTCAACCTTGAAATAATGGGAACTTCCATGAACTCTCCTTAGAATTCTTCTTATATACTAAATGTGAGCTTTTGTTAATCTCACCAAAAAAGAAAACTGGGCTTGAATGGCAGAAATCTCAACAATAAAACTCTTCCCAGTCTTGGAGTAGTGGCACTGCCTGGCTGGCTGTTATCTCTGGTCACCACTGCTGGCAGCCCTGCCCTCCTTGGCATCTCAGAGTCTGAGAATCTGTCAACTTTTACCACAGATGTTTTCACCAGATCAGAGCAGAGGTGGGAGCAGAGGTGACCTCGGGATGGGCTGGGAGGGACTCAGCAGACCCAATCTCCGGGTTCCCTGTCCAAGGAGACTTTTATCTCATCTATAGGCTAGTTTTCTAGGTAAGATTTTATTTGAAGATGTTTTTTAAAGCTCAAGAAAGAAAATACAAGTTTGAAAACCACTACTATAATGCCCAGTGCTCTTAATATTACTATTTTTGAAATAAACACAAACCAGAAAAATGAAGTACTGATTTCATCACAAGGATTGTAGATCTCATAAATTTAGGACAGGGCTACACTCTTTTTTGAAACCCTTTGTACCAGATGTATTTTAGAATTCAGAATATTTTGTATTTATTAGAAAATTAATAGAGAACATTTATTCTATATTATGTAGCACCCCCAGGGAGGACTTGGGGCAGCAAATCGGTCAAATACATTAATAGCTCTGAAGGGAAACATAAATGTTTGAACCCAATGAATTAAATAGAAACTGTAAGTTGCCTCACATCAATTTACATCAGGTCTTCCTACAACTGAGTTGGAACAAACCTCTAAAAGAAAAGAAGGGAAGCTTTTGAGCTGTCTGGATCTTGGACTGTGGTGAAGGGACTGGGCACCTGCGTGATGAATCCAAAACTAGAGCTCAGAAGGAGCTGGAAGTGAAGATTTCAGCCCAATCAGATGCCGACTGAACTGAAGCCAGCAAACAAAATGTTCAATTAGGAAGACAGAGAGTAGCATGAAAGATTCTATACAAAAGGAAGAAAGATTTCAGTAAAGATGACAAATTAGAGATTATATGCCTCTTTGAGCAGTCAGTATATCTATTCCTGAGTCATTCTCTAAGATATGTTTTTAAAAAGATACTATATATGTTTTAATATCTACACAGTGCCATAATACTTTGGTGAAGTGAAAATATGTCTACTTTAGATTGTTAAGTGGGAAAAGCTATCAAGAAGTAAGTATTTTTCTCATTATTATATATATATCTCAAGGCTCAAGTATATATCTCTCAAGGCTCAAGTAATTCACCTGAAGTCACATTATTAATTTGAAGCAAAATTATATTTAGACCCAAGTCCTTTGACTCCTGGTCCTGTGTCCTCTCCATTTTTCCATGCTACATTTCAAAATGGAGCATGAGGTATGGCCTCTGACTTGGAAGAGCTAATGACTGAGTGGAGGAGATTAGAAATATAGTAGGAAGCAATGGTCAAACATTACAAGATGCTATCTACTTAAGTAACTGTCACAAATCCTTTTGAAAATAAGGTTGGGGAGGCACATGTAAATCTCAAATAAAAGAATAAAATGTACCATTACCCTACACGTATCACAAATCCCTATGAATTCAGAGTAGTAGAGGATAAGATTCAAAAGTACCAGAGAAGGCTTCATGAGTAAAAGATGGATATGCTTTGAAAAGGCTAAGATGAGTGAGGATATTTCCCAAAGGACGTACCAGTTGTCCTTGACTGATGATTGACAGTAGAGGTAAGACTGTATATGCTGGGCAGTAGGAGGAATGGGACTGGACAGGTGGGGTGGGGCCAGATCATGAAAGGCTTAGAAAACCACAAAAACAGTGGTTTGGATCTGATGTGGAAAGAAATGGGAACCATGGACAATGCTTATCAAGGAAAGCAAGTGACAAAAGCCACTTAAGTGGCATGAGTCTTCCAGCAGTGTGTAGGATGGATTGACAAGAGGAGATGAGACTCCAAAAGGCCAGGCACAGGGTTATGGAAGCAATGAAGGGCTGGCTATGTAAGTTCACAAAGGATCAGAATTATGGTTGAAAGGAAAACGTTGAGTCACAAAGATTCCAAGGTTTTGAATGAATGTCTCTGGAAACAGTGATCCCTTGACAGAGACAGTTTAAGTGAGGTTGACTATTTCAGAAGGGAGCACAAAGAATAAAGAAAACAGTAAATGCTCCTGTTCACTAAAATTACACTCTAACTACTAAGCCTCGTAGATTTGAGCAGAGGCCAAGGGGGTCAGATTCAAACTTCCAATTTGCAGTATAGTTGGATTCTGTTCTGAAGCTTAAAGCTTTCTCCTCTCATTCCATGCAGCTAGCACAAACATGCAGCTAGGCCGAAAATGTAGAAGACAAACAATACCAATTAAAGGAAAACAACAATTTTAAAAAAACAAGCAGAAGTTCTCAAAATGTGAACAGGAAATCGATAACACTTTTTTTGCATGTTGAAAGAGTATCTTACATGACTTTAACAGTATTCGAATGTTTTCTCTTGAATTATTTGTAAAAGAGAAAAAAGTTTATAAATGTAGAGAATGAACTAAAATTCAAGGAGCTGTGCCTTCCCTGTATCTGCTTGGGTATTCTATATTTTGTTTGAAGTGTTTCTCAAGAAGTTATTTATTATCGTCAAACGGTCTGTCTTGCCAGGGACACTTCGATTGGGCCAGAGGGGCTGGTTTAGCTCAGACCCCACTGCCTCTGAACCTTTAAACAGCCAGTGCTTTGAACTTCATCTAGGAGATCAGGTGACATCCAAATCCACTTAACATTTCACTGCTATGGTTTTTGATGTCATCAGAGACCTTGATGAAATTACAATCCTATTAGTCACGATAGGGTAAAACGGGAGACCTTAGGTGGCTAATGTCCCATTCATAACAAGAAAGAGACATTTAGCATTTGTAAAGGGCATTGATTTCTGATAGTTCCCTGAAGAGCAAGGCTCAAGTGAGGAAATACGACCAGAAAAGGCTTGGGAAAGAAATGATAGACAAGGCAAGATTGCATTTATCCAAACAGCTTAACTCTGTATACTTTTTACAACTTTGCTTGAATAAAAAGAACTGGATATTCAGGTAACTGTGGGTAGGCAGAAGGACAGTGCAGGACATGAAGGACATGCCAGCTACAGAGATTCTGTTACTGAGAAATCTGTGAAATTACACTGAGCCCTTGATTGATGCCAAAGAGGTGCCTCTAAATATAAAGGGTAAATGGAGGTTACATGGAAAGGGCTTTAATCTGGGTGATAGATAGCCAGATTCCATTATGCTTAATGAGTCTCATCAGTGCATAGCTAAACTCAAGAAAATAATAAGACCCCTTTCAAAGCCTAGTATAAACAAATTAGGAGAATTAATAATAAAAATCCTATTAATGTGTTTGCAATTTCAAGAAGTTAATGAAGTCAATTTAAAAAGTTTGGCTAATGTATTTTTAGCATTTAAAAAAAAATGCCTGATTATCAAAATGGATTCGTTATTTGGAATTTTTTTTCACTCAAGTATGTCCTACATAAAATGTAAAGGATTATATTTCTTTTGTTAACTCTTCTCTAGGGAGAGTCTTGCTTAGAAGTTACGGGATATAACAAAGAGAGTGTTTCAGGCCCCAGAATGCTTCAGATGCTTACTGACCTGAAAGTAACAAGTGAGATTCATTCAAGTGAATCTGCCAGGTCTCATAATATGCCTCCTAGCCGAATTGAGACTACAGGAAGACATGGATTCTCAGTCACCAGACTGGTAAAACATAAATCTTTCCCTTCTCAATATAGTCCCAGGTAGAAAACAAGAAGCAGGATCTGAAAACATCTATGTGTGGTTCAAATTAGCTAGTGGTTGTCTGATCAGCTAAGACCCTTGGGCTCACGCAGGAGAAATCTGTTGGTTTTGCATCAACAAATATTTGTATGATATACCATCAGTCATGGATTAGAAACCAGACTCTCACCTCTGGTCATTAGGATTCTTCAAAGCCATCATTTAAAAAAAGAACTTTAATACCCAAGCATATAATCAAAGCATGTGGGAGATGAGAAAAAAGGTAGCCCCTGTTTTGTAGTTAAATCCCTCGGCGAGAAGGCACAATCGGACATCTGTGCTTAGTTAGATTTCCATGAGAACAAATGTCATGTGTTCCTTAATGCAATATGAAATAACATAACTCATGGTTTTTGAATGGCACCAAGGGGCATGGAGTTTGCCTGCAATGATGTCTGCTTCAGAAGTTAGGAACAAAAATGTTTATATTATCACTAGATAATATGCATAGTGTCTGGCACACAGTAAGCACTCAATAAATATTTCTTCAAATTTGAATGGAAGAATGAGTTCTTTTATATACAATCTGCTACATAAAGTTTGTACATCCTCTATTTTACTATAAAACTAATATATGTTCTCATGCACATCTGCTTCAACCCCTGAATCAATAAAGACTGAGAGCCAATCTCCCCTTCTCAAATATCCCCCCTTGTGTGCTGCCCCCTCCTAGTTCCACTCCAAACTTTTGAGTGCTTCTCTATTGGGCTTCCTTCTCCCTTCTACTTGTTGCTGTTCCAATCCTGTTCATTTGCTTTTTTATTTTCTCACAAATTGAGTTTCAGTGCTTCAACAAAGGCCTCTATGCAACTCTGACCTTAAATATTTGCAAACATGACCATATTACTAGATTTTGTGAAGGATGAAGAGTGGAATTAATCTAAGGACTCTCTCAGTGTTTACAATATAGTTTAGTAAGAAATCAGTGTATATACTCATAGTTAAATAATAATTTCAAGGCCAAATTAGTGAGTAGACCCAGAAGAGCCACAGTTAGAAAGGAATGAAAGAAATGTTGTTGCTGGCAAAGGAGGTGAGATATGATTGGCCTGCGAACAGGATGAGTGGGATTGATCAATGAGCAACTCAGGGAGGAGACAGTATTAAGAGGTCAGCTCTTATGAACAAAGTTGGTCAGGATGGGAAAGTACTTGGCTGCCTTGAGGTCAGTGAGGAGACTGCTGTGTCTGCCATGAGGGTCTCCTTATAGGAATAATGGGCACATGGCGGACAGGCAGACGGACTCACTCTGGAGATCTTTCCTATGGGAATGAGATGCTATCCCATAGGAAAAAGGAACTCTGAGGGATTTAAAACATGAAAGAGGCTTACTAAAATGGCCTGCTCCCTATTTCCTACTGACTGTGGGCTACTTCCTCGATATCTCATTGCTGCACACTTGCTCTGAAACCCCATGTCTAGGGACTCAGCAATTTCTGTCAGTGGCACCAACATTCCTCTTGGATTCAAAGGCTGGTGTCCTTCAAAGTATCTTTGATGTTTGTCTCCAACTTCAACACCAGTTGAAGATACCCTGACCAATATCACCTTGGGGATACTTTAAGTAAGTAGAGTTAGACCTCTGAAGTACTGCATGTTTGGTTCCTGTCCACTGCAATAAAACAGGTTTCACAATAAAGTGAGTCAACTAAATTTTTCGGATCCCCATTCCACCTAATACTTATCTTTATACTATACTGTAGTCTATCAAGTGTACAATAGTATTATGTTTAAAAAACAATGTATATACCTTAACAAATACTTTACTGCCAAAAAATGCTAATGATCCTCTGAGCTTTTAGCAAACTGTAATCTTTTTACTGGTAGAGAGTCTTGCCTTCATGTGGATGGCTGCTGACTGATCAGGGTGGTTGCTGCTGAAGATTGGGGTGGCTGTGGCAACTTCTTAAAATAAGACAACAATGAAGTTGCCACATTGAATGATTTCTCTGTAGCACGCACTGCTATTTGATAGCATTTTACCCATAGTAGAACTTCTTTCAAAACTAGAGTCAGTCCTCTCATGCCCTATGTTGTTTTATCAACTAAGGTTTATGTAATATTCTAAATCCTTTGTTGTCATTTCAACAATCTTCACAGCATCTTTACCAGAAGTCAATTCCATCTCAAGAAACCACTTTCTTTGCTCATCTCTAAGAAGTAGCTCTTGATCTATTCAAGTTTTATCATGAGATGCAGCCATTCAGTCCCATCTTCTGGCTCCATTTCTAATTCTAGATCTCTTGATGTTTCCACCACATCTGCAGTAACTTCTTCCACTGAAGTCTTGAATCCCTCAAAGATTCCTCAAAGATTGAATCCCTCAAAGATTCCAGCCTCATTGGGGCTGAAATCACCTTATTCCAAACTTCTGTTCATGTTGATATTCTGACCTCTTTCCATGAATCATGAATGTTCTTAAAGGCATCTAGAAGATGAATCCTTTCCAGGAGGTTTTCAATTTACTTTGCCCAGATCCATCAGAAGAATCACTACTACCTATGGCAGCTATAGCCTCATAAAATGTATTTCTTCAATAACAAGATTTGAAAGTTGAAATTACTCCTTTTCCTTGGACTTCAGAATGAATGTTGTGTTAGTGGTCATGAAAACAACATTCATCTCATTGCCCATCTCCATCAGAGCTCTCGGGTGACCAAGGTCACTGTCAATGAGCAGTCATATTTTGAAAGGAATCTTTTTTTCTGAGCAACAGGTATCAACTGTGGGCTTAAAATATTCAGCAAGCCATGTCATTAACCAATGTGCTATGATCCAGGCTTTGTTGTTCTATTTATAGAGCACAGGCAGAGTAGTTTTAGCATAATTCTTAAGGGCCATAGGATTTTCAGAATTGTCAATGAGCATTGGCTTCAACTTAAAGTCAGTAGATGCCTTTTAGCCCCTAACAAAAGAGTTGATTTGTGCTTTGAAGCCAGGCACTGACTTCTCCTTTCTACTTATGAAAATTCGAGATTGTATCTTCTTCCAATATAAAGATGCTTCATCTACATTGAAAATCTGTTTAGTATAGCCACCTTAATCATCTCTCTCAGCCTTTAAACAGCTGAAGAAAGTTAGGGCCTTGCTCTGTATTAGGTCTTGGCTCAAGGGAATGTTGTGGCTGGTTTGATCTACCCAGACTTTCTCTATATCAGTAAGGCTGTTTCACTTTCTTCTCATCTGTGTGTTCACTGGAATAGTACTTTTCATTTCCTTCAAGAACTTTTCCTTTGCATTCATAGCTTAGCTAATTGTTTGGTGCAGGATACCTAGCTTTGGCCTATTTTGGCATTCAGCATTCTTTCCTCACTAAGCTTAATGATTTCTAGCTTTTGAATTAAAGTGAGAGACGTGTAACTTTTCCTTTCTTTTGAACACTTAAAGGCCATTGTAGGATTATTAATTGGCCTAATTTCAACATTGATGCATCTCAGGGAATATGGAAGCCTAAGGAGAGGGAGAAAGATGGGGAAACAGCTGGTTGGTAGAGCAGTCAGAACACACCCATTTATTAAGTTTGTTGTTTAACATGGGTGTGGTTTGTGGTTCCTCAGAAATTATTACAGTATTAACATCAAAGATCAACACAACAAATATAATAATGAAAATGTTTGAAATATTGCAAGAATTACCAAACTGTGACACAGAGACTAAGTGAGCAAATACTGTTGAAAAAATGGCTAGGATAGACTTGTTCAAGACAGGGTGACCGCAAACCTTTGATAGAGGTTTATCTTGTAAAAAACACAGTATCCTGAAGCACAAGACAGTGAAGTGCAATAAAATGAGGAATGTCTGTACAGATTCCCAGACCCTATCTAGACCAACAGAATAAGGATGGATTTTTGAGACCCAGATTACCACTACCTGTTACACAATGAATTAAATCTTGACCTCGTTTCTTTGGTAGCAATCCCTGACCCCTTAGAAGGTCATGTCCAAGCAACTCCTTAGTGATGACAGCAGATGAGACAGCCCTCTTTGCCGCTGTTTTCACAGACTCATTTCACGGATGATACAAGCTGGCAAAGTGAGTAGCAGCTATGTTATGATTCAAAAGTCCCCTCCTTGCCCACCCCAATTTACCACAGCCCCATAGGCATCTAAAATATCTTTACCATGATTGGTTTCAGTGCAGAGCTCCAAAATAAGATATTCATGCAATGGACTTCAGATTTGCTCTCTTCAAATGTATTTCATTTCTCAGAACTCTTAAGACTTATCTGTCATGCACAATAGAGTATAAGTTAAAAGGACACTTTCTGGAATCAGATTTTTTTGGTCTCCAGTCCTAATTCTTCTGCTTACTTCCTGTGATTTTGGTTATGTTATGTAAACTTTTCAAGTCTCAATTTCATCACCTATAAAATGGGAATGATAAAAACGCTATCTAGAATGTAGGATTGTTGAGATGATTTAATGTACATATTTGTCAAAAGGCTTGGCACCTGCTCAAACTTCACTATGTTAGATATTATTAGTTTCCATTGTGTTTTTAGGCTTATAGACTCCTGTAAAGTCATATATCTATTCCGTATTCAGAGTGTTGGAAGCAAATGGCAGAAAGGAACTGCAGGTGTAGGACACCAGAGGTAAGATGATGCAATACTGTCAAGGGAAGAGATGTCTGGTGGTGGCGGAGGGGAATGGACACCAGACAGCCTGTGTCATAATTTGTAGGCAGGACTGGCCCTGCCTTCGAAGGTGACTTATGGGAGCCAGACTTTCTTTCTAAGAAAAACAAGATTTTTATAGACTTGCTTTCTAAGGAAAACAGGATTTTTATCTGAGTAAGATAAATGTAGGCAAGCTGAAAGGACTCATATGACAAAGTGAGGAGCTCTTTAGATTTCCCAGGACTCCTCCTGGACCTCAGAGGATAACTCCTCATTTCCTTGGAAGAAAATGTTTTTTAATTTTCAAAAAATTATTTTAAGAGCCACAAGATATAATAGAATATTTAGCAAAAGCATTAACACTCTCATAGGCAGACTAAAGATAGATTCTATGTATACATCCATCATATACAAACAACCCGTGAAAGTACCCGCATTAGGAGAGGCACATACTGTTTAGGTTCAAAGACACTATAGAAAACCATTGCATTTGCTTTCTTTGAAAAACAAACAACTAAAATTGTCCACTACATATTAAACAGCCTCTCCCTTTTCAAATGTAACATTTAGCCTCCAGAAAATAAAAAAAGGAAATACTGACATATAATAGTAAAAAATAATTAAGCAAAGTTTTTGTTTCCAAACAACAAAACACAAATTTACTAACAGAAATGTTCTTGGATTTCCACTGTATGTCTCTCTCTTCTTTCTCTGCATAATATCACTAACTCACACATGACTATTCCTTCACGCCTTTCATAGATGGATCTCAGTGAGGAGCAGATGTGACAGCAGCATTAGGAGGAAAATGAAAAAGTTTTGTTTTTAGAGGAAAGTGCTCTGATCCTGGACCTGCCAAATTATTTGTTTGACAGATTATTACAACTGACTTGGGATTAGTTTCGTCTATAACATGAGAATTTAGGTGGGATACCTGAGGGCAGGACCACTGCCCAGGATTTCTGTGGGTTCACCATCCCTGCAAAGAGTTCTGGATGCCACACAGGGTGAATAATCCACATGGAGTTGAATGGCTGGCCTCTCCTATCTCACTGGCCTGGGCAGGAACCTTACAAAGCTCTCTGGCAATTGTCCTCCAGCCCACCTCACCAGTCACAAACCCCCGAGGAGGCAATGAGCCCTTTGCAGGCAAGGGCAGCGCAGTGCCTCAGCAGTGCTGGCTGCACAGTCTCCTTTCTGTCGGAAACCTCAGTCTTCCCTTTCCCACACCTCTCCAATATCAGAGACCAGGCAGCATATATAATCCTGACCACAGATACAGAGTAAAGGAAATTCATCTTTGAGGCACGTTTTGTGAGGGATAGGGGAGAAGATTTCCTGGTGGCCATTCCTATTCACTCCCTTTCCCAAGAAAAGGGGATTTTCCTTCCTAGATTTCGACCCTAACACTGACTCTTCCCTTCTCTTAAAATAATCCTCCTTCTAGTAGCAAATCTTTCCCTGCAACAGTACTGGGGAGTGCCTTAGAGCAATATGTATACCCAGGCTGATGAATTACCTTAGGGCATAACCTATACTCAGGCTGATGAATTACCTTGCATATTGTACCCACTGGGAATGTTGTTGCTAAGAAGGAATAATAGGGTTTTGCTTTTGATTCTGAGTCCCTCCCAAGGTGGTGGCTCACTCTTTGTATATCTAGGGATGACAAGTCTCTCTTACTTGGATCCATCTAACATTGCCTCATCTGTTTCAGGGAATTTTCTTCTCAACAATACTAGATTATATATTATAGACTTGCACCTTCATTTAGAGTCAATTCTACAGTTCTTCCAGCAACCCATCGTTCTTAAGACTCCTTCTAACTGGATAAATTCTTCTCATTAGCTTCTCCACACTCTCAGACCTTTAACTGAGCACATTCTAGTTGCCTTCCAATGGTTGAGAATGTCTTCCCTCTTTTCTCCTTTTTACATCCCCTCTCTTACCACCATCACCCATCTCCATCTCATCTCCAGACAATATCAGTTCACACAGATGGCCAACCAATCACAAAGTAAACATGAAACCTACTTTGCTCTTGCTATTGGTCTTTAGGGAAAGGAGAAGGAAGCATCTCCAAAGTACATTCTAATAAGAGCTGTACAACTGGAGAAGTAATTAGCTCAAGGAAAACACTCATTAAACTTTCTGCCTAAGGCCATATTGTCTTTCCTTTCTCTTGAAATTCCATTAAGGATGAACCCTAAAGCCAAAGTGCACTCCAACAACTAGACTTCCAAACTCAAATTCATAAATCCAGTCAGTCCCCATCCCTATACCCTTCTTGCAATTGGGGTGAGGGGTTGTATGCTACAGCCCTGCAAGAGATGGGAAGAAGTAGTGCTTATCTGGCATTGAGACAAATTCCTAAGAGGAACCCTTTCAGGTAGAAAACTCCCCTGTTCCAACTTCCACTAGTATTTGAAGTGATAGATACTCATTCAAAAATATACTGCTCCCATAATCTTATACTCTTTTTGGCATTTTAGAGCTTACCCACCATAATTTTTATATACCAAAATGATATTGTATTTTATTTTTCTAGGGTATTAGTAATGTTGTAAGAAGACCAGAGAGGCCAGGGGTGGCCAGAACTCTGAAATGGGCTAGATGAAAAATGAATCTGGCTTATATTTAAGTATCTGGAAAGGAACTGGATAATTTGAAAGCTACTATTTTTAAGAGTAGGTATGTACATGAATGCAGGTAGTTTAAAAAGGGAAATGGGTTTAATGCCTAAAAGACCAGCACAAGCAGGAAAGTGAGTCTTCAGAATGCAGCCATTAAGGCCAGGTCAGGGCAGGTGGCTCTCCAGGACCAAAGGCCTGGCTGGGCACTCAGGGAAGTGTGGTGATCCCTACCAAGAAGTGCTGGACAACGTAATTAGGCAAAGGGACAAAGGAGTGAGTAGAAGGCTTGTAAGAGTTTTGCTTTCAGCACAAGAGTGGGTCATATTACCGAGAAAAATTCAACAAAGAGCTGATGAATGAATGAATGAATTAATTAATTAACGGAGAGGTAGGCATAAGAAATGGTGAATTATTTCTAGTATATGACAGCTGATACCTTAAATTCAGTATACTCAAACCTAACAAAAATAAGTGCTTTATAAAGGCAATGGTATTAGAAACTGGGAACAAATTCTAGTAAATGGTGATAAGATCTGACAGAGCATGTTCCACCCAACTAAAACCATGTGAGATGCGGCCTTGTGCTTTACCCACTCATACAAACAGGAATCTGGGTACCGTCTTCAAATTGTCCTTCTTCCCCATTTGCCAGAGTAGTATGTCACCAAGTTCTCTTGCACCTACTTCCTAAATACACTTGAAATATATCCTCTTGTTTCCATCCTCATGGTCACTCTCATTAAACTCCTGTCTTTATCAAGCATCATGGAAACCCTTGCAAAGACTTCCTATCCATCTGCCTGCTTCATCCCTCCTCTCATCTACCCTCCAAACGACAACTGCTGAACTTTCTAAAGCAGAGGTTTGATCCCCACACTCGCCTGCTTAAAAACTGCCAGTAGCTTCCCCAGGTCTACAGAATCAAGTTCAGATCATTTAGGCCTTCCATATCTTTCTAATCTCATCTTTTACCATTCCCCATCTTGATCACATTGAGACTACCAATATGAAAGACAGAAGAGCTCAATTGTTAAGAGCTGGTCTACAGCAGTCCTAGACAGTTCTGGGTACCTGTAAGTCCAGGGAGAGGAAATTCTGGGAAAAAATACCTCTAAAAACCAAAGGGGAGAAATAAAGTCTAAAATCTGTTTATTGTTTACAAACTGCAGTCCGTGGGCCGGTTCTCTCTTTCCTGCTCCAGCAGAAGCAAAACCAGCCCTCCCCCTCACCTCTCAGGTACAGATAAACCATCCAGTTGCCCCGGTAATTACCCATTGATATGGAGATGAACTTCTCTTCATCCCTGAGGAATGATGCAAATGCACTAAAGCCATACTTCTCTCCACCCTTGAGTGCCTGTTGATATGCAAATGTACTAAAGCCAGGCAGGATATTCTGGAAATATTACACTTGTACTCACAGTACCTGTGTGAAATAAGGGCAAAGTTGTCACTGACAGAGAATTTGGTTTTTTGGAAAAGCACTCTCAACCTCACAGCTTTGTAGAGAGGCCTGAAATTAACTCTAGGGACTGTGTTCATGTAGCACATGGGCAGAGATGCCTGAGAAATCAGACTCACTGTCTAGGAGTTCCCTGAATAAAAGGTATTGGGGAAATCTAACAAATAAAAAAAAATCCTACTGGTGTGTACCTTGTTCTGTTTTTCTGAGTCATCAAAATTTGTTCATATAGATTGGCCTCTCTCATTCATTTGTGACCATATACTGGA
Source organism: Manis pentadactyla (assembly GCF_030020395.1). NCBI lineage: Eukaryota > Metazoa > Chordata > Mammalia > Pholidota > Manidae > Manis > Manis pentadactyla. Next base: position 36,874,127 of record NC_080026.1, on the reverse strand, counting down.
AACCCACGTATCTCTGTTATTCCTTATTTTGGCTTAACACTGCCAAAATAATACATAGTCAAAACAAAAAATCTGCTACAAAACCCAACATTACTATTAATTACAAAGTCAAATATAAATTAGTTAGAATTAACCAAATTTTTAAATTATTAAGTATATCAATAGATTCCAAAAGCATACTGAAAGAAGTATAGTACAAGCTGAAAAAAGCACAGTAAAAATGTTACAACCACCTTATTAATTCTTGCCTATGGTTATGCTAAGTTAACAAAAAGAGTCGTTAGAAAGAAAAATTTTAAGAAATTAAATGATAGTACAAGTCTTACTAATAAATGGAAAACTGTGATGGTTATACCCAAAGGACTTGAAGTTTGGCAAAATCCAAATTTAACCACAAATAAGACAGGGCATGTCAGTGGATTAAAAAAAAATCTAATACTAGTATTAAAACGATACTCTCAGAGAGAATTTTTTCCAGGTTTTAAGATAAATTACAAACACAAAATAATTTAAGTTCTTATGCAAATTCTCAAATTTTCACAGAATAACCAGTTTGGAGAATCTGAATCTAACTTTTTAGCTCCCATCTACCTGTTTTTTGAACCCAATTGCCTGAAGTCTGACTGGAAGGTCTGACTTCCCTCCAAAGCATTCAGATCCCGGATGTAGGACTGCAGAGCAGCAGATATATAATTAACCTGCCCCACCTTCTTCTTCATCCCAACAGAGAGAGCAGCCCACTGCCTGGAAAGGGTGTCAGGGAACGCAGTGTGCCTCACCTAGGGAATTAACTGAGAGAATGAAACCTCCCTCTATTCCATCTCATCCCGACTCAGAACTTAACTGCAGAGAGGCTAAGCTTATTAAGTGCTGCTCAACAGTTGTCAGAAGATTATCAAGTATTAAATTTAAAATCTGTGTAGGCTTCATGATTCCTGATAAAAGTTTGAAAGAATATTTTTCCATAAGCCCAGTCTGGAATGATTGTAGAGTGGTGATTTGTTAAGGAGCTTATCCTACCAGTGCGATGGGAGCAATTAGTTTCTTTATTATTTCAATAAATGTACTTTATAAGATATCGTAATAATAAAGTAACTTATACCATAGAAGAATACATTTTGGTGCTGTCAATATCCAGATAACATAACCATGCTATTCAGAGCTCCCTCATCAATAATGGTAGTCTTTGTATAATAACAGAATTCTATTTATATAATACTCAATGGCAGCTAATGCAAAATGGGGTTTATATATGACATTAGGTGAATTAGTAGCATGAATTCATATTTCATCTTTGCATTAGTCAAAAACATTATTTCACACCCCATTACCCTAACAAATAAATTAATAAAGCTCACCGCTTTCCCTGTAAATCCCAATGCATGTCTCTCTCTCTTGGTCACAACTTCCTTCTTAGTCTTGCCTTTGCATGTCCCTTGAGGGATTCTCAGGGGGAGAATTATTTTCTGGACTGCCTCACCCTGCATCTGACCTCCAGACGTATTTCACCAAACTGGATTCTGGCCAAGGTTGGGGAAGAAATCTCAGGGCTAGTGATAGTCTCATCCTTTCATGTCAAATGAAGAGAGGAAAGTTACCAGGATTTTCTTGTTCTCTTTAAAACCTCACAGAATACCAAGTCTCATCTTTTTAGCATACAATTTTAGTAAAACACCCCACACTGTTTATCTTTACTTAGATTGTCAGCCTGATGTGGACAGAGACCACAGTCTTCTCATTTACCCACTTTTGTATCCCCCATGTCTGACACAGGTAGATGCTCATATCTGGCACACAGTAGGTGCTCAGTAAACACTGATGGAATAGATGAATAAGCATTTATTAGGATCACATCCCAGATCTGAGAAAATGGTCCACTGTGATACCAAGACACTTCAAAGTGCAGTAAAATGCACCAGCCATGTATTTACCTAGACTGTCATACCCAGCTGTGTGTTAGGTGTTTTTTGAGATGTAAAAGAATAAAAATTGGAACTTATAATTGGATGAAGGGAACTAGCCTAACACAGCTAAAACCATGGCAAGCAAATAAACACATGTACTATTAGAAGATGTTCAAAATATTATTTTGTGTCAACAGACAAAATGCAGCCACAGGAAAGAGAGAAAAGGAAAGAAAATCTCTACTTTTGGACGATTTGAATCCTGTTGGACCTAAAATCTAATTCTCCCTCTTGGAAAGGAAAAAAAATTTTTTTTTTTCCCTCTGGAATATTTATTTGTATATTTTTGAAAATATACTTACAGATAGATAAGATGTACACAGGCATAGATAAAACTCTAAACTATTCAAACTCTTTAATTGTCTGGAATGCAATTAACCAAAGACCTCAATTGACTGCTATTTTTTCCTGTAACCTAAGGAAAAATAAGCAAATTACATAAAAGTAAGTGCATATCAAGAATATAGGGAGCAGAATTAGTTGTCAAAAGTAAGCAGTTTTAGAGTATGGTTCACTATCATTCAACTCTTGTAATTTATTTATCTCCATCTGTGCATGGTGCACTTATTAGTGCTGTTTACACATTTGTTCTATGTGTGGTCCCACAATAGCCTTGCAAACCAAGAGCATGGTCTGCCATTACATGAGTTTGGTTTATCCCTAGAATTAGAGGTGATACGATTCTCTACCTCCAGATCTATATGTGTATATGTACCCAGTTTATCCTACCAGTGGCTGCTGTGGCTTTAGGATCCATTTGGTGCAGCCATTGGTACAAAGAGAAAAATCCTGGTTAGAGAGAATTGATTCCCAACTGGGCTCTGCCATAACCAGTCATGTGACTTGGCCATTATGATTCTCTAGATCAATATTTCCTCCTGTGTAGGAGGAGGTCCCAGAAAAGGAGCTTGTCAGAATCTTAGGCCCCCACCAAGACTTACTAAATCAGAATCTCTAGAAGCAGAGTCCAGGAATCTGGATTTTAATAAGATCCCCAGCTGATACATGTTCACATTAAAACTGAGAGGCACTAGTTTACAAGACTAACCCTGAGTTCCTGCATAATTCTTAACCTACAAAGAAAGATCAATTTATTTCCATTAGATTATCCTTTTAAAAACAGAAAAGTGGACACTACATTTTCTGTAAGAAGTTCTAAACAGTGTTAACCAGTAACCAAAATGAACTAGACCTATGGTCATCCTCCTTTAATTGTCCCACCAAAATGTTGGAAATGACACTAGAAATCAACACAATAAAAGATGGAAAATTTCAGCTCCTGAACAAGTTTGGGAAAATATAATCCTGCAATTATTTGTTTTAACCACCAGATAGTGCTCATGAATGCAGGGCAAACACAGCAGATCTCAGAACTGGGATAACAAGGCATGGCATTTATGATGCCACCACTCCTCATTCCAGACCAATAACAGAATCACCAGTCAATAATGGCACTTTCGCCTTCTAGCCAACATGCTGCACCAGAATCCTTCTCAACAGAGTGCCACAGGTAATCATGGCCCGTGAATCAAAGTTAGCATTTAACAAGGAACATTTATCTATCCCTATTTAAAAATTGCTAAAAATGATAAATAACCTGATTAAGGGATTATTAATGAGGGATGGATAATTTAAGGCCCTACTACATGAGCAAACCAAATTTGAGAGACTCCAAAATGACCAAAGATTTCCTATATATAGAAATGTATTTATCTCCATTTCCCTAAACAGTTTGATTAGTGGAGACTGAGATTAGAAAGTAGAATCATTGAGATTCTGGAGTCAGAAAGACACTTACAGACTATCCAGTTGAACTGCTTCTTTCATACAGAAGGAAATACTGGTCTAGAGAAATCACAATGGCCAAGTCTCATGGTTAGGTATGGCAGAGCCCAACTGGTAATCAATTCTATCTAACCAGGATTTTCCCTTTGTACCAATGGCTGCACCAAATGGCTCCTAAAAGCCACAGCAGCCACTGGTAGGATAAACTGGGTACATATATGCACACAGATTTGGAGGTAGAGAACCATATCACCTCCTAGTTCTAGGGATAAACCAAAATCATGTAATGGCAGATCATGCTTTTTGGTACAAGGCCATAGTCAGCCATGAGGCAGTGAAGATAAAACTACAAAATGCAAAGTTCCTCCAGGGGGCACTGCACAGCTACTTCTAGGAGCCCTGCTTGTGAGGGTATCAGAAAGGAATTTTGTAGGTCAGCTTTGAGGCTATACTTGCAGATCATCTGCTCTTACATCTCCCAAAAATAATTAAGGCATTTAAAACTAAGCCCATGAATCTCACTGTACACCAGGCAAAACTAACAGCAAACCAGTCCTTCTCTTCTAGTAGTTCTCTGCCGGTGCAACCACTATCTATGCAGTCACGCAGGGCTGCAGACGGGGGACCAGCCCTGATTCCTCCTCTTCTTCAATCTCAAACCCAGTCAACATCACCATAAATTTTAGCCCTAGGTATCTTGGGAATTACGCACTTCTCTTCATCTTCCCAAACACTATGCTGGCCATGAATACTGTCACTTCTTCCCTAGACTTCTGCAATAACTTAGTAACTGGGCTCACATTTCTTATGTGCTGCTCCCCAGTCTGTTCACCACAAAGTAGCAGACTAATTTTTTTCAAAACTGAGTTCTATGCTATTTGTCTCTCCTTAAAACCATCCAATACCTTCTTACTGGTTTTAACATGACCCTCAAGTCCCTATATGATATGACTTCATCCAGCTCCCCTGCCTTACCCATTAATTCTCCCCTAACTCTGCATGCCAGCATGCTGGTCTTCTAAGGTCCTGGCTCTCTTCATGATTCCTTTTCCTGAAGGGCCTTTACACATGCTACTTCCTCTTTCTGGAAACTTTCCCATCCTCCACATCTCAGATCCAGACTCATTTCCTCAAAGAAGCTTCTTCAGAATCCCCAGTGTAGGTCATACTCTAGAATATAGTCTCAAGGATAAGTATTTTGTTTCCTTAGGGGAACTTGCATGAGTTGATAATTATACATTCATTAGGGCATTATTTGATTAATGTCTGTCTCCTACCCATTACCCTGTTCTCACTTGTCTGCAAACTCCATGAGAAGAGGCTCATGTCCCTTTAGCACTTACTCTCAGTGCCTAATCAAAAGCTGACACACAGTAGACACCCAGTAAATGCTGAATGAATGAATGTAAAAAAAATGAAGGCTTGCTGTTTAAGCTCATGGCACTGTTTATGGAGCAAAAACTAATTATTCGCAGCTTCCAGGCACGTATGAGAATGATAGGAATTCTCTGAAGGAAAGTACCTCCTTAGCTGTATCAGTCATTTATAAAACTCATCTACATGTTTTTGCAATGTGGCCTGTTTTTGAGAACTGTGTCTACCCTAAGGTTCAAGCCAACCCCTTCTGCTAGGTTCAGATATGGTTGCCATGATGTCTTATGTCTTGTTATCTCAGACTGATACCTCCCCTCCCAGGATCAGCCTCATAATTTGAAGCAGAGATGCCAAGTACAGAGGCACCCAAGTTCCTCTTGAGCACAAGATAATGATTAACCTGAGAACTGTCAGCAACAGAACATACCAGAGGGCAGTTCCCAATGCCTTAGTATTTCTTAGAGACTCAGCATAGAAGGGCAGCAGAGGACACAGGTTCTCCTGCTCTGTATCATAGTCTTGAACCAGTCACTAACATCCAAAACTGATGATTATACTGAATGATCCACATATGTCAGGGGTATGTCACAGCCAGTTGGGTCAAAGTGCTTTCAAGAGAGTTAAACAATTAGAATGTATGGTCTTGTGCTTGCATATGCATTCACATGGGTACTGGCTACCCACCCTCCACATGTTCTCTGTTCTCATTTGCCAGAGAACTCCACTGTTGAGCAATGAACTAAATTCTGTTCATGCAAAATTACTTTTCTTTTTCAGAGTGAACATCTAATGGCTTGTTTCTTCGGTGATAGAATCTTGAAATGGAAATGAACCTTCAGAATGCATTCAGCCAACAGTATGGCTTCTTGGCCACTTAAGTAATTTCTTGATTAGCACAGTTCTCCTTTTTGGAGAATACTTGAAGCTTCTCAATCAAATCCTCATCACCAAAGCAGCCTCCACCCTTACAACACAAACCCACAATTAAGAATGAGAGGTAATATTCCCATGGTAATACTTGCGTATCAGTAAAGGTGTGAAAAGAGAGTAGGCTGTATCCTGTGAGCAATTCCTGGCAACCAGGCCCACTGTTGTCAGTATCTGCACACATACCTGTATCTTATAGGACAAGTCCATGCTTAGTACCCTTCAGGTCTCAAGAGGGAAAATCCTGCTTCTAGGGGCTTCTATGTTACAACTGGAGACTAATTTAGTCCTGGGGAATGATCTGGGTTTCAGTCAGTGATGTTCAGCTCCTTGACTTTCCCGTTTAATGTAACTGTTATATGCATACCAGAGAGGAAGTAAAGCTACATACACAGGCCCTATGCCTGAAGAACACTGACCGATTTCCATACTAGTTTCTCCTTTTAACTGAAGTCCTAGATCTAATTCTTTCTCAGGCAAAGATCTTTCCCCACTTTCTTTCAAAATATGGTCCTTCTAATCTTAATTTTCCCCCTTTCCAAAACTACAACCTTCTTGGTTTTCTCTTGGTTCATTTCCCACTCCAGCCAGGACTTCCACCTCCTCATTACCCTCCCCAGCTGACCCATATTTCCTCTGGAGTAGTTGCTCTTGACTCTGGCTACACATTAGAGTCACGTGTAGACTTAGAAATACACACACACACATGCATGTAGTTATGCTTAGGTCCCACTCAGAGCAAATGTCAGCTCTCTGGGGAGTGTCCTGGCCACTGATAATTTTTTCAAGGCACTTTAGTGATGCCACTGTATACCCGGGGATGAAAAACACTACCTTAGAATATCTTTACTTAATTGTACCTTTTAACTTTCATTGACAGATTCAGAATTTATTTATGGATAATTTATTCATGTTCATTTACTGAAAATTTTTCATGTACCAAGCACTGTGTTGTACCTTGAGAATGCCTAGATATGTAGATATATCCTTCTATATTGATGTTCTGAATATTTCTATCCTCAGCCTCTGTGTTCTCACCTGTACTCCCCACCTGTCCCCCAGAGATCTCTCTGCCTCTATCATAGCACCAACTGTCATCTATTTTTTGTGAGCCCCCAAGTCTAAATATTCAATCCAGACATCCACCCTGATATTCAGATTAGCATATCTAACTACATTTTGGACATGCTGATTAGGGTGGCCCATGGATGAGTCAAATTCCATGTGTCAACAAAAAAAAGTTTTGACTTCCTCCAGACCCACTCCTCCTTCTGCATCCTCTTGGTTGGTGGCCCCTTAATCCATCTGAGCACCCCAGTTTCCAACCTGGAGTCTCACTTCCCACACCTTGTCCTCCCCATTTGTTGTTGTCCCCAAACCACTGCGCCTCCCCACACAGCCAGTGCCCAGTCCCTGATTCAGGCCCTCGTTACCTCTCACTAAAGTTGCTGATGGGTCTCCCCACCTCTGTTCTGTCAGCTCCCATCTTATCTCCAGCAGAATCACCAAAGTAACTGGTGAACAGGAAAAACTGCCTCATGCCACTGGATTTCCTTTATTCAGACATGACATTTAAAGTCCTTAATGTGACACACAGTGCCCTCCAACATTTGACCCTGTATAACTCTCCAGCCTCAACTAGAATGGATTATTAACCCATAAGGGTACAGGAACACAAATGACTTACAGCTTCCCTGTGCCAGCTACAGACTTTCTCACTTCCACCCCCATGGCTTTGCTCAGTCACCTCTGTCTGCGAAACTCACTGCCCCCACCATACACATTCTGATTAACTGTATTGCTGTTATCCTAAGAACATATTTCAAGTTTTATATCACTAAAAAAGTATAATCACCTGTTTTTGTTTTTGGCTCCCCATTAGATGGTCAGCTCCCTAAAGACAGGGATTATGGCTGTATTGTTATTGTTTTTGTTTTTTCCATCATATTTCCAGAATCTAGCACAGTGGCTGGTATACCTCGAGTACTCAGTAGCTACTTATAGAATGAATGAAGGCTGCTTCCCCTTAAGAAGCTTAAAATCTAATAAATTTATCTTAGCTTTTATGTTCATGTATTAAAGTCCAAAAATGGTTTCTTTCCTCCCAAACTCATAATGTGTACCCCAAAGACCCATTATACTCAAATACAAGAAAATTTAATTCAGTATTGAATCTAGTTCATTACAACTTTCCAAGAATATAGAGGGATCATATATTACTAAATCATAAGACTGATGTAAAATGACCCTTAGAAAGCAACAGAGCCTAAAACTGACCTCGCAACTCCCCATAATTTGATTGTCTTTCTGAAAAGCTTCTCAGCACAGAACTGAGTCTAGAGTCATTTCAGTTCAGAAACCAAGTTCTACAGTTAGACAAATCACCAGACTGGTCTGCTGAATCAAGAGCAATTGAGTTCTGACAGTCCCATACTCAAATCCACCAGCTCTTTTTGGAAACTAGACTTCTAGTGGAACAGAGCTTTCCAGAGGAGAAATTACACATTATGCTCCATTTATTAGAGATTCCAGTGGAAACCACTGAGCTATTAAGGAATAAACTCAGCTTGACCTTGCTGAGATCCTTCTACATCCAGCAGCAGTTTGAGAACTTGTTGGCTCCACGTCGTTGTTCCAAGTTGTTTCAATTTTATCTGAACACACAAAGGCTTTCAGCTATCAAAAATGTGATTATATATGCACATTATTTCCCATACATCTGCACCTGCCTAGCAATCATCACCAGAGGCCCTAGAAATATTCAGAGAACCACTGAACTGTGAACAACAGTTAATAAAAAAAAAAATATTGTAGTTTTAATTACAAACAAAAACCAAGCATGTTTCAACTCTATAAAATGGATCTGGAATATCCAGGGAACTGCTGCTGTTTATAACCACTCATAAATTACATCCATCCTTCACATCGAGTTAGTGCAGCATCACAGGTAGATAAAGCCAGCAGATTTCAACATAAAAATGTTAGTTCTACCACCTGTTTCAGGAATTCTGTGTAATCCAACCTCCAGACCAAACAGAAATTAATAAACAAGAACTTTACTCACTCTTCCCATGAGGGGGATCTTTTCTAAGTCATCTTCCTATCTCTGAAGCAAAACAAAGAGCTACTAAGAACCTTGGTGCTATAAATATTGGGAAGGAAAATTGCTATGCTTTGTCTAAAGGTCATTAGTAGTAGAAGAAATCAAGGAGCAAACCACGTATCAGAACTTGTCCTTCAGAGCTCTCACTGCCAAGGAACATGATGAAAGATGTTGTAAGAGATTGTATCAGGGATCTTGGTCCCCATTTGTTTATTCCTTCATTTTCTACCCGTTTGTGACCAGGCCTTGTACTGAGCAATCAACACACAAAGGGAAGTTAAAAAGAGGCCCTGCCTTCTTATCAGAAATGCTTTCTGTATAATCGATGATTACATAAGAAATCCCACAATTTGGCAAATGTGGGGATGGAGAAAGGCATTCTTCATTCACCCTTTCAACAAGTGTTCTGGCTTGACTTTTAAAAGTCAGACATTGTATTAGGCACTGGTGAACTAACCTAGTCCTTGCCTTTGAATTGTTTGTAAGAGGTGTTCAGACAATAAATACACATTTACAGCACAGTGAGATAGGGACAAGTGCATGGGAACACCTAGCAAGGGCACCCAACCCAAGTGTAGGGGTCAGGGAAAACCTGGAGGAGGTGGACCAGCCAAGACAAGAGCTAAGAATGGATACGCATTCGTCAGTTGAAGGAGGTGGGCACGGGGGTGCAGGCCATAGGCTGAGTAAGCCACAGGCCATGAGACCAGAAACCAGCAAGAACATACATGCTGTAATGATTTATACACTAAAGTTGGAATCATAGTGGTCACCCCAAAAGGTTTTGTGTGGCAAAAGGAACAAGAGATATTAGAACCGTTCAGTATGGGCTTGGAAATGATCTCCAGGACTTGCAAATGGATCCAATAAACGAGTAGTGATGCTTTTTCTTAGAAACCCTGGTACAGTTAGGAGGAGGAATCTCAAAACTCATGTAACAGAAATAGATCACACAAGGGAAAGGCAACTCAGTTCATCAGAGAAGTTACCAACGGTGTGAGGAGAAAGCAGACCAAGAAATTATGATGTCACAGGCAGGCCCAGGGAGATACAACCAAGGTTTTAAATCATATATGAAAATGCCTAACTCAGGGTCTGGCCAACCTCAGTGGACAGAAATATTTAAAAGGCTAATTAATTTATTTACCTGGCCTTGAAATACTATAAGGGATCCTTCCCACTATTCCCCTTGAACTATTAAATGAGATAAATAAAATACCTCACAGTACTCCTACCAATAGTGAACCCTCACTGTATGTTAGCTGCTATTATTACTGTTGCTGCAGTCATTGTTATCAGCAGCCAATAACTTATTAACACATTAGTCCAGATGGGAAAAGTATTTCTCGCCTATTAAAAAACATTCAGACTGATACATAAGATATTTATTATGGGTTGAAGAAGGGCCCAGGCTGGCCTGTGTGAGGAGCATGCCTGCCAGGCCCTGATGGCTTCTGTCCCTATGGTGTTGTCCACCTGGGAGACACAATTGAGCTGGAAGAATCACGTGATTAACTCAGTGTCATCCACGAACTATTTATACATCCATTCTATTCACAGAAACACTCTTCAACACTATGTGAGGACTCTTCTGCTTGTATATGTGGCTGAGGCTGAAGTTCCTTAAATACAAAATATCCAAGGCTTGTTTGGGTCAAGACGAATGAAATCCAGTAAGCCTTTCACATTCAACAGTATTGGGTACCATCTGACCTTATGGTTAATGTGCAGGAGAGAGAATGCTCTGCTGGTAATTATTTAAGTTGTATGTATAAATATTTCAAGGGGGTTCTTAGAACTGTTGGATTTGTTTCCAGGAAAATGATCTTGTGTTCATCCAAACACATTCTGTTTTCCTCAAAACCCAAACTGTCACATACACAACAAAGATAAATTATCTCCCTAGCCAGCACACCATTTTGTAAGTCTATTTCCCCCTTCCTCTCATAACTTCTTTCTCTTTCAACTTTCCCACTCATTACCTGGGAGAAAATCATGGAGAAATAACTGAGTCACCAAGACACATAAAATCCAGTAGATGCAGCCAGCAACATTGGCAAGCTGAGGAATGTCATAAAAATTCCGCTTGCTTAGAGTTTAATCAAGGTACATAAAGTTCAGTGAACTTTGTCTACTTCACTAAAAGGTGGAAGCAACATTAGTAAGCATAAAGCAAAAACTCAAGCTAAGTGAACGTGGTTGAAACAGCTTTTTAAATTTGCAGGGGCTCCCATTTATCCGGCCCCAGCACTCCCAGCTGGTGTTCACCAAAGAAGAACTGCTTATCAAATGCTGATTTCTTCCTTTCTCAAAACCGATAGGGGTGCCCTGCTTCTCACATCATATTAATGCCTCCAACATGAGATTCAGGAGATTTATCCTTGGCTTCTGAGTATCCGAAGTTAAAACACACAGGGTATTATTTCTCTAGCATGGCAGTAATAAAGTACCACAAACTAATGGCTTGAACAATAGAAATTTACTTCCTTACAGTTCTGGAGGAAAGAAGTCTGAGATTGAGGTGTTAGGAGGGTGGCTGCCTCTGAAGACTGTGAGGGGGCATCTGTCTCATGTCCCTTCCCACGGCTTCTGGAGGTCTGCTGATATCTCTGTTTTTCCTTGGCTTGTACATGCAGTACCCCCTGTGTCTGTCCAAATTCTCCTTCTTGTAAGGACACTGCTTATATTGGATTAGGGCCCATCCTAATGACTCATCTTATATTGACTACCTATGTAGAGACCCTGTCTCCACACAGATCACATTCTGAAGTACTGGGAATTAGAACTTCAATCTAGTAATAGACATAAACAGAAATTCTTTTAAATAATATGAATGTGTATGGGAAACAATTCAATCCATAGCACACAGAACTATCTTTACTATTGTTATTCAGCTGAATTTATGGAGCAGCAATTACAATGGTAAAGACACAGGCTTAGAGTCAGCTCTGCCACGTGCTCTGAATTACCTTACTATGTGAGACAGAAATGAAATCCCTATCATGCAAGAGTGGTGTGAAGAATAACCAGGAAAAGCAACTTCTCCAAAGAGTAATGGCAAAACCTTGAATATTATAAATTCCCAATAACTATTTACAACCAGCTGCAAGAACTCATGTCACGTCAGACTACTCTTTTAATACAACAAAATCAAGCTTGTTTCCTTATTCCCTCATTCTAAAAAAGGAAGCCTCTTAAAAATAATTTTTAAAATGTCTGAAATATCTTTGTTTACCTCTAAGAGTCTAAACACCCTCTCTTTCTATACAAAAAAACACTTTGCTTATGGCTGCTCATCCAACTCCACAGAAATCAATCTAAAATAAATTCTTATCCTTCTTATCCTTCTCATATTGTTTTTTGCATACTCGAGTTTTTCTGATCATTTGACTGCAAACTCTTGAAGTAGAAGAATAGTGTATTCAATGAGATCTGAAAACATTTTCCAGTGATGACCTTTTTGTTAACTACCTTCTCTATGTAATTCAATGGGAATTTAGTGTAATTACAGAGTATCTTTGTTTCTCAGTCTGTTCTTTCTTAGAAGCCTTGGTGCCCACTCTCTACTGGGGTATTTTTGTTGCCTCTTCTATCTTTAGTCTCAAATGCTTGCGAAAAAAACACTGATGCATTTTTGTGGATTAAGTAATCAAGTGCTCTAAGGCTGCTGGGTAATATCAGGCAGGTTGTAGACCGCACAAGGGTGTCTCAACATAACCACTGTGAATTTTTATATTTATCAAGACCAACCTCCAGCAGACAGTTGTAAGATCTTGTTCTAGTATACACTGTACATTATAACAATTTTCTCAGTTGTACAAGAAGGGACGCTTTTTCTAATTTGCTGTACTAGGGCTAACATTGTCCTTGTTGCTGGTATCTCTTTTATGTGATCTCTCAGGAGATTCTCAGGCAAGGAGATCTAGGCCAAAGGAAGAGAATTGTGCAATTTGTAACATCAGCGTGTAAGGAGTAGATTTGGGGAGAATCTTCTGAGAAGCCCTTTATCAGGGCCAGCCTCCCCCTTAGGTCGGCTCACAGAGAACAGTTTTAGTCAGGAGGACATCTGGGTGGATGCTGATTCAGCTTGCACTTGCTGTTGCTCAACAGAGAGACCGAGGAGCTAAAGTATAAATGTCTTTCTGGCAGCCATTCTACCCTCTGACTCCTACATAAAAGCAGAGGCTTCATTTTCAGGAAATTAACAATTGTGTCTTCTTATGTCACAGTTGACTCTTCTGGAAGAGAAGCTCCAACTCATCAAGAATAGATGCTCAAGATGGTAAACAATTAATATAAGGTAACATTTGGCTGAAATCTGGCATGTGATAAAGATTGATATGTGATAAAGATCTTGACTTCATAAATTTTAGTACCTCAAGAGTAGAATTTTTTAATGGAATTATCCAAATTGTCTCAATACCAAATAGCAATTTGATAAATAAGGGCAGTCAATGGAATCACTCTGAACTATACTTTAAAAAATTTTATGAACATAAGAAATAGAAGAAAACATGTCCATTTAAAACAAATAACATACTTCTGTTGGAGAGTATGAAACTTGCAATAATACATGTGTAAAGTAGCAAAACTGTCTGATACATCAACATTGATAACCTTGAGGGAAAACATGGTGATTTGGAGCACAGCCCAGTGGCCAGAGGGGTATGAAAAGCAGAAGGGAGACAGGGAGGCAAACCAAGTTGAACCCTTACAGTGGGAGGGAGGTGGGGCACCATTTGGCAGATGTGACTGAGCAAGTTTTCAACACCTGACTCAAAGTCAGCCAACCAGAAGTATCAGGAAGCAAAAAATGTGAGAATGTGGGTGAAGAAAAAGAAAAATTTGAGAAAGGATGAGGTGCCAAGCAGAGATAAACAGACACAGAAAATCAGAGAAGTGTAACACAGAGACTGCCTCCCAGCTCGCTGAGGGCTTCCAGGATCCCAGGTTCAATTTCTGCCAGGCACACTTCCTTTAGAGGGAGCCCTGGATCCTTGCAACAAAACACCTTCGCACTTAGAGTTAGCCTCAGTGAGTTTCTGCTTTTTACAATCACAGCTTTCTAACAAAAGCTACACATGTGCCAGGCACAGGAGGAGACAAGCTAAGGGGCAGTGAAGGGCTTGGGGTAGTGCAAGGGGAGGTGTCTGAGGAAAAGAAGGAGGGGCTCGGGTTATGGAGGGCTCTGTGGCCAGAAAAGGCCCGGGCTATTTAATACACAGATAAAGAATGACTCATGCATTCTAAGAGTAAAAGAGCAGCTATCATCACAGAGCTGGTCAACAGAGGCAGGGAGAGAAGAGTTTAATATTCTGTATATTGATATGCAAGAATTCAAATTGGGGAAGCTTACTTGAGGATTCCCTTTTTTCCCAGCATTTTATATGAGCTTTTAACTTTCCCCTCTAGTGTTTCCACTGAAGAGAAATCCCCTTCAATAAAGAACACCTTTTGCAGATTATTAAAAGGGACAGTGTGAAACCTTCATTAATATTTAGAAATACATATACGAGAACTAACTCGTTTCATTCATCACATTTTCAAATAACTGGTGTGGGCACCATTTCTGACCACATACCACAGTACAGATAGACTTTTGTATATCAAAACTAATGAAAAAAGGGGGGATTTAGGGGTCTCAGTAGTTCACCCAATTTAAATACACTTAAGTAACTGTGAAAACTGGTCAGTTTACACATAAAGTCATGCCAATTTAAAACAGAAAAGTTCCATTGATATTGACCACATTTTTGGCTCCTATTAAATTGCTACATAAATATATAAAGCCGGTCTGTAATATTATATGTCTGCAAAAACATATTTTTGGCAAACAAAAGTCTTTCCATTTTAATCTAAATCTTTCTTTCTCAGTATTCATAAGTATTTTTAAATTACTTTCAGTTCTAAGTATCTTATCCACCTCCCCCTACCCTGACCCTTTTTCCATCTTGCATTTATTCATCCTTTTCTTTTACAGACTCACACACTAAAATAGTTTGGCATTAATGAAGAGTACAATTTTCAATCTCAAAACCCAGCCCTGTTATCAGTGGAGCAATTATCAGTTTAATGTCATTGGTCAATGACAATAGTGGGTTGAACTGTGGTATGCCCACAAAAAGATATGCCCACATCCTCATCCCTGGCCCTTGCGAATGTGATCTTATTTGGGAAAAGAGTCTTTGTGGATGTATTTAAGTTAAGGATCTCCAGATGAGATCATCCTGTATTATCTAGTGGGGCCCTAAGTCCAATGGCAAGTGTCTTTATAAGACACACTAAGAGGACAGGTACGGTGAGAAGAGAAGGGATAAGTCAACCACGTGAAGCTGGAGGCAGAGGCGGAGTGAGGCAGCCACAGGCTTAGGAACCCCTGGAGGCCCTAGAAGCCAGAAGAGGCAAGGAAGGACTGTCCCTGGCATCCTCAGAGGGAGCACATCTCCGCCTGATTTTGGATGTCTGGCCTCTAGAACTGTGAGAGAAAACTTTCTGTTGTTTTAAATAATTTGTTACAGCAGCCCTAGGAAACTAACACAATGATCAAACGCCATTCATTTATTTTTTATTTGCTTTTCATTAAAGTTGTGACTCGTGAAACACTGATTTTTTGTCAATGTAACTTCTAAAATGATTAAAAATAAGTATAGTATAATGAAACATTATTACTAACATTAGAAGCCTATGTAAAGTTTATCTCTGCTTTTTATTTAAAAAAATCACATAATAGTTTTAAATAGCAATAGAGTTTATGGTTTATTGTTATTGCTAGTTAACACAACAAGTAAATGACATCTACAGCCCATAAGGAAAGATCACAATTCTAGTTTAACATAACACAAGATATATTCTTCAGGGGAAGAGCTAAACAAAGCCAGCAAAAAGTATAACATATGACATTTGTGCTTTTGGTAACAGAATGGAGAGAGAGTCCAATTATTCAAGATCCACTGAATTCCTAGTATTTGTTAGGCATTGTGCTTGGTGCAGAAAGATCACATCTGTTTATCATGGTGCATTTACTCTACTATGGGGGTAGATATATAAATAAAGTGGCTAATTTCTAAATTAACTAAGTTCGGAATACAATGCCTGGGGTTTTCTGAGATATCTTAACTTCAGTCCATTATGTGGTGATTCTGAGTCATACTGTATTTTGTAAATAAAAACTAAACTCAAAATAACTGGTTTAAGCCTAATATATATTGATAAAAATCTATGAAATACATTCACAGATTTAAAAATCTGACTACTGAAAATTGGGCAACCTTGGTAGCTTGCTGCATATATATTTAAAATACATATTTGAAGTTTGTTTTGTGTTGCTTGACCAATAACAATCCTATTATTTATTTTAGGGTTATGAACTCATCCTTTGGCAGTATACTTAGCTGTTGTGGATAAAAAACAGCTCTGTTCAAATTTAGAAGAGATTTAAATGTCCAGGGAGAACAACTGGCTTACATATATTATAGCATATTCTGCAGTTGTTAAAAATAATGTCTATGAATATATTTTAATCACAAGAAATAATTTTGAAATAAGGTTAAGTGACAGAATCAGGATACCTAGCCAGCAGTATGATCTCAACTACATAAAAATATAGTTGATTACTGTGGGGATTTACATTATGGGTGATGCAGGTGGTGGCTAGAACAACGCGGGTGGATTTTTACATAATACTATTTAATCAGTTGTTGTTGAATGTCTACTCATCCTTTCCACAGTGAGAGTTCAGAATTTTTAAAAATAAAATAATAGTTCTGTCCTAATTTTAACTAATATAACCATGTTTACAAGGGAACCTAAAAAAACAGAATTTATACAGATATAAATTCTATGGGATATGTGCAGATATATTCCCCAAATAATCTATACCACAACTAGGGCTAAAATCCAGAACTATCCATCCTGTCATATTCACTATTAGAATTGAATTCCTTTGTCTCCACATAAAATGCAAATATCTCTAGATGGACCTCTGATCTGGAAGGTGCCAAGCTTGGTATGCTGCATCCCACAAGGCAGAATTCCTGCTAGGTTGGTCCATGTACATCTGAACTTCTGGTGTATTATAAATTAATACTGAAGTCTGGTGACACAGCCATCTAATGGGAGGGTAGGCATTTAGTGTGGTTGTGATATGGGGAACTTGGTGAAATTAACTAATGGTAAAAGAAAGGAATTGGGGATTTGATCTGAGTGCAGGTCTAGGGCAGAAATAAATTCCTAACTTTTTACTGGAGGAGATAGGCTACAATGAGGATAATGTATATGTGTGGATTAAGACAAGTCAACAGGAGAAAAGGACAACTTTTTTTAATATGTCACAGTTGAAGTTGGGGAGGGTTAGTGAGTTGTGAGGCATCAGCCAGGCCAAGATGAGCAATAACAATGGGCATTTCTCCCAACGAGGAGAGAGGGCAGCTCTGAGGGTCTGGGGTTGGGCTGCTTTCAAGATAGAGAACTGCGTGAATGGAGTGTTCCCCCCCACACTAGTTTTCAAGTAAGGGTTCCACATGGGATCCTATAAAAATCTCCTCCATTCCTCCCACCTCCATTAGTGTGTCTCACCCATGGAGAACGGTTTCTCAAACTCCTTAGCGCGGCAAGGAAGTCCGTGCTCTTACCTACGTCTCCAAGCTTCTCTCTTCCTGCAGCCCCCTCCTGGACCAAGTGCACTAGTCTAACCTACCTATGCTTCCAAGACTTGCTTCTAGTGGTCTTCCAAGAGCCAGCTCAAGGAATGAGACTGCGAAACCCTTCAAGTCCTCCAGGGGAATTCCATCCTATTAGTTTCCACTGTAGTCTGTACACCTCCATCAGGGATGCAGTAAAATTTTGTCTTTAAATTGACAATCTATGAGCACTTTTGTTAGGATTTGCTCCAGAAAGCTACTTTTAGTGGATGAATCGTCACAAAGGCAGAAACCCAAGGTTTTTAGCAATTCCCCCAGTGCTAAAGAAGACCGACTCAATCTGTAATTTTGTCAAAGACTGGCTGAAGGCAGATCCATCCAGAAAGGCCATGGGAGAATTAGGCTCCAAGTGACTGATCATCTGGAGTGGGGAGGACCTGAACAAGGAGCTTAGGTGGGAAATGGGAACTTGGCTTAGGATGCTGGATTGGGCAATAGATGGAGGAAATGTTTGCCTTGAGGCAATAGAGAGGGCAGGTGCAAGACAAGAGAAGTTCTGGAATGTCACCTTTGACAATAATTTAATAGCAATGTAAATAGAAGACAAAGCTCTTTGGTGGCAAGACATCCTTATTTACTCACCTGGCCATGTTTCTCTAAGAATTTCTAGTGAGTTTTGTGGAACAGAAAGGCTATTTTAACTGTGGAAATAACTGACCAGAGTTAAGTTTTATGTCCCAATGGAGAAAGATTTCCAAGCCCCAAGTGGCACAACACTTATCTTTAAGTAGCATGAAAAAAGAAGCCATACCACAAAAACCAGATAGCAATGTGGTTTGTTGATTATGCTTCAGACAACTAAGTCCTAGGTCATTGCCAATAAAGAGGGTCTGCAAAAATTCATTTCTGAACCAAATGTAAAACTGAATTCATTAGGATTGAGGCATTCATTTTATAAAGGAAATGATTGATGGCTAATTAAAATGCCATGCATCACTGATTATTAATGACAATTGGTATTTCCCAAGTATTAAAAAATACAGAAATTGATTTAATTAAATTTACTCTGCCAGCACCTCATAAGAGTGACAGATATGTATGATTACATGGCATGATTATATTTCTTATATGTGTTACTAAAAGTATTTAGTCTAGCCACCAATGTTTTATTGAGTTTTAAAGAATCTGTATGTCTAGAATTTAACACAAGACTCTTGGTTCAAAATGACTATAATTCACATCCATCTGAAATGTATTAGATTTTCAGGAAAGTTTATATATTGATGTAATTTTAATAACTCTAGGCTGAACTGTTAGTTTTAACGGTGGATGGTTTAAATTGCTTTTTTCACTGTGGCCCTTTCTACCACCTTCTTTGCAAAATGCCACCCTATAGGACATCCCCACTCTGGGCACATTTCCTTTGATGCTCAAGGACCCTCACCGCCACCAGCCCCAGATTCCCTTTTGAGTAAAATAGAACAAAGAAGGTCTACATCTTTTTCAGTCCATCTTTACCCCACTCTTTAGAAGGTGCAGAAAATGAAAATGCTTAACCGATGTGTTCCATCAGGACAGGCAGTATGTGTGGAGAGGTGAGTTTTCTATGGTCAGCCCTAAGCCTGTTGACTGCCCTGTGCTGGGCCTTGGCCAGTGGGCCCGAGCTTGCTCTGCACACCCAGGCAGCCGGCAGCCTGCTCTCTCCAGGTGCAGGGTTGGCAGCTGACAGGCCTCAGCTTTGCTCACCTTCCCCCAAGTATTCTGAATGGTGTGAACTAAGAGACTGGCTTCCAGCTTTCTCAAGATACTTCCTTAAAATTAACACTTTGACCATGATGGGGAGGAAAATGGATATTTTTTTTGCGTTCCCTGTCCTGTTGAACTATTGAATCCAAGCCCCAAGTTGAGCAACGTGTATCAAAAGCACAACACGCAAAGCAATATTATAAAGTAAAAGTTTGTCATAGTTTTCATTTTAAAAACAGAAAACCTATACTTCCATATTATGTTGGGAAAATTTGTCAATTGTTCTTTCTTGCAAATGATTGTCTTTTTCTTTTGACTTTTAGGATATTCATATATCCTTTCTCTTACTAAATGATGTTAATAGCAGCTGACCCCTTACTTTCTTCTCCACAGCCATCATTTTTACCCCCAATTACAGAATGACTTTTTTTATTTTTTAAGGTATCATTGATATACACTCGTATGAAGGTTTCACATGAAAAACAATGTGCTTACTATATTCGCTCATATTATCAAGTCCCCCCCATGCCCCATTAAAGTCACTGTCCCTCAGTGTAGTAAGATGCCAGAGTCACTACTTGTCTTCTCTTTACTACACTGTCTTCCCCGTGACCCACACACACACCATGTGTACTAATCATAAATACCCCTCAGTCCCTTACTGAACTGACTCTTAGCTGTCTCTCTTCTGTCAGTTCTCTACCAGCATTTAAATGATCAGCTAGATCATGGAAATGAGATCATTTGGGGAATCACTCCCAATACTCAGGCTTCCCAACTTCAGTGCGAACAATATTCAAACTCTCTAGTACAGTGTATAAGGCCAAATACAAATTGACCTGTATTTCTGCTTTCATCTCCTCCCAATATCCTTCTTTGTTGTACTCCAGTAACATTGACTTTGCTTCTGAGCTATGCCAAACTCATCCTACCTCAGAGCCTTTGCACTTGCTGTTCCCTCTGTCTGGATTATACCTTCCCCAGATCTTTGAGGGCCTGACTCCTTATATTGGTATCTTTGTTATCTTTATTCTCATGCAGGTCTTAACTGGCCTCCCCATGCAAATCACCAATTTCCTCTTGGCCCTGCCAGATCTCATCCTTGGTTGAATTTGAGTTTCCTTCCTAGTGTGCACCGCTAACAGGTGTCCTATACTGCTGTATCTCCCCTTTCAGAGATGTAGTCCTATGGGAGCAGAGGTTTGTCTCATTCCTTTAACACCATATCCCCAGTATCTACAGCAGAACCCAACCTAGTAGGACTCACGCACATTTGTTGAATTAATGAATTAATTAATGACAATCATTTTCATAAGATGTCCTTTTTTATTAAATTAGACAACACAGGCCATCCTTTGACAGTATCCAAACTTCAGGTGAATATTCATAGGTCTATAAAATCCCTAATTTGAAGACTCACTGCTTTTAAGATATACCTTCTACAAAGCTCCAGCCTTTTTGGGGGATTTTCCCATCACCTTAGGGTTTTATTTAATCACATATGTTATCAATAAATCAACAGCAGCATCTGAAATTAGAAGAACTACTGAACAATGCAGGGAGGATTTTAGGCAGCTTTACCTTTACATTAAGACAGATTGTTACTCTCTTATCTCCCAGATGAATGAAGACAATTTCCCTTCACTTAACTAAATTAATCTGCACTAACAGAAGGAATCATTCTGGTGAGTCTTCGGGTGACTTTTTTTTGGAGAAAAGCAAAATGAGAGAAAAGCTATTCAGAAGTGGGTTAGTGTGGAAAGGGGCTTCCCTGGAGAGCTAGAGTTCAGCACAAAGGTGAGCAGGGACACACAATAGAACACAGGAGGAAAGCAAGGGCGGTTGGGAGGGCTTCAGAACTAAACAGCCCATTTCATAGTTTTGCTCAAGGCTGGGCCTGCCTCATGCCCTCTTGGTAGGGCACCAATTTGTTAAAACAAAACAAAACAAAACAAAATTCAATAAAGGTGGGAGGAAGAAAAAGGGAAGGAGGAAAAAAAAGGGAGGGGATGAGGGAGAGATACTGAAAAATGGTTCGGAAAAAGCTTAATGAAAAAAAAGGCTTAATGATTAATTAGGCTAATAAAATATCAAAGCTGGGAATCTATTTGTGGCAGGAATGCAGATACAGCTTTCTGCCGAGTAAACTCCATGCGCTCGCAGACTTGGGCAGACTCTGTCTGCAGTGCTGCCTTCCAAGAGGCACCGACGCACGCCACAGTTTAAAACAAAGTCCACATCCAGCTCCACCGGGCCTCCTCTCCCCAGGGAATTGCACCATTCTTACCAAAACCAAATTCTCACCCACTGGGTGAGAGGAGGCTTCAGTCCTTAGCACTGGTTTTAATATGAGTCCAACTTTTTGACGACTCTTGAGCTTTTCTGTGTCACAGATCTGACATGAACACTTAGAGAGCACTCCCCCAAAAGGGAACAGGGGATTCCTGGGCCACAAGCTCACGCTTGACTCTAGCCACATCTGTTTTGCCAAAGGAGTGAAATCACACATGAGCATCTGAGAGGTACAGGAGCCTGGGTCTTGTGATAAGGAATGCTTATCTGCCAGGTATTGAAGATGAAACAAGGGCCCCAGGAATTTCACCTTAACTTGCAAGGAAGGAGATTCATTGTTCAGGTGTTGATCAGTGTAGATTTTCAAGTTTTCTCGGAAATGTGTTTGCTCTCAGGATAACAATGTCATTTTCCTTTAGGGCTTGTCTGTACACCAGAAAAACAGAGAAACCAAACTTATCCTAGTGCTTTCTCTGCTGGCTTCTTTTAAAACCTTGAGTCATCTCCAGTCCAAACCAGATCTGCCCAGACTTCTATTTAAGAATAATCCTTTTACCACAGCATTCAAAGCAATTTAACAAGCCCCGGGAAGAAGGCTAACACAGGGTGGGTCAGGCACCGAATCTCATCTCCTGTACACCTCCCCATGGTGGGGTCCACACAGGTGTCCACCTCAACAAGCTGAGCCAGGGCACATCTAGAAGAGTCCAAGGCCATGAAAGCTTGTCCCTCAAGCTCCCAAGCAGGCTATTCTGAAATCTGCATCACAATGTGACTATTCTGAGCAAAGGTAACAAGTGCCATCCCCGACAGCACAAAACAGAAAATGTACAATGAAAATGCAGCAATTCCTTGAACTTCAAATCACATAACAATGAAGAGAAAGATGGAGCTGGGCTATAAACAAAAACAAATACACTGTACACATATACAAGGGAACCTGATTTTACAGTTGGTGTTTGGAAAGGGGAAGAGAAAAGGGATCAGGAATAGCGAGCCCTGAGGCAGGTGGGAACAGTCTCAGAACCTTTAGGTTCCTTAATGGGAGGGGCTCAAGGCCAAAGGGAACCAAAGGCAGATCAACCCTGTCTTCTCCAGGTCAGATACTTCATGAGCTAGTCTACAGGCCATATTTTGTAAGTGAAAAACCTGAGGGCCCTGACTACTAAAGTAACTGGCCTAGAGCTGCAAGGCCACGGAGGAGCTGGGGCCTGAGTCTGGCCTCCTAATATTCTGTCCCTTCTTCCCACGGCTGAGTGGGGGTAAAACATCCAATTGGAGGTGTGACTACAAAGAGGAGAGGCACAGAACCTCTGTTCTCTCCTCCATTTGAGGTGTGCAGCACAGCTGGTGCTAAAATGGGGCAATGGGCCTACTATCTTAGGGTGACTAAGGGGGTGCAGAAAGGCCTTAACATTCAAGTTGGGGGGTGATAGATTGCAGTATCTGTTCCACTTTCTCCTTTTCCTCCTACTCCAGCTGCCAGGAGAAGTGTAAAGCACTCCCACCCCCTGACCTTGGGATTTGCCATGGAACTAGCTTTCACCAGGGAAGCAAGGCAGACGTCCAAGTGGACCAGCTCCGAGTCATTCCTTTCTGCATGCCCCTCTTGTATTTCTGCCCCAGAGGATGACACACCCCTCATCAACAGGCAGGGCAGTGGCTGGATTCTGGGCTCTGTGATAAGAGTGGACAAGCAGACCCAATGCCTCCTGCAGCCTGGAGCCAAGCCTAGCTTGGCCTGGCAAGGACCCAAGCTGTACGCTGGAGCCAAGCCTGACCCAAAGACCAGGAATGAGAAGTAAGTGTTGCTTATTGCAGCCACTGCCTTTCTCCTGGTTTCATACCACAGCAAAAGCTAATATAAGGAATCTCTCTTGAAAGAGAATCTGCCATAGAGCCTGAGGGCATATTTGGTCATCCAAAACACTGAGATTCTATTTGGTAGATAAGAACATCTATGAAGAAGTTTGACCTTCCCTACTGAGTTATAATGAAAGCAAATCTCAGAGCAGATGTTCCTACATACATGCAAGCCCTGATTAAATAAACATGTATTAACCAGTAGACATAAAAATAGCCCTCAGAACCTGTTGTGCAAGCTCAAGGAAGCCTCAGATCTCCTTTTTCTTAATGTTCCTCTCATAACCTATCCTGGAAAGGTTTTCTAGAGGTACACACTAAAGATCCCACAAGCAGCCTGCTGTCATCCTTCCAGTAGGCACCAGTAACAAGGCCTGGGCAAAGGACTTATAGGATATCAAGATCCAGGTGCCATCCCTAAAGCAGTGAGCTATATGCCTTGATAGATTCCTCAACACTGTTTATGATTCAGTGGAGAATATCCCTAATGATATATACATCTGAATATTTATATGAATATCTCTAATATATTAGAGATATTATACATAATATATGTATATATACACATACACAAATAAATAAT
Organism: Manis pentadactyla; assembly: GCF_030020395.1. Classification (NCBI taxonomy): domain Eukaryota; kingdom Metazoa; phylum Chordata; class Mammalia; order Pholidota; family Manidae; genus Manis; species Manis pentadactyla. The sequence goes on along the minus strand of NC_080026.1, from coordinate 36,849,851 downwards.
CCATATATATTAAATACCTAATAACTTGAACTTCACCCATGAAACCATTTCTAACATTTGCCAAGCTAGTAGCAATTCACTAATTTCACAAATGAAAGCAATCTCTGGCATTCAGAAAACTTCAGGTATTAACAGATAGGTAGCGGGCTGAAATGCTTGTAGAAACTGCCCCTAGAGTGTGGATGGCCACTCCTGGAATGGGAATTCTCAATTAGTGAATCTGATTGTTCCCTAGGTTGATCTTTAAGCTGGCTAGCACACACTTAAATCACATTGGTCTAGAGTATTTTGAAGTAAACTGCAGACATCATAATGTGGAGATTATTCTCCCTGCTTCACCTTGCAAAAATATCTAGTCTTCCATACCCAGGATTAGAGCATTCCCTTCCTGTGACAGGTTGACTATGGAAACCAGCTCAGGGACTCACACCTTAAGCCAGGACTACAGTAAAAAGCATGAACTAAAAAGAAATATTAGGAGGTAGCTACGATTAACTAAACCAGAATAGCAAGGTTCATAGCCCAAAATCAAGCAGAGGGAAAGCCAGGCAAGAAGTCAGATAGCACAGACTTGGGGTCAGAGATCAGAGGACATCGACATTGTGCTAAAGTCAGACTCAGAATGTTCCCTGTACTCTTCTTGCTGGGTGGGCAACAGAGATCCCAGGGTATCTTGTCATACCTGTAATATCCTGACATGCTGTTACAAAAACAACACTTCAGTCACTGCAACTACAAGTGCCCAAACACACCTCCTACTTCATCAATTCTATAGAAATCTTTCATTCTCTGATATTGACTAAATACCTTGCTAGCCAGCCAGTGTCCTGCAAGCAGAGATGCAAGTTCAGACAAGTCACAGACCATATCACAGAGAAGCTTACAGAGTTGGGCAGGGGTTCTTGATCAGGGCCCATGACTGGGACCCATGGATGGGCTTCGGTGGTCTGTGAGCCTCTGAGATGCAAGGCCCCTGTGTGTGCACATGTATGCTTTTCCAGAAAACAGTCCATACTGTTCATCAGATTCACAAAGGAGCCCACGACTCAAAAAGGGTGAAGAAATGCATGTCCACGGGGAAACTTGTAAGAGATGGCTCTAGGATACATGCATTTACTAAGATTTTGCTATAGAAAATCAAACTGTAGACCATATAAAAGTAGACTTCTTATCAAAATAACCGAAATGCCCTTAGATATAAGAAGAGGAATAAGGTAACAACTTATTTAAGACATATCCTCATAAGAGAACTAATGAACAATAAAAATTGTATTAGAGATGTTATGATAAAGGAAACTCCATTTTCTCCATTATAAAAGCCAGTCACAGGCCCAGAAAAGCAAGGGTCAGAAAAAAAAACAAACGGTTGTTTTGAAATGTGACCGTGTTCACCGGGTAATAGTAATAACTCCCAAGCCTCATTTTAATCCCAATTTGTCTCTTCATGGGAAGTATGAAGTAGAATGGGTAGAATTTATAGCCACGCTTTGACTATCTATTGTTTCTTATTGGCTCCATTGGCCTAGAATATACATCAGGGTTAAGGTAATCAATGCACAGGCAACAGGGACATTGCCCCCTCGAACTGTTCAGGCATGTTCAGCAAAGCCAGTGAAATTCATGGCCCCAGAAGTTACGTGCTATTAATGGTATGTTTTCCTAATTCCTGCTACATCCCCATATATCCCCGCTGGACAAGCACAGATTTAACCTCTGGTTCAGTTTCTGCCATATATTAAGAGAATAATAGTACAGAAACCAAAAAGTCTTGGGAATATTAAATGTCATTTATTGGTTAACTCATATAATGTAATCATTCTGCCTGGTACCCAGCAGGCACTCAATAAGTCTTAAGATCCACCGCCACTCCGACCTTCCATCTGGGTAGGTGCGAAGCTGTGGTCCTCGACTTTGATGTGCAGCAGCATCACTGGAAACTTTTAGAAAGGCAAATTCTCAGGCCCACGCCAGACTGACAGAATTAGAAACAGGGTGGAGCCCAGTGAGAGTGTATTACCAAGCCCTCCAGGCAATTCTGATAGATGCTGAATGGAAGAAACCCTGATGTACAGAAGAGAATCTCAATCATGGCTCTAAGTTAAAATCACCTTGAATGCTTTTAAAAACTATTGATATTCAAATCAACCCCAGGTTAAATTGGAATTCCAGGCATTGATAATTATTAAAAGGTCTCCCAGAGATTTAAGCTATCTATTATAAAGCACCAAGAGGAGTCCACTTCTCTGGCCTTGTGCAGACAGGCACCCAGAACCCCGTCGGTATTAAGCCCTTCCCTCTGGAGGCAGACCTGCCACAGCACTTCGCTGCAGACCTTGGAAAAGCTTCTCACACTTCCCTTCGCCTCGCTTTCTTCACTACAAAATAGAGATAATTATAATCCCCGTATTTCTATTTTCAGATGTGAAAATTGTAGTCCAAAGCCTTTGTCTTTTGCCATGTTACACGCAGCAGCAGCAGGAGGACCAGGACCCAGATTTTGCCATGTCCTCACTGCTGGACCGTCATGCCTGTGGGTGAGGGGAAGAGAAACACGCAGGGTCATGGAAATGGATTTAATCAACTTTATGTTCTGGCTTAAGTATTGAAAGGGAGGGCTGCCAGGTAATTATTGGAGAATGTGCCATCTACAAAGGTGACTCTAGGACTCACTGACTCAGTGGGAGATGCAGGGGGTAAGGATAAGGAGCAGAGGCAGGAAGCTGAATGACTAATGTGTGGCATCAAGGACAGAGTCACCAGTCATTTCCACTGGGGCCGTAGGAGGGCAGGCAGCAGTGGTTAGGATCCTTGGAGACAGATTTCAGAGTCAAACTGAGGACAAGCCTTGAAGAAGTGAGGGGTAGTACAAGGAGAATATCTTTGTGTCCTCTGGTCTGGATGAGAGAGATAGGTGGGACCCAGAGACAGCTTAGCTCCTTTCTCCTAAAATCTTTTTCTCTGGCTTGTCAAGGGAGGAATAAGCCCAAGGATCCATTGGCCACCAGTGTGTGGCCCAGAAATGAAGTAGGTAGCTCCAGGAAAATTCGACTTTGGGTTTACTGAATCTGCTACCTTTCTGCCCCCTCCTTCCCCTGCATCTTTTCCATGATGTTCACACACTTCAGAATCACCATGTCTGCTAGGTGAGAACAAGAGATGCCATCTGAGAAGAAGCTTCACACTAAGCTCCACTGCCTTGCCTCCACCTACTGTTCACACACAAATTCAGGGGATAAAACAAAGGGCAGAAGGCTGCTGGCTCTGGACTGTGACCTATCATCAGGCATAATGGACCCATGTGCTGGTGCATGAAACTCTGTCTCTCTTTTCTTCCCTGACGTGTTCTTCCTGATTCTGCTCCCCTCTTCTGATCTTGGACTTGGTACTCAGAAAGCTCAGGTCTCCCATTCACGTGCTTCCTTCTCTGGTAATGCCCCTCCCCGCCTTCTGTCGCAAGGCCCAGGACTGACTGCTGTGGCATGGGACCCGGTCCTGCAGCCGCTTGGGAAAGGCACCTAGGCCAGTGCAAGAATGATCAAGAAACACTCACTGAAGAGTCTAACTTTTTCCTTTGCTTACCACAAAACAGAAGGAAATCTAGAAACATGTCCATACACCCAACACTCTAGCATTTTATTGGCATTTTTTAAAAGTATCATAGAGGCATTAATGCCATTTACAGTAAAAACTGGTTCTTTATGACCAATGTTATAAAAAGAAAGTCCATAGTTATAATCCCCCAATTATGATTCACTTTATTTAAATAAATACTTGATATTTCAAAATTACAGCACAAACAAATACTTTGGATATGCTCCACCTTGAAGTGCTTGCCTTCAGTGGAGGTGAGAAAGAAGGGAGGAGAAGGAGGTGGGAAGGAATCTGAAGAAAACAAATAATGAGATACCTGGAGCCCAGAGGGCATGTCTGAGGCCAGAGCCTGCAGGGACAGTCCTGCCCGAGGGATGGAGCCCACCAAGTTAAAGAGGAAGCTGAGGCTGGCCGGGGAGGTGCACAGAGGGGAGGTGCAAGTGTGAGGGCACAGCCTGTTGTGGGCACACACTGAAGACTGAGAAAGCATTCAGGAAAGAAGAGCTAGGAGAGGCCCATCTTCTAGCAAGGTTCTACACAGCTATGTCAGCTTCAGAGAGGAGGATCTGGAGGCATGGGCTGGCCCCCTAAATCTAGCATATCTAGCAAGATTGTAATACACAGAGGTGGCAATCAGAAGCAGAGAAGCAGTAAGACAGGCTAACTCTGTCCTTCAAATGTGCTTTGATTGGTCTATACAGAGTTTAAAAAGGATGAGCCAGTAAGGTCAGTGTTTTGTATCAATGTCAGTTTCCTGGTTGTGATATACTATATTCCTGATGTAGTATCTTATGCAAGATATTACCATTAAGAGGAAATTTGAAGGGTGTATGAGCTTTCTCTGTATTATTTCTGGCACCTACATGCAAATCTATAATTACTTCAGATCAAAAAGTTTTAGAAAATGATATAACCCTCATAAATCATAAGATTGCATATAAAAATCTTATTTTCCAGCTGCTCTTGAAAAGTTGGCAACACTGACCCCCTCCCATGTTCTCACAATAACATGTTATCCCATCATAAAAATCAGAGGAAACAGAGTAGTATCTGAATCCTCAAGAATCTTCACTTTGCTTTATTCTTCACGAAGCCTGCTTTACTTATTTATGTTACTTGCTTGGACTCAACAGACAATAAGTTTGTTCCCATTCTTCTATAAAGACTGATGGAGTTGAAAGGTAGGTCATTGAAGAGGTCATCTGAGCTTACACAATTTGGAGTTGAGCACTGCATCATGAATGGACACCTCACTATCCTGACCCCCTTGGGGCTGTGCACATAATAGGTCTCATCATGGCATTCTTCTAGACTGGCAGAACCACTTAGGATGGGTACCAAGAAAAATCAATGCCATACTAAATGTCATGCTACTGCAGTTTCTATCATAACTCAGGAACCACATAAAATGTAGTGAGTTCTTAAAGTCCCAAATGCCCTGAAATTATTTATGAACTAGGAACTAGGTAAGGCCTAAATTACCAAAATTGAAAATATATAGGCACATGGTTTAATTGGAACTCTCCACATATGCACACTCTATGATTCCAAGACAAGGTGTCATTCCAAACTGAGTCTGTCTTTTGGTTTTCTGAGGTTATAACATTTGCCATATTAAAAACCTGTCCCCTTTGGTTTCCACATGGTAAATTGCTCAAGTGGAATCATTTACCCCAAAGGCAATGCATTGCTCCTACTGTCACTAAGCAGCAAAGGACTTTTTATAAAGCCAATGGGGTAAAGACAGGATGAATTGAGGTCATCCCTCGCTACACTAAAAAAAAAGCATGAAAATGACTCATAGATTTAGGTCCATCTTTGTGTTGCTCAAAAGATACTTTGTACAATCCTTAGTCTGCTCAGTATATGATCCATCCTCTACCACTCTCTCTTGCCACCATGTACATCATGTGGAAGTGTTGTAGGTTTTTCTGGTGAGGCCATTCTAATAATGATGCTCTCTCAATTTGAGCTATGAAAATCACATTTCCCTCATAAGGACTATATTGGGGGTAGAATGTTAGAGCACACAAATGAATAATGGGGAGAAATCATGATATTTTTACATATTATTTAACACATGAGTTAATTTATCAGGAGAAGTTAAAATGCATTTAAAATTCAGGGACAGATGTCAGACCTGGCTAATGGTCCCTTGAGTGGCCTGTTGTGTCAAGGATTCACTGACAGGATTCTCTTAACCCTCCCTGGTTTTGAACTTTGACCCACAATATGCTCCCTTTATGCTTAGCTGTTTTCCAAATTGGAAAATACACAGACCAAGCTGCTTCTTTCCATTAAACCCTCAGATTTATTCTGTTTGGTAATACAGGTTAATTCAGCCCTAAAGTCCCCACTGATACTGCCTTAGTTTGTACTGGCAGAAGGGGGTTATTAAATGTTCCCATTTGCTCTGAGTCACAGCCAGAGAGTCTGTCCACCTGGAATTCTTTGCGGAATGCCTCCAGTCTATGACTTGGTTGTCACCAAGGCTGCTGATGTGACCACGGCATGTATGGAAAACGCAATTATATACAGGAGGTGCTCACTCTGCTGGAATGAAAGTTGTAGCTATGACATCTAAACCAAGCTGTGTTATATAAAATATGGAATTGGTCTGCACTGTGTGCAGCATCAGCTGGACCCTGCTGTAAGGCATCTGGTGAGGCCATGGGTCCCCTCCAAGGTTCCGGCTGCATGTGCGTGACGGCCAGCTGGCAGAGCAGCTGCAGGCTGAGCCCCCTTGGGGAGCCAGCTGACCACCACTCACTCAGACAATACACTGAAAGGTCAAAGGGGCTCTGGCTCGGACTTCAAACAAGTGTGTGTGTTTGGTCGCCAGGGGTTCCACTGACCAGTGGGCAGCAGAACATGCAAATAATTTGCAGCTTCCTTATCAAGGTAAACTCAAATTCCCCAAATGCAGCTCCACCTCAGAATGGTATTTTCTTATTCAAGTATTTTGTTGCAAACACATATCCTCTCTCTGTATATACAGTCTCTTTTTTAAAGGCTTTTGAAAAAAATAATTTTCTCTCTTTCCATTTTTGAAATTGTATATATAGTGTGAATAAATATATAGTTATAGATGTCAGTATAGGTATTGACCAATAAAGAGATGACTCTTTCTGAGAAAATGTAAAACATCTTTGTGAGTGGTAAGTTGTTAGCAACTTGATTTGATTTTGAGAGTCACTGAGTCAGACCAACAGTCACATTGAGTGAAATATTTCTGTTTTTCACTTAGTGCCAGTTCTCTCTACTAAGAGCTCTCAAGTTTCTGTTTAGCCCAATAAACTCTAAATCTTCCCTATCTCTTCATGACATGGCAGGGTATTATGCATTAAATAAACATCTAGAGAACACCCACCTCTCTGCCAGGGGCCATGTGGGTCCAGTGGGGCACCAGACAGAATGAAACTAGTGAACATTTCCTTTTTAGGCACCCTTTCCTACCAAACATATGTGTTCTTCCCAAATTCTAAGATGTGGGAAATGTCCCACCCATTTGGATTTATGGATTTGTTTATCAGAAATCACCTGTCAGACTATAGAGTAAAACATGATTCGCTAAAACAATTTTTCCACATTTTCCAAAAGCCTTAGGATTTCTGAGAATTTGGTACCTATAGAAGAGAAAAGAAGCTATCTCTCATGCTGTCTTGATGAGAAGGATCATAGAAAATGGAAACCATGGGCTTCCTGAGGCTGCCCCATATCTGAAATATTTGAGTCCTCCTCTCCTTACTATTAAACTGGAGTTGCATCGAAAGGGATTAATGCCCAATGTGGCATTGAAAGTTATCTGCATTGGCATTATGCAGAAAAGTTAGTTTGGTATCACTGAAAGAACCACATTCTACAGGATTTTTATTGGCTGTTCTGTTTTTATTACTCAATAGGATTTCAGCTCTGTCCAGACACCATTCTAAGTTTTGTGTGAGTAACATCTCAGGCCCCTGGGTCAAATGAATTTATCCTGGAGAAAATTCTAGTTCCAAGGCAACGTGCAACTTCTCAAGCTTAAGAAAAAGAGGCCTCCAAGTGCAGCATCATGTTTTTTTTTTTTTTACAAATCCCCTTTCCTGCCAAACATTTCGTTTTGCACGCATCTAAGAATGGGGCAACGCTTAGAATTAGAATGAGGAGCACAAGTTTTGAAGAAAAGGTTTGCCAGATATCCTGCTTTTCAAATATTGCTTAAAGTGAAAAACACTTTTCTTCTTATGCTTTTATGTGATTAATGAAAATACCTTTTTTTTCCTCAGAGAGTATATTTTAAAATAAAGAGAATGTATTTTTTTGTCATTTTTATTTAAGGACCACATTCTCTTCCATTTGACTCATCTGGTTTTCTTAATTATTGGCCCCCAGCTGTTGGCACTTTGCTCAGATCAGCCTCAGAGGATCCAGAAGGGTCAGCTTTCCCAGCATCTCATGATTTGTGACAACTCCAAATGGCAATTTCCCATTAACCCCCGATTGCCCCCCCACCCCACCGAGCCACTGCCCCAGAAGGCAAGGACTTCTCTCCCACAAGGTGAGCCAGCAGCAGTCCTAAAGATGTCACAGCTTGGAATCAACCTCTGACCCCCTTTCCTACATTGATTTTGCAAGCTGGATGGGGGTCAGTCTGCCAACCAGCAGGCAAACTGCCTGAACAGTGGCAGGTGTCCTTCCCAGCAGAGCTAATGCCTCTGTGCACAATGTGGGAAATATGCTAATTGGAGGGGTTGGGATGGGAGCCCTGGGCTTTGTGACCTCTCATTTGAGAGGTCTCAGTGCACTTTTTACAAGATGGAGCTATTGTCCTCCTGGGCCTCCAATAGGAGAATTCAGAGGAGAACCACAATGTAGATCAAAAGATGGGAAAATAGGACCTGGGAGCAAAGACTAAATGGCCCTGGTATTATTTTGCCTGGAGAAGAGAGGCTGGAGGTGGAGTGGGTCAATCAGGCCATAGTGGTAGAAAAGCTATTATGTCGTCAAAGTGGCCAGCTGGTCAACATTTTGCGTGAGAAGAAAAGGAGGAGAAAATGAATGTAAATTGCAATGGGAGAAATTTGTTTGAAATTTATAAAAAATTTCAGTGAGGGTTGTTAAATACTAAACTGGTGACAGGGGAATTACATTTCTTACTTTATAACTAAAATTCCTCAGTCAAGGATTTTAAAGGTAAACTTGCCTGAATGCGAGTAAATAGAAAGTAATTTTGAGGCCCATTTCACTTAAATATGTGCAACATACATTTCTGACCTTCATTGGCTGCTCCTCACAACTGACATTTTCTTAGAGAATAGTATTAGAAGCTGCTACCCAGGATTTCTAATGCTTGGTTTAATGATTTCTTTAACTGAGATGGGAATTGTCTATGTGGCCAAGTGACTGATGGGCATCCTGATTTCAGTTCTGTGGCTAATAGGCTCTGAGAGTTAAAACAAACACAGAACCCCAATTTCCTTAACTGCCAGATGGGGACAATAGCTCTTGTCTACCTCCTAGGACTGCTTAGAGGAATAAAAATTACAAAAGAAATGAAAGGCACACTGAACCCATGTATGTAGTAACTAGACTGCTCAGACCTCGAGGCTGTTCCTATAATAGAAAATGTGCGGTTCTTTTAGTATTGTTTTATTGTGTTACTGCCACACTGGCCTCTATCTGAGAAACACAAAGGATCGTAAGGGCCAATGGAGGAGTTGAGAGCCCAGGTCTCGACTGGGCTGTGATTTCATTCTTGTCTTTCCCAGGTCTGTAGCCCAACATCAGGCCTGCCTGGGCGGCACATACCAGCATAAGGCACACACACGGTGCTTCCATTATGGGCCTGTGGTCTCTGCTGTTTGGACAGCTCAACTGGAAATACTTTACCATGAAATTCTCAGATATCAAACCCCATTGCTCTTGGTACTTGTAATAGGTAAGCTTTGAATATATAAAAAAGACAAATAAATATAAGTGTTATAGACTGGTAATTAATTGATAGAATTTTTTACTCACAGAGTGGGTTCACGTTGAGGACATATTCAGTCACAATGAAAGAAAATAAAACTTGCTCACCTAAAATTCTATTGAAAGAAAATAAAAGTTGTTCACCTAAAATTCTATCTCTGGAGGAAATAGCCTTCAAAAATGAAGGTAAAATAAAGAAATTTTTCAGCCAAAAGCTGGGAGATTTTCTCATAAGCCAACTCACACCACAAGGGATGCAAAGGAGGCTATGTAGAGAACCCCTTTCTAGGGTGGTCATCCTTTGGGATGGTGTGCTTCTGTCCAAATGCATGCCAGGCCTCTGCTGCCAGAGACAGAACCCTGCACTGAGGTGGTCCTTATGCAACTCCAGAACATTAGAGGCACAAAGAGCAACTGAGTACATTTCATCAAACCCCCTTATCTTCCAGATAGGAAATAGAGGGGCAGAGAAATGGAGACAAACTAAGAATAATGCAATGAATAGGGGTATAATAATGGAATTAGCACAAAATGTTGTGGTCTCCAAGTAATATGATTTATGCCATTTGAAAGGCCACAAAATGATCTCCAGTGGAGTCAATGTAATTTATAAGCATGTTCATTTGGCCCACAAAGTCTATCTAAAAAAAATCAAAGTTAATTGCCATGAAAAATTAGATGACATTGTCAGATGAGCTCATGTACCTACATGAACAAAAGCAGCTGTAATGCCAGTGCTTTAGGGCTTTCTGCCCCTTTTAGATGGGAGATGTACTCTCTGGTTTGCCACAGTCATCACTATTCCCTAATGTCTCCATGACAATGAGGCCATAGGTAAGTTACAGTGAATCATCATGCTTGCACAGTTGCTTATCTTAACCACCCATTTCATTCATTTATCTCATTTTCTTGGTCTATTTGAACATCGATTTTGAAATCCCTCCTCTTCCATATGCTTCTTCTTCCTAATTAGTAAAGCCATTCATGAATTTCCTCTTTAAAGAACAGATGAACAAAAAACATAATGTTTACATGCTGCATGACACACACTTGATCCTATGGTGATTATGTGTATGAATCTCAAGACATATATAAATTTACATAAGCTGGTACAGGAAACTGGTTTATTTTATCTACTTTTGCATAAGACTTTAGACATTGTCAAGGACCCACTTATATATTCTGAAGGAGAAAGATGACCATTTTGCCATTTTCCTCAACTTCTGTTGGGTAAAAAGTAGCCTCTCCCAGTAGTTTCTGCTGTGCTCCGTCATAACTTCTCAAGAAAATAGGGTAGGAGAACCTGGTTTTATAACTACATTAAAAAGATAGGATAAACACATGTCCATACAAAAACTTGTACATGAATTTCATAGTAGTATTATTTACAATAGCCCCCAAATAGAAACAACCTAAATGTGCATCTACTGATAATGGGTAAATAGAATGTTTTATATCCTTACAACAAAATTTTATTTGGTGATTTTTAAAAAAGTACTGGTACATAGTACAACTGGATGAACCTTGAAAATATTATGGTGAGTGAAAGAAAGCAGTTACAAAGGATAACATATGATTCCATATATATGAAATGTCCAGAATAGACAAGCGTATAGAGACAAAAAGTCCGTTAGCGCTGCCTGGAACATCAGGAGGACATGGAGAGTGATCCTAGTGGGCATGAGGCTTCCTTTTGCAATGAGAAAATGTTCCAAAATTAATTGCAGTGAAGGTTGCACAACTCTGTGAATATCCTAAAAACTGCTGAATAGTATACTTTCAGTGGGTATTATGGTACGTGAATTACAACTTAATAAAGCTGTTATACAAAAAAAGATAAAACAGCCTTTCAAGATTGGAAAGGGAAACTAATATTTTGGAGAGAACTGCTACAGGCTGGACTGATCCAGTGTGTTTATATATATATTATTGTTTTCAAGCCACACAGCAACATGCTAGTAGGTTTCATTCTGCCCATTTCACAAATGAAGAAATAGAATTTCATAGAGAATTAAGCTTCCTTAACTAGTCACTTGCCAAGTTGAGATCTGAACCCATGTCACCCACCCAGGATTTTCTCCTTCTCTAAAAGACAAGTACAAGAACTACAGACTCCTTGCCTTGGCTGTTTCTTCTTGCCACATGCAGCTATTTAATTATGAACAGGACACTAGCTAATCTTTTCTTAAAAGCTAACCTAAGAGATGCCAGTTGATTAAACAGTCTTTCCAAAGTCAAATGGGGTCTTCTTTTCTCAAGGTGACTTGTATTCTATTCTAAATGCAGAGCTGGACCAGCTTAAATAATTTCTGGGTCAACTGTCTGCTGGCATTTTCTCACCTACCCAATATTCCCCTTGAACTCACCTCCACTTGCTTCCTCCATTTGATATTAAAGCTAAAAACATTACCTATTATATCTCTCCTGTCCATTCCAGCCCTGAATGTATAAAACAGCATCCAGGTAGCAATGAACAAACATGTTTATGACCTCCTAATTCTATTGCTATGTATGTCTCTGATCATTAGCATTGAAAAATACTTACCAATGGGTTCATATGGACAAATTCTTCTACGAAGCATTCAGAATGCATGCACCAGCATCCAACCCCAATCACTTAAAGAGGCTATATGAAAGCACAAACCATTTGAGAGTGTGGCAAGGTGTGGTGAAAGGAGACAGATTCAAGAAGAAATGCTCCTTTCCTTAAATGAGGCTCAACCCAAGCTTATATATGATGGGAAGCCAGCAGAGAGTCTGGGATGCCAGCCATCTCCAGGCCAAAGGCAAAGAGTCTGCATTTACTCATATCACAATCCATTTTATTCCAAGCGAGGCTCCAAACCTTACCTCTACTGAAGCAGAAGCCAAGTGTACCAGTGAGTGACCTTCCTGGGTCATCAGGACCGCTGTTGCTGCTAAGTTTTTGGCCCTTTACAGCTTCAGCTCTCTGATCTGACAGCCACAGTCAGAGCTTCCTTTCCTCTTTCTGAACAGTGCCAGTACGCTTCCTCCTACCTGTCAATATTTAACCACCCTGTCAAGTTATATTACATCACCCGCACTAAATCCCACTCCAGTGATAGCTAAAGGGTGTGCCTGCTCTATTCAATTCAACTCAGCTAATCTTTATCAAGAGCCTTCCATTCATTTCATTTCTTTCAACATGTATTGAGTGCCTACTGAATTTGGCACTGGAGATACAGAAATGAAATACCTGATCCCCTGAGTCTAGCTGGGGAGACAGACAAGATGGTGTGCTAGGAGGTACGATGCTGGAGCCCAGAGTCAGGGGAGTCTCCCATTCCAGTCTGGTTGAGAGAAGGAATGAATGGTATCAGAGAATTCCCACAGACGGTGACATCTCTAATGGGCCAACCGACATCTGGGAAGAAACAAGATGAATGCATGACCTCTTTCCTCAAGGAGCTTAAACTCAACACAAGGAGCTCTACTGTTCTACAGATTGTAAGTGCCACAGGCAAGGTGCAGAACATTGAAACAAAGAGAACAACCATTTCTCATTTTTTCTTGATGAGCTGTATCATCAGCTATTTCTAAGGCTGAACATTTGACCATAATGCTCAACAGAGAAAGCTGACTACAGCCTATAGATGCTTGGTGTTACAAATGTGGGTGATTCCATAAATCTTTGACATAGCAGATACAGCCAGGCAGTAAAAGAGATGGCCTGGGACCCACTTTCAAGACAAGAGAAAAAAGAATTAACGTAACAAAGTAACATCCTTCCTTGGTCAAAATAATTCATCTGGGACAAAATGGCTTGGCCACAGGCAAATGGGGATCTGTTACGTATGCTTCTAATTTTCCCATGACTTTTCCAGCACAAAATTTCTTGACACTGAATTAGTGGTTGATAACTCTTTTTAATAATCTAGACAGACATGCTGAACCATGAGACAATATTAAAATGTGGTTTTTAACTCCATCTGTGATTGGAGCCTCAAAGCTACTGACTTCAGGATTTTTTTCAAAGTTAGAATTTACCAACAAAAGCACAGCTCTCAAATATGCCCACACAGTCTCTTTTCCTCCAAGACTTGCTTCACCTACATGCTCCAGGGAACAAAGTCCCCTACATACACATGAAAATTCAAAGGACTTCACTACTGGGGCGCCTCGCCTGAGAGGCTGCCACGGATAGTGTCAGGATATTTGAATTGCAAATCACAGCCCAGGGATCTCAATTTGTCTAATTTGGGATATGTTCCAAGCTCAAGAGCATCTCTGCATGAAAGCAGCTCTATTAGTCAGTTTCTCAGGCAGTTTTCCAGTTCCATATGTATAATTCCCCAAGAGTTTCTTAGAGAACATTTACAATCTGTTGCAATATCTTACTACAAGGTACTTAGGGTTTTGACAAATACTAACTTACATTGCCACCATTCCAACAAAAACTGATGACCCATATCTAATGCCGACTACTTGGTTGTGGCTGAAGACATTTTTAGTCAGTTAGTGATTATAAGCAGAACACTATTCCAGATCCCTCTTTTACACCCTGGAAGTATGGTTTGATTTCAGTCTTTAATAAATCCACATTGCATGCTGAATCATCACAAATCTGAAGTAAAGTTTTACCACACTCAAGCTTGTTCTTTTAAACTAAGAGTTTTTCAGAACCAATTTCTCTTAATAACATATATCACACCAGGCATTAGGAATACTATACATTATTAATGGAGAATTGTTACTACTAATTGACAAATGCCCAGGGATTTCTGGATCCACTTAAAATGGATTTGTGTCATTTATCTGGCAATCCTGCTAGATGGATGAAGTATTATATGACCTTCATTTGTTTTTAAAGGCAATTTTAGTAAATTTCAGCAAGGGTGAGGTAAAATTTTCAAAAAAATCCTTAATATCATAGGTTGAAAGATAACTAACATCCCATGAAAAATAACCAGCAAATGTGACTAACATTTCCAAGATGTAAACCATGAAGAACTTCAGTTTTCAAAACACAGAATATTTATAATACATCCTGTTTATCTCTTGTGTACCAAGCTTTACAAAATAGATAAGAGAGCAGGCTTGGGATTTTTGTTTTTGTTTTTAATAAGTCAGCCTAAAGAGAAATTCCAAAATAAAACTAATTGCCCAGAAACCAATTTAATAAATACTTTTCTATTTTAAAAAGCAAGTGGCATGAATATGGATAAAGAACTTGAAGCCTCAGTCATTATTATGTGACCCTGAGTAAGGCACTTCATCCTCTTGATGTGGGTCTAAGCCTGCCTACTTCTTAAGAGGAGTAATTGAGGAAAAGTGATTCATTGTTTAAGGTATACACCAACACTTACGTGTATCAGGCAATACTGTGCCTTTTAAAACAGTCACTTTGGAAGTATAGCACATGTTCAAAGTCACAGAAGAGTCCTTCTAAGGCTACTATTAACTGTCCAAGTTTGCCCAGGACAAAAAGTATAAATCCACATTTCATGTTGAACTGTCACAAGAAGCATGATGTTGAGTGCTAAAGCCAGAAAAGTCCTGTGCAGAGCATGGGTTAACCATTCAACTTGCTATTTCTCAGATTGTATAAGAACTCCATCTTGGAACTGACTTTATATTGTATTATATAATATATTACTTTGCATCTTTTCTGAGTCAACAAATTCTGATTCTTTAGACTTCAGTTGACTTTTTGAAATAAATAAGTTATAGCCAGACATAATAAATAATATGAATTTTCAAGATGGGTAAAAATCCTGATGTAAAAAATGAAATGTGTCTACCAGTTATACAGATTTTCTTTTTTAGTGGGCTCAATAACTAAATCCAAACACACACACACAAATCCAGTATATGTGAAATCTAAAAACAAAAAACAAAACAAACAAAACAGCAATAGACTCATAGACACTGAGAAGTGACTAGTGGTTACAATGGGGGAGGGGTTGGCATAGACAAGTAAAATAGGTGAAGGGGATAAAGAGGCACAAATTCTCAATCATAATATAAGTTAGTTATGGGGATGAAAGTACAGCATAAAGAATATAGTCAATATTTCTGTAACATCTTTCTATCTTAACAGATAGTAACTACCCTAGTTGGGGTGAGCATTTAATAATGTAGAATCATTATAAATAACTGTGGAATCATTATGTTATATATTGAAACCAATGTAATAGTGTATATCAACAGTATTTCAATAAAAATATATTTTAAAAATCCAGGACTTTATAACCTTGCTACTGAAAATGTGGTCCATAGGACTTGCAATATTGGCATTACCAGAACTCATTAGAAATGTATAAGTCTGCCACGCCCATCATCTCCTGTGTTAGAATCTTCATTTCTATAAAATACCTGGGTGGCACTGAGATACAAGATAGTTTGAGAAGCCCTGTTTTAGAATTTGTTAAAGCCTGGGGTGAGAGGGAGCAAAACCTCCATAAAAATGTGTGGTAGAATTATTATAAAGATAAAAACATTCCGGTAATTGAAAGAATTTTGATCAAGAATATTAGAGTCGTTATTGTAATTTGTCTTTTCTGGGCCTCGTGCATTTTCACTTTGTAGTCTAGGAGGCCATAAAATGCAGTTAAACTCTAAATGAGGCCAGTGATTTAAGGTTTTCCTACAAGGAAGCCTTTAGGGTGCCTGGATCCACTTCAAAGGGTAGAGTCAGGAGGTGTGGGGATCCCTCTGTGCACACAGTGGGTTACCATCCTCTGCTCCTAGCATCTACCTGAATAGGGCATCAAACCTGGTATGACTCCTAGGGTTTAGGTTTATAACTGAAGCATCAGTGAGCCAGGGAAGAATGGGAAAAGAACAAGTTTCTGACAGGTTGAGTGGTCCATTTTGCTATAGAAAGCTCGAGGGCTAATAAACCCTGTGTGGAGATGAGGCTGGTATTTGGACATCTGGAGTGAAGCAAATTGTAAAACAGTATGTATATTCCTCTTTGTAAAGGTTAGGGAGCTGTCATCATAGTGACTCTACCAGATTATAAGGAGATGCAGGATGTATCAGATAATAAGGGATGCGGTTTAGTTAGAAGACTAAGGAGTCACTGAGAAGAGAGCATTATAGTGCTAGAGGGCAGTAGCAAAAGGGAGAGAGAGGGCAAAGGAAAAAAACCCCTGATAGGCAAAGAATAAATAAAAATTAAAGTAAAATCTATATGGATGATAACTAATGTATAGTAAATTGCAATAATACAAAGGTTAAAAATCTTTCTTTCCTGAAACAGAAGATGAATACTGTAATTGGCAAAAATAGCAAGTCTGAAACCAAAATTCTAAATATTTCAAATGGGAAGCTAGGAGACTGAGCACAAAATATTTGTGTGTATATACAAGTGGATAATTTGTACCCTATGATCACAAAATGCAGTCCTCTCTTATGCCCATGGGATATAAATTCACAGGAAATGATAATGTATATGGCTACAAAGAAAACACTAGAGTTCCTTGAAGTCAATGATGAAAGGACAAAAAAAAAATCACAAAAATCTAAGTGTTTTTAAATTTAATAATAGTCTTCTAACTAAACCAAGGGTCAAAAATGCAATAAAAATACAAAGTGCAAGTTATATAGACATAAGTCAACACATACCAAAACTGAGATGTAGCTGAACTCAGAAGGAAATATATAGCCTTAAATTTAAGAAGGAAAGGTTGAAAACAAATGAATTAAAAATATTCAATCTACTAGAGGGGGGAAATATAGCAAAATAGGAAGGCAAGGTGGAAATCTCCTCCCACACACACACCAAGAAGCAACTACAGCAAATACAACTAACCCTAAAAATGACCTCAAGACTGTAAAATAGACCACCTACACCTGGTGAAAAAGAGAAGACCACACCAAGAAGGGTAAATTGCCAGAGCAGCAATCAATCAGAACCCCATCCCTTCCCCTATCCCAGGCCACAGGTGAGTGGAAGAGGAATGGAGCAGGGAGGGGATAGGCACCCAGAAACTCCACACGCCTGGCCTTGGAGATCTGCTCTGGGAACACAAGTCTACATTGCACTGGATTCTGGTGATTAGAGGGGCTGGACACCAGGGAGAGTTGGAGCACTCTGGAAGGCTGAGTGTCTTGCCAATAGGTTTCAGCCCCAGAGAAGTTCACTATGGAGTCAGTGAGACCAAAAATATGACTGTGGAACATTATTGGGGTGAAAGGGTTTACATCCAACTTTATTCTCACTGTGGCAGGTCAAGCACTAGAATCCCATCCACCTCAGAGCACGTCTGCATGCAGCAAGCCAGTCTCTGCCTCTGGGCCTCTCTGCCACTGCAGCCATCTCAGACTCTGTGCTCAGAGCTGCCACCACTCTACCCTCTGCTCTCCTGCAGCCATGCCACCATGCAGCCCAGAGCACTGGGTGGAATTCTTTTATATAGAGTCAGAAATCATGTATTGCCCACACATGTTGAGTGAGCAAGCCGACCAGGGCCAGGTGAGAATCCTGGCCATAGGAACCTTCGCTTTCTCCACACTGACATTCCAGTTGCTTGTGGAGGACAGGCAAGCTCTGTCAGTCCTACTGAAACCCAACACAGAGGTGGCAGTTTGAAAGATCTGCCAGAGGGGCAAGGGTTGGGTGGAGTTCTCTCTGCAGGTGAAAGGGCAGGTGTATGTCATTTCCCCAGCCCTCCCTTGGCCCAACAAGTTGGGATCTCTGGGGAGCCCCAAACACTCCATTCCCCTTGCTGGTGGCTTGGTCCCAAGGTGCTTCCCTGTGTACCCACCTGCCCTCTCAGGCCAGCAGTGGCAGACATTGCTGTCTGGCAGACAGAGGGAGGCTTTCCCAGGTTTCTTGGCCCTGTCTCAGCCCAACTGGGGAGGTGTCTGCAGGAGCCAGCTCTGAGCACTCATTCCTCCTTGTGGCTGACCCAGTCTGGTGCTGAACACCCCTCCACTACAGAAAGACCAACTGCTCCATGACTTCCCAACTCACCCCCAAACACCCCCCCCAGAGCCTCACAACTGCCACCCCCCCCAGCCTGTTAGCCCAGCAGCACTGCCATCACTGTAGGGCAAGTAGAAGGCAGTGCCCTTCACAATGATCCCAGCAGAGGCACAGCTATTCTGCTCACAAAGGTCTGGCTGAGGCAACTGCCATCCTCAGCAGACTGAGACCACTTGAAAGAAGACAAATAGAAAGGTGGCCTGCCCATAGCCCACCAATAGCAACTGAGACTCCACCTCAAAGGAGAACCAGACCCTGGAGAGTGAAGAGTCTTGAGCTTCTGGGCACCACAGGATGCCTTTTTCATAAAGCCATTACTCTCTAGACCAGGAAGCATAGCAGATCCATCTAATACAAAGGAAGAAACACAGAAACCCTGAAAAAATGAGGAGGCAGACAAATATGTTTCAAACAAAACTACAGGGTAAAACACCAGAAAGAGGGCTAAATGAAATGGAGATCACCAATCTTCTTGATAAATATTTCAAAGTAACAGTCATAAATATGATCAGTGATCTACAGAAAAGTATTGAAGATCTCAGGGAGGACTTCAACAGAGAGATACAAGGGATGAAAAAGAGACACTCAGAGCTGAAGAATACAGTAACTGAAATGAAATATACAATGGAGGGAATGAATAATAGATTCCTGCAAGTAGAGCAGACAGCCAATAAGATGGCAATTATGGAAAGGATAAAAACAAAGCTGAGGAACAGAGGGGAAAAAAAGAATCTCAAGAAATGAAAGAATGCTAAGAGAACTGTGTGACAGCTCCAAATCAAACAATATCTGCATAATAGGGGTACCAGAAAGAGAAGAAAGAGAAAAAGGGGTAGAAAGTTTCTTTGAAGAAATACTTGTTGAAAGCTTCCCCAGTCTGGGGAAGGAGATAAACACTCAGGTCATGGAAGAAAAGAGAGCCCCTAACAAAAGGAACCCAAGGAAGACAACACCAAGACATATACTAATTAAAATGACAAAAAGTAAGGATAAGGAGAGCAGCCAGAGAGATAAAACAGATTACTTATAAGGGAAACCTCATTAGGCTATCATCAGATTTCTCAGCAGAAACTTTACAAGCTAGAATGGAGTGGCATGAAATATTTAATGGATTGAAACAGAAGAGCCTTCAACCAAGAAATCTCTGCCTAGAAAAATTATCATTCAAATTTGAAGAGATTAAACATTTTCAAGATAAAGGAAGGCTGAAGGAATTTATAACCACCAAATTGGCATTATAGGTTATGTTAAAGGGACTTCTGTAGATGGAAATGTTCTCAAGTCAAAAGAGTTCTCATCAGTGAAAATAAACCCACAGTAAAGGTACTAAACCAATTACTTACCAAACAAGTAAGAAATTAAAACAAACAAACAAAAAAGTAATAAAACCAACTGTACACAAAATTTTTCAAGGGATACACAAAAAATGCAGATTATGACAACTAACACATAAAGTGTGGAGGAAGAAGAAGAAGAAAAAAGACATACTTTTAGATTGTGTTTGAAACAGAGCAATCATCAACTTAATATAAACTGTTACATATAGTTAGGAAGCTATCCATGAATTTTATGTAACGACAAACCTAAAGCCTATAATAGAAACACAAAAAATTAAAAAAGAGAAATCTAATCACAATACTAAAAAAAAAGAAAACCATCAAATAACAAGAGAAGTGTATAAGAGAAAAAGAAGGAACAGAGAGAAAGTACAAAACTAACTAGAAAAAGATTAATAAAATGGCAATAAGTACATACCTATCAATAACCGTATTAAAAATAAATGGACTAAATGCACCAGTCAAAAGACATAGAGTGGAAGAATGGATAAAAAACAAAGCCCATCTATATGTTGCTTACAAGAAACTCATTTCAGACCCAAAGACATAAAGAGACTTAAAGTGAAGGGATGGAAAAACGTATTTCATGCAAATAATAGGAAGAAAAGGAGTAGCAGCACTTATATTAGACAAAGTAGATCTCAAAACAAAGAAAATAGCAAGAGATAAAGGACATTACATAATGATAAAGAGACCAGTCAAACAAGAGGATTTAACCACTATAAATATCTATGCACCCAATATAGGAGCACCTATATATGCAAGACAAATACTAACAGAATTAAAGTAGAAATAGACTGCAAGTCATTCATTTTAGGAGACTTTAACATGTCACTTACATTAACAGACAAACCAGACAGAAAATAAGGAAACAGGGGCACTGAACACATTAGATCATATAGACTCAACAGATATCTATAGAACACTCCACCCAAAAGCAGCAGGATACACATTTTTCCTCAAGTGTACATGGAATATTCTCTAGATAACAGTAGGCCACAAAAAGAAACTCAGTAAATTAGAAAAATTAAAATTGTATCAAGCAACTTTTCAGATCACAATGGTATGAAACTACAAATAAATTAAGCAAAGAAAACAAAACAAAAAACCCACAAACACATGGAGGCTAAACAACATGCTTCTAAATAATCAATGGATCAATGAACAAATCAAGCAATAGATGGGGACAAATGAAAACAAAAATACAACAGTCCAAAATTTGTGGGATGCCACAAAAGTGGTTCTAAGAGGGAAGAACCCTGTAGTACAGGCCAACTTCAAGAAACAAGAACAATCCCAAATAAACAGTCTCAACTCACAATTAAAGAAACTAGAAAAAGAACAAGTGTAAGCCAAAGTTAGTAGAAGCATGGACATAATAAAGATCAGAGCAGAAATAGAGAATAAAACAATAGAAAAAAATTAACAAAAACAAAAGCTAGTTATTTGAGAAAATAAACAAAATAGACAAACTCCTAGCCAGACTTATCAAGAAAAAAAGAGTACATAAATAAACAAAATCAGAAATGAAAAAGGAATAGTCACAATGGATACCACAGAAATACAAAGAATTATTGGAGAATTCTATGAAAAATTATATAACAATAAATTGGACAACCTAGAAGAAATGTAAATTCCTAGAAAAATACAACCTTCCAAGACTGACCCAGGAAGAAACAGGAAATACAAACAGACCAATTACCAGTAATCAAATTGAACTGGTCAATACCATATGGCTTCACAGCTGAATTCTACCAAACACTTAAAGAATAGATAATACCCATCCTTCTTAAAGTATTCCAAAAAGTAGAAGAGGATGGAATACTTCCAAACTCATTCTATGAGGCCAGCATGACTCTAACATAAAAACCAGACAGACACTAAAAGAAAAGAAAAAAAGAAAGAAAAACTTAGCACAATAACCCTGATGAACATAGATGCAAAAATCCTCAACAAAATATTAGCAAACTGAATTCAAAAATACATCAAAAAAATAATCCACCAAAACCAAGTGGGATAGGAAAAATTACTATTGTTCAAAATATCCATCCTGCCCAAAGCAATTAACAGATTCAATGCAAACCCTATCAAAATACCAATGTTACTTTTCAATGAATTTAAAGCAAATAATCCTAAAATTCACATGGAACCGATTAAAGATGGTGGCATGAGAGGAGAGACAGAGGCTTCCACCTAAAAACTGGATACAATTAGAAAATATAGTTGGCACAACTAATCCTGAGAGAGCAACAAGAAAGAGGATGGTACCAGACTGCATGCACCTGGAGAAAAGAGCAGACCTCACAGAACAGGGTAACGTTCCAAAGCTGTGGCCAGGTGGGACCCAAGCCCTTCCCCCACCCCAGCTCACCAGCGGGAGGAAGAGAAATGGAGCAGGGAGGGAGTGGTAGGCCTGGGACTGCTGAACACCTAGCTCCGGAGATCTGTGCTGGGAGCACAAACATACATTTCATGGTGCTTTCATGAGTCTCGCATGACTACCGGGTTGGAAAGTTAATACAGGCAGAATTCCTGGAGAGACTGAGATTCCAGCCACTTGTGGAAAGCAGGGGTCCATATCCGGCTGCTCTGGGACAAAAGCTTTTACCTGTGTGCTTGGCCCACTGGTTAAGGCAGTGGAGACAGGCACAGCAGCCGGAAAGCGAGAACAGCTCTTTCATCCCCCCAGGCATCAATACCACTCTCCTGCGACCCCCGACATTGCTTCAGAGGTTGAGCAGCTCCAGAGTAGAGCTTCTGGACACTAGAGGGCGCCATATACAAATATGAAATGCCAAAGGAACCTGGTCCAGAGTAAAATTAATATAACTCTGGAGAAAGATTTAAATGACATGGAACTTATCACTCTTCCTGAAAGGGAGTTCAAAATAAAAATCATCAACATGCTAATGGAGGTAAAGAAAGATATCCAAGAACTCAGGAATGAATTCAGGTCAGAGATGCAATCGCTGAAGAGCACGATGGAGGGTATTAAATGCAGGTTGGATACGGTGGAGGAGACGATAACTGAAATAGAAACTAGAGAAGAGGAATACAAAGAAGCTGAGGCAAAGAGAGAAAAAAGGATCTCTAAGAATGAAAGAATATTGAGAGAACTGTGTGACCAATCCAAGTGGAACAATATTTGCATTATAGGGATATCAGAAGAAGAAGAGAAAGAGAAAGGGATAGAAAGTGTCTTTGAGCAGGTAGTTGCTGAAAATGTCCCCAGTCTGGGGAAGGAGATAGTCTTTCAGGCCATGGAGGTGCACAGATCTCCCAACACAAGGGACCCAAGGAAGACAACACAAAGACATATAGTAATAAAATTGGCAAAGATCAAGGATAAGGACAGACTATTAAAAGCAGCCAGAGAAAGAAATAAGATCACATACAAAGGAATGTCCATCAGGCTAACATCAGACTTCTCAGCAGAAACCTTACAGGCCAGAAGGGAGTGGCATGATGTATTAAATGCAATGAAGCAAAAGGGCCTGGAACCAAGATTACTTTATCCAGCAAGATTATCATTTAAGTTTGAAGGAGGGATTAAATGATTTCCAGATAAGCAAAAGCTGAGAGAATTTACCTCCCACAACCATCTCTACAGTCTATTTTGGAGGGACTGCTATAGATGGTAGTGTTCCTAAGGTTTAATAGCTGTCACCAGAGGTAATAAAACAACAGTAAAGAAAGTAGAACAGCTAATTACTAAGCAAATGCAAAATTAAATTAACTATCCCCAAAGTCAATCAAGGGAAAGACAAAGAATACAGAATATGATATGTAATATATAAAGAATGGAGGAGGAAGAAAAAGGAGGAGAAAAAGAAAAGAACCTTTAGATTGTGTTTGTAACAGCATATTAAGTGAGTTAAGTTAGACTCTTAGATAGTAAGGAAATTAATCTTGAACTTTTGGTAACAAGGAATCTAAAGCCTGCAATGGCAATAAATACATACCTATCGATAATCACCCTAAATGTAAATAGACTGAGTGCACCAATCAAAAGACATAGAGTCACTAAATAGATAAAAAAACAAGAACCATCTATATGTTGCCTGCAAGAGACTCACTTTAAACCCAAAGACATACACAGACTAAAAGTGAAGGGATAGAAAAAAATATTTCATGCAACTAACAGAGAGAAAAAAGCAGGAGTTGCAGTACTTGTATCAGACAAAATAGACTTCAAAACACAGAAAGTAACAAGAGACAAAAAAGGACACTACCTCATGATAAAGGGGTCAATCCAACAAGAAGATATAACCATTATAAATATCTATGCTCCCAATACAGGAGCACCGACATATGTGAAACAAGTACTAACAGAACTAAAAGGGGAAATAGAATGCAATGCATTCATTCTAGGAGACTTCAACACTCCACTCACTCTGAAGCACAGATTAACCAGAGAGAAGATAAGTAAGGAGACAGAGGCACTGAACAACATAATAGAACAGATGGACCTAACAGACATCTACAGAACTCTACACCCAAAAGCAACAGAACACACATGCTTGTCAAGTGCACATGGAACATTTTCAAGAATAGATCATATACTAGGTCACAAAAAGAGCCTCAGTAAATTCAAAAAGATTGAAATTGTACCAACCAGTTTCTCACATCACAAAGCTATGAAACTAGAAATAAATTACGCAAAGAAAATGAAAAATCCCACAAACACATGGAGGCTTCACAACATGCTCCTAAATAACCAATGGATCAATGACCAAATAAAAACAGATCAAGCAATATATGGAGACAAATGATAACAATAATTCAACACTGCAAAATCTGTGGGAAGCAGCCAAGGCTGTGCTAAGAGGAAAGTATATTGCAATACAGGCCTACCTCAAGAAAGAACAATCCCATATAAGCAGGCTAAACTCACAATTAATGAAACTAGAAAAAGAACAACAAATGAGGCCCAAAGTCAGTAGAAGGAGGGACATAATAAAGATTACAGCATAAATAAATAAAATTGAGAGGAATAAAACAATAGAAAGAATTAATGAAAGCAAGAGCTGGTTCTTCAAGAAAATAAACAATATAGATAAACCCCTAGCCAGACTTGTCAAGAAAAAAAGAGAGTCTACACACATAAACAGAATCAGAAATGAGAAAGGAAAAATCACTATGGACACCACAGAAATACAAAGAGTTATTAGAGAATACTATGAAAAATTATATGCTAACAAACTGGATAACCTAGAAGAAATGGACAACTTTCTGGAAAAATACAACCTTCCAAGGCTGACCAAAGAAGAAACAGAAAATCTGAACAGACCAATTACCAGCAATGAAATTGAACTGGTAATCAAAAACCTAGCTAAGAACAAAACTCCTGGACCAGACAGCTTCACCCGCTGAAGTTTATCAAACATTTAGTGAAGACCTAATACCATTCTCCTTAA
This sequence comes from Manis pentadactyla, assembly GCF_030020395.1. NCBI lineage: Eukaryota > Metazoa > Chordata > Mammalia > Pholidota > Manidae > Manis > Manis pentadactyla. The sequence continues at coordinate 36,824,601 of NC_080026.1, read as the reverse complement.
AGTTTTCCAAAAAATAGAAGAGAAGGGAATACTTCCAAACTCATTCTATGAGGTTAACATCACTCTAATACCAAAACCAGGCAAAGAAACCACAAAAAAAGAAAATTACAGACCAATATCCCTGATGAATATAGATAAAAAAATACTCAACAAAATATTAGGAAACCGAATTCAAAAATACATCAAAAAGATAATCCATCATGATCAAGTTGAATTTAAGCCAGGGATGCAAGGATTGTACAACACTCAAAAATCCATCAACATCATCCACCACATCAACAAAAAGAAGGACAAAAACCACATGATCATCTCCATAGATGCTGAAAAAGCATTTGACAAAATTCAACATCCATTCATGATAAAAACTCTCAATAAAATGGGTATAGAGGGCAAGTACCTCAACATAATAAAGGCCATATATGACAAACTCATAGCCAACATTATACTTAACAGCGAGAAGCTAAAAGCTTTTCCTTTAAGATCGGGAACAAGACAAGGATGCCCACTCTCCCCACTTCTATTCAACATAGTACTGGAGTTCCTAGCCACAACAATCAGACAAAACAAAGAAATAAAAGGCATCCAGATTGGCAAGGAAGAAGTTAAGACTGTCTCTGTTTGCAGATGACCTGATATTGTACATAAAAAAACCCTAAAGACTCCACTCCAAAACTACTAGATCTAACATATGAAATCAGCGAAGTTGCAGGATATAAAATTAATACACGGAAATCTGTGGCATTCCTATACACTAACAATGAACTAGCAGAGAGAGAAATCAGGAAAACAATTCCATTCAAAATTGCATCAAAAAGAATAAAATACCTAGGAATAAACCTAACCAAGGAAGTGAAAGACCTGTACTCTGAAAACTAAAGACACTCATGAGAGAAATTAAAGAAGATACCAATAAATGGAAACACATCCCATGCTCATGGATAGGAAGAATTAATATTGTCAAAATGGCCATCCTGCCTAAAGTAATCTATAGATTCAATGCAGTTCCTATCAAAATACCAACAGCATTCTTCAATGAACTAAAGAAAATCATCCTAAAATTCATATGGAACCACAAAAGACCTCAAATCGCCAAAGCAATCCTGAGAAGGAAGAATAAAGCAGGGGGAATTATGCTCCCCAACTTCAAGATCTCCTACAAAGCCACAGTAATCAAGAAAATTTGGTACTGGCATAAAACAGACCTATAGACCAATGGAACAGACTATAGAGCCGTGATATAAACCCAACCATATATGGTCAACTAATATATGATAAAGGAGCCATGGACATACAATGGGGAAATGACAGCCTCTTCAACAGCTGGTGTTGGCAAAACTGGACAGCTACATGAAAGAAAATGAAACTGGATTATTGTTTAACCCCATACACAAAAGTAAACTCGAAATGGATTAAAGACTTGAATGTAAGTCATGAAACCATAAAACTCTTAGAAGACAACATAGGCAAACATATCCTGAATATAAACATGAGCAGGTTCTTCCTGAACCCATCTCCTCGAGAAAGGGAAACAAAAGCAAAAATGAACTTATGGGAATACATCAAACTAAAAACTTTTTTTATGGCAAAGGACATCATCAACATAACAAAAAGGCATCCTACAGTATGGGAGAATATATTTGTAAATGACATATCTGACAAGGGGTTAACATCCAAAATATATGAAGAACTTACACACCTCAACACCCAAAAAGCAAATAACCTGATTAACAAATGGGCAGAGGATATGAAGAGATGGTTCTCCAAAGAAGAAATTCAGATGGCCAACAGACACATGAAAAGATGCTCCACATCACTAATCATCAGGGAAATGCAAATTAAAACCACAATGAGATATCACCTCACACCAGTAAGGATGGCCAGCATTGAAAAGACTGAGAACAACAAATGCTGGCGAGGATGTGGAGAAAGGGGAACCCTCCTACACTGCTGGTGGGAATGTAAGCCAGTTCAACCTTTGTGGAAAGCAATATGGAGGTTCCTCAAAAAAACTAAAAATAGAAATACTATTTGACCCGGGAATCCTACTCCTTGGAATGTACCCAAAGAATACAACTTCTCAGATTCAAAAACACATATGCACCCCTATGTTTATCGCAGCACTTTTTATAATAGCCAAGATATGGAAGCAACCTAAGTGTCTGTCAGCAGATGAATGGATAAAGAAAATGTGGTACATATACACAATAGAGTACTATTCAGCCATAAGAAAGAAACAAATCCTACCATTTGCAACAACATAGATGGAGTTGGAGGACATTATGCTCAGTGAAATAAGCAGGTGGAGAAAGACAAATGTCAAATGATTTCCCTCATTTGTGGAGTATAACAATGAAGCAAAACTGAAGGATCAAAATGGCAGTAGACTCAGAGACTCCAAGAATGAACTAGTGGTTACTAAAGAGGAGAGGTGTGGGAGGGGCAGGTGGGGAGGGAGGGTGAAGGGGATTGAGGGGTATTATGTTTAGTACAAATGGTGTGGGGGATCACAGGGAGAATAGTGTAGCACAGAGAAGGCACATAGTGGATCTCTGGCAACTTGCTGTACTGATGGACAGTGACTGCATTAGGGTATGGGTGGGGACTTGATAATATGAGTAAATGTAGTAACCACATTGTTTTTTCATGTAAAACCTTCATAAGAGTGTATATCAATCATACCTTAATAAAAAAAATTCACATGGAACCACAAAAGACCCCCAAAATTCAAAGCAATCCCAAGGAAGAAGACAAAATTGGGGGTATTATGATACCTGACTTAGATCTCTATCACAAAGCTATAGTAATCAAGACAGTTTGGTACTGGCACAAGAACAGAACCATAGATCAATGGAACAGAATACAGAGACCAGATATAAACCCATATATATATGGTCAATTAATATATGATAAAGAGCCATAAATATACAATGAGGAAAAGACAGCTTCTTCAATGACTGGTATGGGAAAACTGGACAGCTTCATGAAGAGAATGAAACTGGATTACTCTTAACTCCATATGCAGCAGTAAACTTGAAATGGATCAAAGACCTAAATATAAGACATGAAACCATAAAACCCTTAGAAGAAACCATAGATAAAAATTTCTTGAATATAAGCATGAATATAAGCATGTACATTTTTTCCTGGACACATCATCTCCTCAGGCAAGGGAAACAAAATATGAAAATGAACAAATGAGACTACATAAAACTAAAGAGCTTCTGTATAGCAATGGACACCATCAGCAGAACAAAAAGGCAACTTACAGAATGGGAGAATAGACAATATATTTGTAAATGATTCATCTGATAACTATATAAATAACTCATTTGCCTCAACACCAAGAACACAACACAATGAAAAAAATGGGTGGAGGACCTGAAAAGTCATTTTTCTAAAGAAGAAATAGAGATGGCCAACAGGATATGAAAAGATGCTCCACATTGCTAATCATCAGGGAAATGCAAATCAAAACCATAATGAGTTATAACCTCATACCAGTTAGAATGGCCACTATCCAAAAGACAAGAAATAACAAGTGTTGGCGAGGAGGTAGAGAAAAGGGAGACTCTTACACTGTGGGTGGGAATGTAAATTGGTGCTGCCACTGTGGAAAGCAGTATTGAGGTTCTGCAAAAAACTAAAAATAGAAATACCATATAACCCAGTAATTCCACTTCTAGGAATTTACCCAAAGAAAACAAAATTCCTGATACAAAAAGACATATACACCCCTATGTTTACTGCTGCATTATTTATAATAGCTGAGTTATGGAAGTAACCAAAGTGTCCATCAATAGGTGAATAAATAAAGAAGACTGGTACATATACACAATGGAGTATTATTCAGCCATAAAAAAGAAATAAATCCTGGCATTTGCAACAACATGGATGGATCTAGAGGGTATTATCCTCAGTGAAATAAGCCAGGAGGAGAAAGACAAATACCACATGATTTCACTAATTTGTGGAATATAAAAACAAAACAAAACAAAATGAACAAAATAGCAGTAGACTCATAGACACTGAAAAGGGACTGGTGGTAACCATGGGGCAGGGGTTAGGGTGGGGCAGGAGGGCGAGGGGGATAAAAGGGCACAAAAATTCTCAATCATAATATAGTTGGTCACAGGGATGGTAGCAGAGCATGGAGAATATCACCAACAATTCTGCAACACTGTTGACAGATAGTAACTGCACTAGTTGGAGGGAGAATATAGTAATATGGGTAAGTGTTGAACCACTGTGTTGTATACTTGAAACCAATATAAGATTGTATATCAATGATACTTAAATTAAAAAAAATATATGTGACCTAATGAAGAACTAAGAACACAAAGTATATAAAAAGTTTTAATTACATTAAATTTTAAAAATTAAAATTAAATTAAAAAATTTTTTTAAGTTTTAATTTAAAATTAAGTTTAAGAAATTAAATTAAATAATAAAGAACCTAAAGAAATCAAAATAGACTTAAAAGAGGATAGGAAAAAAACTACGATACATTGGCTAGTAATCAATTTATACCTTAATTGGCTCAACTAACATTTGTGGAACATTGACTAGTTGTTTTTTGTTGTTGTTTGGCTTGTTTTGCTATACTTCCAGAATCAGTGGATATGGCATTGAATAATAACAAATAATCAACATAGACGGACAAAAAAAACTGTTGGATAAATAACTTGCATAGAACTTATTCCACCCTAATTGAAGATGAAGATCCCTACACTTTAAATACAATATGGAAAGAGGCTGGAAAATTGTAACTTTACTATGGAGAACTCTGACAAACATGACCTCAGCCAGGAGATCAAGGTCAACATCAACAGTGGTTAGTCATGTTTATAGTACGTACCCATGATTTAATGTGATGAAAATAGCCCTTCATCTCTGTGGTCTTTCTCCCAAAAACCCATAGCCCCAGTATAATGATGGAAAAGAAAAAAATTAGACAAGTTTCAACAGAAGGGCACCCCACAAATTACCTGTCCAGTACTCCTCAAAATTGTAAAGGTCATCAAAAACAAGAAAAGACAGAATCTGCTGTAGCCAAGAGAAATCTAAGTGGACATGACAACTAAATGTAAATGTGGTGTGCTGTAAATATTATTGGGTAAAACTAAGGACATTGGGATGAAGTCTGATCTTTAGTTAATTAGGTATCAATTATTGAGACCAGTGTACTATACTAAGATGTTAATCATAGAGGAAACTAGATGTGGGGTAGATAATAACTCTTCAAATTATCTTCTAAATGTTTTTGTAAATCTAAAACAGTTTTGACAAATAAAGTCTATTTGAAATTTTAAAAACAAGTGGATGATTTCACATAGCGATGAAAGTTATAAAGAACATAAAATAAGTTAATGTGATAGGACATCCTGGGATGGGAGGGCAGCCAGGATAGATAATGAGCAAACTTTTCCTGAGACATTGAGCTAAGACCTTCATACTGAGATAGGGAGAACAATAAGAAAATAAGAGATGTTCTAGACAGAGGGACAATGTCAAAACAAAAGAGCAGCAGGGAAGCAAGAAAGCAGAAGATCAATTAAGCAGAAAGCTGGTTATTTGAAAAAACAAATAAAATAAGCCACCCTGTGGCATCCTGATTAAGGAAAAAAGATTAAAAGACACAACATAAAGACTAGGAAATAAGAGGAAATTGAAAAAGGAGGAGGTTATGTGCAATTCACTGACATTGCATTAGGAACTACAATTTGCCTGAAGACTTTTCAAGCAAAATATGTGACTAAAAATAGTATAAGACATGTAAAACTGAAGAAAATAAAATGCTGCTATAGATTTGTTTTAAGATAAACAAAATTGGTATTTGTGGGTAAAATTGTAATATTTCCAGAATATCTCGCCTGGCTTTAGTGCATTTGCATATCCTCAGGGGTGGAGAGAAGTTCATCTCCACCTGGGATTACCTGGGCAACCAAGGGTTTACCTGAACCTGAGAGGTCGGGGGAGGTCCTTGCTTGCTTCTGCCAGAGTAGGAGAGAGAGATGGGCCCGGACTGCAGTTTGTAAGCATTAAACGGATTTTATAAACTTTATTTCTCCCTTTGACTGATTTTGGTTTTATAGGTATTTTGCCCCAGGATTTCTTCTTCCCAGACTTACAGTATTACAGATGAATTTTATCTAAGTTATAATTGATAGTTCTTATATAATTTAAATTATCCCCGAGGGAAAAAAAGGAAAAGTTTCACAGTGAACTTGATTGAGGCAGCATATCCCAAACTACCAAAACTAAAGTCTGATAAAGCTGGTATAGGAAAAGAAACGCAAATTTCATTTATAAAATTAGATGTATTTTAAGTAGAATGTTAGCAAACTGTATTCAACCTTGTAATAAAATAAACTATGACCAAATGTAGTTTATTTTAGTTATATAAGGTTGAAACAACATTAAAAAACTATCAATTGACTTTATATTAACAAATCAAAATATGTGATTATAGCATTAGGTGCGGAAAATCATTTAATACTATTTTGCAAGAACATTACTTCAAGTAAAATAAACATCAAAGGAAGCTTCCTACTTACAAGACACCAGTGCAAGACATATTCCTATTAAATTCATAAATAAGTGTCTTCTATCATAGCTATCCTTTTCAACATTGTTTTAGAGCAACTAGCAGATGTAATAAAATGTGAAAATGAAATACATGATACAAATATTGGAAAATAATATATAAAACAATAATTCTCATAGAATTGTGTATATATAGAACATTGAAGAAAATATAACAAAATCTTTCTAAAAATCAGAGGCTATATTAAGGATTAAGACAAATGAAAATGAGATAAATATTTTTTTAAAGTACTTATTTATATTATAAAGTAACAGAAAAGAAAATTAAAATACAATCTTAAAACTCTTTTTTTTTTGAGAGAGAGGGAATCTGTTCTGCCAAGATGCCCAAGTGTCAATGAGGTATGTATGAAACTCGTACTGCCTTTGATAGAACCTCAGAATTTGAAATAAAATTCCCCAGAAGGCAGACATCAACAGAACATGGCTTCTTTGCCAAGCTGGTCAGTCCCACTCTCTGTATTTCCATTTAAACTAGCTGCTTCAAGCTGTCTTCAGACTTGCAATCTACTTCCATCATAGAATTAAGTACTGTATGTTGATGCAACATTTTAACCACCGCCCACAACCTCCCCTGGCTTTTTAGAGGCCGAAGATGAGAGAGAGATCCTTCTCCAAGGCACACAGCTTGGAAGCCCTGAAGGCTGCTGCTTTGATGTGGCCTTTTTGTTTCACTGACTCATTCTTGGAGAAAACATTCTGAAGTTGTTGAAAAGATCAGTTGAGATCTCTGCAGTGGTAAGCAATAACTTCTTGCTTTACAGTCAAACAGAGGCAAGGAGAACCAGAGTAGCCTGGCTAGTGAGTGATCTTTTTGATAGCAGGTTTGTATTTGTATATATATGAGAGGATTGTTTTATTTTTTTAACAGTCATACCTAAACCTCAGCAGTAAATGCTTCCTCATGATACTGATATCAAATAGGGAAGAGAGGGGGGTAGGTGAAGCTCATAAAGAATAGAGTAAGAAGGAAAAAAAGCAACTTCCTTTATCGTTAAAACAAGAAATGAGGAGTAAATCTTCCGTTTGAAAAAAGAGAAGCAGCAAGTCAATTTATGTGTAAATAATAATTAAGAAAGCACAACCCAAGAACATACAAGACTGTTGTAGGTGATTCATAATTTTGTAAAATCTTCCATATAAAAAGTCTTGTTTAGAAGAAATAGGTTTGTTTACCTCTGAAATATACATATTCACCAAACACTTGGATCAGATAAATACCCAAATCATAGGATCTCTCATTATATCATTCCTTAATCTTTGCTTCACTATTTGCAAATTAGTCAAAAAGTGCATTTTTTTTAAGCACCTAATGTTGCCCTTTGTCACAGCAAGAGCTCATTAAACTTTGAAAAGGGAACATCACAGTTTACAGTCAAACTGCAGGATGACATTATCTGTATCATGCAAGAAACTTAGCATCATTATAGTTTCATGAGATACAGTAAAAATTTCTTGTTAATTATTCATATTCTGTTTCCAGTACACAGGATGAAAAAAATAAACAAGAAAAGCAGAAATGCTGTTATCCTAAACATTTAGTTAGGTCAGTGGAAGACTCAGCAGAGCTTAAAAACATTGGATTTCAGATCTTCTAATAGCATTGATCGCTTGAGTGCTTTGAGAATTCCACACTTCTTTCCTACAGGCTGCTCAAGTGCTCTTAATGCCTGTTGTTGCTACTTAACCACAGAAAAACACAACATTGAAGTTATCCATCCTGTACACTGATTGAGTTAGCACCAAATAACAAGTCTATCAAGTAGCGTGTTTAAGGCAAATTTTTAAACAATCGAACTTGCCCCCCTAAGTAACTGGCCACAAAAGGGACCTATTAATTTCATGAATATCTAACTCCCCTGCCAGATTAAGTTTCATGGCCTCAGAAGTGTATGGTAATTATTTTGCTCATCAGTGTAATTTCTGAATCTGGAACAGTGCCTGACCTACAGAAGACAATAAATATTTATGCTGAATGGATTATATAATAAGTGTTTCTCTACTTTATGTATCTGTAAAATAGGGGTATTAATATTTCTGTAACCATTTCTACATTGCTGGGCATTCAGGTCTCTTCCTACATTGTAATATTTTAAACACTGTTGTGACAAATACATTTATTTGTGGATTTCTCCATGTTTTGGGTACCCCAAAAGAGAATTAATAGGCCAAAGAATAGGAACATTTTTATGGCTGTTGATATATGATGCCAAATTACTTACGGCTAGATAACATCACAAGTAAAACATGGAGGAACTTTTCTTACCACTTGCCCATGAAGATAAACTCTAAAAGTTTTCTTAAGGGAATAGATAACTTAAGGGAGAATTCAAAGACTAACTAATATTTTGTTGTAATTCAAATGTTATTAATTTGGCAAACCAAATTTTTTTCTGTTTATTTAACTAAGTGTATTTTCCTTTATCTACCAAGGAATAGTCAGCCAGGGTCACCTCTCCATGAGTGGGAGCCTTTCTCATACTTAAAGAAACATTGACACCGTAACTTCTCTGGCAGATTGTTTCCTTTTACTTTGTAGACCCCTCCTCAAGAATACAACAGAAACTTTGAAAGTTAGAGGTGATACTTCTATTGGCCAGGGATGTCATGACTAAATGGACTTACATAGTAGACCAGGAGCCCCTCAGATGGTTATCTAGATTATTTACATGTGCAATGATAAACACCTTTAAAGGTTTTCACTCTGGAAGAGAGTGAGTTATTTTGTAGACTCAGACCAGTTTTATGGGCCAATTAAGTAACAGCCTAAATAAGTCATAGCCAGGGACCAGCCCACACAAAGAAATCCTATACCTATAAAAGTTTCAGTAGTAATACAATTGAAAGCTTTCACCAAATCCTGTTATCTGTCTCGGTGGGAAAGTACTCAACAAAACACCAATAGCCCTGAAGGTAGAGAATTGAGTTAAGTCAACAAACACCTATGAATGAATGGCAGGTTCCAGGTAACAGCTGAGTGATAAAATAAAACTTTCCCAGAAACCCAAGTCTTAATAAAATCACTCTGTAAGTATTTTGGGGCTACTGGTCTCTCTAACTTCTTTATGTTCCTAGGGCTCAAGGATGTTTGGTTTTAGTAGTAAACATGTTAATGAATTAGTAGTAAACAGGCAATCTGAAAAGCATGAAAGGGAGCCCAAGGTGGAATCTGGTTTGTGTAGCCCAGCAAAAGTCGGTATTATTATATAAGTATGCATTTGCAACTTCAAAACTAAGCGTTCTCTCATTGTTTTAGGTATTCATTGCTTAAACCTTTTGGAATGACAGAAAGTTTCCAAGAATACTTTAAAAAATATTTTAGATTAAAGAGGTCAAATATTCTCAAAGATAACCCAAGGTACACATGGAGAGCTAAATGCTCTCTTCATTTCTGTTTGGCTGGGTGGTGTTTGATAGGAAAAGAAAGAGTATTTATCTATCTTAAATAATATTCCTTTTCAAGAATCATTAATATGTACAGAGATAAATGTCAACCACAGATAAACCAATAACCACATTCTATACACAAATAAATTTCAAGGGGAGCTTTCTTTATGTCTCCCACTGGAGATCACAGTTGGGTAGGAAGAGGAAGTATAGAGATTAAGAATATAGACTGGAGACAGAGCGACAGCCTCAGTCCAGGCCCAGTTCTGCCTTTATTAGCTGTATGATTTGGGATGTGTCGTTAAATTCTATATACCTCAATTTCCTCAACTGCAAAGTGGGGTTGACAATGACAATACCTACCTCACACAGTGTTGTTGTGAAGAAGAAGTGAGTTAAAAATATAAAAACACTCTGGAACAGTGCCTAGCATGTAGTACCACATATCTTCCAATATGAGATTATGAACATGTTGAGTGTATAGTTTATAGAACTGTGTTCGCCAGTACCCACATGACTACAACACATAGTAGGAGATCAATAAACAATTACTAAATGAACTGTTGATGATAAAGGAACTTCTACTAGCATTTCTTTAAAGGACATTTCCTTGTATCTTCAAAGCACAGCAACTCAATACAGGATGGACAGATCATTTTCAGAAACAATTTCCAGGGTGCAGAATGCATGTACCAGCAGCATGAATGAAACAGCATGAACACTACTAGATAAAAGAAAAGTAGTAGTCTTAACGCAAATCCAAGTAACTTTGAATTAATGCAAGTAGTGTTTTCTTGGCATAGTCTAGGCTAGCCCTTCTACTTTTCACTGATAAAGCTGTGACTACTACACCATCTGGGATGGGTCAAGATGAAGTGGAGACCCTGAGCTCATTCCTAATTACTCCTTTATTCAATTGGGGGATGGAGACTGGGTGGGAAAGTTTCAGGGAAAGATTTTTAAATAACACAGATTCACTAGCAAAATGCTCAGGAGCTGATTTAGGCTTATTTAATCTCCAAGACATCTGTAACAACTTCTTATCCTGGAAAATCCCTGAGTTGTTTTAATTTTTTTTAATCCATGTATTTAGTAGTCACATCACTCACTACTGAAATGTAGTTCTCATTTTCAGAGAAAAAGAGAGCAATGCTTTTAATAGGCCGCGTGAGATAATGGGATGACTAGACACAAAGCTCACATCACTGAAAACAGAGACAGACTGGAACACAGCCAGCCTCCTAGCAGTCACCAGATTCTGGGTGTGGCATGCCAGTTTCCTCTTTGGACAGAGATGGGGTAAAAGAGTAAGTGAACTGGTGAGTTAATGAATGAATGTATTGCCCTACAACGATTTTTGTTGAAAGAGGCCAGGCTTTTCCCATTAATCAAATCTGCTTAAGAATGGATTTCATTTTAATATCAGCACATAGCTAGTGGCTACCATATTGGGCAATGAGTCCCTTCAATATCTCTATTGTTTTTTTGTCTCCTTCATGACATTCTCTTCTCTCATTTGCTACTTATACATTAGGGTTCCTCTTTGGCTCCCTGCATGTTTTCCTTGGCTGTCCTGAGACACTTACATTCCACACCACCAAAATCTAACTCTTTGTCTACCCATGTGAAATGGCTACTCTTCATGAATTTGTTCCTTCTGTTGTAGGAACTAGCATTCACCCAGGCCCCCAAGCAGGGAACCATTCTTGACAATTCATCTCCCTCCCTCCACCCCGATCCAACTGATTATTAATTCTTGTCATAATTGTATTTACCTTCCAAAAGTTGTTTTCAAATCCATCCCCTGCACCCCAACTATCACTGTGCACTCCAAATTGTTATCCTCTCTTTCTTCTATTTCAACCAACATTCTTGTAGCTCAGGGAATCTTAGTTCTGCCTGCATATTAGAATCACATGGGGAATCAAGACAAAGCCAGAGCCTGGATCCACCCTCAAGAGGTGCGGTTTTATTCAGGATGAGGTGGGGTCCAGGCACTGGTATCTTAAAGCTCCCCATGTGACTTTGTGCAGTAAGACTGAAGAATGATTCTTTTTGCTCATTTCGCTGGCTCTGGTGTTTTATCTGTTCTATGGCCACACCCTGAAGAAACACCAGTCTGTTCTTTCTAAAAGCTTCATCTGTTTACTCTGCTTAAATACCTTCAGTGACTGCCCGTCATCTAGAAAATGGAACACAGACTCTTTAACAGTCCCTGATCTTTTTACTCATATCCTGACAATGTCTGCCTCACACCTTTTGCCCCATTGCTGCTAGTTCCCCAACTACAACCTATCATTTCACACCTGCACCTATGCCCACGTCTTTGCTCAGCATGCCAGTCCCCACTTTTAACCTGGTGAATGCCTGCTCATCCTTAAAGACTCAGCTTCAGCCTCTTCTTTCTAAGGAATCTGTTCTGTCCTAACTCACTTGTGTATGTTACACCCTGTGCCTTTCTCTATCAGCATATTTATAATACATCATAAAAATGGATATATACCCCCCATTCCCCTATGAGTCAGTTTTCTCAGGACACTCATGGCTTATGCCTATTGTCCCCTTTTAATTATTAAAGTGCTACCTTTTATTCTCAAGGGTTTACTATCATGGATGATAAATTGGTCACCCTACTTGGGAGGTCATTGAGACCAATAGCACAGTCATATTCTTTGTTATAATCCCAGTGTCTAATACATGTCCTAAAACTTGTTACATGTTTATATGCTGCAACAATGAATAAATGAAGGACTGAGGTATGTAACTGGGCAAACAATCTTATCATCTTCAGAAACAACCTTTAGGAAGATCTATTGATAAAACTAAACAAAGTTGTATCTCAAAGTAAAATCTATACTTCCATGTCCATTGCAGCATTATTCACAGTAGCCAAGATATGGAATCCATCTAACGTCCATCAATGGAAGAATGGATAAAGAAAATGTAGAATATATATATATGCAATGGAATATTATTCATACTTTAAAAAGAAGGAAATCCTCTCATTCGTGACAACATAGATGATATTAGAGGACATTAAGCTAAATAAGTTAGACACAGAAAACAAATAATGGATGATCTCAGTTATGTATGAAATCTAAAAATTCAAACTCACAGAGGCAGAAGAGTAAAATGGTGGATGGTGGTATCTAGGGAGTGAAGGGGTGAGGGAGGTGGGGAGATGTTGGTCAAATGGTGCAAAGGGTCAATTGTACAGGATGAAAATGAGTTCTGGAGTGCTAATGTACAGCATGGTAACCATAGGAATAATACTGCATTATATATTGGAAATTTGCTAAGAAAGTAGATCTAAATGTTTTCATTACACACACACATGAAAGATAACTACGTGAAGGGATGATATTTTAATTACCTTGATTGTGGTAATCATTCACAATGCACATGAACATCAAAACATTACATTATATACTGTAGACATATACTGTTTTATTTGTCAATTATATCTCAATAAAGCCAGAAAAGAATAAAAGATCTGATTAAATTTTTAAAAACTCAACAAAGAAAGAAAATGTTGCTTATCCACACCTTAAAAATATGACTTAAGAAAGTAAATTTAGATCTCTCTCAGCTTCTTAACATCACTTTTGGAACTTTAATGTGTTTTCTGGGGCACTAGAGATATTGGAGAAGTTCTACACAGCCATCAAGTGGGCAAGGATGAAAGTATGGATGGTCCCCAGGAAAGAGCCCAGCCCATGTCTGTTCTCACAAGGACAGGTTTGTTTTTTGTGGTCAAAGATTTGGGCTCTGGTACCAGATTGCTTGCACTGGAATTCTGTGCCCCCACTAGGAGAATACATGACTTTGGTAAATCATTTCAACTTTGTAAGCCAGCTTTGTCATGGAAATGTGAATGCACCTACCTCTTACAAATGTTTGAAGAATGAAATAAGGAAAACTAGGCAAGGAGTTTAGCATGATGCCTCTCATAGAGAAAGCCCTGAATAAACAGTAGACCTTTATTATTTTATCTATTTTACTTGTTGGACTTACAAATAAAATTTCATTTGAAGAAAGGATTTGCCTTTCTTCAATTGCTCTTAAAAATACTTTGTGAAAGAAGTGTTCTAGAATGTTCTAACTGTAAAGATTCCAAACTAGTTCTCCCTTGGGGTCTTTGAAACCTGAGTTGCTAATGAATCCAGTGTTATTTCTTGACTCTGCAATTCAGACTGAAGTCTACACCTTGCCTGCTTGCTAGAACCTGTTAGTAGAAACAAAACACCAAAACTGATAACTCAGATTTCGGTGTGAGCCACAGAAGTTGGGTGCCAGCTTCTGGCAGCATGGCATAAAAAGAAATGAATACTCTTGCTAGTGTTGGGGATGTGACTGCAGTATGCCTATTACAAATATTTACCTTTTTAGCTGGAATGCCATGGGACACTAGGGTTTCTGTTTGAACAGTGCTTTGAGGCAGAGCTCATTAAAATGACATGGAAAGCTTTGCATAAACAAACTCCTCTATGATTATACTTGTAACACATCATACCATCAGACTGTAAAATAAAGCTTGGGGGCACAAAGTAATCTCCATTGTTTATGCACAACTCTAGTTCTGAGTACAGACTTGTACATAATTTTGCATTGAGTATAATAGGAGATAATTCATTCTTGGTCAAATGGGCCTATCGACTAGGGGCAAAGAGAAGTATAATTCGGGGGTTACTGTCTAGGGGCTATAGTCAATGTCTTTGGAGCCAGAGATAGAAGTTTGACAAAATAAGGCACCTTAGAATGTCTGGAACCTAAAATAAATGCAGTAAATCTTAACTTTGATAGTAATAATAATAATGGTAATTATTAATAATATTATTCTCTAGGGGTATTTGACATATTTTTACCAAACAAAGATGATTAGGTTGTACTTTATTCTATCCTGCTTTATTTTTTTTTACCACTGTTGTTATGTGTAATTTTAGACCAACCCCAAAATATTCACACAGACTTAAAAGCTGGCTTCAGTGATTTGAATTTTCTCTGAGGAGTTAGTGGATCAACACAAGCTATGGAAATGACAAAGAGGTGTCTGCATTTTCATGACCAGAAGGCATGATAAGTTGTCCTAAAACTGTTTGATCTTGTTACCATTTCTGCTGAATACTTTGAGTCATGCAAGGGTATAGAATGCCTTTTATTCAAAAGCTTCCACAAGAGAGATTATATCGACAGAAATTCAGAGCAAGCTGCTGAAAGACTATATTAATCCTGATCCTGGGATATTACACTAAATATTTGACAGGAATCCAAATTTTCCTGTAGCTTTCCACTAAGAAGATAATCTTTCATAATTTTAACTGTGAAAGGGGAGGACCTGATCTTTTGAAATGGAAAAGGTGAGTCTAATTGAATTTGCTTCTTTGGTTTCTTATTAAAGATAGAACCAGACTGAATCATACTCAATTAATAATTGTACTTGGATATATTGCTTTTTTTTCAGAAACTGAAAATAAGATTAACAAAGCTAGAAAAAGATGTAGATGGCAATGGTGCCAATTCAGCACTTGCAGGCCTAGGTGTAGGAGCAAAGACCTATTTCAATGCTATTTATTTATATGACCCTAGAGCAGGCTGGGCCATTGCTCTTGACCAATTCAAGGACTGAGTAGAAAGTTGTGTGATTTCCCCTATGGAGGAAAAACAAACTTACAAATGCTGCAGATAATAAGCAGGACATAACTATTCTGACCTGCCCCCTCTCCTGATGACCCACCAAATGCACCACAATTCTCATCATTGTCAACCCAGTACACACTTGCAACATGCTCAGCTCAGTTTACCCACCCACCTCCCAGCCAGGTTCCAAGACTCTTCCTCCGTAAGGCTTTATGTGGCTCTGGAAACCACAAAAGCATGTTATATGGACTAGTAATTGTGGTATCAGATCTGACAAGTGAATTAGCATACTTTTTTTAGTTCAAATATAAAACTGGGACTGCCCAGTTCCTATAATTACTACCTCCATAAAACCCTCCCTTCTGTACTCCTTTCTGGAGTTATTTTTCTTCTATATCTTAAACACTGGCATTTTGCCACCATAGAACATTTTTTGCTAATTGCCTCGTATCTCTATGTGTATGTTGCCCATTGTGATGGTGTAAGTGCTTCCAGGGCAAACTGAGCAGCCTATCTAGCCTTCTAGTCTTCAGTGTCTACACAGTGTAATACACACAGTAGGAACTTAATTAGTCCTTCTCTAAATTCTAAATGCAGTTGGTGTGTGCGTGTGTCTGTCTGTCTTGCGGGGAGAGGGTGATTCAAGTCTGGGAGGCAGAATCTGGAATTCCATCCTAGCTTGACATCTTTGCAAGCCTGAGTAAATCCGCATGTGTGGGTTGGGCATTGTAACACATACATTGTGATGACACTATATGACATTTGTGCAGTGCCTGGCATGGAGTGGGTGCTCAATCCACAGCCATTCCTTTCTTAAGCAGAAACACTGACTTAAGAAAGGTTTTAAAATATGAGAGGGAATGGAATATAGTGCTCATGAGCATGGACTCTGGAATGAGACTGCCTGAATTCAAACCCAAATTCTAAGCCTTCTGACTGTGGGACTTTGATCTCTGTGCTTGTTTCTTCATCTGTGAAATACAGATACTAACGATATCAACTTCCCAAGAATGTGAAGATTAAATGAGTTAATACATACCCATCCTTTATGAGTCCCTTAGCTATTTGGCTTTAGCATTATTAAGGGTAGGCCTACTCAAGACACACAAATGAACTTAGTCAATTTTAAAGGTCTTTTAAAAGTTGGATCTATTCTTCTGTGAACACATATATATTCTTGCCTTTTAAGTGCCACATGTAAGAGGTGGCTATGCCACCTGCAGTATCTGGAATCCCAACCAATTTATGATCTGTCATAACCAGTTAGGAAGTTGGACTTGAAAAGGAAAGCTGGGGCCAAACTTAATATTCAGTTTGAAAGATTGTTTATGAGAGAATCAGTCTTCTCTAGAGAAGGTCTGAATGGAGAGTCATAAGTGATTTGTCTAAAATAGATGCTTGAGGAGAAAAGGGCTGGACTCAGAGCCTGGCACTGAATTGAACATTCCAATAACTGTCCAGTGAAATTCATTAATGTGTAGACATTAAGGCCTATCCAGCAGATGGTCTAGGTCAGCTCAGGTGCATTACTGAACTAGGTGTAAGTCCTCTCAGGATTGGGATACAAAACACTTGCCAAGAAAGACTGCCCTAGGAGTCCCACATCAGTGAATTCGTGGTTTGCAAAATAATTTGGGGACTCCAAGGAAGGCAGTAGAGGGAGCTCAGCATCAAAATAAACAATGAACTAAGATAATACACTAACTTTGTGACTTATTCAGTCATTAAATTATTTGAAACACACCTCGTCTGCCAATCACCAATCTGCACAGCTTTCGTGCAGCTGGCATCGCTGCCTCCTCTTCTCCATCTTCAGTCCTTTTAGGTGTAATTTCACAGGCTATCCCAGCTGCTTTAGGCATTTCCCAAGCCAACTCAGGGGAAATTGACACCATAGCCAAGATTTTAATTTATATACATATAATGTTCTCTGTATCAATCTTATTCTTTCAGTCTCTCTGCCATAAAAATTCTTACTGGTATCACTCTTTTTTTTTATGCCCCAAATTATTCAAATACATTTGACATTGGGAAACAATGAGAACTATGTCCACACTGCTTTCAGAATGTAGCAAAATGTAACCACAAAAGAGACCTTCTGAAGAGACACAGACAATGGGACAGATGTCACAGAAAAAGCTAAGCCAAGCGGGCAGGAAGGCAGATTATCAGAGAGTTGCATGCGTCTCCCCACAGGAACATCAGGTAGGTGTCAAATGGGAGCTGAGTCCTTGTTAGACGCATCAGACACAGAGGAGGTGATTCTGGTATTCTGAAAGGGCAGGTGATGTCTCACACCTGACCTTGCTCAAGAGTCAGGTACACAAACCCACATAGGAGGGAAGGGAAGGAGGGAGCAGAGAAGTAAAACAGAAAGAGTTGCAGGAATTGGACTGAATGAATGACTCCAGATGGAACTATACAAAGAGGAGGAGGTGGGAGGGTTATGACAGTGAGAATCCTCCTCTGGAAAGATGTCTCCACACTTAGTAGCTATCAACACCTTCCCCATCTTTCAGTCACTGGTGAGACTGGCTTTCCCATAAACTATTGCAAGGCACCTAGCAGCTCCCTTCTGATGTCTGATGTGTTGTATTTATATCAATGCTTCTCAACTGGGGCTGATTTTGCCTGCAAGGGGACATTTAGCAATGTCTAGAGACATTTTTGGTGGTTACAGCTGGGAGGGTGCTAGTGGCATGTGGTGGGTGCAGGGCAGGAATGCCACCAGACATCCAACAGTGCATAGTCTGCTGCATAGCAAGTGTCAGTATTACTGTATTGAAAACCCCAGTCTGCATCACTGCTGTCTGGTCCCAAACCCTCATGGCCTTGAACATTAGTTCCATTTTCTGGGTGTGTGGCTTGACTCTTAGTCCAGCTTATAAGTATCTTTGGATCATGGACCATACTTGACACTTCACGCCATCACCCAGCATTCTGGGCCCAGTGCCTTGCACACAGTAGGCAGAAATGTGTAGGGAGGGGCTAAGAGAAGAGACAAGATGTGAGTCAGGGCGGAAGGACACAGCCTCTGGGCAGCATTACTGCCAAGCCTTGCTAGGCATAGAATCATCCCCATTTGAACAATGGGCAAGGGGTGAGCTGCTCAAGCAAGAAGTAGGCTGGAGAATGACAGATAAGAATGAAGGGGCTGCAGCATCACATCCAATAGTCAGTGAAAGAAAAATACTGAAAAATAGGCATTTCAACTTTTCAATGGTGCTTTTAAACATCATTTAGAGTAAAGTCCAAATGCTGCACACACCACATAAACATGGTCTGCATGCCTCCCCTTGCTGCAGGGGGTCTGCTAGTCCTCTGCACGCAATTGCCTGCTGATGCACCTGGGCTTTTTGAGACTTCCGCTGAGCAGGAATAACATGGATAGCCTCTGTCCCTCTCACCATGTCTTCCTTTTTCCTGTTCTCTCTGCCCTCTCCCATCTTCTCTATAACTTTCTCTGATTCGACATGAGCCCAGGAAAAGTACAAATCATTACCTCAGGTCCCAGGCTGATGCTGCAGGCATCACCCCTGCCATAAAGCCTTCCAGAGACCCATCCCACTCTTCCCTGCCTGAGTGTGGGCCTCATATTGTTCTGCTTC
Source organism: Manis pentadactyla (assembly GCF_030020395.1). Taxonomy (NCBI): domain Eukaryota; kingdom Metazoa; phylum Chordata; class Mammalia; order Pholidota; family Manidae; genus Manis; species Manis pentadactyla. The sequence continues at coordinate 36,805,366 of NC_080026.1, read as the reverse complement.
ATAACTGATGGTTCCAAAACTGTTGCCCCACTGGGCTGTGGGCCAGATCCCTGGTGCTGTGGCCATGCATTACCCACCTTTCGTCCATCAGCACCTAATAGAGTGCTAGGCACACACTACACGACTGATACGAGTTTGCTGAACTGTTGAAAGGAAACTTGTGCCCCTTTGAGATGAAGCCAAACTGGGGTTAAGGGGCCAGTTTCCAGCCAGTGTGGCACAGAAGCTGGGTGGCGTCAGGTTGGGCATCTCAGACAGCTGCTCAAATGGCACAGTCTGCAAAGTCTTGTTCCCTTCTGGGGTAAGTTCCCATCCAGGAACCTAATGTCAGCTGCATGCATGTCAATTTCTGAGAACTCATTTCTAAAAAAGATAAAAGGCATTTTGAGGCTGCCTCTAGGTGTTAGTTTTTTAAGTGATATAAATTGCATAGTCCCAAACACACATTTGCCAAGATGTAGCTTTTCTTTCTCTACCTATCCTGTCTGATGGCAAAAACAAAATCAAGACAATTTCCCCAGGGATTCAGGTTTAGAGGCTGGTCCCATTTAGCATTCATGTTCTCCTTTGTCTCTCCCTAACTTGCCTGGCTGGCTGGGGTCAGTGTGGCCCTCACAATCTGCTACAGGAGAGGAAAGAGAGTGAGTCCACTGCCTGGGCTTGCCCTTACTCCACTCAGTGCTGGCCTTCACTGTCGATGTGTCTCTTCTCGTCTGGACTTTAGCAAAAGCAACAACTGCATTTCTCCAGGGCTGGCCACTGGCTGGTCTGCAGGATCCCATAACTGCACTGAATACATGGCCTGGCAAAGCCCTGAGGTTCAGCCCATCTCTGGCAGAAGCCCTCCTGCTTCACTGTGGTGCTCCTCCATGGGAACATCTCTCTCTCTCGGCTCATTTCTGGACTCTGCTTGCTGGAACTTCCTGAGACCTGTGAGCTAACTGCAGCCCTCTGTAGCAGGAATCACCCTGTACTGCATCAGCCACAAGTACTGCATGTGCCCCAAGGTGGCTGCTGCCCTGGCCAGACCACACCCTTGACAGTCACACATCCCTCTGTGACCCCCAAGCGTCAAGCGTGCTTCAGTCAGTTGCTGCCATGGCTAACTCCTGAGTCTCCTGCTTCCACTTCAAACCTGCTCTTTTTCCTTTTTCTGCTGGAAGACAGGAAGGTAGGAAAGCATGTGCAAAGGAACCTGTTGAGTCTATGTGCTTCCCCTGGTGACTGTCTCTGTCTTTCATTGGACAGCTGACTTCTGAACCTAGAAGTCAAGACTTGGCCAGCTTATTCCCTGACATCCTAGTTGCATGCTGGATTATTAATCAATGCATAAGAAAAACTTAGCAAGTAGAGGATTTTGTGACATGCCAGTTTGTTACATGTTTAAATATTACTTTTTAAAAGTAATTTTTTTTTACATCGGCTTTATTGTCCAAAATGTTCCCATTCTGGTGATCAACCTGTATGAGGTTTTTAAATAAAGCTGCTAGGTGTCCAGGACTCCAGCAGCTTGTCCTCTTCCTCAGGTGAGGAAAGAGATCAGAAAGAAGGACTGAGGTCCTATGGCTCTCGCAACACGGTGTGGCGGGAAGGACTCACAGCACTTTCAGGCTGATTCTGCACCATGGGTCTGCAACCGTGAGGGCCTGAGAGCCCCAGCAACTCTGCCAAATTGCAAAGACATTTGTAAGATAAAAACCGGAAGGCTTTTCTTTTTTCTTTTTTTTTTTTTTTTGAGTTGCACATCTCCTGGTATTGCTTGAAAATACCTTCTCAATCTTAGGAGAGGGAAGTTGAGGCCCATTATCCTTCTTTCTCTTCCTTGTCAAACAAGAGGGTAATGATCCTGCCTTCCTTATCCCAGTGGGGTGTTAGAAGGATAAAGTGAGAAAACGGATATTAGACACCAATCTAAAATAAGGAGATTCCTTCAGTCTCGGTGGATGTTATCTGAGGGATTTGCTAGGGTTCTGTGTTTTCCTTCCTTGCACTCTGATCTTTGCTTTTCCACTTTATTGACTCGGCAGAACAAGACTCAGGGTTCTTCCCCAGCTTGGTTGCCGGTACCTCGGAATCCCAGGCCTGACACCTGGGCCAGGTGGGGACCAGGTGGGGGCCTCGTGCTCCTTTGAATCCACCTGTTCTCCAAATGCTCCCTCCTCAGCTAACTTCTTGGACCTTTGCTTGTGACTCCCCATTGGCTTATGCTCTCCATGTGAAGAACTGTTTTAACAAATTCTTTACCTTTTATGATCTCAAGGAGCCGGAATAGATGGTAGATGATAAGAAATAATCTCTTACATTGTTTAGCTGATTTCACATGAGAGCACTAAACATTTTCTTGTGACTGAGTGATTCATTTGGGAAACAGAACAATTTATTACAAGGTCATTCTCCTTATACAAGAGGGCAAGTTGCAAAAGTATCAGATGATTTAACTTTTTCCTCATGTGTCACTGCCTTGAAACAGCTCCCAAATCTATGTAGGTCTTAATTATTATGAGAGATGGGTTTTCTAAAAGAAGGCATCCATGCAAAGAAAGAATCTTATAGATTTATTCACAAATAATTATTCAACACCAGTTCTGAAAAGCCTTTATTATGTAAGGTAATGTGGGAGAAATAGAGATGTTAAAAGTAAAATGCAAAGCAATAGTTTTTATATTAAACTAGATTTTTTTAAAAATGCTGGCTTTACAACACTTTTTCTTGTAGACTGACTTAATTCTCTTGAAAATCTGTGATATTATTGTTATTGCCATTTTATAAATGAGAAAATGGAGACTCACTTTGGCAGAACCTTGGATTAAAATCCTAGGTCTTCTAACTGCACAACACTCAGACCTTTGACTTGCAGCAATAAGTGTCCCTCAAAGGAGCAAACATCAGGTGCTGTTTGGTTCTTCCAGGGAGCAATCACCTCTTACTGGAGTGATCTGAGAAGATTTAGTAGGGTGGACTGCCATTTCAGTTGGTCCCACAGGGAAGAAGAGACTGACAACACCAGGAAAGTGAGTAAAGGAGAGGCTGGAAAGAAGGCAGGGGAGTAGGTGAACAGAAGTACAGAGGTAAAAGGAAGCTAAGTGAGTAGGGAATCATAAGTAGAGCATTCTGCTCTCACATGGAGTCCCTGGAAAAAAACAACAGAGGAGCAGTAAGTCAAAAAGAAAAGCTACACAACCATCTTGCTGGGCTGAGGGATTTAGACACATCCAGCATATGTGCATTTGCAGCAGGGTGGTGGCAGTTTCAAAGGAAGGTGGCATGATTCAGATTGCGTTTCAAAGAAATGAGCCTTGTCTTATTGCGAGACAGACCTACAAAGAGAGGAATAAGGAATGAACAATTTGCAGAAGACAAAGCAGGAGGCTCTGCCAGGGTCCAAGGAAGAATTAATGTTAGTGTATATAGGAAAGGGGGGAAAAGGCAGACAAGTGAGAAAAAACATTAGAAAATCTAAAAGGTTTAACAATTTATAGAAGGTTGCAGGTGAGAGAATGTCAGTTCTATGGTTCAAGTTGGGCCACTAGATGACTGATTGATGTCATACATATGCATGATCTTAAAGAAGGGAGACTTTCCGGAGCTTGGATGGTTCTAAAGATAAAGCAAAATAAAAACAATAAAAACAGCCATTTCATACTTGCTCACTTATTAGGTACCAGGCCTCTCTAAGCTCATTATATGTTGGAATTCATTTAATTCTTACTACTGTTTGAGCTACATAATATGCTTACACTTATTTGGATGATAAAGATACTGAAGCAAGGACAGTTAAAATCACTTGTACTACAATCGCCTAGTAAGTAAGGGAGGCAAGAAGCAGATGGACCCAGCATCCTGGCTCCAGAATATGCCCTTGACCACCATGCTCTGCCACCTCTAAGATGAGCTTGGTCTGACATGCTGGCTTCATAGTGCCCTGGAACATCCAGATGAAGGTGCCTAAAAAGAGGTCAAAGTCAAGTTTAGAAGAGTAAGTGAAGCTAAAGGAGCACATCTAGAAGGCACATATGGCAGCAGAACTTGTGGAGGGGATGAGACCACTTGGGGAGAGGGGAGAGGCAGTGAGGAATGAAGGGCAGGAGGGAGCAGAATGCAGAGTGAGGGGGCAGAAGGAAAGGTCATGGGCGAAGAGAAAGAGAACACAATTTGGAAATGTGTATGCTTTGCAGGTGAGAAAGAAGAGGGGCCAGAGAAAGAGAAAAAGAGTGCAGTCAATACAGGAAGACCTCCAAGTTAGCTTCAGGCATAATCCCAATAACATGAAATGTGGAAGACCAGTTAGGCAAGGAGCCCGCAGAGCAAGGGCCATTGGCAAAGCTGACCTGGTGATTCTACAGTGGATGTGAGTAAAGTCCATGGCTCCGGGCAATGAGCACCAGTTTAATGGCATGGAAACAAATTACCATAGACTCAATATTTAAGAGAAAACTCCATTTGAATCTTTCACTGAGCTGCATGTAGAATTCAGAGATAAATGACAAGGTTTTTGAACTTATTCTTAGTAAAATAGTCTTCTTATGTAAAGAATAAACCCAAAGTTAATCTGCTTAATGACATTTTTTCAAAGTCTGTTTCCTTGTTTTTAAAGGTGGAAAATTCACAGTCTCAAGGCAGTGTCACCTCGCCCCTCTGTCTATGGCCTTCATCTTGGTGCCCTAGCCAGGCTGTGTCCCCTCTGCTGAGACAGGGCTCCACATACAGTGCTCCAGGGGTCCTATCCACACACGTGGGCCATTTGTCTTTACAGCTCTAAGGTCACTGCTGAGAATACTCATCAGCCTAAAGCAAATGTGCCTATTAAATGTGTAATAAATAGGCCAACATGAAGGAATAGACACAGCAACAGAATAAAGCAGAGATGGGTTGGCAGATCAGGCAGTCCCTAGACTTCAGATTCATACTTCTAGTTTATTCCTCTCTTAGTATTTGATTATATTAACTTTGAAATGAAAGCAAGTATTATTCTCCTTTTAAATTTATTCTCTCCTTTGCCAGCATTCTTACCAATAAGAAGTCTGATGCTCATTCTGGGAGATAAAAAGACACAACACAATTTATAAGCTTCCAGAAACTCCTTGCCACAAAACCTTTGAAACTTTCTGGCCTGGGAAAGCTCATGCATTTCATTGACTTGGGAGGAAGAACAAGCTCAAATTTAACTAATCCATTCTGTATCGTTTTATGTCAAGTAATCCAATTGTTTATCCTGAGCAGTCAGGAGGAAAGACTTGTTAAATCTAAAACAAGAGTAGCACATGTAAGTGCTTGATTTGGTTTTCTTCAAGATTTCTGCAAAGGTTGCAAACTGAACTCTACCTAGATGTGCACGTTTGAACAGCTCTTCTTAAAGGATATTTCCTTCTCTTTAAAAAAGCCTAATGATAAGAGAGGAACCACAATTTCTTTACTTATTTTAGCCTCTTAGTATATATGCTTCCTTTTCTCTCTGGCCATCTTTCTTCTTTCTATCAAGTAACACAGACAAAACGCTATGTGTTCACAGACATATGTGAAATGTACACATGAACAAAGATATAGGCTGTTAGCAGCCTTTTCTGCACGGTGTATTTGATACTCTTTGACACTTTCACACACTTTGTATATTCCTCCATAAGAGTATTTATTATACTGTATAAAATGATACCTCCTTAGTAGATGGAAAGTAAAGACCAAGGATGGTATCTGATACATTCCACATTTCTATTGCCTATCAGATAGCTCTGTAAGCCTTTGGTGGATCAATGAATGAACAAATGAAAGAATGTTCCAAAGCTGTTGTTAATATTCATCTTATATATATTAGAAACTGGATTTCTGCCTTGGCTTTTGTTCCTTTTTTCTTCAACTTTAGCCTGAGGGGTCAGTACTCTTGCACCTTAGGCAAAAGTGACTAGAAGTAATTAGAATATTTAAGGGAATTTTATAACATATTAGAATGATGGTAAATTATCAAAATATGTGAATGGCATTTTATAGATCACAGGGAATATATGTCTCCTAAAGACAGAAATACCAAACCCAGATTCCTCTGAAATTTGAAATACGTGGGCTTTTAGGTCCCTTCCAACCTTGAGAATTCTGTGAACAGGGAAATACAGCAGTGGCCCTAAGGCTCAGTAGTTCCTTTTAATAATATGACTCTGCAAACTTCAACATGCTCCCTCTCCAAAATCTATAGGTCAATCTGAAGTGCATTTCACTTCAAGGCTGAGATCATAGACTGTATCACCTTGACTTTATCACCTTTCTCTTTTGTGTGCCATATTGATTTGAACTATAAACGGAGGTTAAAATATATAATTAATATCATTATGCCTCATCCAAATCTCATGGAGTTTCAGAGCATCTTCTTTCAAAAGAAGTTATAAAACTCAGAGGCATAAGGACTCTTAGAAGCCATATGGCACAATTTCCATCAATTGTTTGAATTGCCATGAAAACCCTCTGTCAAATACTTGACTACCTTATATCCCAGGAATTTAGCATCTCCCAGGCAATCCTGGATCTCTGCAGATGTCCTATTAAAATGTATCAAAGATATACCTCCCAGGCTTGCCCTGTGACTAAGAGAGGCAGAGAGTGGATGGGACAAAATTCTCCTAGCCACCCATTATGCAATCTCCTGCCAAGGTGTGTGGGCACTTCTCTGTGTCTTGCTGTCTTCCTGCTCTAAAGAAGAAGGGAAGTTGACAATATGGAGTTGGCAGAGATGCATAGGAAAGGAGAGGGCCCCTGGCACAAGGGATTAATCAATTTGTTCTTACACAGACACCCACTTCTCTATTCTCAGTGGGGTGGCTGTTCAGTCTATTTGTCCTGTTGTGGTTTACATCAAACCCTGCTGTATGACAAGCATGTGATAGATCCTGCATTGAATTCATGAGCAACCGGACTTGTTGAAAGTAAAGTGTTGTGGAAGTTCAGAAGAGAAAGATATTTCATGTAGCTGCATTTCCCACCCCTCAAGTATCTTTCTGAGCATCTATTTTCCTGTCAGAATGCTGATCAAGTAAACGCTTTATGAAGGTCATCCAAGCAGTAGGAACAGAATGAGCTAAGCAGGTAAACATTGTGTGTGTGTGTGTGTGTGTGTGTGTGTGATGGTGGTGGTGGTGGTGGTCTTACAGGAAGACTGAAAAGATCTTTGGAGTCTGCTTGAAACGTGCCTGATGGAAAGGAGTACAGTGGTAGCTATGTTAGGCCTGGCCCAGATTTTTAAAAGCTTGGTACACTTTTTCTGCAGAGAGTGGGAGCTTGATGGGTGGAGAATAGAAAAAGGCAGACTTTCTTTTCACTGCATATTCTTCCATTCTTTTAAAATATTATGTGCGTAGATTACCAAAAATAAAAGAACAAAGTTAAAGAGTAGAGATGGAAGTGAGATGGATGAATACAAGGGAAATCAAGGTAGCACATTAGAGTACATTGGGCAGTGATGGTATAGCCTTGAAAGGCCATCAGTGGGACCACAACTGGACAAGAGACACTCAGTTGGGAGGCTCTGTGACCTCTTGGGCTGAGAAATAGGGAAGTGGGAAAGCAGTGCCTTAGAAGGGCACTGAGTCTGTAAAATGGCTTTGAGTAGAGACAGACTGGAGGCTAGGAAACCAAGTAGTAACAAAACTGCAAGCCCAAGGTTACAATGGTAATAGCCGTGGAACTGGGAACGGGTGAGCAGAATCAATGAAGTCTTCATTAAAGCAAGCCCTCCCAGACCACTGCCCTCTGTCTTCAATAAATGCACTCACCTGTATCATTAATTTTTTATTACTTAGCAATGTCAGGGACCTTATCTGTTCCAGATAAATAATATTTGTAGGGCTTAGCTATTTTAACTTCCAAAAAGAAAAATGAATGAATAATAACTTGTTCCAGACTGTTTTCTTGAAGGATTATCTTAGTTTTTCATAATGTTGCTTGAATTAGAGAATAAAATGTATACAATTCACAACTACCACTCAACTCTGAAAAGGTATAACCCAACAAGAAACAGAGTGGTCAACTCATACATCAAAAGCAAAACAAAGAAGATACACTTTTCAGAGACATTCATTGATTTGTCCAAAATCCCTCTTCCAAACACACACACACACACACAAAACCTTTGAAGATTTAAAAGAAAGCTTTTTGGTTCAGTCTGTTTCCTCCCATTTGCTCTTCAGGCTGACATTCCATGTCCCATCCATCCCTCAAGTAATGTCACCTTGGGTCATTTATTCTCTCATGGCCTTCCTTCTCTGAATAGATTCTAAACTGTGCACCAGATTTCTTTTAATATTTGGTAACCTCTATTGAACCTAATTATTTTCAGTATAATTTGAAAACCCTAACGCAGAGGAAGATGATGACCTCTCTCATTCCATTAATGGAGCCTCTGGTTTATACATTTGGGAGCCATTCATATTGAGGTTACCGTTGACTATTTGAATACATACTGCTACTAAGCCAATAACCTTCTGCTGCTCTAATGTACACTTGATTTTAGAACATGCCAAACTTTACACTTACTTCTATTAAATACTCTTTTTCATCTTTATCCTTTAATATCTTTGGCTGAAACTTTAAAAAATTCATCCATGTGCTATCCTCAAATGGGTTATACATAGCTGCTGCTATCTTTATTCACATCACTGACCAAAAGCTGAATAGCCCCAGGGCCATGAAAGGAAGTGTACAGCATGCCACAGAAACCTTCTTCTGGTTGACATCAATCTTCCTTTGGGGGCAATAATTCAACCAAGATCTAATCCACCACATAGCATTAGCATCCAGACCGCATTTCTCCACCTTTTCCACAAGGGAAAATGAGAAACCTTGTGAAAGGTTTCCACATGCTAAAACCAAAAGAATGTTTTGCCAAAAAACAGGAAGGAGGAGAATTTATTTTTGTATTACTCCATGTGTGTGTACTGGGTAATAGTGTCCCCCCCAAATTCATGTCCATCTGGAATCTGGAATGTGACCTTATTTGGAGATGGGAGCCTTTGCACGTGTAATCAAATTATGATGAGGTCATTCTGGGCTCTACACAGAGACAGAGATTTTTATAAGCAGACAGAGATTTGGACACAGATATAGACACGGAGGGAAGACAGCCATGCGAACATGAATGCAGAGAATGGAGCTATGCTGTCACAAGCCAAGAATTGCTGGCAACCACCAGAAGCTAGAAGAGGCAAAGAAGGATTCTTCCACAGAGCCTTCAGAGAGAATATGGCCAGGCTGGCCTTGGATTCAGACCCCTCATCTCCAGAACTGTGAGAGAATACACTTCGGTTTTTTCAAGCCAGTTCGTGGCAATTTGTTACAGTAAATCTAGGAGACTAATACACTGCACAGCACATGGAGAATGCTCACTTCTCCCTTCTACCTGCCTAAATCCTATGGGCATGTCACCTATGTCCCTGCATCCATCTACTTCCAGTCCATAGGCATCTCTCCCTTCTTTTCACTGCTTGGTCATTAAAATGGGACTGCACTACTTAGCACTGGTAATACACTCACTGGAATGTTTTACAATTATTTCTTGAGTGGTGCTCTTGTACTTTTAATTACACTATAATCTTAGAGAGGGTAGGAATAATATGTTGTTTTTTGTCCCTTACAGCACCAAAACCCAAGTATGCCCAGTGCTGGTACACACAACACCACAGGCATACACACAGAACTCCAACAATTGTTGAAGAACAGGCTTGGAAAAGCCGAGAATTCAGGTAAGACTAAGTTGGGGTAGTTCATCCTGGTAAACAGCATTAGGAAGATACGATAGCATTTTAAAGATTAGGATACAATATGTTAAGAGGTATAAAATATGAAGTAAAGTTATATGTTTTAAGGAACTTTCACTAAGATAAATTTAAAAAATTAATCTCTCCACTTATTGGAGAGAATATACGATGTAGTGTAATTTTTTTTCTTCTTTCCCCTTTCCTGGTCTTTTGTGTTGTCCTAGTCTTAACTTTCTTTTTAAGCTAAGACATATGAATGCCCTATCATAGAATCAATTTGTAATACAAATATGCTTTTCATAGATTGTTCACTCTTGTGGGGGGGCTACTCTCTAAGCAGGCAGGAAATCTTGCAATCTGTAGAGCCTAGTCAGGAATATTTAACTGAGGTCCAGAAGCCTTCTTTTACTCTAATGCTGTAGTCATGAATCGCACCACTTCTTTTTCATCAGCAGTATCCACTAAATGCCAAGCAAGTTCACTGGGAACCAGCTCTCACATTTCATGTGGCAAAGAGACTGAAAGCCCAATTTTCAGAGAACTGGGTCAGGACTTGTTCATGTGCAAATATCAGAAAGCCTATACCCCAACTGCACATGAGTATCCTCTCCAGTAATCAGCTTCATCAGTGAAAGCCAAGGTGTTTCCTGTGGAAAAGTGAGCCAAGATATCTTGTCTGTCTTCTAGTGGACCTTTGCCCTGGAATGCCACACACAGTCATGCAGCAATCACTCAAAGGCGCAGTTCTTTTCCCCCACCTGCCAAGGTAACATATCTAACTTTACTAAGAACATAACTGATTTTTGAGCTAAACCTTTCCTTTCAATAGAGGGCAGAAAGAGTAGCCATATCAGTCTCAGTCACAGATGACCTGCATCCCTGGTGCTGACCAATGCCAGGTAAACCCATGATCTCAGAGACTCAACTAAAAATTAATGATGACTTTTGACTCCTTCTGGACTAAAGTACCTGTAAGGCTTTGCGAACTGGTACTTGACTAACGGGTACCACTGAGGACAAGTCTTCTCAACTCAAAGGAGTGAAGGGAACATCAAATTTCCCTTCTAAAACAGAACTATGTGTGGTCTTTCCTCACCAGTGATACACACACAGAGCCATAGGGGATACATGTATACTGCACACACATGTTTAGAGGAGAAGAAACTTCCAAGAAAGTATTCTCTTTAGCATTCTTTAGGACAGGTGATCTAGCAAAAGAGTCCCTTGAAATAGCTGCCCAGCTCACTCCACTTCATTCATATTTCAATTCTCTGAGATGGAGAAGAAAACCAACAAGCCAAAAATAATAACATTTGGCTCAGAAGCAACACCATGTCAAATACAACCTCCTCTCCTCGAAAGAACTGTTTCCCATTTATGCAAGTCTAGGGCACACTGGAGGGCACACTGTTCCCAAGACAAGAGGCCATTTGAAGAGCTGAAGCATGAAATGCAGACTACTGGGAAGGACTCAGGGATGGGGAAAACAATCAGTAGTTCTGTAGACAGTCCGTGCGAGGGGGAATATGGGATTAGGGGAGGTCCTGATCAAGTGGTGTACATGACCAAGAAGGAAATCCACTGATGGAGAATAATACTTGCCTTATATATTTAGACCTATGGTTGATAATATGGAAGAAGGAAATAGTCAGGAAACCTCACTACGGAACATTCACAATCATGCATCTAAGTGGCACAGAGATGGGGTGGAGGGGAGGAGGGCCAGCTGATACATTCTGTGCGTGCCAACAATTCCCCCAAATGGCCCCTGTTAAACACTTTCTAAAATGTAAGAAGCCAACAAGACAGAGAGCTACCAGAGGAACCAATGTGAAATTAGTCTGTCAATCCATTCAAATCAAAGCAAGACTGAAGCATCAGGACTCAGACTGTGAAACATGCAGAAAAAGTTACTAAAGTGAGGTTGATTGTTACACACTCTCATTGGGCAGTCCAAATCCTATCTTTAGAAGACAAAGGAGGAGCCTTTCTTCTTTGTTGCTATTACATGGTATTAGAATTTGCTAGCTTTCGACTAACCACAAATTGTGATTAGAGGTGGGTCTCAAAACCTGACTCTAATATCTACACTAATATCTACACTAGATACTGAGCTCCTTGAGGGATTCTCTCTCATCCATGTTTTTACTCCTGCTTCTGGAATTGCTACAGAAATTAATTCATTGTTGAATAAGTGAATTTATACACAAACTGGAAGGGATCTAAAATCTCCAAATAAATCATCCAGGAAATAATAAAAAAATAGCCCTAGTTTTATAGAAATAAAACTTGAAGTGTCTTATCATTTTCATCACTTAACTCTAAAGGAAGAATAACAGGCAATTAAATTAATACATGATGATTCTCCCTAGACATCTGATCACTTCAATCAGCAAACATGATGATTAGAAAATCCTAAAAGCAAAGATTACCAAAATAAATGAGTCATCTACAAATTTCAGAACCATAGGATAAAGAACCCTGTAATCTTCCATTTCCTTAAACCAACCAATAATTTTAAACTGAATGACAATAATCCCAGTAGATGAAAATCTCACCTAATTTGAAGAATCTGAAGAAGTTATTCTGTACAGCATTTATCAAATAACTTTTTAACTTTCAATAAGATTTCATAAGACATTAGTAATAGATGCAAACAAATCCATATGAACAAAGATATTCGCTGCTATATAATGATAGGAAGAAAAAGAAAAGAAAATTCTGTTGAAAATCAACAAAATAGTATATATTCATTCAATCCATTCAGTGGAATATAACAAAGCCAGTAAAATCTTTATTCAAATTTTGTAATTCCACTGGGTAACAAAGACAAGATAGTGTTCATGAAAACAGAAAAAGAAGATTGGATACCTGCTATGATCTCTAATAAATGAATGGCTGGACATATAGATGCTCAGAGGCAGCAGGCTGGTCAGCCAAAATGTTGAATGAATTTTCATTCTTTGAACTTTTGTGTATGTATTTATAATGAGCAAGCATTTTTTCTGTAATCAGACACATATTAATGATAAACCGCAAAAAAACAAAGTTGAAAATAAGGAAGTGACATTGAAGAAAGAGTCAGGTTTTGAGACCCACCTCTGATCACTTCCAAAATTATCACATATATGTAAGAATTTGTCATATATTTCCCACTTACTTTCAGAGTTATCTGCAAAACAACAATAGTTTAATTAAATTGCATTTATGTCAATCTGCAGTTGCAAATCAGTAGAAGAGACAGTACAGACAGTACATGTTCATTTTTAATAATATGACTAGAAACTAAGAAACCAGATACCTATGAGTAGAAACTAAGAAATTAAGTTAAATAATGTTCAAATTTCTCTTTTCAGTTTCATTAGAAAAGAGAATTTGGCTTAGGGGGACAAATTATATTACACTGGATAATATAAATTTGTGATTATCTGCAGGTTGTGATTACCATATGTAATACATTGCTGATTTACTTCAAAATCAGTATTTGGTATAGAATTGAACGTCACCATACTACTGAAGCTATTGATAAATATTGTGTTTGTTACTCAAATTAGGTCATCTGGGACAGGACTTCAGAAAATGGAGAAATACTTTGGAAAGTTGTAACAATACTCTAAGTGTCTTTGAGATGGACCTATCATTAATACTCATATCAAACCATGTTATTGTTATTAAATACTAATTTGCTTCAACACTGGTTAAAAACATTATAGATCTAACAACATATTTGTAAAGTTAGGCTCTTCTCTGCTTGGAAAGAGCCTGTTCAGCAGTTCAGGTCTCAGCTTATGTAGAAACTGGAGTGCTTTTGACATGGCAGAGATTTTCAAAATAATCACACCTCTCATACCAATGAAGCCCAGTTAAGTGTAAACATTATTTCATTCTAGAGATGGTTCAAAATTTCCAGGCTGACTGGATAAACAGGTTGTGTGGATCCACATACTTTCAGAGATTTTTTTTTCACCCTTTGCTCTTCTAACTTTTTAAAAAATAGGTCCAAATATTTTACTAGAATGATAGACTATTTGCACAGCCCAACATATTCTTTCCATTCTGGTAATCAATCATTTATATTCTGGTAATCAAATGGGAACAACTGGGAGGTTACGTGTCACATAGACAAAACATCTGGATGAATGGCCATATATTTTTATCTAAAATGCTTGAATTGACTAAATATGTGGTATGGTACTCAGCCTTAGTGTATTATTTTCAGGTTGGGTGGAAACATTTTTTGAATAGATTGATTCCTCCAGACTGTAAACATAATTAAGTTTTCACTTGCATTTGATAAAAAGGCCAAATAGTAATTTTCAAAAAAGCCTTTCTTAGGGAGTTCAAAGAGAAAGGTGTGAATATATTTTTTCTAAGAAATATGACTAACAAGGTGTTTGCATCCATTGAACTGCCCTGGATCAAGAGGCAGACTATACTCAGGGCAATCAAAGGAGGTATCAAGGCCATGGACAAATCCCAGTGCAACAGACTGAAATGCATTCTCAAAGATGTAACAGTAGTTATTTGATGACCAATATATTTTGAAGATAAAATTAACCCAATTCTATGTCTCAGTTTTCAAAAATTATTTCATGAAAATTTGTGTCAGTGTTTGTTAAAATACTACATGAAGTACAGTTCTCTACCAGCCCCAAAATTTTCATTAAGCCTGGATTTGTTTGAAGCAACTCCAAAATAACGGTATTCTTTAAAGAGATAATTCAGAGGGAAAGGATCCACAATTTTTCTTAAACTCTTGACAATTAAGATATTTTTTGGAAAGTCTAAAATAGCATGTCACTGGAGTTCATGTCCATTTCATCCCTCTCTAAATTCAAGGTCAGTTGTTCAAAATGCCTATATGACTATTAAAATTATGGCTTTTATTCCTTTTAAGCTTTATTATAGCCATGTGGCTTTAGTCATTTTCATAGGACAAATTTTCCAATGTCTTCACTGTTATTCAAAATTTACCACTGGTCCTTATATATCCTATTCATTGCTTGGGAATTCCCACAATGGAATTATATCTAGAATTTTCTGCATGATAATCATTCCCCATCTGGTCCAATTTACAATCTGTTTCTCCTTTTTTATTTCATGGATTTTTCTGCTTGCTTAAATTATGATCAGAAGCTAAGATAGCTTCGTATCACTTCCACCCCTTTTACCACCACTCCCCTTTGAAATGAGAGCATAAAGTGTCCTCAATGGAAAAGTCTTTGCACTTTGAGAAACCAAGTTAATTTTTTTCCTTACAGAAAAACAGAACATAAACCTCTTTGTAGTGTTTGAAATCCTGACAATCAGATAGCTGCCAAGGTAAGACTTCACAAACATTGTTTACATCAGTCATGCTTAGATGTAAATCAGTCAAGGCAAATCACCATAAAAATCAGTCAAGGCAAAACATACCATAACTTATTTTCTCAATCATAGGAGCTGAGAAGAAGCTGAAATTTACTAAATCAAACAATACCAAAATGAATAAATACCCAGGCTCAGTATCTACTGAGTGATATAGTATACCATATCTCTTTAATAAAAAAAAATTTATTTTATGAACAATGAAATCATCATTTTATGATCCCAGGTGAGAGCCCATGAGGAGCAAAAATCAAGGATGGGACCTGTGGCAGACACTGGAGTTTCCTGCAGATTTTCATTATTCTTTTTATGCTTCAGTAACAATACTCCAATATTTCAAGGAGAACAATGTACCCAACTAACACAGAACATTTTCTAGGCTCCACTTGAGAATACTGTGCAAGACTTCCAGAAAAACTCATTAAAGGTGTCTAAGTTGGTGTGTACCCTTTTGCCCTCCCCTCTTATTCCTGCCTAGACTCCCCATGAGCCATAGTGTGATCAGAGGTGACCTTGAAGTGACCTTGAGAATGGAAGCTACATAAGAACGGTGGTACAGATGATAAGAGTATAGGTTCCTGGCAGCATCCAGAGGACACCACCAGTATCAGTGCTGGATTGCCTCCCAGGAATTCATATTACATAGGAGAAAAACAAATTCTTTGTTGTTTAAGTCATGATATTTTTTTTATCTCTTACTTGTAGGTGTATACAATTCCTAATTGATATAATAGCTTTATTTGTAGTGAGCTGGATGAAGGCTGCTGACTCCAAATCAGTAATAAATTAGTCTTAAGTTATTTTTCCACTAGTGAGAATAGATTGGATAAAGTAAACACAATTTTTTTCTTTCAATAGTCTCCCTCCCCTTTTATAACAGAAGTTAAATATATAAAAATAAATATTTCCAAAATATTTTAAATTATCAGAGTAAAAGTTGCTAGCCCTTGTAAGTGTCAACTCCACAAATTAAACCAACACTCCTCTCAGCCGCCACGTAATGCTTACTAAAGTAACTGCGACAATTAGGTATGTCATTAGTGTAAGGAGATCTTTGTATTTCAATTACTGCTTTGTCCAACCAGTTCCTTTCATGAACTGCTCCACAGCCACGAGCTCAATCTCTAATGAGGCACCAGGTAAGAGGAGGTGCTTACTCAGGAGAAGGATGCTTCATATTTCATACAAAAAGGGCACTTGACTTCCCCAGAAGGGTATGTGATGAGGAGATTCCATCTGACAAAGTGGTTCCCAGGTGGCCTGCCTGGAGCCAGGGGAAACTGGATTAAATAGTGTCTGATGGCCTCATGTAGGCTAAGATTTCAATGATCTTTATTAACCTCCATTAATCATGTAATCATTTTTCCACTTTGTAACTGAATTTGTATCATTTTAAGATAATGGCTTCTAGGATGTGTAGAGCCAAAGCTACAATATGACCTCAAAGAGTCAATCCTTCCCTTGGTTAGTATCAAATGCTGCCACTCAGAATGCTTTCCCATTTGATGTGAAGAGAAAGATGTTCACAGAAACTGTGATGCCATGTCTAAGGCAAAATAGCATTGTGGCCTTAATCTTCATATTTCAAAATAGGATGCTTTCTAAAGATCCTACAGCTAGCTCAAGGACAAATGTAGAATATTTAAGGTGGGACTATGAATTTTAAAATAATTATTTTTTGGATACCCAGAGGGAACAAAATCCTATGAAAACTATTTCAATCAGAACAAGGAATAATACACATCAAAAATAACATTCAAGAGTTTGCCATGTGGGAAGAGGTGTAAGGCAACTCAGTAAGTCCACTTAATACATTCATTTACGTAATTTGAAAAAGGACATGCAAAAATCCATTCTCAAAGACCAGTTTTTCCTCTTCCTGTTTTTTTTTTACAATTTCTAAGAGTGTGAGGGAATCTAAATTCTTCTTCCAATTTTTTCATGCTATACAAAATAATTGGATATAGAAAGAAAATGATATAACTTGAAATTTCTGACAATTTTGCTAGGACAAAATTAAACAAGACTTTATCCTTTTCCTTTGCTTAAACTAGTACATGAGCATGCATGCCCCTTTTCCACCATTTCCTTTGTTTGGTCTTGATGTCAGGCTTTTATTCCCTCACAATGCAGTCAATAAACCTGTTACAAGTTCAGCTGGTCTGGGCAGCCATGTCTGGTGGCTATGTTAAAAATTCTGAGTTCTGTGAGCATCAAGACAGATTTGTGTTTAAGCTAAATAAATTGAGTTAAAGAGAAATTCTGTTGACTGTGGAATGGGCCCATCCATTGCCGCTGGACTAGGTACTGATAGGTACCGGCTAGAGTCACATTTCTTACATTAGTGAAAATCCACCAGTTGCCAGGGCAGAGGAGAGAGAGCTAGTATTAAACATGGAACACACTGAAAGATGAAACTCTTTCAATAATAAAAGCAATGTTACTTTCTCCTATAAAGGTTCCCATCTTCTCCTACTCCCAATTTTAAAAGGTAACAAGCATCAAGGGCAATTTCAAAATGTGAGCAACATTATGCATTAGGCATCTAGATGTTTCAGATGTGTAGAGCCAGGGAAAACCTGAAGTGCTGGTGCAACATCCTGGCTTCCATCAGATCAAACATATCAAGTATGAAACAGGAGATGGGTCATTCCTATCCACCCACCACATATGCTCTTCTAAATCCACAATGTGATACAGAGTCCTTCAGATGCTGAGTGTTGCCTTGATAAACCTACCACAGGGGAAAACAAGCCCATTTGAAACAAATCACTTGGTGGTTGCTGACTCCTTCAGAAAATTTATGAAGAAATAACTCCATGGTTATCCCTACAGTGAGACTGCAGGGTAGGGACTGAGAAAATGAAGAGGAGGCTGATAAAGAATCCCAGGATTTGAAAACACAGGTACAACCTGTTTACACTCCATTCACCAAGGTTGTTAAATTGAGATGGGGAAATCATCAACTGGCCTGTAATTTTATCCGTACACAGAAGACAAATCAGAAAACCCTTAAAATGGCTTTCCACAACTACCATAAATCTTCTCTAAGGAAGACAAGTCCCACTGTGAAATCTAGAGACACATGTCTGGTTTGGTACGGACTATCCCCTCTTGCTTGAGCTTTCTGCAGCCCTGGGTTCTTTCCTCTCTGCAGCTAAGCTCATGAGAACAACTGACACAAGGGCCTGCTCACTGGCAGCTGCATCACACAGCATCTGGCTGAGGAAGGAGTCTTATAGCATTTTTCTTCACAAAGTCAGACTCCATGTACATCTGTACATTTCTTCCATATTAAGATGTGAGCCTGTGCAAAGCCCAAGGATTCTTGGGTTAATGATTTGTCTCTTTGACTTACATATGTACATGTTTATAGTTTTTCTATGGGGCCTGTCACTGGTGGAGCTGGGGGCCCTCCAGCCCAGGCGGCCTCTTCACCAAGAGTTCCAAATTTACACTTCTGATACTATCTCCAAGTGAAACCACATGTATGGAGGAGAGATAAGGATTGAAAGAATACCATTTGGGTGCTTTAACTTCAATTGTTCAATAGATCCATTAAAACCAATCAGTTTTACTGTTTGCATTTCTACATTCTTTAATACACTGGCATCCTCAAAAACTGGAATGGCCCAGATTCTGCTGATGTCCTAAAGGCCTACAGTGGTATAGATATATAATAATATCTGCCATATATGGTCAAGAATGTGAAGCTTACATTTTCATTAGGAAGCACTCTTACATGAACTATTACCCAAATGTGCATGGTCCACATAGAATGAAAGCATTTTGCTTCAGATGTCAAGTTCAGTATCATGTCTGATCACTTAAAGCATTTACAAGTGCATGAAAAAAAATAAGGCTTACATGGAAACAGAGAAAAGATAAAAAACATCAGTGCATTTTTCCTTTCCTGGTCAATTGACAGATAGAAAAAAATGCTATTTTTGGCTAATGCTTAGTTTTATGATTTTAGATTATAGTCTGTCACCATTGGATGGATAAATAAAAGCCCACAAACTATATTTTCCTCTTTTTGTCCCTTCAAAACTAATACGGAACTTAGTTCACACATATTTAACATTCACTATGATTCCATTCCTACATCTCTGCTTTGATATTCAGCAAAAGTCCTAAATTGCTCACTTACTTAGCTGAATCACATGTTGGAGCTGAAACAGATGCATTAATGAATGACTGTTTTGCCAGAGGTCTGCTTAGAGCTACCTGATTTTAGTATTAATGACAGAATAAATCTTAAGAGGAACGCCAATATATTTAATTTTATGCATTTTGCCTATTTTAGCAGTATATTCTAACACTGGTTTTGCTGTAAATATCTTACTACTGCTAAGTATTAAAGGAAGTTCAGAAATATCCACCAATATATTTCATATTACAACTTTAAATGAGATTAAAATTTAATTTACACTTTTTAGAATAGAATAATTGTAGCTCATTTGCTAGAATAACACTTAACATGAGCAGATGCATATAATAATTATAAAAGCATACAAGAAAAGTAATTTAACTTTTAACTAGAACTGTCATTACAAACTATAAACTACAACATAAAATAATTTTTTTTTCCTGAGCCAAAAGAAACAGAACCCAAATAAATTAATAATAGCTAAGAAATTTAACCTTGAGAAAAACAACATTTTTATTGAGGAAAAAAACCCTCTCTTACACATATTTTTCTGCTTAAAATATCTCCTTTACAAAACAGCTAATATTTAAAGTCTCAATAAATTTCAAAATTAAGCCAAATGTAGAATTTAAAACACTTGACCTAAATCAGGGCATTATTTATCATTTTTAGAGTAAAACAAAAGCTACCACATTTGATATCATTAAAAAAATCTATTAAAACTATTTTCCAAATTGAGTTTTAAAAAGTGGAGGCTTCAGTGACTTCTCATGGTCCATAGAAAATTCCAGTTATAATATTAAGACAAATTAGTCATGGGGATGAAAGAAAAGCACAGGGAATATAGTCAATAATATTGTAACATATTTGTTGACAGATGGTAATTACACTTATTGGGGTAAGCATTTAATAATACAGATAACTGTTGAACCACTATGTTATGCACAATATAATACTGTATATTGACTATACTTCAATAAAAGAAGAAAATCTAAATTATGTTCTTTCTGCACAAGTAACACAGAACAATAAATTTTGCTGCAGCCAAATGCAGATGGGATGGAGACCAGTGAATAGAGATGGCAGGAGACTGAGCTCTGGTCTTTGACGATCCATGCTGTGCACATTTGGAAGAAAGGCCCCCAGATGTAAACATTATTCATCTTCAGAAGGTGGAAATATGGCTATCTTTTCCCATGTACCCATATTCTCTTGTATTTTATTAGTTATCTAAATTAAATGGAAATTAACTTTTCCTAGAAGTTTTATTTTGTTCCTTTTCAAATCTCCTTGGTCTCCTTAAAATAGTTTTTGGGGTTTTGCTTATATTTTCAAGCTTCTCTATGATTTTTCTAAAACAGATATGCATTAGGGAGGGAAAAGCTTGAGCTTCAGCAATATAATATGGAGACTTCAGGGCCTGGCAGGTTTGTGCCTCCTTCACTGGGACTCACTGTGAACAGGCAAGGTCTTTCTGTGCCCACTTAGAGAACCAGGCCCCATCTGGGGCACTTCCATCTCCTAGGACACTGTCAACCCACTTAAAGCTGGGTTGTTGCTCATCTGAGCTCCAGCCGAGGGTGAAGGGGCAAGAGAGGACAGTGGTAACAGTTCACTTCAGCTCACAATCTATTTCTGAGAACCTAATTACATGTTCCCACCTGATTGTTCAGGGAACCGGGAATGCGGCTAAGTAAGGCAGTCATGTGCCCTATATACCTATTCTTATTACTGTGAAAATCAATCTTATGGATAGCTAGCCATCTCAACCACAATATGAAACATAAAGATTTGATATGATGTGCCTAATATATACAATATCAATGTCTCTACAGGTCTGATTCTGCTATCCACTATTTCTTTAGTTTTTCCCTTCAGGCTAAATTTCCCTTTGTATTTTGAAATTTTTGACTGTGAGTTAATGTTCTGTGGGACATCTGTGGGAATGTTTTGAGGCTTGGGTTGAAGTTGCAGTCTTCTAGAGAAGGCATATATATATTCTACTTATAGTTTCTATATAAAAATATGATTTATAATTGACTTAAGGGAGATCATCAAAAGAACCTAAGAGCTGGAATCACAAGCCTAGAGTTTCTCTCCTGAGCCTTATCTGTTGGATGGCAATACTCAGAACTCTGATTTCTCCATCTGTAAAATGGAAAGAATAATAGCCATCTTACTCATCTCTTTAAGTTACAATGATGCACATGATAAAGAGTTTTGCAAATTCTTGAACAATATTGGCAGTTTGAATTAAGAGCAAGAACCTTACAAACTGAGAACACCCATATGTCAATAGGTACAGACATGTTAAAAAGCAATGATTTACAAAGCCCTTTTCTTGATATCCTCCACAGGCCCTGCCCCTGCTGAGCTGGTGCCCCAGTTATTGGTTTCACCTGTGAACAGTTAGCTGCCACTGCTGACTTCATCGAATATCTTCTTTGTACTTCCATCTGCATTTTATGTGAACTCTGGAGCGATTAGTTGCTAATATCAACAGTGGTGCACAGTCTAGGAACATTTATTGCTCCCCTGCTTGGCTTAATGTTTCTGACTTGGTACCATAATATTATTAATAGTCACAGGGTACAATAAAAGAAAATTAAGTGTTTATTTTGTTTAGGCTTTAACCACTTTACCTACAGTCTTTTTCCATTACATTTGCACATAAACGAGCATACACTGCATATTTTAGATGCAAATCAGGGTTTGACTTTGCTAATCATATAGTTTCCTTTCTGGTAGTCTTCCAGGCTGGCTTCAGTGTTACCCCTGATGCATGTATATGTAGCAGATGAAGAAATGGCCATGTCGTAGATATTTACCCTTTTGTAATTCATTAATAGTTGTTTTTGCAGAACAACTGTATTTTAAAATTCAAAATTACCCCAAGCATTCCTTTGCAATTCCAGGAGCATATCTGTTAAATTACAGACTGAAGTATATTGTTCAAACGCAGACAATTTTCTAATACATAGCTGGGAACAGTTGCTGTGGGATATGGAATCAAAGACACGAGAGGAACTACAAGTAAAATACATTGGAACCAAGTTTCAGCTTTAAAGTGCTCTCACTTTTCAACTTGAGAAAAAGCCTGAAGATCTAAGACTTTTAAGTGGGCATCCAAGGTTAAAACAATGAGTTTATTCCACATTTTCTGCTCTCTCTACCACCTCCTAGCCAATGTTCTTCTAAATGAGTGTTTGTTCTGCCTTGAAAAGATAAATTAATATTTTACATGGCAAGAGTTCCTTTATTCCTTGGTGGGATATTTCTGACTTGATTTATATGATGGCGTTTAAATGTTTAAAAGCTTTTGTAAGGCAAGTTTTCAATCGATTAAAGAATTTAGTTTCCACTGAAGTTCCTGCATCAGATATTATTTCAGAAGGCTTACTTCCAAAGATTTATAATCCAATCTCTTCCTCCTGTTAACCATATATTTTGGTCAGCATCCCACTGGACCACACGTGAGGTTTCAGTCCAGCATTGTCACATGGAGTGATTGCAAACAGCATTGTTGAGCCTGCATTATTTACCAATGCCCTGTCAATGTGCTCAGGTCCTACCAGACTACGGTCTGCTCACCTGGCAATTTATATGAGACCTCTGGGGCTGCTTGGGATTATTTTACAGGTTCAACAAACAGATTATGCTGAGCAGGAAGACAGAAGCACAATATTCTGAAAGAAGCTGTATAAAATGTACTAATGTTAAATCGAAGGTAGATAACTGAAAAATGCAAATAAACTTCTGTATAATTACTTTGTAGATTAAAAGGCATTTTTCTCAGTATTCTATTTCATCTTTACTACAAAGGCAGGCATTATGATGATGATTTTACTGGTGAAGAAACAGAGTCACAGAGATATAGAGGGACTGTCTTAGAACAGAGACTCAGGTCTACTGACTCCAGGCCTGGGCTCTTCCTTCCTCACTACGTTGCTTGGACAGCCAGCAACACCAGGCAAAGCTGGCCCCAAACCAAGCTGTCTTCCCTGTAGATTTCAAAGCACCTTCAATGCCTTCTTCCACAGCAACCTCCTGGCACACTTCAGTGCACTAAGATTCACCCTTGCATCCCTGCCTTGGTTTTGTAATCCTAAGAATAAGCCATTCACACTACCACCTCTGCCATCCCCTCCTCCAAAAGTTACCAAGATCAACATACCACCAAGTGGTCTTGAGGGGCTGTCTTTGCTGGAATATTCAAATTTACCAATAGTAAGAATCCAGTTGTAAAATCATGTAACTTGCTTCTAAGTAATTTGTGGTTTTTATTTTATGCCTGTTTTCAATATAAAGTTATTTTCATGGCAGTGACATTCTCTCAGACTTTCAGTACATCTTTTCTCCTTCTGTCAAAGGACTCCACGTACTATTAGAACAGTCATCATTTAGTCAAAGTTCCCCCAAAGCTTTGCATTCTCCCTAGCCAATAGTCCTCATCCTCAGAAGGATGAGATAACAAGAAGCCCATCGTGAAACACTCTTATCTACTTGACAAGCCTTATGTCTTCTTAATCCTCACCTCTAGAAAGATGAAATAGCATTTCTCTCTAGATATCCAGTTATTTAAAATTTGGTCTGTCTTTGCAAAGAACCTAGTGCTAGAGCCATTACCAGATTCTCAAATCAGAGGGAGTGAAAACCTGGGATGGAGGGGGAAAGCGACAAGGCAGGGGGAGACTCCAGTTGTGGTTGTTGTAGAGGATGAACATTCAGAAAGAGGCCACCTTTGATGACCTCCTGACAGTGTTCAAACATCATCTGGACCACTGGTGTTTCAGTTGTACAGATAACATGGCTCTAGCTGATGTTTCCTCATTGTAAGTTAACACCCTGTGTTCAACTGTTTACTGAAAGTACTGTTGATTAGACACTACTCCTCTTCCCCAGCCAACTGCTGCCTGGCTCCCCCTTACCACATCAGGGCTCCCCACTACAAGGCCCAGAATATGATGCAAGCATCCCCTTCAAAGCTATCTTTCTTAAATCCCAAACTTTCAAGGAAAAAGTTATGCTCTGCTTTGAAATGGTGGCTGGTAATTAAACTTAATTATTTTTTCTTCTTTATTTCAATGTAGTGTTCATAATGCAGGAATTTAATTGAGTAAATGTCTAGAAGTAACTATAATATAGCAACATAAAAAAAATTCTGAGAGCAAAGATAAAATCATCCACAATTTCATCATCTTAACTCCCTTACTTCTATCATTTTGATGCACCAAACTATCTGTTCTATATGTAGTTTTACATAGCTGAAGTCAGGTTCTACATGAAATGTTGCATACTTTAAAATTTTGCTTGTTTTCATGATATCATCAACATTATTTTCCATGTTGCATTATGGGGATGGGGGGAGTTTCTAACTACTGTTTTTAATACTTGTATAATTTTCCTTTAGATGTCTTATAAATTATTTTTCTTCTTTAAATAATTCTGTGAGTAATATCTTTGTGCATATGAATGCTTCATACTTTGGCAATTTTACATGGACTGATTATTGTTCCTTCTCTCTTTGATAAGCTCCTCCTCCACTCTCCACTCTTTAATGGTCAGGATTCTCTTGGATTTCATGAGTTATCCTCTTTTCACACTCCTCTTCTCCCCTAGGCAAGCTCATCTACAGTCAAGGTCTCATCTCTCAAATATTACCCAGGGTCCCAGACCTATTTCTATTAACCCAGCAAAAATATACCATGTGATACCTACTGAATCCTCAAATAGTTTCTCCAATACTAAATACCAACTTATCCCAGAAATTGCTCTGCCTTTTAGGTGGATATGTAATAGCACTCAGGTAATGGCACCCCATCCATCCAGTCTCCCAGGTTAGCAACCACATGACAAATTTTCTTTCTTCTTTCATATCTGATAGTTCTCAAGTCTCCTCTTAGAAATTTCTTTCACACCTCAGGCTGCTTCTCTCATGGACTCCCACAAGTCCACTACCTTGGTCCAGGCCTTGTCTGCTAACAGGTTTCCATGCTAACAATTTTGAAATCACCCCACTCCAACCAGTCTCATCTTGAAGTTCACCCAAACCTGTATCTTCTTTTTTTTTTTTTTTTTTTTTTGCTGATAGCATTGTCAAACTTGAGCATGCAACAGAATCACCTGAAGGGCTTGTTAAACCAGAGATTTCTGGGCCCCATCCTCCATAATTTCTGGTCAGTAGGTCTGAGGTGGGGACAGAGAATTTGCATCTCTAACAAGTTCCCTGGGAATGCTAATTCTGCTGGTCTGGGGACCACATTTTGAAGACCACCATCTATAAGATAATATTTAAGCTTCTGATTGTGCACATTTTAGAATCTGGGCTCAGTTTGCTCTTCCAGCCTTGCTCTGTAGAACCGGTCTATGAAACTACTTTCCTGCTATGTTAAAATTGCCAACTATGCTCAGTTCCTGATGGCTTTCAGAATTGTCCCTCATTGTATATGGCTGCCTGAATAGGCCTCATATTCAAGTTTTCTTTTTCTATTGGAAAACAACTACTACAAAATTATGAACTCAAGCAAGTATCTGAACCAAGTAAGTACTAAAAATGCATAAAACAAGAGCAACCAACATGAAGACAGTTCTGTTTAAAGGAGGAGTCTCTATTGAGCTCCTATTATCCTCCTGAGGCTATTGCCAAGTCTTCAGATTTTTTCCAAAGAAACCAGAATTCAAGATTTCTAAGCAAAATTTCCAGATTCTTAGATGCTGGCAATGGATTAAAAAAAATCTAAAACCAAGAAACCATATGCTGGCCGAATTCAGCCCAAGGCCTGTAGGTCTGCAACAAACATTGCATCTTGACCTTGTCCAAGCTAAGCCCAGTATCTGTTCCTCAAAGCAACTGTCTTGATGTGTCCCACCCCCAACTGTACACTCAATGTGGTCACACATACATACATACGCACACATAAAGGCTAAGTTGTCCTGTCCTTTCTGCTCCTATGGCACTTTTGTTAAACTTTATATGATAGCATTTATTTCAATTAAACTTTTTACATAAGTGTTACTCCCACTGCAAAGTAAGAAGCTCAAGAGCAAAAACTAAGTCTTATGCTTCTTTTATTCTTATATTTATTCCAAATGTAGTGTGCCCAACAAGCATTTGCTAAAGAACAGAAAGCAGGATAATCGACTGAATGTGCTAGTAAAGGTAAACTCTCCTTTCATGACGTGGAACACAGTATTTTGTTCTACATAGTATAGCCGCCCTTTGTTCGACTTCCTCAGTGACATATTAGATTTCCCACAATGAAACATTCAGATTTCAGCCATGCTTTCAACAGATGTACGGAAAAACGTTAGTCTAAGTAATCTAATATAAACACTGGAAGTATTTAGATCAAGCAGCATTATCTTGGCCTGTTTTTCCAGAAGGAAAAGATGGGTGTGATTCATGACAATGACTAAAGGCATCAGTATTCTCTTATCATAACTCCAGGTAATCTTTCAGATGCATGCAATTAATCACAGTGTTTAGAAATGGGAAGATTTATGCACCAACCCAAGAGCCAGCTGTCTTCGACCTACTTAATCCCCCCCAAAAAAACATAAGAACAACAAAAAACAATTCCATACTATGCCTGACAGAGAGGAAGTCAAACCAGAAAATTCTTTATCCTCCATCCTGGACTTTCTTTTACTCTTGAAATTATCTAGCCTCACAAACCTATGTATGATGTGAAAGCCATCAAACAAATATAAAGTTGAAATTGAATTTAACCAGAGGGCTTCTTGAGCCCTGAAGTTCTTCCATAATAAGAAAATGGTATTGTCAATGGTGCCCTTCAAGTCATACTTCCAGTGTAAATAAAAGTCATTGCAGAGTGGAATACAAAGTCAGATTTTCCATCATTCCTTATTAAACTCTAAAGCATGGGGAAAGAAAAAACACTTTCAGATAATTGAAATTTTTTTCAATTATAAAACAGAACTTCATAACCTGAAAGGCTTTTTATTAACCAAGACTCATCTATTGTAGTCGGGCTGCCCTCTTATTGGAGAGGCTCCTGCCAGTGTAATTACAGCTGCTGATTCTGCTGACAGTGCTCTTCAGTTCCCAGAGTCCTTATCTGTGGTGGATAAGTCTTCACACAGCAGTGCTAGCACTATGTACCATGTTCTGTGCCTTCACATTTTAGCACAAGAGCTAATCTCCATACTTCTAATTTACTCTTCATACATTCTTCCCCTAGAACCAATTATATTAAGCAGCGTAAAAGAAAAAAAAAAAGTTAACAGGTTACATTACATTTTAAAATGTTTAAATTGAGCTGTTCATCCTTAGTCTGCCTCTCCCCGTTCACACTGAGTAACCTTCATGCTCTTATATAGCACATTGATTTTTATATTATGAATTAATATTTTCTTTAGGGAAATACTTCTGATTTCCCATATCCTCCAATATAAAAAGCCTGAATCAATAAGGTCGTTGCTGCCGATGCTATTGTAATTACTTCTTCTCTTGGTAGACACTTTCCCATTATGAAGCAGGTGTGGGATAGAGCTCGTGCCACAGTCCCTGTTGGAAATCACCCAGGCTACCACAACTGTGTCCTGCCAGTCTTGCTCTGTGCAACCTTTCCTTCCTTCACTTAGCTTTTGTTGGTCATCTTCAATTCTCTTTCCCAAAGTATGCTTTTAATTGTGATTTCTCGCTTACGAAGAAAACTTGAAATTAGTTCGAACTACGCTGGACAGCAATTAAACATTTTTTCCAAAGCTGTTGAACAATATGATCCTAATTTTACTTTCCTAGAAGAAAAAAATGGGGAGGGGAGCACCTTGAGTCCAGGTGCCCTGGCCTAGTGGCCTGACTAGTCAGCTGCTCCTGCTACAGGTTCCAGGTCTGTGGACTCTGCTCGTTGCCCTTAGCATATAGTTGGAGAACTGTGCTTTATCCCTGTGATAAAATCTTCTTGGATGACTTATTTCAGGTTGGACATCCCGCTCACTGCTCCACAAAGACCAAGCTGCTTTTGGTGCCCTGCTTGTGACTTCTGTATGTCTTCCACTTAATTACTGCATTTTACAGTGTTTCTCATAAGCATTCTTTTGTTATTCAGTTTCTAATGGTCCCATATTATACCTTTAAAACAGAGGGAAAACATGGACACCAACAAAATGAATCACATCTTCAGAATCTGGCTTCAAACTCACTTTCTCTCTTAGATATGTCACAACAAAACTCACTGGGCTCCAATCATGCCAGCAAGCCTCTTGCACTTTAATCATACCAGTAGCTGCTTTTGCATAATGACATATATTCCCAATACATATTCCTCATGTGTTTCCTTGCATTTTTCTGGAAACCTTATTTGATAATGAACTCCACAAGAGCAATGACCTTTGCTTTCTTTAAAATTTCCTCCAACAGACATAAGCACAACCCTGGATTTGGAGTCAGTAACTCTATCATTTACTAGTAATAGGAACTTGAGCCTTTCTATTAATCTCTCAGAGGCTTGATTTCTTATCACTAATAATAGGAATAATCATGCCACCAACCATGTCATCTCAATAGGAAGGGCTGTGGCTGAAGATCAGATAAGCTGTCATCTATTAGGACACTTTGTAAACTGCCAAGTCTCCCACAGATGCTCTAACAATTATGCTGAATAAATACTGCTGATACATAAGCCAGTAAATATTTAAGATAAACACAAAGAGTAGTGATTTCTCCACTCTTACCATAGTCAACTAAAATTCATTTTAAGTTTTCATCTATTTTCTATCCACATGAAGAAGCTGAAGTCCTCAGCACAAATGCATAAGGATTAGGGAGGCACTAGAAATATGTAAAGAAGACCTGGCATACAATTTTGTTAAGATATGCTGAGAGCTGTGGCAAACTGGAGAACCTACATGTTATCTAAAGCAGAAAGGTGGGACTGCATCAATTAATTATACCATGCAGAAAGGATAGCCAAATATTTCAAGAGAAACAGCAATCCATACTTTTATAAATGAAATATCTAGATTTTTTAATTTTGGCTTTTAGTTCAGTTTTTAAAATAAATGTATAATGGTCAACTACATTGGTAATGAATATGCCCCATGGGTCATAAGACTTCACAACCACTGGCTCAAGGTTCCCAACAATTGAATTTGTATGAATAATCAACAAGTGTTCCTGAGAACTGGTGATAACTAATTCTGAAACAAGTTTTTTAGGTAATTTTCAAAAGAAGTATAAGGCACGGTCCTTATTATCAAAGTACAGGAATTGGTCATTATTAAGTGCTTAGCATTTATTCAGTTACTTTGTATAAGTAATCAGTTCACTTAATATAACCCCTATGAACTTATAAGGTGATGACTACCAGACACAATTTACTGATGAAATAAGCAAGGTACAAGGAGTTAATTTCCCAAGAGAATTGGCATAACCAGCAAGCAGTGAAATAATAATTCAAACTCAGTTCTGGCTATTGTTAAAACTCACGTTTCTCTACAATGGAAAGGAACAGAATCAAATATTAAAGACCTAGTGAATAATTGGTGACACTGTGATACGACTTAAGGGTGTATGTAACTCTGAAAGATTTAGTGGAGGATGGGGGCCCTGAGTTAGTTAAGATTTGGATAAATGGAAGAGAAGTAGAACGTGCAGCATGAATGAAAGCTTGGGCACAGAAGAGGAACTTACCAGGTCCTAACAGGTTTTTTTCCCCCTCTGTCTCTCCAGCAAACACCCTCCAGCTTCAGTTAAGGAATACGTGTGGGTTTTGCTTGACTCAGTGTTTACCCATATTTCAGTAAAAGCACTCTTTTGCTGGTTTCCTTCAGGGAACCGTTCTGGCACTTCACTAAGGCTGAAGCTAGAGTCACTTGCCCAAGGACTCAGGCATTCAGACATTCTGAACCCAGAAGCCAAATGGAATGAACCCCATGGAGGCAATACACAATTGTGAGGTGTCTCTTCAATCCCCTGGGTAGACAGTTTTGCTCTTCAGAAGGTACAAGCCCGATCGCCCACCAGATGCTATGGCGGTGGCCCATGCAACACCGCACCTGTGCATGGTCTTGCCCTCCTCTGAGTCACTCTTGCTGCCTGGGATCACTTTCCAAATGAACTGCCTCTTCCAAGTCCTCAACTGATGTCCTGCCTTGGGGGAACTTAGGACAAGACAGCTACTCGAGCTGAGATTCTCAAACTGTCTTCTGCCTAGCCTCCCCAAGGCAAGGTTATTCAGCTTGTAATCTGATACTGAACTATCCTCTACTTTTCTAACTTCCTTGTTCCACTTGTATCAGCAGGCATCCATTTCTGTCCCTTACCACCAAGAACCCTAACTGATTTACAGCTTTATTTCAAGTGGACCTATATTATACCACTGGATAATAGAAGGAAAGTTCTGCACATATACAAATATAGAAGTCTTACTGATGATCAGTGTGCTTTTGCTTTAAATGGTAAGAAATTCTGAAACATCTGAGAATATTATTGAATGGCTCTTGAAAAGCTAACGTTATGGGTGGGCTGTACAGTCATCTGGCAGTGATTCATGGTGTTTCTGCCAATGCCCACACCTGGCATGATGAAGTGCTGAAATCCAGCATTTCCCTGAACTGCCTGGGCATCTAAGACCAAGACTCCATCTGCATTTATACCTTCTTTAATAGCTCACCTAGCACTTCCCTGAAATCATTACCTTTTGGTGTTTCCCACCTAAGGGCCATACCTGTGACAGAGTAATCCTTGGAGGAAAACACAAATTACTTTCTACCTCCCCAGGCAAGGAAGTAGGGGGCAGACACAAGATTCATCCTTACATCTACTGGTTTCTGAAGACACTGTTTATCTACAAAATCATACAGCTGCAACTGCCACTTCAAATAAATGAGCCAGATTCCTATTAAGTCCAAGTGTAACTATCTACTTACTCTATCACCTTTCTCCCTACCAGCTATTATTAGGTCTAATCTCAGTGGCTTCAAATATACAAGTATAGTCTTGAAAAGTGGCCATTTTTCTAAAATCTGTAATTGAAATTGCAAATAGAAAATCCACATTATTATAGTGCATCTGGTCCTTGTTAATTCTTAATCTCCTGTATCTTTTACTGTCATGATTTTTCCAGATGTGCAAGTATCCCATTAGTTAATATTTTACATAAACTACACTAAAGAATTGTTGAAACGAAGTAGAAACTCTGTGGCTCCCAACAGTCTCTCCATACAGGAGCAGTCTAAGTCTAGCTGACCAAGTGCCAAGATCATAAAAATCCACTGACTAAGAAACTTGCAAATGAGTCCAAATTTCCCCCAGCCTCATTGGGTGTGTGTGGTAATTTACACTCTGTTTGATTTATAAAAGAAGAAATGCTAAGAGAAAACCAGCATTTCACTAAAGTAATTTTTAGTAACTTTTTGATAACTAATACCCTACAAAGAAATGGGTCTTTCGTCCCCTAAAATAGAACTAGAACTTTGGGTTTGCTTTTTAACAATGGGTTAAAAAATAAAACTTGCCATTGGACTGCTTCTTGAGATTTTCTAGAATGGTAGCTTCCAAAGGTAGCCCCTTATTAGAATCACCCATGAGTTATTAATAAAGATTCCAGGGTCCCACCCTAAAACTATTGAAGCAGATTCTCGGTCAGGTAGGTCAGATTTCCCTGGTGATTCTGATATTCAGCCAAGTTTAAAAACCATGGCTAGAGTCTAGAGTCTGAAGATTAAATATTGCCTTAGCAGTTAAAACTTTAGTACTTGTGATTATAATTTTATTATATTAATTTCCTTTAGATTTATATTTTAGAAGAAAGTCCTGGATGGGAAATCATTTGACCATTATTTTGCCCAAATCCTCCATTTTGAAAAAGCCCTTTGCAAAGTTGAAAGAGACCTTCAAATGATGGATTTGCCTGCTGGGGTCCTGACCGTTTTTCGCAGTACCTCTGATTTCTCCTGGCTTAGAAGCGCACCTCTAAGAGCACGAGGACAGGCCTGACGGGAGGATGGGAGTTACTTCCACCCCGGCCGAATCATCAGGACTGAGTCAGGAAGCTGGAAGGCACCTGGGGGGACCACCTGGCTTAGTTCCGGTCTTCATTTGGTTGTGACTGGCTTCTAGGAATTTCAGAACTGTTCCAGGAGAGTTCACTGCTTGTGTTCCGGTATCCCCACAGTGAGGGGATCCTTCCGGAGAGCTGTCTGGTGCTGCTACCAAGTCGGCATGTCCTGATCCTCAGTGCAGGGAAAAGGGTGTATTTCTCCATCGTTCCCTGTTTACTCCTTAGGACCAAGAATCTACACTTAAAACAATATGAAAGGATGGGTTATAACCCTACTAGGAGTATAGTACCATAAAGAGAACCACAGACCGAAGTAAGAAATTTAGACAGTAGTACCAACACTGCCACAAACAGTATGCAAACAGGCTCATCACGAATACTCCAGTGTTTTAGTCTCTTCATCTGCAAATTCAAGAAACCAAACTGTTTCTGGCTTAATGTTGTGTATGTCTTAATTGTTCCATCATTCATTTACTTCCTCATGGAGGCCCTCGACTGCCTTCCATAAGCTTCGGTGAGCTGCGGGCTGGGTAAAAGGAGGGAGAACAATAAACATGCTCCCTGACTCCAAATGACTTAGGGGCATAAGGAAATCAGACAAATAATGAATGATAAATATGTAATTACACTGATATTATTTTGGTAGAGGAAAAGAAAGATGTTGAGGCAGTCTAAAGGAGCCCTGCGGTCTGGAATCTGTCTTCCCACAGACAGCACACCTGGCCCTCTAAATCACTCAAGTGTGGAAAGGCAGATGGCCCGTGTGTTCCAAGAACTCTCCAAATGGACTGAATTACCCATTAGTATGAAACTGATCAATCTTATTAGATTTTGGCAGCTCCTAGAAGATCATATTTGAGAGGAAATATCCACATTTGCTTGTAGAATTATATGAATAACTTCCAAGAAAACCAGTAGGGTCTCCAAACTTTAGAGACTAAAGTGATGTGGCTCCAGTGTTAGCATTATTACTTGGCTACGAACTAGTGACAAGGTCAGTCATAAATTTAGCCCCATTAACTTCACTTAGAAAAAGTGTTTTATAGCCACAAAATAAACTATTAACATTGGCTCTTCTCCCAAGCATGAGTTGACTATAAAGGAACCCAAGAGTATATGGATAGCTTGGTCAAATTTATCATCAGTAATAGGAAACATCTTCCGTGGTATCCTATTTGCTGAATACTGGTTGGTGGGGGGGAGTGTTAACCCAGTATTAATAAACTCCAATTACCAGCCATTTCTTTAAAATGGGGCAGCACCTGTAGCCATCCAGGATGTCTTTGGGACAACTGCCACTGTGATACACCCAACAACTCTGTGAGGCAGGTGGGATGATGAATGATATTACCTGCCCATCTGAAAGAAGAAAACTATGGGCTAAGGGGGTTGAGTGAATCACTTCCAAATCATGTAGCTAACTGGCAAACACGTACACATGTGTACATACACACAGACCAGAAATCTGTGTCTATACCAAGGGCTGCTATGTGGACACTGGCAGTGACTTTAAAAAGAATAATCCATGGTAGACGATACATAGATTAGATTACTTAGAAAAGAACAGACTATGGCTAGTCTCTGAACATCCTACCAAGTCCATTGCATTCTTTCTCAGAAAGCTGAGAGCCCAGCAACTATACTAAATATCGAAGTAGGTATATATCATATGTCTTGTTTTCTTGTTTGTTGTTAAAGAAAAAAGACCTTAAGCAAGAATCCTCAGTATTGTTTTAATTTCACCTGAAATCTTTCATTATTATTGTTACTGTGATCAGCAGCAGTGTCACCATCATCGTTTTTATTATTCTTTTGGGATGGAAACTCAAAGTCTACAATGTGAAGCTGGCCATGTAACAATAATGACAAACACTTGTTCTGTCACCTGAGATACATTCTTAGCAATCCCTCCTATATTTACCTGCTACTCAAAGAAAGTATGAAAGCTCCTAAACATACAGTCTGACACAGAATCAGAGACTATAGATGGGTTAGCATTCAACACATGTGATTAACATAACTCAGGTTTTATGGGCTTGAATTGATATTAGGTTATCAGAAATTTTGATTCTGTAACAGGTTGAGTTGTGAACTTTAAAAAGTATCTCTTACTCTCAGCAACTATGCAAAAAGCTAAAGATTTTGATGTAGTTAAGTAGAGCCAGGCATTATGAAGAGCTCCATATTGTTTTTTTTTCTGATAAAAACAATTAGTAATCTATTCACTAGAATCATTGATGGACATCAGTTCATTCAATAGGTCATTGTGTTTCCTGTCATTCAGTCTTCCCACACTTTTTCACAGGGGCAGTCATTGGCTGGGACCCTCTTTGGATGAGACAAGCCATTGAAGAAACAATAACTACAGCCTTTCTGAACTGCACCCTGGAAAACACAGCCCAGCATGCTGCAGGGGTAAAAGGCAGTGCCCAGTCTTGTGTCTTTGAAAGCGTGGCTTAAAAATAGCCTGGGGCACTTTCCTGTTTGGTGAGCTCAGCAACAGCTGTTCATAGCCCACATTTCTTTCATACTTCCCTCCTCACCACAAAGAAAATACAACTAACACTGGTTATAGGGATGGACGTTGTTCAACATAAATGTGATTTAAAAATAGCACAGGAAGAGTCATAGACACAATGAAGGGAAAAATGAGGAAAACTTAGGAGGAGTAGAGAGAGTAGTGGGGAGACACTTCCAAACAATGAGAAATTTAAAATAAGCAGGAAGGCAAGAAAGAACAGGATTTGTAAAGGTTGCTTCTGTTGGTGTGGAAAGAGCACCATGGTGGGAATTATAATCATCAAGATTTTTGTTAGCTCTGACACTCACTCATTAGTCCTGCCTTCTTGGGCATGTACCTTAACATCTCCCGGCCTCTTCCATAAAATGCGCTAGGGGCAGAGGAAATAGAGCTAAGTCAGTCCCTAAAAACCCCTCTAATTCTGAAAGTGTTGTATTGTTTGAAAGAACACAAAATGTGGGCTCGTGGACAGTAGAGGGAGGAGCACTGGATTTACCTTGTAAGTACTGACGTTCCAGTTGCCTATAGAAGAGCAGTAAGGAGTATGAAGATGAGGCAAGCCAAAGTATGCCCGGCTTGAGGGCCACCTCTTCCCCCAATCTAGGAGGACTGCCTAAGGGGGTGGTGAGAAAGCTGTCCTCACAACACCAAGCTATAGCAGCAGCCCAATTCTCAGCCATCCACAACCTCACAATTCCCTCCTATCTTCCGTGGTGCTCACACGAAGGCTCCTTCCCAAAGCTCACAGAGTCAGGATGGCAGCACACAGCCTCTGACTGGAAGCCATGCAGCATGCAGGTAAAGAGCTCAGGTACTGGAGTCAGCCTCAACTCTGCTGAATACCAGACCATGACCTTTGGTCAATTACTATTTCTCTGATCTTCAATTTTTTTCTTAATTTACTAAAATGCAGCCAGAAATGCAGCTATGAGTGTTAAATGTAGTTATCAAAGGGCATGACACAGAGTGAGCACTAAATACATGCTATCTACCATTATTTGGGAACATTATTTTTGTGGGGTGTCTTCCTTACTTAGCTTAGAGAAAGGTTTTTTGCTTTTTTTTGGCTAGTTTTTTAAAAATTTAATTTATTTTTATTTTTTTGAAGAACATTATGTTTACTAGGCTCTCCCCTACCCCAAGTCCCCGCAACACACTCCATTACAGTCACCGTCCATCAGCACAGTAAGATGTTGTAGAATCACTACTTGTCTTCTCTGTGTTGCAAAGCCCTCCCCTTTCCTCCACCCCCCACATTATACATGCTAATCATAATACCCCCTTTCTTCTTCCCCACCCTTATCCCTCTCTACCCTCCCATTCTCCCCAGTCTCTTTCCCTTTGGTAACTGTTAGTCCATTATTGGGTTCTGTGATTCTGCTGCTATTTTGTTCCTTTAGTTTTTCTTTTGTTCTTATACTCCACAGATGAGTGAAATCATTTGGTATTTGTTTTTCTCCGCTTGGCTTATTTCACTGAGCATAATACCCTCTAGCTCCATCCATGTTGTTGCAAATGGTAGGATTTGTTTTCTTCTTATGGCTGAATAATATTCCATTGTGTATATGTACCACATCTTCTTTATCCATTCATCTACTGATGGACACTTAGGTTGCTTCCATTTCTTGGCTATTGTAAATAGTGCTGCGATAAATATAGGGGTGCATCTGTCTTTTTCAAACTGGAGTGCTGCATCCTTAGGGTAAATTCCTAGAAGTGGAATTCCTGGGTCAAATGGTAAGTCTATTTTGAGCATTTTGAGGAACCTCCATATTGCTTTCCACAATGGTTGAACTAATTTACATTCCCACTAGCAGTGTAGGAGGGTTCCCCTTTCTCCACAAGCTCGCCAACATTTGTTGATGTTTGTCTTTTGGATGGTGGCCATCCTTACTGGTGTGAAGTGATATCTCATTGTGGTTTTAATTTGCATTTCTCTGATAACTAGCGATGTAGAGCATCTTTTCATGTGTCTGTTGGCCATCTGAATTTCTTCTTTGGAGAACTGTCTGTTCAGCTCCTCTGCCCATTTTTTAATTGGATTATTTGCTTTTTGTTTGTTGAGGAGCGTGAACTCTTTATATATTTTGGATGTCAAGCCTTTATTGGATCTGTCATTTACGAAAATATTCTCCCATACTGTAGGGTACCTTTTTTGTTCTATTGATGGTGTCCTTTGCTGTACAGAAGCTTTTCAGCTTGTTATAGTCCCCACTTGTTCATTTTTGCTTTTGTTTTCCTTGCTTTCCCAGGATTGCTTTGGCTATTCGGGGTCTTTGGTGTTTCCATATGAATTTTTGAACTATTTGTTCCAGTTCGTTAAAGAATGTTGTTGGCAATTTGATAGGGATTGCATCAAATCTGTATATTGCTTTGGGCAGGATGGCCATTTTGACGATATTAATTCTTCCTAGCCAAGAGCATGGGATGAGTTTCCATTTGTTAGTGTCCTCTTTAACTTCTCTTAAGAGTGTCTTATAGTTTTCAGGGTATAGGTCTTTCACTTCTTTGGTTAGGTTTATTCCTAGGTATTTTATTCTTTTTGATACAATTGTGAATGGAATTGTTTTCCTGATTTCTCTTTCTATTGGCTCATTGTCAGTGTATAGGAAAGCCACAGATTTCTGTGTGTTAA
The DNA here is from genome assembly GCF_030020395.1 of Manis pentadactyla. Classification (NCBI taxonomy): domain Eukaryota; kingdom Metazoa; phylum Chordata; class Mammalia; order Pholidota; family Manidae; genus Manis; species Manis pentadactyla. Next base: position 36,767,934 of record NC_080026.1, on the reverse strand, counting down.
TTTTGTATCCTGCAACTTTGCTGTATTCTGATATCAGTTCTAGTAGTTTTGGAGTGGAGTCTTTAGGGTTTTTTATGTACAATATCATGTCATCTGCAAATAGTGACAGTTTAACTTCTTCTTTACCAATCTGGATTCCTTGTATTTCTTTGTTTTGTCTAGAGAAAGGTTTTTTATTTGTTTGTTTTTCCCAGGTCCTTCAATCTCCTGAAACACTCCATCGTCTTTGATGAAAATAAAACTAAACTAAACTAAAACAACCTGCTAGCTTGGGATGGTCACATAGCAGTTGATCACACATTGACTAAAGCTCTATCAAGCAGACAAAAATCAGTTCTTAAACCCCTAATGTGGACTGCTTAGTGAGTAAATCTAAAGATTTAAAAATGGACTCCAATCTATAGTTGCAGTTCCCTAGGGCAACAAATACAAATTTTTGCATCTAGCCTAGACATGCAAGGTTTTCCTTACATTCACCCCTCCCATCAAGAACAGGGACATAGCATGTCTGCATTTTGGCAATCTCACAAGACAGGGTATTTCCTCTAGTTCTGCTATGGTTGAATTGTGCTGAGAGATCAACCAAGAATAAATGGAAACTACAGGCATAAGATGCTAGCTTTTGTGTTAGTCTTTTCTATAGACACGAAGTGAGATCATCCGGAAAGACCCCCAAGGGGCAAATCATCTGAAGTGAGAGAAGAACACTCGGAGGAACTAGTTAATATTCAGGGACATACAACTTAAAAATGCCAGAACTGGGAGAATAGACAATCATCCATCCAGAAGGATTTATGATTATTCCTGAAAGCAAAGCTTTAATAGAACTATATTTTCTAGTAATTTTTACTTCTAAGGCACATCCTCTCACAGCAAAGTATAATTAAAGAATTTTAAAGTAGCAAGAAACCTTAACAGACTCTTTAGTTGAACTCCTTCCTTTTATTTGCCCAGGTAATTACTTGTCTGTATTTTTTGGCTGGGCCCTGAGTACATCTGTTTAAATGTCCAAGGCTCTGAACATTAGAGATTTCAGTTTGAAATCAGTGTGACAGAAGAGACATGCCTGAGGACCTACCAAGGAAGACAGCACACCCAGAAACCCAGGAAACCCAGGGATTAATACAATTGGTAGAAATTGTAATAACCAACTCTTTCAACCTATGGTTTTGATTTCACACAGGGAACTAGACAGGTTCCAAAGAAGAGATTTCCAGGGCACTAGGTAAAGGTGGCTATGGAAGAGGTTAGGAGAAAAGAGGCTTAGGATGATGGCGGAATAAGATCTGGAGTGTCCCTCAGACACCGTCGATCCTACAAAAGATTGAGAAGCTTCCCTTGGCAATCCTGTTCTTTTGAACATAACAATTTCCCTAAGGTCCAAGTTGGGAGCACTCAGGACAAATCTTCCTCTGCTCAGCACCAATCCCTGAAATCCTGGATTTGGGTGCAGCCAGGTGGTGCAGTGGCCTTTAATCCATTTCTTGAGTGGAGTTTGTCTAGTACATTGGTCCCAGCCCAAGAACAGCCATGGAGAGTAGCTATGGTGATACTAGCTTTCTCTAGGGCCCTGAGGGGTCACCTGTTCCCAGCTGATTTCAAAGCAGGTCCAGAAAGCAAAACAGGCGAATCCTATCGACACTTTCTAGATTTCTCAGGCCTACTGAGTGGGCAGCTAAGACATGCCCTATGGCAGTAACAGTGTGTGCTGCAAAGTCCAAGAGGATCACCAAGGTTATGATTGAATCTAGGAGCATCTCTGAGCAAATGAACCTGGCAGGAAAGAGGAACAATGGAAAGAACAAAGGCAAAAGATCCCATCAAAAGTTCAAAACACAATCTCTGTGGCAAGGGCATGTTCTGCACTGTCAGCATAATGAAGACAAGATCTAGAACCAAGAGACTAGGGTTTGCTTGGAAGGAAAGTCAAGTAAGGACAGTGGGAGAAAGAGGCACCTTATGTATCATCATTCAGCGTTAAGCCAATATTTTTAATACCACTGGACATAACCAGTCAGACCTGGACTGCTGGTCCCAGGAAAACAGAACTAACACAGTTGACTACAGTATTTTTTGGTGCCTGATTAGAAGAAAATGTTCTTTTTCAGCCAAGTCTTCTTCATGGAATCAAGCTCTGCCTGTTTTCTTTGAATTTTCTGAGTTCATAAACTGTTTTATGGTTTCTGCTAAGAGCTGTGAGTTTTCCTCAAAAGTCTCAAGTATGTCTACTTACACTTCCAGAGGAACCAGAAGAAATTGCAGGGAAACACTAAGGTGAGGAAATGGGAAAAAAAATAGAATTTGATATTGAGAGAGAATATGAGAGACTCTCAAACTCATCTCAAATTCACCTAATATTTCTAATTCATATTGCTCAATATTCATTCATTCATTCATTCATTCAATAAATATTGGATATTTATGACATGTTGGGCCCCAAAACCTTTTTAGGCACCTAAAAAAGGGTAATAAAAAGCTGTGCTTGTGGAGTTTGCCACTTGGCATAGGAGACAGTCAATATACAAATAAGCATGTAATTAATTTCAGGTAATGATAATAGCTCTGAATGAAACAGCAGGAATTGGTTGCCTGTGGTGACCTACTGTAGATATGGCAGCTAGGGAAGGACCTCCGGGAGGTGGTAGTCAGGCAGAGGTTCCTATAAAGTGAGAGAGGGAGTTTTGACAAGAGGTGAAGGATTAGTGAGCCTTTTCTCTGAGATATGAGCATAGTTTAAGGGCCTTAAAATGACCAATACAGCTAAAGCCAAATGGGTCAGGCTAACATGGAAACAAGAGACAAGTCATTTCCCCACCCAGGGCCTGTTCGGTAAGGAGTTCAGCATATTGTTTGCCATATATGGGTCTGCAATGTCTTTATGTCTGTTCATAAAGGCTTGTGAAAGTTTAAGGTTCTTGTAAGTGTGCTTAAATCTTTTTCATGCATTTTCATTGCTTGTATTATAGGAGGGCTATTTTTTCATTTCTTCTCTATGCTACTTTCCCCTAGAACTCCTGTTCTCCCAGTGCTTTCTGTGAGGCCAACCCATTACAGGCCAGAATGCTTGCTCATTCCTCTGAGCCATCTCTCAGTCTGATGCCTCTGCTCCACATGCTACCTGGTCCACCAGCACTGGAGGCTGGATCTAGTTGGGTTTTGCATGTAGGTCTGTGTCATCTCCGGAGAGGCCCTTAGTAAAAACGTGGGTTTTGGAGTTAGGAAAGATGTGAATTCTAATTCTAGCCCCACCACTCACTAGTTGTAGACCAGTTTCTCAGCCTCCATGGTAAAATGGGATGGATGTACTAGCACCTACCTTATAGCATGGTTGCAAAGAGGGTACAGTATAAAAAGAATGCTCAGTAATTGTAGTTGCTGCCAGCAGGTCTGTAGGTGCTTGTGGAAAGGGCTATGCTTTTGATTTTCAGTTATGTCTCACAGTACCTACAATACATTCCCTGTCAATGGTCTTTGAAGATAGCATAATCTGCTCCAAAAAAGCTACATTTGGAATTATCAGGGACAGATTCCTTCCCAGGTTCTGTCACTATTTATATGACCAAGAATAAAAGTCTTTTAACTCCTCCAAGACTCAGTTTCCGTATCTATAAAATAGAAATAATCATCATAAACTCACAGAGGTGTTAGATATAATCTATGAGATAATATAAAGAAAGAAGAAAGCATTTTTTGCTCTAGAATTGTGATGCTGTAGCTCTTAACTCTTGATGGTTTAATATAAAATCTAGTTATATAAATCCACAATCCCTATAAAAGGGAATTCATAGACTAAGTACCAATTTGTGACAACTCCTTGCTGGACTAATCAAGGAGTGGTCAGAGTCATCTTGCAGTTGCCAAAAGTCACAAAAAGAAGGCCAATGTTTAAAGTCCCTGTGATTTAGCTCAGGTCTATCAGAATCCCATGTCTTTTTTTCCAAGGCGAAGGTCATTTAATGATCTATGCACTGGTAAGCCTGATGAATTGTTTTGTATTTTTTTCAGCTTCTACCTGAAGCAGTCATGTGATGTTATAAATATCTCAGCAAGTGGCAGTGCAAAGATGGGTGTAGCTAGGAAAGGTCACTGTGCCCTAGTAGATATGTTTGGCAATGTTTTGCAATACTAAATGATACTATGACCTTGATGGGATTTACATTTTGCTGATATACTTCAATGTGGTGTGGACAGAGCCAGATGTAAAGTAGCCAAAGACTTTGGCAGGTATGAGGGCCAGTATAGGTCCATAGGGCAGGAAGAAACTAGACTGGACATAGGAAAAAGAGACGCATAGCTGAAAGCAACAATTACCATTAGCTAATGACCAAATAGCTCTATACTATTCTTGTTTAAGACCATCACATTATCTTCACCATAACTCTGGCAAGCTTATGCAATCTGGTGACAATATGGACACTACTAAAATATTTTGCTGGCCCAATCTATGGGCACCATGAGAGCAAGGAATTCTACATTTTGCTTAGTGATGTGCCTCCAACACTACGAATGGTGCCAGACACACAGTAGGCACTAAAAAAATGTTAACAAAAAAGGGAATGAATGGATGAGAATCTTATGTCGGGTTTCCTGCTGGATTCCTAGAGCATTTTATACTGTGGTTACAGAGCAATTTGCATTTGGTCATCATTCTCTTACACAATTAAAAGCTTTCCACTAATTATGTTATATAGCTAGCTTTTCCACTTACAGTACAGAGAAGGGTACTGAATTAGAATGGGCAGTGCCACTGAAAGAAAGAAAAGTGTGAACAATGAGTAAGATGATGTGACCAAGGTCACCAGAAAGACACTGACAAAAGGGACGGACTGGAAGGTCTAAGCTCAGCCAGCTCCTCTGTGCTCCATCACCTGAAGACCTGGCTGCTCATTTTCTGGGAAGCAATAAAGCAAAGAGACAGAGGTTGGGTTTCTCTTACTTACCCAAAAATTCATTCTAACATCAGGAAAAGACAGGTTTATGAGACTAGGTTGCTAGTTCTTCAGCTTGTTCTGCATGGGTACGCATTCTTTGGCTGGCTCTCCTGTTCAGAGATGATGCTACAGAGCATAATGAAGCCTCTGGAATGGGGATTAAGAGGCCCACAGAGGGCTCCTCTTCATACCTTTTTACTATTAGAGGGACATATATTTGCTTCTGCAACCTGAGGCTACCTCTTCATTGCACCTGAACTGTCTATCCTTACCAGACCAAAAGCCAGACAGGCTTACTGACAACTGTGTTAATAGGGCCTGACTTCTACTGGAGCCTACAGCTTTCCCCTGACCCTCACTTCCTGTACACTCAAATTTCTCAATTCTCTCTCTCATAACAACCTTCTCTGCATTCCCACTGCCATGAACTTAATTTGGGAAAAGCCCAGGAAAAAGTTGCACTAACAGAAATATTTCTTAACCAGTCTCCATGCCTCAACTCATGCCTTCAATCCATTTTCTAAACTTCCATCCCAGATGTGATTCTAGAAGGCAATCCTAATTGTATGATACTGTAATGGAAAACCCGGTTCCTTAGCGCAGAACATGAGAGCCTTCATGATCTGGCTTCTGTCTCCCTTTTCAGCTTCATGCCCAACCCCTGGCGACACTGCCTCACAGCTCTGCTAACCCACTTGTTATTCCTGAAGCACGCCAGTACACTCAGCTACTGTGCCTTGGCCCACCCAGTTCTCTGTCTGAAATGTCCTTCCCTGACACCTGCCTGCTAATCTCCTTGGGGGATTTTTTAAACCTATCAGAGGGTTAAATCCAGTCTAAATCTCTGTGGTTTCTCTAATGCCATTAGGCAGACCTCAACCTACTCATCTCTGTGTTTCCCCAGCACCTTCACTTTCTATCATAGCAACCATAACACTAGATTAAAATTTATTTGTTTACTTACCTCTCCTTGAAGACTGTGCTTGATTTATGTGAATACATACACATACACACACAGAGCAATACACAACAAATGCTCAGTAAATAGCTGTGGACCAAATAACTGAATAAATGTATTACTGTCTCTTAGATTTGTCCTTTCATTCTTCCTGATAATAATTTGGTTGCTGATTTCCCAGATACCAGAAAGCAGCCAGTAGAACACTTGGGGAAAAAGTCAACTATACTGCCATTTGGAAGACTGAGGGGATAGAAAATATGTCCTACCATGCCCAAACAAGGCTATTGGTCTGTGGGAAGGAAAGAATAAATATCCATTTACTATATTTGAAAGGGAAAACTGAAAATACAATCGTTGGCAGTGTGCACTCCCCAAGCATTTACTGAGCCCTACTGTGTGTTGATCACTGAGCTATATGCTGGGGACATGCCAAAAAATGGGGAATTGTTCTGGCTGACTAAGCAGTTAGAGACAAAGCTGGGACCAGAGGGTGGAGCCCACACAGCTACTCAGCAATTCACCTGGCAGAGTTCTGCAGTTGGGTGCCTTGTCTTCCAGTCATAGAGGACTAGATGTGTACAGACCAGACCAAGCAACATGTATGCAGACTTACAGAATAAGGTAACAACCAGACGTTACCTACCAAAAGCAATCAGTACTTAGACTCATTTAGGATTTGTTAGTCCACTGGCAGAGCATCTCCTTTAGTTATTACAGTTCTTTTCCATGACAGCCTATGTCCAAAGGGCTACAGTTTACTTGTATATAGAAAGACCTCCCAACCATTGATGGATAGGGTGACATACAAGGATTCAATCCTGAGACATGAGCACAGAGTGGAAAATAGAGGCTCAATTAGTCACACATAGACATAACCCCACTAATTCATCTGGGTAATATAAATAGTAGACCAGGGAAGAATTACCAGCTAAAAAGTCCATTTAAAATAAACAAACAGTAAAACACTTCCTTTGCTGGTTACTCTCAGGCAAAATTTTATGCCTGCCTCATACAATGTCACAATGTCTCATGATCAAAATTAACTTAACACACTTCTCTGATGATCATATGTTCATTCAGAAATTCATTAAAACCAGGAGCATGTATAAAATCCAACAACATTCAAGGCGACAGAATGTTGTTTTTTTAACCAAGGTTTTAGTCCAATATATCTAACAAAATGCTTTTGGAGATAATATTAGCAAACAAGGTCAACTCTCTGATGTTACTTATAGACAAGCAGACATTACTTGCTTAAAAAAGCAGTTCTTAGGGAATCTTTCTTGAATCCCTGATTGATTACAGCAGGAGGAAGTCTTGTAGAAGTGGAAATCCTGTTCACCTGGGAAACAGTTAACCTGGTGGTGACCCATGGGGGCAGTTCTTCAACTCAAGTCTGGGTATTATTTCTGACTAAAAATTAGCCGCCTTATGAAAATTACATTTTCCACATGCTTCTTGGTCAGCTCCAATCCATTATCTTTTCTGAAGTCTACTCTGGGTCCTCCAGCTCCTGTTCATCTCTATTTCCTTAACTATTTATAGGATTCATTTTCTATTCCTCTTGGTTTGGATGTAATTTACACATAATCAAGACAGAGAAAATAAACCCAACAACATTCAGGAAAGTGCTAACTAAGCAAACAGCAACTGCTCAAAAAATGCTTTCTGAGCTTTATAGCCTCTTTGTAGCAACTCAACATTGGCAAGACCTGTGGTTCCCAGCCCATCAGATCAGCTCACTTGCGAACTCATTATAAATGCAAATTTATAGCCCCACCCAGACCTGCTGAATCAGAAACTCGGGTGGGACCAGTAATCTGTGTTTTAATGGGCCTTCCCTGTGATTCTGGTGTAGTCTCAAATTAGAGAATTACCATATTAGGATTACAAATCCCCATCTTTTTGGAAAAATTTGACCAGTTTATGAGAAGAGAGAAAGATTGAGGTTCTTATAATGGATTCAAAGAAGTTAGAAAATGAGACAATTTCCAATTATCTTTGCAAAGAGCCACCTCTAACAGAAAGTGCACATAGTAAAATTAGACATCTAAACAAAAACAAAAACCAAAACAGAAATGTTTGTCTAACAGAGCAACACAGATGATATTTCTGCTTATCAGGAAAGTTGCTTAGCACTGAGTGTCAAGACAACCACAACCTCCTGAATTAATTCAGATTCTGGGCCGAATGAAGGTGCAAAGCTATTCCCATGGAAACTGAGCACTTTACAGATTGATAGGGTTATAGAACATTTAACTGAGCCAAGGCAATTGCCAATTTTGAAAGATCAGCATTGAAAATTTGATGCAACACATTTATTTTTGCAATATCAGACATGCTTCATCTATATTTGAGGATAAAGGACTGTCAAAATTTGATTTACAGGAAAAGAAAAAGCCTGACTACAACACATCCTATCATTTTTGAGCCCCGGCCAAAGTGAGGCAGAAGCTCTGTTTTCTTAATACTCCCTTAATTACAAGGCGACTGTTTTGAAAACTGGTATTAAGCGGTTGCTAAGGCTTCCTGCCTGGGAGTTCAGCATGCCAAGTTTCAGTCATGAGCACACTATGAATGGGCTGAATGGGTCTCACCCACCCCAAGGCCGTGCCACAGAGCATCCACAGGAAGGTTCTGGGGAGGCAACACAATGTTAATAGTGGCTCAGCCTCTCCTCATTTTCCAGATTTTCCTACGGTTCTCACTAATCACCTTGTCACATAGGACTTTCCCTGAATTAAAAAGGGCTGTGTCAAACAGCTGCAGATCTGTTGCTGCCATTTCTGAGCACAGAGAACCACGTGGAAGTTTGTGAGACCTCCAAAAGATGTGTTTGTTTGCCCTTTGGGCAATTTCAGTGTTTCCAAATTTTATATATGACTGTGACCAACCAGGAAGAAGGCAAATAAGTTCAAAGCAAGACTTAACTAGGCTCAGATATAGGCCTTTGTGTCTGGTAAATAATAGAGAAGTAACCACAGGGGATTTTATCTCTATGTCCTCAGAGAGATACAAAGGACCTCAGGTAATACAAACCAGAATGCTCAAAATGAGCAAGTGCACCCCACAGAGCTAGGCTTATACTTATCTATTCAAACATCTAATGCCCCTCTAGCTTTAAAATTCTCCACTTCTCTGATCTTGTAAGCTCCTCATAGGGATTAAGACATTGAAATTTCATGCCAGGTTTTAGTAATTTAGGTTGTCAAGAAAGAAAAAGTCCACAAGCAACACATGCCGCAAATTTGAGGTTGTTTTTGTAAATGCTTAGCATTTCAGAGCTGTGCCTTCCATTTTGAGGAGCCAGTGGTAGGTTTCAGAGTTTTCTATTTTGGAAGGTATGTGTCTCACCAATGGGTTTCAGCCCCAGGCAAGTTCACTCCTGATTCAGTGAGACTGGAAAGTGACACTGGAATGTTCTCGGAGTGAAAAGGTTTATACCCAGCTTTATTCTCACAGTGGCAGGTCAAGCACTAGAATCCCACCCACCCCAGGGCAAGTCTGCACAGCAGCAAGCTGGTCTCTGCTTCTCAGTCTCTCCAGCCCGGCAGCCATCTCAGCCTCTGTCCTTAGGTGCTGCCACCACTCCAGCCTCTGCTCTCCTGCAGCCATGCAGCCCAGAGCACTGGGCGGAGCTCTTAATACAGAGTCAGTACTAACATATTGCCCATACGTGTGCAATAGGCAAGTGGACAAGGGTCAGGTGAGACTCCTGGCCATAGGAACTTTCATTTTCTCTACAGTATGGTAAGAACAACAGATTTTTGGTAAGCAAGTTGCTGAGCAAGGCTTGGGGGTTGGGGGTGAGGGCGGGTGGGGAGGGGTGCAGACAAGTTCATGGATTCCTATTAGGATATAATTGCTCCATCTCATCTGCCCCCAGTGGATGTCTAATACTGCAGATAGTATCAAACCCTATATATGGTTTTTCCTATACAAACATAATTACAATAAAGTTAATATATAAATTAGGCACAGTAAGAGGTGAACTAATAATAAATTAGAACAAGTATAGCAACATACTATAATAAGTTATGTGAGTGTGGTTTCTATCTCTCAAAATATCTGAATATACTGTTCTCCAACTCTCCACACACTTCTTGTATGATGTGAGATGATAAAATGCCTACTGATGAGATGAAGTGAGGTGAGTGACCAGACACTGTAGCATAGCCTCAGGCTACTGCTGACCTTCAGACCTTATGTCAGAAGGAGGATCGTCTGCTTCCTGACCACTGTGAACTGTGGGTAACTGAAACTTTGGAAAGGAGACCACAGGTAAGGGGGAACTACTGTATTTACACCAACGTGAGGGAAGGAGCAGTGGGAACGGAGGTCAGCAGTGGCACAGAAAAGGAAAGGAAAGAGGAAAGGGAAGGCAGCGAAGACTCTAAGAGACGAAGGGAGTTTGTACTCCTTCTCCAAGAGGTAATTAACTCATATCACAGAACTTGACATGATTATCTCACAAGCTTTGATAGTTGAGTATCTTGGCTGCCAGAAGCACAGCTGTTTGATGGCTCCAAGAATAACCCAGTCCTTCCTGAAATCTAGCAGTCCTGCTGTGGCCAGTGACCTTTGGGTTCAAGGAACTTGCTGGCTGGCAATATTATTTGAGCTCTAATACACGTTGCCAACCCATCCTTTGCATGGGAGGAGGCGGTTCTGTCAGACTCAAAGGGAAGTTATCAATAACGTTCCAGTTACAGGATGGAGGTTGCCAGATGTCAACAGCTGTATCTGTTTGTTTACAACCTGTACATATTGGCCAAATTCAAGCTACTTTTGGTTTCAGACAAATGCTAAATTGGTAAAATGAACCAGCCTTTTTGAGAAGAAAAGTTTTCTATTATCTGGATGTGAGATAAGTATTTAACTCATAAATCTTGCTTGCAGTTAAACTATTACAGGAGAAGGAAATATCCAAGTTTTTCTGCCTCAGTCATCTGAGTTCTAAAAATGCACAAGCTAGATGGAATCTCTCAAAATACATTTTCAAATCATCACGTGATGAAACCCACACCAGGTGGACACATCTTGCTATCTCTATTAAGATTATAATACAGGGAATACTACAAAAAACAGACCATGACTCAATGCCAAAGAAAGGTGACATTAATGCCCATCTGTTCTTATTTGGCAGATTCCTTGATTTTCAGAGGTAAAGAATGGATCTCAACTTGTTTCTAAGCCAAAGCTATTTTTCAAATACTTTCTCTGATGATTCACAAATACTGTAAATATTTAGAAGTTTGGACTTGGTTATCTGGAAATGTATGACTGTTCAACCTGAAATTTGCTTGAGTCCAAGTCATCTTTCAGAAGAAACACAGAATCTTATTAAAAGATTCTTATTAAAATGCAACTGCTTTTAAGAACTTAAATGTTGATTTTAAATTTGCAAAGCAATGCCAATCATGGGTGACTTAATTCTAATAAATTTTCCTCAGGAAAATGTCTATTCACTATTAATTCAACTGTAATATAAATTTCAAAAGACTTAAGCTTCAGCCCTCTAAAAATTATACAATTATGTAGACAGTCTATTCCAATTTATCCAAATCAGTGAGGTCTGACCATTTATTCAACCCCTCTGGGGTTCATGAAAGTGTGACTTTTGACAAGACTTTTCCCTATAATTTACAATGCAATCATGCTTATTACTGACACATGTCTTTCTATAGCCGAATTTAGAAAGTAGAGGAGTTCTGATGAACAACTTGGGTGGGAAGTCTATAAACCATCCACAGTAATAATTTATCTCAAATACCAAAGGTCAAGTGCAATGGCCACATCCAATGAGACAACAATGCCCTTGGCAACGCAGGATCCTTACATTATTGTAAAGCTGACAAGGTAGCTTCAAGCAAAATGGATTGAAAGTCCGAACATTAAGTGGGGATGGCAAAGTGACTTAAAATAAGTCTATCTTGAGACATTTGAAAGAAAACTAAGCAAATAATTCATTTTCAGAGAGTATAAATTATGTAATATTAAATTTTCCTCAGCCTTGAATCTTTATAAGTAGGCTTTTTATGATAGTCATCTATTTGTGCAGGTTTCTTTCTCTATAAGATCTCTCTCTCCTCCCTGTTCATTGTGCCTGGAATTAGAAATTTCCACCATTATCACTTACTTAAATGCAACACTAAGGAGAGGCCTGCTATGCTTTCTCAGTCACTGAAACTCCATCTTTTTGGCTGAGGACACACTAATAGCTGGAATCTTGTCCCCCCTTTGGTGCTGCTCACCCTATACAAGGCACTTGATATCATAAGGAACTTAACAGATCACTGGGCCCCTTCCTCTGATCACAAAGGTGAGAGTCCAAAGCTCAGAAGAGAATGGAGAATTGTTCAGGCTGACTCAGCAGTTGGAGACAAAGCTGGGGCCAGAAGTGTGGAGCTCACGCAGTTACTGTGCAGTCCACTCCCCGAGCATTTCCTGAGCGCCACCGTGTGCTGGGCACTGAGCTATATGCCGGGGGCATGGCAACGGACTCCAAGTGTCTTTTCCCATAAAAGCTGGCAAAGGAAGTGAGCTGAACAAACTTGAAAAACAGTATACAATGGATCTACCATTCTAAGTGTAATTATAGAAGTGAGTCTTTAATTAACCTTTTTTTTTTCATTCAATCTAAGGAATTTAGTAACTGAGATACAAAAATTATTTTCTTACAAGATTTCCCTTAAAAAGAAATACTAGAACTTAGAATCCAAAGTTTTTAACTGAGATTCCAGCAAAATTAATTTAACTTTATAATGAGATTTTTTTCACTTTCTTTCATTTAAAGGATATGAATAGAGAGCTCAAGCATTTTAGTTATAAACTCGGAATTAAAGTTGTGTTTATTTGTTTAGTCAATTTATTAGGTGTGTTTACAAAGAATATGGACACAGAACTCGATCTGATTACTCTTGTTGTTCAGATCTAACTGGTTACTATTAACAATGGTTAAGTTATTAACTTTTCTAAAGGATCAATTTGTACATTGTCATGGATAATGGTGAATCTTACTCAAGTGTGAAACCTTAGTCCATTCAGTTTTTCATGAATTCTCTTAGATAATTAGTTTCAAGAAATACCACCATGTGGCACCTGATCATTTTCTAGCCCTCCTAGGAATTTCTGAGCCATGTGACAAGAACACTAACCACAAAATTAGATAGTGAGGTGACATTAACATTCAGTATTTGACCAGGGTCTCCCTAGATTTTTGAGTGCCCATTCACTTCACATACTAGAGATAACCACAATGCCTACTGCTTTGGGGCCTGGCCTCGGGTTTCCTCAATACCTCAAAACCTCAGGATAGCTGTCTGATCCTTTACCCATATAATCAATTGGTTCTTATGTGCCTTTTCCCAAATGTGTTGGATTTATTCACTTTTGGAAATGCGCAGAAAAATAATGCCCAAGTTGTGACCTGCCATTTATGTGGTCTTCACCTAAGCCTCAGCCATGCAGAAATTATGTGCCACTGTCCTGTTTCACTCCAGAACATCACATAAATGTTGGCTGATTTTTGTGGACTGAGAGAGCAGAGAAATTGGATCCATTTATTGGGAAGCCATTGTGTGTATATTGTTGTTTAATCACTTTTCTAGTTTCTCTTTTTCCTTTTGCCAAAGAGCCACTGTCTCTGGAGTTATTCCAGCATCCAGACTAACTCCATGCTCCGTCCTCTTTCCTCTTTATGTTGGGGAGCTATGCCATCCTCTAGACGTTCATCAAGGGCCAAAGCAGGGAAAGGCTCCTGAACGCAGCCCTCCAAGCACGTGCCCTGAGCTGCCGAGGCTTCCACCTGTGTGGCTTCCCCAGGAGCTCTCGCCAGAGCGCTCAAGAAGGCATTGCAGAAATTCAGAGGAAAAAAATTACTGATTTTTAAAGATACTTACGTTCTTTAAAAAATGTAATAGGAGTGCAGCCCCTTGGACATAATGTGCTTGATGAATATTTAATAATGAAAGGATGAATGGTAAACTTCCAGATTTATCTGGGAAATGACACTCTTGTACAGGTGGGCCCTTGGGTGGGGGCTGCCACTTTTCCTTGCCCTGTGTAGTGGCAGGCACTGGAGAGCATCTTAGATGTAGCCCAGAGGATGAGCCTTGGCATCTGCAGGGGGGTGGGGGGTTGGTGGGTGGGCAGAATCGCCTCCAGCTCTTCCGGGAGAGCCGTCTTTGTTCACTGAATAAAGAGTGCATGTAGCTTACTTACAATACTCACTAGAATAAAGCTTTACTTGGTGGCTGTAGGGACACATAAAAGGAGCACAGCCAGTGCCACTAGCAATGACACTTATTTTTTCCTTTGTTAGAGTGACTGTTGCATTCCTTTTCTTTCACCCAGCCATTCATGGGACATCTTGGATGCTCCCCTCTTGTAGGCTTTGGGTATAACTGTGAAGAAACCAAAACTCTACTCTTTATCCTAGTTCTCACACTATCACAGTTCTCATTGCTGTGGGATATAATTTTTCACTTTCTCAAACAAATTTTTTTTTTGTTCTGCTGTTTCTTGATGCTTGTGTAATTCCAGAAGAAAATGGAGACTCAGAAAAGCTGAAAGGATTTGAGGACCTAGCTTGGTCTTGTTTTATGACACCAAGAGCTATATACCATTTCTAGCGGCAGTTTCATTTTCCTTTTAAGGAAGTCCTGCAGCAACATGCTTATCAACAACGGCAGTAATCCTTAGCTGGATCCTCTGTGAGCAAAGGACCCTGAACACGAAACGTGTGCCATGCATGGCTGTGGTTTCACTAATAAGCCGTGTTTACTTTTCCAGTTTTCCACTGGTGTCTGGTAACCACATAGGGAGAAGGACAAACTATTTCCTGCTCCTATTAGACTAAGACTCATTCTAGTTAATCCCTCATTTAATACAAGTTTTTTATGTCATTAGTTCCAGACAATATTTAATTACCAAAGAAATGTAGATTTGATCCTTAATTGAGTGTTGCAAATAGTACAGGGGATGGAAAACCCAAGAAAATGACTCTTGATCAGACTTGGTTCTGGCTCAGGAACTTGGTGCCACTAACTTAAGTGACTTGGGGCCAGTTACTTAAACTTTCTGAGCCTCAGTTTCTGCATCTCTAAAATGGGAATCATAATACATGCATTACAGGTTGATGGGAGAATCATTTGAATTAGCTCCAGGAGAGAGACATTGACTATCTTGTTCACCTTTTTGAAGGACAAAGCACAATAAATATTTGTTGAAAAAAAGACAATTAAAATATGTATGATGGATCTGGGCACTTTCTAGCTCATCACCAACGGCCAATAATCTACATTTAATTTACGCTCTTTCTGCTTTGTCTTTCATCTACTCAGGAGATCGGGGGCCAAGGTATGTGTAAGAATAAATGTTAAGTGAATATAATTTGCAATGAGGGAAGAACTTTTATAGACTCACATGCCAGAAAAGTCTGTCAGAGACATGCGGGAGGGTTATAAGGTATCTACATCCCTCTGTATTAACTGTAGGAGGCCCCCGTTCTTTGCTACAGAACACGCAGTTGACCATCCCCACTGGAGCTGTCAAGGGTGGAGAAAGGAAGGACACTTCCAGGCAGGAGCCAAGGCCTGGCAGTCCTGGTTGTGACTCTTCTCTTCGGCCCCTAATGAAAACACCCTCCATGCTTGAGGACAGGCTTTCTAGGCCCTCAGAGCTCTGGGGAAAGCACTTCAACCCAAAATATCATCTATGTTCTGTTTTCCATCACAGGAAAAAAAAAAAGGTCTAATGTTAAATGTTTAGCCCCATGGGAAACTACTACCACAAATTGAATTTTGAAAATTCAATTCAATTTAAAATCCATTTAAGTCTATTTTTAAAAATCTTTTGGTGAGTCCTTTGCCATGTGAGGAATCTCTCTAGAAAGAGGAAGAAAAACCCTGATTTTGAATAAATCTAGATTCACATAAATATAACTTTCTTAAATTGAGGTGTAAGGGCATCATTTGCAAAGGAGCATGGGCCTGCACCTCTTCCAGGTACTTCTTCAGAGCTGTCCCATCTTCCCATTGCTCAGAAACTTGTCTGGACCTCTCATCACAACACAATGGAGGAGAGTGTCTATGCACAAGGGAGGCCAGACTGTTATCTGAGCAAAGGCCTCCAAGCCAAGAGGAACCTGTTTTGAGAAGGGACCACTATAAAACTGGCCAGGAAGCTATGGCTTCCTGGAAGTGGCCAGCCCCTTCACTGCAAGGAAAGGAAGCCAGAAACTCACTGACCAAAGCACAGAGAAGCATGCTGCTCTCAACTGTGAAAGGATGCATGTGGATGGTGTAGATGTTAGCTACATGAGCCTGGTAGTAAGAGAGACCTTGGTGTATAGTATCACGTGATCCTGGACAAGTTATTTAATGTGTGAGCCTCAGTTTCTTCAGTTGTATAAGGGGGAGAGTATAGAACCTCCCTGTAGAGTTGTTGTGAAAATTAAATAAGCTAACATAAATAAAATATTTAAGCCCAGTATCCAGAAAATAGTAAATATAATGTTATTTGCCATAATTATTATCAATAGCATTGATTCAGATGGGAACAAAAAGCCATATGGATATTTTAAGGTCATCTGTTCAGTAACACTGTCATCAGTTCATAGTAAATGACCACACATTGAAGGGAGTATGTAATTGACACCCCCCACTTTCCATCTCAGAATTCAGTATTCTATACATGTTGGGGCTACTCTATACTAAGCCAATGGCTGGATCTTGGTTTCTTTCCCTCCCCAGAACATACCAGATCTATGCTTCATTCTCTCAAAATCCCTCCTCAATCAAATGACAATTGGATAAGCTGGTTCCATTTACACCAGCCCTTTAATAAAGGTGACATGATTCAGCTCACTGTAGCACTTAAAAAATAATTTTAATTCTAGAATCTCATTGCCACTCAGCACTCACATCTAAGGTAGCAATGCACTCAAGCAAAGGATTAGGCCCTAACTAGAAGCAGGCTGTAAATACTATGTAAGGACCCTGGAGTTCCTGCTCCGTTTAAGTTACACTGAATTCCAATCATGCATTTTATCTTTTGGCATGCATACATAGGTGCCCAATAAATGTTACCTCTGGTGATAATAAAACAAAAGTCTAACTTTCAAAAGTGAAATATCCAAAAGACCATTGTCTGCATTCTTGGCAGCAGCCAGAGAGCTAGTTTTCCCAAGTCAGCAGCCTCTAAGGAGGCTGGCCAGGGGCCAATTCCCAGGGTTGGCGCATTCCTGGGACCTGGCAAGAGGCCACTGGGACCCTGTTTCCTCTTTCTCTCTCTTTATGTAGTGGAAAATCTTTCCCGCTTCAGCCCCTCTGAGTCTGCTTTCCCCCATCGAAGACCAGGAGTCACATGGGAAATGATCCCAGCCCCTTCCCCAAATCTCATCTCCCACTGCTCCAAGTTGGCACAGCTCAAAGCAACTGAAGGCCTAAGACAGACAAAGGAGTGCTCTACAGCCCAGTCTCCAGCCTGATCCTATCTGGGCCTGGGCTGAACACCCGCAGGACCCTGTGCACAGGGAGCCATTGTACACTTGGTTACAAGGCTATGGGCACTTCTGGAAGCCTTTGGAATAAAATTGCCTGTTATAAATAGACATTGGCCAGGCTTCAAGGGTGAGAGCAGTAGGCCAAAAGTTCCAGAAAAATATAATGCTTCATATAAGAAGGTCTACAATATAGCTCATTAACGGGGAACTACTGAGCCGTTGGACTCAGAAGAAAGAAACCCAAGGCTTGGTCAGATATAACCTGTAGTTAACACCTGGTGAACATTTCTGGCTGATAACATCATGGATATGCCATTCAGTTTTTAAACATCATACATTCATATACCCAAACCAAACACTTAAAAAAAATCTTTTCTAAATGCCTCCTTCCATCTGCAGACAAAGAAAACTGCCATCTGGAGTTGCCACGTCAGCCGGCTCCACATATTTTCAGAGTTGAGGAGGAGACTGCATGCCAAGCCCTGTGCTGTGGGCTCTATTGGAATCCTTTCCGTAATTCTTTTGACAGCTCTTTAAGTAAGAGATTATCACCTCTTCCTCTAGACGAGAATGCAGAGCTCAGAGAAGGCAAGTATCATGGCTAAGCTCACAGAGACAAGGCAGTACGTGGCAGGTTGAGATTCCAATACAGCTCAGGCTGGTTCTCCAGCCAGCCATGCTCTTTCCACTTCATTACATGGCATGGATTTCCACTGTACCCTTTCAGATGAGTGCTCTGCACACAGTAGGTGCTTAGTACATGTTTCTTCCTGCTGTAAACATAAGCTATTATTGCTGATATTTCTGGTAAGTTTAAGCTTAGCAGGTAGAAGCTTCATCACTGCCTTAATTACAATACCTTTCCTTTGCAGAGTCCTACACAGTCTATAAAACAATCCCTTTATTCCCTTGACTCTCATAGAGACCTCACTACTGAGCACATAGAGATTCAGAGAGTTTAAGAAACTTGCTGAAGGCCACACAGCTACTAAAGGGCTCACCTCAAGTCCCAACAGATTTGGAGTTCTACTGCAGTAATCAACCCACTGCATCACCCTCCTGGCACCTCTGCCTCCACAGAGCATCTACCCAGGCCTGCACCAGGCCTTTTCATTAGGACCTCTGAGAGAAGACCGTGTCATTGACCACACAGAACTTACACTGTGAAGGTGTCATATCTGGTCAGACCAAGTGGGTGAGACTGAGAAAGCAACACATGAGACCCCATTTCTAATACTATAACAACCGTAAACTAGTATGACCTAGATGGTGTTTTCTTCTCATTCCAGAAATGTGGGAAGACACATGGAGGCTTAACAACACGCTCCTAAATAATCAATGGATCAATGACCAAATCAAAATGGAGATCCAGCAATATATGGAAACAAATGACAACAACAACACTAAGCCCCAACTTCTGTGGGACACAGCAAAAGCAGTCTTAAGAGGAAAGTATATAGCAATCCAAGCATATTTAAAAAAGGAAGAGCAATCCCAAATGAATGGTCTAATGTCACAATTATCGAAATTGGAAAAAGAAGAACAGATGAGGCCTAAGGTCAGCAGAAGGAGGGACATAATAAAGATCAGAGAAGAAATAAATAAAATTGAGAAGAATAAAACAATAGCAAAAATCAATGAAACCAAGAGCTGGTTCTTCGAGAAAATAAACAAAATAGATAAGCCTCTAGCCAGACTTATTAAGAAGAAAAGAGAGTCAACACAAATCAACAGTATCAGAAACGAGAAAGGAAAAATCACGACAGAAATGTGGGAAGAGAGGACTAGGTGGGGTATGTGTTCTACAGGATATATTTGCTGGATGCATTCTGTTGGCCCCTATACATCCTCTCTCTGCCCTTCTCTGCACTGCTCTGGGCCTCAGGCTGCCCTGTGGGCCCCTCTCCCCTGCGTTCCAACTGGGCTTAGCAAATGGGAAGTGCTGGGAGAGCCCTGGCAAGTGGGAGCAGAGTGTGGTGGGAGTTTTCATGTCCTGCTCCCCTCCCTGCTTGGCCAACACTGGCTGGTGGCATCGCTCCACCTGAAGTGTCATTTCCTGCTAAGTGGCTCTCTCCCTGTGGCCACATGGTTCTGTGGTGCTTCCTTCCCTGCCCTCCAGACTGAGCAGCAGTAATGGCTTCCACAGTTTCTAGCTTTGGGGTGCTGCACTATTATCCCGTTGAGTTCTCTCCATCCTGCCACCCTTTGTAAGAGGCCCTTTATTAAATCCTCCCCCATCCTGACCTGACTGTGCCATCTGTTTCCTTTTAGGGCATCACCTGGTACAATAAATAAACAATAGAGTTGATGCAGTTTTTATAGGCAAAACTATGGAATGTTATTCAGATCCTTCAGAGAGGATGAGAAATGCTAACCATGTTAGACTGGGCTTTCTTCTACCTTCACTTCCTCTTGCTACACCTTACCAAACAGGAATCAGGTCAGATTTTCTGCCTCAGTGACTTACCAGCAGAGCTCCAAACCTGGCCTGGGAGATCTCCAAATAGCACCTTACTGCTGTCATTTGGCTAGGACGCCCTCTGGGGAGGTGGGATGATAGCACGAGCACATCCCAGGCATGTCTAGTTGGCACCCTTGAGGACTTCACACTCAGCCTTGCGCTCTGCCACCCAAGATTACCACGAGTATCCATGGCCATGCCATCTCACAGGATAGCAGGCCTCTGATAATGGCACCTTCTCACAAAAAGGCCAACAGTTTCTGAGCCTGCTTATCTGCTGGCTCTAACAGATGGATCCAGAATTTATAAGACTAGATAATTTTATTTCCTGCAACACATCTATGTGCGTGAGAGCAGTCAGTGGATTAATTGTATTAGGAAACCTACCAAGCTGAAGACAATTGCTTATAACTAAGAACCAGAAAGGTGCTGAAAGGCAAGAAGGCAAGCCATCCTCAGAGGCATCTTGGGAAATGGACAATTATGATCCATTTAGCCTTGTTAAGGAACTGAAATTTATGAGGAAGAAACATCTGGAACTGCCTGGAAAGTAAAGGAACCCAGAGGATTCACTGTTCGGGCTTGTAGAGAGCAGTCTGGACAAATGCAATTCCATGTCAGGAGAGAATTGCAAAATTAGGACATTAAAGGAACAGAATTGAGGCAGTGCATCTGGTGTTACATGAAGCATTTTAATACAGTGGCTCCTGGATTTGCTCTTAAAATATTAATTGAAATTGGGATGAAAATTAGGGCTGTCATTTGAATTAGAAAACTGGCAGAAAGATTATAAATACTAGTTAAGCTGAGCCAAGGCACCAGAACATGGTAATGCCACAGAAAGTAATAAAAATGCTGCCTAATTCACAGCCATGAACCCTGTGGATGTTTAATAAATATTAATTGGTAATAATGAACTTTAGTGTGGGGTGGTAAATTACTGTGAGACAGGCTGCTGAAATCCAGCTAATATATGTATATATACAGTTGGTATAACATAAACTGATAAGTGAATGAGAAGAAAGGAAATCAAAATGATTTAGCTACATGATGCATTTTGCCTGCATCACAAAGTATGGGTAAGAGAACATTAATAGAGGGTGGGAGGGGCACTAGAGGAGACAAGAGGAAAGTTAAGATGATAATTCAGAATTGCAATAGAGCTTTCTTATGGTCTCGGCAATTCCTCAAGTATAAGTCAGGCACCTTGGAGTCGCACGCTATTCTTTTAAGGCACTGTGGTTATCTCAATAAATTTCTGCTTCAGGGAACACAGGGACACCAAAGATTAAATCTGGACCAATTTCCTAGAGGGGGATATGAAAGCTCTCCTCCTTGGGGAAGCATTTCCTAATCAACACATCCAGAAGAGCAACCTCCTCTTTCCAAATCCCATCACTCTTTGTTTGCACCACCATATTCCTCCTGCTATTGCTATGATTTGTGTATATATGACTGGGTTTTTTTAAGCTTTGTAAAGCAGAAATCACACTTTGAATTTCTTAGAACTCACTCAGCTCTTTCACTCCTAGCACTTCACAGTGCTTCAGACCTATTGGGTGCTCAGTTCCTGTGCTGATCAGTTAGGAACTCTGGAAGGGAAGGCAGGAACCTATGAGAGAGGACATCCAGCAGACTATGGGGTGTGAGGACCAGCTTCCACAGAGATCGATGAAAGCTCTACCTCTGCCTAGAGACAAAGCACTAGAGAGTCTGCCATGGGAATGATCTTAGGCTGGAGGAGGAAGATGCAGAAAACTCAGTTGCCATGGAAACTTGTATGATCTGATGATTCCCATTGTTGAATGATGGAGAGACATCAGGAGAATGACAAGCAGATCGCTGAGCCCTTAGAAAACACAGAAAATGCCAAGCAAATGTCTCTGCTCATCTGTACTTATTTCTGCTGAAGATGCAGTATTGTTTTCATCATCTATCAATAACATAGCATTTGCAAAGAGCTTTCAAAATGTTTCCAGTTCCTGTTTTGATTTAGTAATCTCTGAGACCTCAAATATGCACAGTGCTAGGTCTGAGAATCCGATTATACCTATGGACTTATTCCCCAGAAAAATGCACATACACATAATAGCTAATAAAATATACTTCAGAGAATTCAAAACTCCTGAAGTCTTTCCCTAAGTTTGTCCTATCAAGTACCTTGGGACTCAAGAGGGTCCAGATACCACATTAAAATCTCTGATGTAAAACAAAATTCTTTATACACACACTACAATCATCCTTGGAGAAAACTGAAAAGCAGGGTGTCATCTATTCTCTCCCCCCTTCCCACCAGCCCTCAGTGCCTTCTCCAGGTGGATTGCCCCTCCTCCATACCCAGTATCTCCTGCTGGTGTGTACCTCACTCATGAACCGCTACAAACTGCTAGGTTCACTCATTTATTCCTTCATTTGACTGAGTGTTTTCTATGTGTCAGACTTGAGGGATACAAGTGTGAATGTGACATGGCTCATAGTAGCTGACAGTTCAGTTAGGGCTGATTTTGCTTCCCAGATGTTTAGCAATGTTTGGAGACAGCGTCAGTTGTCACAACTGGGGAAGGGTGCTATTGTCATCCAGTAGGTAGAGGCCAGGGATGCTAGTAAATAACCTCCACTGCACAGGACAACCCGCAACAAAGAATACAGGGCCCAAAACATTCCAGTAGTGCCTGGATTGAGAAACCCCGCTCTGGAGCAGACAGGAATGTGGCATTGGGGTAAGTGCAATGATTAAGACCAGAAGTGAGAATTCAGGCAGCTCAGGCAAGGACATTTTCATAAGAACTGTGGAAGGTACGGCTCCAATGGCAATCTGTCTTATTTCCAATGATGAGAGGAAAGAAAAAACAGGGAAGAGTCACTCAGGGTAAGCCATCACCTAATGAAGGCAGACTTTCCTCTGGGCAATACCAGAGGAGGCAGCACCAGCCACAGGTGGCGAGCAAACAAATGGCATTTTGGGGGGAATCTCCTCATGGGAAATGAGTGCTGAGTCCCCATCCTCTCCATCTGTTAGTGTTCTGGCCAAAAGAATGTGCAGCCACTTGCTAGGATCATCACTCAAGTTTTAAACCCTGCTGCTACTGGGAACAGCTGTCATTCGGCTGTGTCCCGTCATTCCCCCTTCCTCCTTTCTCTACTCCCATTCTGGTCAATATTTCCACCTCGTACACATACACACCACAATTAGGCCCCATGTAGGTAAAAACTAAAATTATAGATACATGGTATTAAATACATTATATATTTTATATATGCTGTTATAAACTTTAATCTCTGTGGAAGTTGGTTCCAAGACCTGGTTAATTAGAAAAAGCACCAGACCAGAAATCAGCCCTACACCAAGTTTCAACACACGCATTCTTTATTCCTTGTAATTCTCCTCCAGCACCTCCACCCCTCTGACCACTGTTTGGCCAAAATCACATGTGGTCTTTCTCATCAATAGGCACAGAAAGAAAGGGCAGTTGTGCGGATGCACAGGTACACCTCCAACCCTACTGAGGAGGCACTGTTGGAGGTTGGGAAGCACCCTGCAAGGAGTTCCCAGCCACGGGCAATAAAAGGCATTCTGCCTCTGAGCTGGTAGCTGTGCAGTGGCAACAGTCTGGAGGTAGCCAGACTGCCACTGAAATCCCAGCTCAGTCACTCAGCAGTTCTATAGCCTTGAGGAAATAAACTTGTTAAGCTTCACATTTCTCACTTGTAAAAGAGGAATAATTAGAGTTGCTACCTTAAAGGATTGTCGTGAGTATGAAGTGACAGTTTCCATCTAAAGCACTGAGCAGAGTGCCTAGCACATAGTAAACCTCAATCAGTTCTGGCGATTACTTCTAAAGGAAGGAAGCCATCCCAGTCCAGACTCAATGCCTGAACATCCTGAGCTGTCTGCTAACAGGACTTCCATATTACACCCACCAGCCCTCACTGCTGACATACTCAGATCCCTTGGCTTGGGCTCACTCACCCTACTTCTGCTCCTGTCCTGAGCTGCATTTGGACTCTGCCTCAGCAGCAGTGCTGCTCAAATCTCCAGGCTCCCTTCCAGCATTCTTCTTGTTGGGGTCTGATCACCTTCTGTTCATCTGGAACCTCTTTAAGACCTTAGCAACCAGGTATTGTGGGCAATGCCCACCTGGCTAAGCCTCCTCTGTGTTCTCCCGGCCCATCTGCACCAACTCTCTCCATAGCCCCCAAAGATCTGTGCTGCTGGAGGGCAGCTGAGCAGGGCATTTTTCCAGCATTTTCTTGTCCTGCTTCGATGGGCTCAGCTGGGCTGTAGGCAGACTCACCAGGTAAACATTCATGTAAGACTGACACTTCTCTGACCCCACCATTGCCAGTGTCAGGGGGACAGTCACAGATTCAGCATGCCACTTTGGAAAGGGGGCTGACGCAGGCCAAAGCTGAGCTATTATCCATCTGTTACTTTTTTCGAAATGGCTTTAGCTGGATGCTCAGATATCACCACACCTTCCCACATCTGGCTTTAGTGCACAGTCTTTCTAATTCTCAGGACATCCAGGAGATGGTTGACACAACAGTGCTGTTAGTGGGGATGAAGCATTTGGGGGAATAGAAAGCTTCCTCTCATTCACTGACCCTCCTCTACTTGATACTCACTTGGGAAATCTCAAATGATCTTCATATCAGAGAACAAAGGTCAGGTTTCCAGAGAGCATCTTGGCCTTTGCCCAGTGGTCAGAGGCACAGAGGACACTTTACTTTATATATGCTCCCATTAGTACAAAGGATCAGAGGTAGTTGGGACTTGAGTAGCTAATAGCCTTCTCTGGCAACCTGGTGGTTTGTGCTCTGTACAGCATTGCTGTGGTGAGTGGTGGTCTAATTATAGCACCAAGAGAGTCAAGAAAGCTACAGTCATGCCTGAAACATTAGAATATGCATATGTTCTCCTTAGTATTCATAATCTACTGGCTGCACTGAGCTACACTAACAATACCCCTATTTTGCACTTTGAAAAAGTCTTAGCAAGCTTTGAGCTTTCTAAAATATTTCCCTTTGTTTAACAACTTGCTACTTGGAAACATACATCTTTGTTCACCAACCTAAACCTGCCCTTTGCCTGCCTTGGTGTATTGCATAGCTTGATGGTAAACATAAATCGCTACTAAAAGTTAGCTCCCAGGAAAAGGGAATTTGGACTCCCAAGTTTCCTATTTCTCCAGTGTGAGCAGATATCCTTTAGAATCCAACTTGCTGCTTGTCTTTATAAATAAATAAAGATTTCTTGAAACATAAGCCATAGCCAATTGTTCATGAATTGTCTATGACTGCTTTCCTGCTACAAGAGCAGAGTTGAGGAGCTGTGACTACTCATCAGGCCTGCAAAGCCTAAAAGACTTATTTTCTGGCCTTTTATAGAATTTTCTGACTCCTGCTTTAGAATCACTTCCAATTACTAACCAGGGGGGAAATAACTGGAGACAGAGCAGCAGATACTTATATTTGTGTATTTGTCAGGGTTCTGTTTCTCTATATGTGTATATATAAATATGCATACATATATAGGAGGCCCAGGGAGGCCAGTATGCAGTTCCAGCCCAAGCCGGAAAGCCTGGGAATTAGGCGGGCAAATGGGGTAAGTCCTATTTGGAGCTCAGAGGCCCGAGAACTGGAAGTGCCCCTGTTGGAGGACAGAAGATGGATGTCTCAGCTCATGCAGAGAGCAGGTCCACCCTTCCTCTGCCTTTTTGTTCTATTCAGGCCCTCAACAGATCAGATGATGCCCTCCCATGGGGGTGAGGGCCGTCTTCTTTATTCGGTCTACTGCTGCAAGTGCTGATCTCTTATGGAAACACCCTCACAAGCACACCCAGAAGCAATGTTTTGCCAGGTATGCAAGCACCCTGAGCCTAATCAAGTTGACACATAAAATTAATCATTGCAATTTGATGTAAGGAAGGAGTTTCCCTGGGAGAAAGTAACTCAGCAATGAAATGAGCCGTCCCCAAGGAGTAGAGAGCAGTAGTCTTGGGTTGTTTTCTTCTTCTATCATAATTCTCACCTACCAAATTCTCTCCATCACTTCAATTTTAGTACCTGTGTTGCTGAAGTGAGCACTCCACATTGCTCTGAAGTGTGGTTCTAGCTACAGGTCCTCTGTGATGCCTCCCACATCTTCCTACAATGACCTCCGTCCTATCGCTGTCGGGTCACACTGTCTACTTCCTCAAAGTTATATTATTTTTCCTCCTTATTAGATCAGCTTCCAAAAATAAACTATAAACTCCTTGAGGAGAAATATTTCCTTGTATCAGTCAAGAGGCCCCTGCAGGAAGGAGATGCACACTAAAATCATCTAATTGAGGAGCTTTTGGTAAAGGAACTGTTCAACAAAGTACTGGCTGGCTTCAAGTAAACCAACACAACATGGGCTGACAATCTCCAGAGCCATTACTACCAAGGAGCCTCAAGGAGAATGGAGAAAGAGAAGGTGCCAGAATACAGAACTGTGGTTATAACTGATGCTGGAGCTGGGGAAAGGACTGCGCAGCAAAAGCAGTGACCTTAGGCAGAACAGCCCAGTCGATGTAGTCCATGACCATGTACAGTAAGAGCAGAAAAACAATGCCCTTGACCTCTCTCTCCTCTCAACCTGTGACCTGCTGCCAGGTCGTCCCACTGGCCAACCCAACCAGATGCTATAAGACAAGGGGTCCTTTGGTTTAAGGTCCATGTGGTACATCATCCAGGGGTGACAGCCATATAAAGAAGGATAGAGAGCATCTGGAGAGAAAAATGGTGACTATCCAGAATAGCCCATAGCTACTAAAACATCTTAAATATAACACAGATTTTCAATGTTGCTTGTAGATCTGACTTAGTTAATGTGGAATTCCCAATTACTCTAGTGATTTTGATGAAAACTGTTAAGAGGCTGAAGGATGAATTGAAGGGCTTGTGTAGGGTCTTTCCACTCCTACTAGCCCATCAAAACTGCACTGCTATCAGAACCAGGGATCTGGTATACCCAATATTTTGTCTTCCTTTCAGTGGGGGAGAAAGGAATGGGACACCATGAAGGAATTGATCATTCCTAAGAGAAACTGTGACTCCCATCTGTGTTTAAAGCCAAAAGTAATTTTTCTCAAAATTAAAAGAGAGCATTTGCTATTGAAATGTAAGCTGGTAGGAAAGGTAATTCACTCCCCAGCCTCCTCATCAGCCAAATGCTATCATAGCTGTAAGTGTCAAATAGCTATACAGGCAGCCTGGGAATGATTCTTGCAAATAAAAAGGCACAGTGTGAAAAGCTGACATTTTATGATCAGAAAACATCCTGAGGCAGGATGCACAGCTCTGGGTCAAGAAAAGGCTTTGATTTCTGGGGTGATTTTTATTGTTACCAGAGAGAAGACTGTACTTGCCTTGAATCTGCAGCTACTCAGCACACTCCTACTGGTGGAGGCAAACCTGTAGTCACTTGTCTTTCTCTCAGGGTATTTGCATCCCACACTGAAACATATTTTTCACTTCAGTTTCACTTATTTGCCATTTTCTTCTTAAAAAGGATGATTTATCAAGTAAAAAATCAGCAACATCAAAGAATACTCCAGAGGTACTAGGGTGCGTGCCCACACAAACGCACGCATGCACACACACACATACATGCACATACATGCACACACACTTAAACCCTCCCCTGTGTCATGGCCTGAAAGCAAAACTGTGACTAAGGACCACAAACTCACATCCCCCAAATGGGAGCTTCCTTCAATATATGGACTGTGAGTTTCTTTATTCTGTGGTTCCTCCAGCCTAAAAATATAAAAGTTGTTGCAAAGGAGCTATGATTTCTATTCAACACTTCATGATTTGATTATGTAAAATAAAAAGTATAATGAAGTTAATAGAACCTTATTCTTGCAGTACATTATGAGGAATATTTGTCCTGCAAAATGTAACAGTGGAAATTTCTTCTGGGCCTTCTACCTCTCAAAAATATGGCTCATAATGATTACTGTAGTGGAATTTCAAGATGTAAGAATTCGTATTTTTTTTTTCACTGTTAATTTTTCCAAAAGGACATCTTCTTTTACTGGGATATTATATAATGAAAAAGAACTGAAGTTATGGTAGGAGACCTCAATTTTACTTTTGGATGTACTCTAGTTGTGCGACCTCAGAGAAAACATTTAACCTCACTGAATTAGTTCTTCTGCAAAGTGAGGAGACTGGACAACCCATTACCAATTTAGCATTTTATGATTTTAAAATAATATAAAATTGAACAAAATCAAGTAAAACAAACATGCCTTGGCAATGAAGATTGTGTTTTATGATGCCAGGTGTTCTTTCTCCTTTCCCTTGTATTTCTTATTCCCCAGCAACAGAATCATCCTTATGTGCTTCTAGTTATTTGCCTCATTATTTGTGTGACTTCAGCACAGAGCCAATGAGGGCAATGTCTTGGGTTCAAGTCCTTTACAGACCAGTCAGCTTTATTCTTATCCCCCTTCATCTCTCTTCCTAACGGTCACAATAAAATTCACTCAAAGGGCTTTTGAAGGGTCTCACTCTCAAAGAACCATCTAGAAAAGAGCACTCTCACTGGCACTGTACCAGAAGTAGTGTCTTACATAAGAAAAGAACACTAAAAAGGAGGGTAAAATTATAGTGAGATGGCCTAACTTTTATAATATCCAATAGCAATAAGCACCCCCATACAGTGGGCCACATAGTCATTGGAAAGCCATTCTTTGTCAGGCTTTTCCCAAAATTGTATACAGATTTAACACATAATCTGCCTCTAGGAAACAAGGAAGATATTTCATTATCATGTAAAAACTCTCTTAAGCGTCATTTAGGGAGATTTAACAGGATTAAGTTTCTCAGGTAGTGCCCAGCAACAAGTTCTCATTTTCACAGTGCTCTTTAATGTTATAAGAAACAGATTCACAACCCCCAGAAGACTTAGGGTCAAGCCATATGCCAATGGGAGTGCAAGCATGGTTTCAGGCTTTCAGCTAGCACTGGTGATATGACAGGCTGTGATTTGTGCTCACAGTCAAGCCTGTCCCTAAGCAACATGTAAATGTGGGCAGAGATTTCATTGAGACTGTTTCCTCCTTCTCTGATTTTCAGACAGCCAATGCCTTCACAGTAAACCACTTCCCAATCTTCTATTTTCCCCAACCCAGCCTTGCATTCTAGCACTCTGTTTGTTACCAATATGCTCAGCAAAATTCTGCTCATGCAGTTGATGTTTGGAAATGATCCAAGACCTTTTATGAACAAGCGCTACTGTGAATTATTGAAAGATAATAGCTCAGCATGCTTGTTTTTATTAGGTCTTTGCATATTCTCTGGGACCTAAGAGAGAAATGGCAACTTTAGGGACTAAGGATGGTATTTTTGGGTTAAGAGAACCTTTCCTGTGCTGCTCAGATCATACTACACGGGCACCTATACCCTCTGCCCAGGCATAAGACAGACCCCTTTGGTAGGTTGATAATGTAAGAAGTGTTTTCTTTGGCAAAGGAGAGGCTGAGAAAATATCTTTTTATTCTATGTTTTCCCAGAACTTGCAAAGCAAATAGACATATGAACACACATACACACATACACACACACACACAAAATCTTCACCACATTCTACCTGTATATAGGAAGGCCTAAGGGATAAGAAAATAGCACATCCATTGGGAAGAAAATTTAAAATGCTACAAAAGTTCTCATCCTTTGAAGTTCTTAGGCTGGTCAGTGGACAGCCCACATAGACACAGAAGTTAACTCTAATAACAAGAGAAGAACTAGACACAAAGGTTTAATGCAGGCCTGTTCCCAAGTCCTAGAAACTCACACCTATGAGCAGCTTATGATATGAAGCCTCTGCAGTTTGGGGTAAATACTACTCATATGCTGCCCATGCAAGAGCCACAGCAGCAGCCCTGGAAAAGTGCAACTAATAAAGCAATTCAACAGGTATTTTATTGGTACCTGCTCTGACCCAGACTCCTGGCCAGGTGGTCAGAGTGCACAAATACACCACTAATGAACATGGGAAAGAAGGAACTACACTAAATTCAATTTCAGTAGTTGAGCAAAAGAAAAAGGTGACTTGCCTGATTTGATTTTTGGCTCTGTTCATATGCATTATGGAATAAAAGAGGTGACCCACATATCTTAGCTCACACTATGAAAGACTGGCCAACCTTCAGAAACCAGTGTCTTAGTCTATTTCCTTTGGCTGACCAGATTCTCATACACAAAAGCAACCCAACCATGTTGTTAAGAATGATGCTTATCATTATTGTTAAGAATGATGCTTATCATCATTAAAACTTTAAGAAAGAAAGTTTATGGACAGTTGAACGAGTTTACATACCTAAGAAGATCTCAGAGACTTTCTTCACTCTTCAATATTTGACGCTCTATTGAATTCTCATTCAACTTAACCCAAACTTAAGATAAATGGCAACAGAACAACTATATACAGGCTTGGCATCTGGCATCAGCTGTACAGTAGTGTTTCTGTGTAGGTTAATGTCTACTTCAGCTGGAATTAATATAATTATATATAATGCTGACAGATTATGACATTTCCCTATTATGACACTACACAAACATTCCAATAATTTGCTGGCTTTTGACTTTGTAAAAAATAAATGAAACAAAATCTCAGGGGATATTGCTAATGGGATAACTGGAATAGAGGTATCAAAAGCACAGGGTTCAGGAAATAACAGTCAAAGAATAATGCATTTTAAGCCAAAACTTATAGAGTGGTAAATGAATATTTAGTACTTACCACAAGACTGCTGTCTAGAGACAGCCTTTTTCCAAAGTCCCTTTTCTCAAGCTGTCTCTTTCCCTCCATGAGTGAAGTTATTTATTTTCCTTTGTGATTTATAAGAATTCCCCTTCTGTTTCCAGGGTCACTGCAAAAAGTGAGCATGTGTTTTACTATCCAAGTGAAGAGTGGTTAGGCCCTTGTTTTTTACTTCCTAAACAGGAACAAGTGTTGGAAGCCAAAAATACCCAGACCCAAATAATAATTATAGAACTGGACTCTCTCAACTAAAAAAAAAAAAAAGACCTCTTTGGGTTGCAAATGTCAGAATCATCTTTATGGAGGCCCCTGTGTTTTTATAGGTTTTGCTAATGGAGTTGGGGAACGGGTTTGCAGGTCAAATCAGCAGACTGTGGAAAAAAGTAAACAGTCCATTTCATGCCACACTTGCTCCACACCCTTCCTCTATCAGCCAGAATCATTCTGTTACTGTGCACAGAGATGCTGTCTGCAAATTCCATGAGATCAAACTGACAAAACCACACTCCATAACCAAGAGTTGTCAAGCCCAAGGCCCAATGAGGGGAATCTGAAACATGACTATTATTGTCAATATTTCATTTAAAAATATTTCATTTACACATATTTAAGGAACATTATGAGATACATTCCCTTTGGACAGGCTGATTCAGAATGAATGGTGGATGACATCATTATAATCAACGAGTATTTGAACACTCACTGCATTTCACCTTTATGATAGCTAACCCCTCCACTCCACAGAGATTGCTTATGAATGATCAAGTAGTCTGACTAATAAGGATGCACCATATGTAATAAGCACTAGCTTCTAGTTTTCACCAAGATGTAAAAGTCTTCAAAGAAAAGAAATAGGTCTGATCCCAGGAGGCATTCCTACCCATTAGCTAACTAATCTTGGGCAGTCATTTAGCTTCTCTGAAACTCATCTTTCTCAATTGCAAAAACATAACAATGGCAATCAAGTGATGTATGTAAAAATTGCAATAAATTATGACTTACATATAAGTTATAATTATGCACAGGTTACACTGAAAAACAGTTAACCTTAAATACTAGCTAGCATAATTAATATGTCTTTGATGATTCAGAAGGCACTTTGAGGTACAGAAGTTTCCCATAAGCTACACAAAACACATAGCCATTGTACCACTGAATTTAATAAAATGCCATACCAATCTGTTTTTATACAAATTAGTTTTTAATAAAGCTGAAAAGAAATATTTTTCACAGCTTTCTCAATCACTTCAAGTTTGATGAGGGTGCAACAGACTCGACCTCTCAGTCCATGGCATGCAGCCCCTTTTCTTAGTTTCTTCTTCCAAGAAGAGGGTTGAGACAGCTATGACCCAGACAGCATATGCCCAAATGATATCCAACCGTTGGAAACTTTTCCAACCATGGGCTGCCTCTTGTTTCTTGTTTTTTCTCTCACTTTCAGAAATATTAATGTTAATTCATTAGCAGTCCATATTGAATTCAAGATAAAATCCAAACTTTTCAACATCATATTCAAGGTCCACTCCCTGCCAACTAGTATTTTACAATCCCCAGATACACCGTGCATGTTTATGAGGCCTTGCTTTTGATCATACCTCTCACTTCCATCTGGTCCAGCCCTCTCCTTGTCCCAGTGCCTGGCTCCAGTCCCATCTCCCTCACAAGACCTTCCTAGTCACTCCATTTGGCCATGATTCCTTTCTCTCCCAAGTTTCACAGAAGTCCTACTTACTTTATTTACCACCATCATTGCCTAGGAGGACTTTTTTACATATAGTAAATTTTTAATATTTTCTTGTTGGTAGAGCCTAGTAGTTAGAAAGAAACAAACTATCAGCAGTATTTTTCAGAACGAAGTTAGTTCTATACTAATGTCTTATGTGAAAGGATCAGTTAACTGAAATTTGAGGGGCTTTTCTCTTCCACTTTAGAATTCCACCCACTTGGCAGGCCCGTATCTCAGTGACTGCGTGCACTGGGGGCCCAGAATACCCGCTCTGACAATGAATCCCACCACAGAGTCTATTCAGGCTCTGAGATCTCTCCCTCCACCAAAACTTGCCCTCCAAGTCTTATTCTATAGAGCTTTGAAGTTTGATAGATCATAACAGATACTCCTTTGGCATTTAGCACATATTTGTTCAGTACCTAATGTATGGAAGACCCAGTACTTAGATGCCGGTGTCACAGCCATGTATGAGAGAGACCAGGTCCCTGCCTTCATGAAACTTACATTCTAGTGGGATGATATAGAAAATAAATAAGCACACAAGTAAATTCAAACTATGAGAGTTACCTGCTATGATGAAAATGACCCCCAGTATGTGGTGGAACAGGGTGTCAAGTATGTGGAAGAGAAAAACACAGTAAGGGTAGCAGCCAATGTAAAAATATGAGTAAAGATCATTCCAGGTAAAGGGTCCAGTCTTTCCTCTGGGAAGGACCTGGGAAAAAGCTTTGTGTGATCTAGAATAGGGGTCCAGTTTCTTAGGAACAAAGTAAGCAAGGAAGAGAATATGCGAGACAAGTTCCATGGAATGATTAGATCATACAGGGTCTTGAAGGCCAAGGTAACTTATTTGCCCTAAACACAATGGTTAATCTTAGGGTATAATTCTCTACTTTCCTTCTTATTTGCTGATAATGTTAAATCAATTAACCTATAAAATGGCAGTAATAATAGGACCTTCTTCATAGTAGGCTTCTTGTGATGATTAATGTGATGCTCCATTTTAAAGAGTTTCCAGTACCTGGCACACAGTAGGTAAGCTCTAAATATTAGATATATTGATTATCCTTTCTGATAAATATGATTAAACTCATTAAGGAGCAACTGTGGTGACTGGATTTTATGCCCTGTAATAGACTGGCGAGGCTGTCATTTTCGGAAATAAGTATCCTTTTGACAGTTCTTAAATAGCCTAATCTGCTCCATGGAAGGCTGATTGAACAGTTTATCCTGGTCAGTTTCTTTTCATATTTTATGTTAATTATATGGCCAGAGATTGACGGTTAAAATGCTTAGCAACTGACACAGCACAGGTATCGACTAATCAGAAGGGCAGAGTCGATGGCAACAAGCCGCACTATGTCCTGGCCACTTATCAGCCCAGTGTATGTACCACGCCCATTGGAAGGACTTGAAAGTTTGTGAATTACACCATAAAACAGTCACGGAAAGGATCAAAGTAGTTATCCAAAAGAGTCAGAGCAAGGCCACCCAAAAGGAACAACATGAAAAGGGGTGGTATCCGCAAAGGAAAAGTCAGGAAGGCAGATTGAGGCCACCTCTGGCACTCAGGCAAGGAGATGGCCCACATTTATACACACGCAGCAAGAACTCCGGGTCTAGAGGTGAAACGAGCACGTTAGATCCCACAGGCACGCTCATGTTACACTGGCCATTTGTACTGCCCAACAAACTTCCTTGCTCAGAGAAGTCTGTCATCAAACTACCTTCTAATTTTCTTTGATTCCCATGTAGTTTTACTTACAGAAGAAGAATGTGCTGACCAGCAAATGTAAGTAGGCTATCTTTTGGAAAGTTACATTTTTAGTACAAATTTGCAATTTAGCATCTGACTATATTCATCATTTATGTATTTGCGTAGGTTGTTAAGTCAGCTTTTCTGCCATAGAAGAACAAGACAGACATGGGGGCTTTAACGACAGAAATTTGTTTTCTCACAGTTCTGGGGGCTGGAAGTTCAAGATAAAGGTGCCGGCAGGACTGGTTTCTGGTGAGGAATCTCTCCTTAGCTTGCCTTTGGCGGCCTTCTTTCTATACCCTCACGTGGCCTTCTCCTTTGCATGCATGCTTTTCTGGTGCCTCTTCCTTTTCTCAGAAGGACACCAGTGCTATTGAATGAGGGTCCCACTCTTAATATTTCATTTAACCTTAATTTCTTTAGGTTAAAAGGCCTCTTCTCAAAATACAGTCATATTGAGGCTTAGGGCTACAGTATGAATTTGGGGGGATACATTTCAGTCCATAAGAGTTTGTTTTAGTCAGATTTCAAAGCATATCATATTTCAGCATACTAATCATCAAATTTCTGAGTCTAAAAAGCAGAGAACTCTCTGGGTGCCAGTGGCTACTCCCAGGCCCTATCCCTCTCATTATCTGACTGCTGGATTTCACCCCCCCAACACACGCACACACCATGCCCGGCTATACTCATCTCTGTATTGCAGGTCCAGTGCTACATTATGGAGACTTAGATGGTCAAGTTTAATTCTGCCAATAGGAGACAGTGAGAGATCAGAAGGCAACAGAAAGCGAGGAGGAATGTGTTTTCAGCTCCAGATGGACAGCATCAATAGCAGGTGACAACAGGCTCCATCCAGTAACTTCTGTGATTCCTCCAGCAGCTCAGCCTGAGAAAGGGCAGTAGCAGCTTCGTGGTCTTTGAGTACCACCACCTTATGCCTCTTTCTCCTCCAACCCTTCCAATGGCTTCATAACGAATTCTTTGCATTGAATCCCTCTCTGCTGAAATATCTAGTTTCTCTTTTCCAGGCTTAACAATGACTGATGCGTACCCCACAGAAATACTTTTGTACATGTAGTCAGCCTGCCTTAGACAACTCCTGGCTTCCTTCTTGTGGACCTTCTGATATAATAGCATGGAATTAGAAACTCTACTAGACCCTAAGCTTCTGGACAGCAGGGACAGTATTTTATGCTCTGTGCTCCTCTAAGTAGGTAATGCCTGATGTATAACAACATGGCAGACACTCAATAAGCAAATGAGTGAATGACTGTTTACAGCTGTCTTTGTGAACATGTGAAGAGCAGGGCAGCAATAGAACATTGCTACACACAGAAATGCTGTACACATTTATAACACTGAAATTACTTTTTTAGCTGAACACACAGACACACCCAAGCCGCAAAGAAAACATTTTATCATGATTTTAAAACTATCATCAACCTAAAAATTACTGTTTCAGCCTTGCCTGCACTTACAAAGGACCATGACCTCCTTGGGTTCATGTCTGTTCCATTTCTTCTTACAACTCTGGTTATAAAGGACACACATCTGCCTCTGGGTGATGGGCTAGAAGTCTCTCCCTCCCTTCATGGGGAGGAAAACGGCCAGAGATGCGAAGGAAGACAGGATATTAAGCATCTTTTTTTTGACTAATGGTCACTGATACTGATCTCCCCTCCTCCCTCACATACATCTCTCTCTAGCTGATGAAAATACTATTATTTGTATCTATAGAAATCTGACTTGGCTTTAATAAACTCTCTTTAATTTTCCTCACAGATAGTAATGGTCTTTCAATGCTAGACAGACCCTTTAATATTCCTAAAGATGTCAGTAATTTCTTCTTTGTGCTAGACTTTGTTAACACATTGTATAATTTTCAAGGGACAATAACCAAACACCATCATCCAATAAAACCTCAAAGGCATATTTCCTCACATGTACATAATTGCACATATGTAGACACATATTCTCACATATACAGATACAAACTCTCATATGCTTATACACATTTTGAAAAGTTTTCTCCATCGCAATTCCTGCCTCTCTGATTCCACTACTTCCTACCCCTGGTTTGACATTTTAATGGTAGTGTCAGGAGAAATGGAGAAAAATGATAGAGCCAGAAGGCATCAGAAGATCTGACTGCCAGCCCTCTTTGCCATATAAATTTGAACACATTGCCTGTCTCCTGTGAGTTTACATTTCCTAATCTGTTCTCACCAGGTTACTGTGAGGTTCCAATGAGATACAGTGTGAAGAGGCCTTTCCACATGTAGATTCAAAATATTTTTTAGTCAGCCTCATTAAGCAACAAATAATGCAAAATGTGATTGTTTGAAGCCATATAAACATCCAGAGAAAAGAGACTGCATCAAACCCATTGGCACGTTCCTTGCAGGACCCAGCACACTGGCTTCTTGGTAGTAAAAATCCAACAGGGAATAATTTTGGGATTGAAACACACTGAAGATGAATCAAGAGGGCAGTGAGTTTCCTGTCCCCCACAAGGCAGCTTAGCACATCTCCACCCTGGCTGCTCCTTAAAATCAAGTGGGGAGATAGCAAAACATACCAATGCCCAGATCTCATCCCAGGCCACTAGTATCTCCACAGTGACAGGCCCCAAGCTCCAGAGTACACTGAGGGCATTCAGGGTTGGCAACCACTGGTTACAGCAGTGGTTCTTAAACTTTGCTGCATATTGTAGTCACCTGTGGAGTCACTGAGACCCATCCCCAGATCCCCAGACCAAATAAATCAGGATCACTAGAGGTGAGAACCAATCATCATTATTTTAAGATCCCTGACTGTCCCAACACATAGGCAATTGAAAACCAGTTTGAGAAGGTGAAGGGATGCCCCCTTTCTGGATCTCCCTCCTTTTTGCAAGGGCTAAGGAATACTCAGATGTTGGCAGCAGTAATTGTATTTCTTCAGCCATTGCTGCCTGCAAACTCTGAGCTCAAAGAAGTGAAATGTCAGATACAAGCAATTTGGATCTGCACTTTCCTCCCTTCCTCCACTCTCAGGCTCCTGCTTAAACTGGTCTTCGACTTGGGCAGAAAATAATGTTGACTAAAGATAGAAATAACAAATCTAGATTCCAAATTAACGCACAATGTCTTAGAAAGTTAAAATGAGGCAATCATCCAGAGAATGATGGAATGACCATTCAAAGACAAGAGTGACAGAAAATCCTGATTCAGATGCTCCCAAACCAGCTTCCTCCTTTCTCTAGACTATTCTCCACGAGCACCATGCTCTCCTTTCAAAGTGCAAACATCAGGAAGGAAAAAAAAGGAAATGGTGAATCTATAAAATTTGCTTCTAGACACCAAGCAGAATATTTGAAACTCCTGTCAGTTTTTCTTTGAAATCTTTCCATCTCAGTCTATTAAGTCTACATAAAAGAAAGCAATTGGCTTATTTATAATTTAAACACACATACACAGCAGTTTCCTTGTGAAAGATATATTGGCTCAATAACTTTCTGCTATTGATACATTCATTTGGGAAGTATATGGATAGGGATGTGTGTGTGTGTGCACACATATGCATATCTATGAATTGTTATGTGCACTACATGTAAGTGTGTGAATGTGTACGAGTGCATGAGAGGGTGTGTGTTGTGTGTGTGAGTGTGCATGCTTGTGTGTATGTGCACTCTGAACAGAAAACCACTACCTCCCTTTTAGACGTGTGTATAAAAATAACAAATTATATGACTTTCAATAATAAATGACTATTTATATCCTAAGAGCACCTTGAAGCTGATTTAGAAGAAAACTGAATGCTAACAGATTTCCTGAACATGGTGTCCATCGTTACCAGCAAGATTAATGGCTGGAAGCACTCTGAGGGATGTGATGAGCTTTTTGTCTTTGCAGTGGAAAATTTTGCATGATGATGACAATTGGTTTAAAAAAATAGTTTCATGAGCTCATGTATTAAACTTTTCACCCTAGAAACTATTTAGTAGCTTGTAGTTGATGAATTAAATACTAGATAGACCTCTAAGAGTCACTGCTCTGTAGTCCCCTCCTCAGATACGTGTGCCTCCAGCACAGGGGCCGGGGAACTACAGTGGATCTGGATCTGGTGATCTTTGTTATTGTTCAGCATGCAGCTTCAATAAACAGGAGCAGTTAAACAATTAATATTAATTTGAACTAAGTTCCTTAGGAATGGAGGACAGAGAATGTTCTTGGAACCTTTAAAACATCCAAAATTCAGTAATTTCCAACTCTTATTATTCAATTTTTAAAAATTGAGGCATAATTCACACCCTGTAAAACTTACCCTTCTAAAGTGCACAATTCAGTGTCAACTCTATTATCCAATACTTATTTATGTGCTACAAAGACTGGGGGTTATTATTTTCTCTCAGCAGTGGCACAAAGAAGTTCCATCAATCACTGCTTGAAGGTCAGTCGAGTCTGACTATCCCAGGCCACCATCATTTTGTATAACAGCATCCTGAATAGTCCTGAGTTCAAATTCTCTAGCTGAAAATTTCTGTGACCATCAGCAATTTCTCTGATGTTGAGCAATTTAACTCTTGGCCTTTGTTTCCTCTTGGATGAAACTAAGATTATAATAATAACAATAGCAATTGCCTTAACGAGATGGTTCCAAGGATTAAAACAATACTTGTCTTAAAATACTGGAGTAGATACTCAGTAACTATTAGGTATAACAACTGAATTCCTTTCACTCAGAATTCAGTCATATTTACTCAATATCTGTTTTGTCCCAGGCTCTGTTAGGCCCTGAAGAGAGAAAGAGAAGAAGAAAGAGGAGAAGGAGGTAGAGAGAAGAAGATGCAAAGGAAATAATCTCAAATTTCAAGGAAGCTTAAAATTTAAGAGGGAGAGAAGATTTATATATTGACAGTAAAAAGTTACCGAATGCATGGAGGACAGAAAGAAGGAAGGAGGGAAGGAGAGAGGGAGAGAGGAAGGAAGCCATTGCAAAGAAGGTTGGGGTAACTTACCCATCATTCGAAGTATTTCCAGCGGATTTCCAGACAGAAACTACTGCTACATTTGAACAGTGTACGAACTAAAAACTAAGAGACAGAATGGCAGGGGCTTGGGCCAGGATAAGCATTTCATCTCTGGCTGCTCTTCTCAAACCATCTGTTCTTTCTCTCCCAGCCTTCCTTTGTAAAGATTTTCCCCACTATTTAGTTACCTCCTCTGACTCTTCTCCATTTATCTCTTTAAGAAAGGTTTCTAGTTCTTTACATGAGATGTCTACATGTTGCCTATGAACTCTTAAGGGGAAAGTCAGTGTAAAAATGAAACAAACAAGTAATTTTTTAAAATATATACAGTGTACACATAACCCCAGAAAACTGGAAGAATATTTAGTTAAGCATCTAGGGAAAAGAATTTTCACACTGTGTCATCTGCTAACACTAATGAGTTAATTAAATTAGAAAAATTCCACTGCCGAAAGCAAAAACATCCAAATATGTGGGATGCTGGGGGAATTATAGGCCCCGCTACTAGATGCATTCTGTTCAAGCTTTTTTTTTCCTTTTGAGAAGGCTTTGGAGAGCGACACTTAAAAAACCATCCAATTTCAAGAGCGTATTTTCCATCTGGGTCCAGTTAGGTAAGAGTACGCTCTAAACTCTGCAAAGCCTGCTGAGAAGCACCATGACTTAAGAAAACTGTTTATGCAAAACAATGTTTTGTGAAGATCCAGCAAAAGGTTTAACTGTGATGTTCCCATACATTACTTAATTCATTATTTGCCACTAAATGCCTTTGCGCACAAGTGAAAAACCAAAATAATTCAGGAAGTAGATACAGTAAAGTAAATCAGAAGCCAGTATATTTTGCCAAGGTGTTAGCTGATAATTAGGATATTTCCAGCTACCCAGAAGCCTTCTTCCCTTTAAGAGGTTCTTTATAATAACTCCTTCCACAACTCCCTTGCCCCAT
Source organism: Manis pentadactyla (assembly GCF_030020395.1). Lineage (NCBI taxonomy): Eukaryota > Metazoa > Chordata > Mammalia > Pholidota > Manidae > Manis > Manis pentadactyla. The sequence continues at coordinate 36,727,829 of NC_080026.1, read as the reverse complement.
ATAAAATGATGTGAAATAAATCCTAAAACCTAGTAAATCAAGATTAAGGGATTAAACCTTCAAAACTCACTAATATGGTGAAAATAATAGAAAATTCTTAATAAACCATAAAATGTAGAATATGATATTAAAGATGTCCTAAGTAGTAACAGCTGTCAAAATGAAATGTAAGAGAAAAGTTTCAAATATATTTATCTTTTTCTATTCAATGTTGAATTAAATTTAAGTGCTGTTCACTTGGGGGTTGGGAAGTGAGCTCACATCTCTTCATGAAGTAAATTAGTTGATGACCACACACTTATACTACAGCTAGAAAGAGTTAGGTTTAGGTTCTCAATGTATGCACGTTTATGTATGATATACGTATGCATATGTATGGATGTGGACTATATACATACAAACACATGTATTGGTCATGTTTTCTTGTCACCAGTTCTCTCTGGTTATGAACAACAATAATCAACACATAATTACTTATACTTTTTTTTCATGTGATGGGGTGTTTCGTTTTATTTGGGCTTTGAAGGCTCAGGAACAAGAAAAGGTCTAGGGGTAGTTGGATAAACCAGTTCTTAAATTCAGGAACAGGAATCACTGGTGAAGCTCATTAAAATGCAGAATCTAATTAAGTAGGTTTGCAGTAAAGCCTGAGATCCTGCGTTTCTAATAAGCTGATGCTTCTGCTCTGTGGATTACACTAGTAAAGGATCTGAAACCTAAAATAGAGAATTTAGCTGTATACAAGAGTGAAATCCCAAGAATTTTCCCATTAAGCTATGCTCATCTGGCTAATTGTTTTGATTTGTTCTTGACATAATCAAAGATATTTCATGGACTATGGTTTAGGTCATGTACAATGATTCATGTGTTAACTTCTATTCAGGACATTTGCAATCCCAGAACCTGAGTTTATGGTCTTTTCTGGGCCCCCTCTCTTCACCTTCCCACCAACAGAGTCATTGCCTCTAAAATAAACCTAACAAGTGGTTGGTTGCCCTGTCTCTGCTCGTCTCTTCCAGTAACAAAACTCACTGCCATATACAGCAGCTCATTTCACAACTGGGGGTCTCATATGGTCGGAAGGTTTCAATCCGTCTCTTGGATTTTCATGCACTGGCTATATCTCTGTTCCCTGGAGCAAACAGAACTTTTCTCTTATTCAAGCAAAATACCTCCAGTTTCTTCAACATTTTCTCTTCTGAGAAAGTTGCTGCTACCCCAGCCCTCCTTGTCACTGTCTCTGACACACCTAAAACTTGATAACACTCTGAGGGAATGACGCCTTTTATTCTGATTGTCTAAAATATTACATCATAATATATGCATTTACTCATTGTAAAAGATAAATGCAGTAAAAAACGTATATAGTGAAAATCGTATACTTTTATTATCCCATGTTTTACTCCTCTCCCCAGAGATAATCACTTTTAATAGTTTTCTATTTGTTTACCTGCAGATATAGGTAAATATATAAACTTGACATTTTTCTTTCTATATAAATAAGATCAACATCTGTTTGTCTGTGACTATACTTTTTTCACCTGATATATTCAACACACATGGGTCTGATTTTTTTTTTTACAGCTTCACATTATTCTATAGAATGAATTCACAATAAACTGTTTATTAATTACAGGTAGAAATTTAGACAGGCACTGATATTTTCTGATTCTAGACAGTCCTTCCATGAGTGCTGTATATGCCTCTTTTATGCCTGTGTTTCTCTACAAGGTGTATTTTCTAAAGTACAAATTTCTACAGTTAATTAAAATTGTTTCAGTTTTGATAGAAATTGCCTAGTGGGCTACTAAAAATACTTTACAAATGTACACTACCACTGAAGCATGTAAGACTACTTACTTCCTACATAATCACCATTGCTGAATAGAACCAATCTTAAAACTTTTCCAAATTGGTTAGTAAAAGAAAAAAAAAGATCTCATTGCTTTCATCTACATTACATGATTATTAGTGAAGTTGGGCATCTTTGTATGTTTATTGGTCATTTGAATTAATTTTCTCTGCATTGCCCACTTAAATTACTTGCTTCTTTAATTGCCTAATAGAAACTATTAATTCATTTTGAATATTCTTTGTTAACAGGCATTGCAAATGTATTATCTCAGTCTGTCTCTTGGTTCTTCACTTAGTTCATTATTGTATAGAATAGTATACTTTATTTGTGGTCGAATGCATCAATCTTTTCCTTTTTTATTTTCTAAATTAAAAGAACATTTTCCATTATATTCTCTTAATACTTTTATGGTACCATTTGAATATACATTTGTGCTTGGTGTAAAGCATAGATTTAACTTGATTTTTTGAAAGAACATTAATTTTGTGGTTGAAGTACCCCTCAATTTGAAATTCCTCCTAATATTAAAGTTCAAAGATTCTTTTCCTTGACTAATAAAAAATACTTATCTATTTGCCTATCTTTGCAATAGTACCACACTGCTTTCTGAAGCCTTAGTAAATTTTGATGTCTTGGGCAGGTTTCCCTGTTGTTCTGTTTGGAACTTTTCTTGGCTATTTGCGCTTATTTTTGTCTTCCAGTTGAACTTTAGGACCAGCTCATTATGTTCTACCAAAAGTACCATGTGGATTATTATTGGGTTAGATTTAACTTTATAGATTATTTGGAAGAGAATTAACATCATAATATTCTTGAGTCTTCCTATTTAGTGATGTGAAATGTGTGTTAGATTGCTTAATGGTCAAAAGTTCCTCACATCCCAGGATTTCTTTTCTCCCTTGTAAACTGCGTCTCTGATGCTCTTCCAGGCTAGGGGTGGTGTCCATTTCTCCATTCTTGAATATGGAAGGACTATGACTCTCTTGACCAATAGAAAAGGACAAAAATGATACTGAGACTTGAATTTTCTATCTTCTTTCCTAAAGATGACTTGAAGCTTCTGCCTTCTGTCTTGGAACCCTGAGACCACCATGCTGTGATGAAGCCCAGCCTAGTCCACCGGAGAAGTGCTGAGCTGCCCTAGTTGACAGCCAACCAACAGCCAGACATCTGGGTGAAGCCACCTTGGGCACTCCAGCTCTAGTCAAGCCCTCAGATTACCACAGTCATATGAGTGATCTCAGGGGAGACCAACAGAGAACCCACACAGATTGCCAACTACTGAGTTAGGGGAAAAAAGTCATTGTTATTTTAAGTAACCAGGTATGGGAGTGGTTTGTTATACAGCAATAGATAACTTAAATAGAATATTTCTCCATTAATTTGGGTCGTTGTTCATGTCCTTAAGCAAAGAGTTATAACTTTTATTAAATAACCTTGGGCATATCATCTTTAAATCCCAGGTATTTTTTGTTACTCTTGAGAATAATTGTTTTAAATTACATTTTGTATTGGTTATAGGTGGTATAGAAAAATCAATAAACTTTGAATTTCTGTTTAACCATTTTCCTGAACACTCTTGCTGGTTCTAAATATGCTTGTTTTTATTCTGTTGGATTTTCTAAATACAAAACAGCAACACTTTTGGCTCTTCCTTTCTAATATTATAATTCTTATTTCTTTCTCTGGTCATATTGCATTGACTAGAAGAGCAAGTTGATAGTTTCATTCCTTACTTTAATAGAATTAATTGCAATTTTTTCATAGTAAGCCTAAGATTAGTTTCTTTGTAAGTACCAATTACCAGATTGAGGAAATTTCTATATATCCTTGGATCTCTTAGAATGCTTTAAAATGCTTTAATTTTAAAATTAACATATCAAAAAATATACAAAGTAACAAATACTCATATACCTACCATCCCTATTTAACAAAGTTAATCTTTTGCCGTATTTGCTTTAAGTTTTTGTTTCTTTCCATTTTTTAAAGAAAAAAATGGCAGGTATAGTATACAGCCCCATTAGCAACTATCATGTTGTGGGGAAGCATATTTGTTGTACAGAATTATATTTTTACTATGTAGGCGTACACCAAGAACAATGAGTAGCATTGTTTAATGTGCATTTTTATCAAGTTTACACATATTACACATATAGTATCATGTTTGCTCTATTGAATTGCTACTTTCTTTTCCACTTAATGTTACTGCAATTTTTTTTTTCACTTAACATTATGGCACCAAGATTTATCTATGTTGATAAAAGGAATCCTCATTCGTTTTCAATATTTTAAGAATCTTACTAAATGAATCTATGACAGTTTATCCAGTTCCCAAAAAATGGGTATTTAGATTATTTCCAGTGTTTTGCATTCACATTATAAATGATGGGTCAATGAACATTCTTGCTCATGCATTCTTCTGAACAAAAGCAGAGTTTCCCTCATTCAGAGAACTCACTGGGTCAAGGTTATTCACATGTTGAATTTATCAGGGAGTGTCAAAATATTATTCAAAAATGGTTACACTATAGCAATTTATTCTTACGTGAACAATATTAAAATCTCTGTTTTCACCTGACCCCTGGCTTTCTACTATATGATCCAGCAATCCCACTGACGGGTAATAGATCCAAATGAAATGAAATCACTACCCAAAGAGATACCTGCAATTCTGTGTTTACTGCAGCACTACTGACAGTAGCCAAGACACAGAAACAACTTAAGTGCCTGCTGCCAAATTAATGGATAGAGAAATGTCTCACACACACCCACACAGAAATTACTCAGCCATAAAAAAGAAGGAAATTCTGCCATTTCTGACAATATAGATGGACCTTGAGGGCATTATGCTAAGTAAAATAAGTCAGATAGAGAAAGATAAATACTATAAGTGCCCACTTACATGTGCAACCTGAAAAAGTTGAACCCATAGAATCAGTAGAATGGTGATTGCAGGGCTAAGCGGTGGCAAACTGAGATGGTAATCAAGGGGTACAAACCTCTAGTTATAAGATGGATATGTTCTGGGGATCTAACGTACAGCATGGTAACTACAGTCAATGATAATGTACTGTATACTGGAGAGTTGCAAGAGAGTAAATATTAAATGCCTCCACCACACAAACATACCACATGGTAATTATGTCAGGTGATGGAAGTGTTAACTAACCTTAGTGTGGTAATCATTTTGTAATATATACATGTATCAAATCAACATTGTATAAACTTAAACTTACATAATATTATATGTCTTTTATATCTCAATAGAGTTGAGGAATAAAAAAGGAATGCTTAGTTATTTTTTGCATTGGATTAGATAGCCTCCTATGTGTTTGGACTTGAAGGCAGTGTCTCTACTATGGGTTGATTACTATTTTCTTTCAACACTTATTCAGGGTTCTTCCCATGAGAAGGAGCCACATCTGACTGGAAAACACTGAGCCAGGTATTAGTCTTTCTGAGTCTTGAGTCCTTCCTCTACATCAGTGTTTCTCAACCTTTCTCATCTTATATGATGTACCTACTCAGCACCCTTAACATTTTTTTCCCTAATTCCTCCCCTTTCACCATGAAATTTTAATATCACAGATACACTGTATATTTATTTATGTACCATAGTCCTTTGGAGGACCACAAACCACTGAGAGATGTCTAAGTTTTTTATCCTAAAGATCAATTGTCTTTCCCATTTGGAATGTTTCCATCTAAAGAGTCAAACTACTTTCAGGTTTCTCAGTTTCCTTTTTAATTACTTTTTAATTGAAGGGTAATTTTGACTTGATTCTCCTACATAATCAGCAAGGCCTATGACTCTTTTGACCAATAAAAGGTGACTACAATGACAGAGTCTTGAATTATTTCACTATATGGTGCAGTGTCTTATGGGAAAAGTCAAGAAAAAAGATGACTGAAAAGTCAGCAGCTGCAAACCCAAAGGGATAATAAATCAGGAAGACAATGTAAATGAGGCTAACCCCAGGGGAACTGCATCACCTGGGAGCTCACATCCTGTCCAAAAAGGGCAGCTGGCACTCAACAGCACCCCAAACCACCATGTAGGAATGAAGGTCCATTTTACCAAACAATTCAATTTCTCAAGAGAGGCTCAAAGTTCTGATATTTAAGTAAAGTCTCTCAATTTTTATAGATTGCTTAGATTTAAAAATTAGATTTCACAAAGCACATAAAATTCATCTCAGAAGTATGCAGCCTATAAACGACAAACGTGCAAACTTGGGCTACATGAGTTCTCATAAACCTCCCTTTTCTAAAATTTTATAATTATTTTTAAAACTTCTGAATTAATGTAAAACAAGAAGATTGCAGTCTTAAATACTAACACAAAAATCTAACAGCAATGGATGGGGGAATGGTAATTTAATTTCCCATCACCTGCCTAGGCAAATGGAGGAAATCCAAACTTTCTTTTCAAAGATAATTTATTCTCCTTTTATGTGAAGTCAAAATGTGGAAGCAATTATCATAACTTATAGAATAAGTTCATAAAGCATACAGTTTTTTTCTCCTTACTTTAAAATTAGCATATTACCTGGGTTACTGAATAATTTTTTAGATATTCATGTGTGCCACTGCAGCATAGAGATTTAAAGTTCTCTCCTTCAAAGCCAATTCTATATATTTAACTCAATAAGAGTTTCTGAGGTATGTGAATACATACTTTTGTAATGTTTTGGCTGTCTTTATGTTTTTTTTCTTCCTTGTTAGTTTTAGTACTTCTGTCTCATCCACACAAAAAGTAATTAAGGTCACGTGGATATTTGATATGTCACACTCATCGAATTACCTGAATTATGACCCCATTGTTACCTCATATTTTGCTGTGTAGATGGTTTCTGTGGGGTTGGCACATCTTGATACATTTTGGAAATTCAAAGGTAAGGTTTGTATATTTGGTTCTATCACTATCTACCTATATACCTTCAGACAAACTATTTCTCTAGTCCTCAGTCTACTCATCTCACATATGTAGGGAAAAGAGCTAAGTGGTCTCTAGTATTCCTTTTGGCTTTAAAATATTTTAATCTATAAAACAATTAAAGGGATTAAAACTTTTGGTTTTAAATTCATTGCATCTCTTATTTATAGCCTTATTAAATCTTAGTTCATATATTATAATACTGATTCATTTAAAGTATACTGTTCAGGGGTTTTTAGTGAATTCACAGTTGTGCAACTATCGCCACAATCTAATTTTAGAACACCTTCAACAGCAAAAAGAAACCGCACACACATTAGTGACCCTCCCCCATGCTCTTCCCCCTACCCAGGTGCAGGCAACAACTAAATCTGTATTGTCTCCCTGGGTTTCTGTTTTCATGGATAAACATTTCATATAACATAAATGGAGCCATAATAACTGATCTTTGTGTCTGACTTCTTTCACTTAGCATAACGTTTCCAAGGGTCATCCATGTTGAAGCATGTATCAGCACTTCACTCCTTTTTATGGTTTAATAATATTCCTTTTCTGGATTACCATATTTTACTTATCCATTTACCAGCTATTAGACATTTGGATTGTTTCACATTTTGTTATAAACCTTCTTGTATCATTTTTTTGGATGGATGTATGTTTTCATTTCTCTTGGGTATATATCTACAGGTGAAATTGCTGGGTCAAATGGAAATTCTTAGTGTAGGATTTTGAGGAATTGCCAAACTATTTTCCAAAATGACAATAATATTTTACATTTTCACCAATGTATTAGAATCCCAGTTTCTCCACACCTTTGTTAGTATGTGTTATTGTCTCTTTTTTTATAGCCATTTTAGTGGGTGTAAAGTGCTGTTTCACTGTAGTTTGACTTGCATTTCTTTCATAACTAATGATGTTGAGCATCTTTTCATGTGCTTATTGGCCATTAGTGTATCTTCTGTGGAGAAACATCTCTTCAGACTTTTGCCCATCTTTTCATTAGGTGATTTGTCTTCTTACTTGTTCAGTTGAAAGAGCTCTTTCCTCATTCTGGTTACAGGTCCCTTGCCAGATATGCTTTTTGCAAGTATTTTCTCCCATTGTGTGGGTTATCTTTTCATTTTCATGATCATGTCCTTTGATTCACAAATATTTTAAATTTTACTAAAGTTGAAGTTAACATTTTTTTGTTTTGTTGCTAAGTTTTGGTGTTGTATCTTAGAAACCAATGCCTGATCCAAAGTAATGGAGATTTACTCCCATTACAGGAATTTCATAATTTTAGCTTTTATAGTCATATCTATGATTTTGTGTATAATGTGAGGTAGGAGTCCAGATTCATTCTCTTACACAGTTGTCTTATTACTTTTATCAAAAAGCTATTCTTTCCCCCACAGAATTGTCTTGGCACTCTTGCCAAAAATCAATTGACCATAAGTGTGATAGTTTTATTCCTGCACTCTCATCTCTGTACATTTGATGTTTATGTCTAGCCTTGTCAATACTACACTGTCCTGATTACTATATTTTGTAGCAGGTTCTGAAATTGGGAGTCTCCTAACTTTAGTGTTCATTTCCAAGATGGTTTGGCTATTTCCCATATAAATATACCTTATATTTCCATATGAATTTGACCATCAGTTTATAATTTCCTGTAAAAAGCCAGCTTGGATTTTGATAAGGACTGTACTGTCTGTAGATCTATTTGGGGGTGTTGCCATCCTAACAGTGCTGTCAACTGATCTATGAAAATGGGATGTCTTCCCATTTATTTAGATTTTTAAAATTTCTTTCAACAATGTTTTGTAGATTTTGGTGTGCAAGTCTTGCACTTCATCTACTAAATTCATTCCTAAAAAATGTTACATTCTTTTGGTTGCTATTGTAAGTGGTATTTTTTTCTTAATTATAATTTTAGATTGTTCACTGCATGGTATCTCTCTAAAGTTTCAAGTTGAAAAATGAGATAATACTTCATTCTGACTTTTTTTGCTTTAATTGATGCACTCATTGTAATTTTAGTTTGAAGTAATATATTTCTATTTTCCAGTTTTATCTTTATATTTCATTTTTATTAAGTCATGAAAGGACTCATAAGAGTTGTACACAGTATGTTTGGATTGAAGTTCAACTGGATACTTAGCCTAAACACCTGGAATAAATTTCAATAAACTTCAATCATTTTTTACTAGCAGTCACTGAACACTTACTGAATGCACAACACTAACATTGTCTTAGCAGCCCATATTGGCTGAAAACGCATTCCTCAACCATCTAACAAGCAAACTGCATTTAACTCCCATGACCTCAGAAAACAGTTATTAAGAGACCAAAACATGAATAAATACCCTCATCATTTCAAGCTTGTTGCTTTGATTAAGTGTTAGCATTTTTTTCCATTAGAGGAAGCATTTCCTTTGGCTGCCAAAGAAAAAATTATACTATGAAGCCAATTTTCAATCTTACTTTTGGGGAACTCTGTTCAAACCTTTCTAAAGCTGCCACCGTATACTGGCTTTTAAATTTATGCTAATGTTGCTGAAAATATAAAATGTAATTATATGTCTTGGAAGAGGAATAAAATAAATTCTGACTACTATGTCTTTTCCTGACAAATACCAACATGCATTCTAATAGAAAGGGTCATGTTCGGTCAGTAGCTCTTGAAAACTTTGAGGGCCAGAGGAAGTTAAATGTCCAACACCCTGAAAAAATATAAACATTTAACATATGCACATTTTTGTGCATACTTTTAAGAATTTGTGATTACTCTGAAGCTCAGTCATGGACAAATGGACCTCAAAGTAAGAATTTCCCATTGAATAATAGTTGAGAAAGATCTGCAACTGTCAGAGGCAAATTCCCTGGAATATTTATGTAAACAAGGTGAACATCACTATGAACCAGAAACTGAGCTCAGAGAAGGAAAAAGGTACTGAAGTCCTGGGCCTACTGAGTTTTGGGTCTAGAGGCACACAAAAAATGGGAAAGAGTTTGACACCTAATATGCAGTGATATTAAAAATGTTCCATACTGTTTGAAGACCAAGGCTCTCTTCATGAAAACATCAGGAAAAAAGGATCCCTCAATCTTGAAAGAAGGTTGGCAAAAATCACCTGCTGCCTGAGACTACAGCTTATATAGGAGGATGATCTGCATAGCAGAAGGAAAGAAAATCCCAAAGATAGGACTTGAACACAAGTCATTTGCAAGCTCAGCTTCATCTGAGATGTGCCCAATTTTATACTACAGCACAGATGCATCAAGTCAGTTGTATACAACCTGGTTATGGACTGGATGTCTGCTGGCCTGTGGTAAGCATCCACAAATCCTCTAGAGGAACAGGAGTATGCAGAGAGCAGGGAGGAAAAATTCCATTCAAGATGAAATGAAACATTTAAAGAATATGGGAAACATACGGAGGTTCCTTAAAAATTAAAAATAGAACTACTATGTAACAACCATATTATCCATCAATCAAATTCTGAGTATGTATCCAAAAGAAATGATATCACTACCTTAAAGAAATATCTACACTCCCATATTCACTGCAGCATTATTCACAGTAGACAAGATATAGAAACAGCCTAAATGTCCATTTGATGAGTTGATAAAGAAAAAGTGGTGTGTGTGTTTGTCCAAATACAACAGAATATTATTCAGCCTTAAAAAATAAGGAATCCTGCCATTTATGACACCATAGGTGAACCTGGAGGACATTATGCTAAGTGAAATAAGTCATACACCAAAAGAGAAATACTACACAATCTCAATTATATGCAGGAACAAAGAAAGCCAAACTTATTAAAGCAGATAGTAGAATGATGGTATCCAGAGACTAAGGGGTGGGGAAAATGCGGACATGTTGGTCAAAAGGTACAAAGGGTCTGTTATGCTGTGTGAATAAGTTCTGGAGATCTAATGTATGGAATTGTAACTATAATACGACAATACTTAATAAAATTATGTTGTATAATTGGAAGCTGCTAAGAGGACTTATCTAAAGTGTTCTCCCCCCCAATAAGAATGAGTAAAAATCAAAACATAACAATGAAATTTCTTAAGAAGAATGAGAATTTTTGATACAAGAATTGGCAAATAAAAAACACAAATAAGTGGAGATGAAGAGCGATATACTATAAACATGGATAAACAAAGCATGGTCTGAAATAAAATGCCATAACCAAGATAAAGTCTGGACAAGACAATCAAAAAAGAGAGAATTAGTGAACTAAAACATTGTACTGATGATTCACCTAGAATAAAGCATGGAGAAAAAGCTGGAGATGAGAAATAATTGATCAAAACACATCTAAAGGGCTCCAAAAGGAGAAAATAAAAGGGATGACATAGAAAACATACCCTAAGAAAGAAGGGCTAAATTTTTTTTCAAAATGGAAGAACATGTGTTATGATTGAAAACATAATATCAGTAAAACATGTACAGTATTAAAATTATAGAAAAACCAAGCTAAAGAGAAAATCCTTAAAGTTACTAGAGATGTTTTTAAAGTGACATACGAATGGAAGCCGATTAGATAGCTATAGACTGCCAGCATATTTTTAGTCATCAAATACAAATTTCTGGGTAAGAAAATAAGGTGTTCAAAGTGTTAAGGGCAAATAAGTATAAACCTAGAATTCCAAACTGAGCTAAAATAAAACCCAAGAATGAGAACAAAATAAAATCTATTTAGGCTTATTAAAACATAAATGTTTACTTTTTCCAGATACTCTTTAAAACACTACTGAAGGATATTTTGAAAGTAAAGTTCATGATTTTTTTCTTATGGTCCTTTTTTACTTTGGTATAACTTTTAATTTAAAATATGATAATATAGTAAATTAAACAATGAAGTTACTTTTTCAAAAGGAAAATAGCAAAGTAAGAAAACAACTGAAATAGAACTGTAAATGAGGACAAAAGATGAGAGCAACATTCACAAAAAAGTGTAATTTAGTAATATAAATTAATTAAAGATGGTAATAAAAATTTTAAATAAACTTTATATAATATGTTAATTACATTATGGTTCTTCAAATTCTTAATATCCTCATACACCTTTGAGAAAAATTCTTGCCAAAATTATTTAAGGAGACTTTCCTGACTGTATATATAATACATGGACTGGAGGTCGAGAAAGTATCATTAAGTATGTTTACTTTTAGTACCTGGCTTAATACTCAGCAAATAGTGGGTAGTTGATAATTTTCTGGTGAATAACTATTTGCAGAAAATAGGAAAAAGAACAATAACAACAGACTAGTGTCAACATTGTATTGTAATTCATGTTGACTGAGTAAGAAGTAAAGGATATTATTCCTAAAACATAATGGGTGGCTCAGAAAATGGTTGGAGGATGGGAAACAGACTCAGGACTAAGTTCTCTGAAACAATCCCCCAAACCACACTGCAGAACTGGGCTTATAAGGAAACTGCTGTCACTGCCTCAAAAAGCTACTCCCCACTGTACCCCGTAATAAAATCTCACTGTTCCTGCTGCCATCACCCATTCAAGAAAATGGAAAGCTTTGCACAGAAATTGTCTGCATGCTATACTCACTTCAGGAGTGAATTGTTTCACAGAGTGCATCTGGTTGGCAGAGCCCAAGTCATATGCCTGCATCCTAGCTGCAAAGGAGGATGGAAATTTGAGTTCTGGCTTCAGTGCTGGCGAGGAGGTGGTCATAATGTCAGAATGTCCCCAAACAGAAAATCTGTTCATAAGATGACAAGCAGCCACAGACATGACAAACGTATATTATACTTATAAAAATGGGAATGCACACTATAAAATTCTCTACCTTCATCTATGTAGTATCACTGAATGCCATTAAATATTCTTCCACAGTATCATTTTTGAAGCCTGCACAGACTCTCATTGACTGGGTAAATCATAATGCGTTTTAGCCATCCCTTATTATTAAACAGGTAGGTGGTTTCCAAATTTTCATTACAGTTACTTAACTGTAAAACACCCACGTCATTTGCCTCAGGTTAAATTATGATCTTAGAGATGTTGTTGAATGTCATCTACCATTTCTCTTTCATCTCACAATATCCGGACTTACCAACACTTACATTGCCTCCAAGTAATGAGCTTTGGAACATGCTACCATGTTCAGGAGCTCCAGCTCCTGGTTCTCAGTCCCCTTTGCTTCCCTCACTGCCACAACTGGAGTGAAGTCAACCTTCACATGGATTTCCTGAACAAGTTTTACACTAATTTTCTTCCCATTACCATTTGCAGTCCATTTGAATAGCCATGTTCTTACCTCCTGAAAGACTTAACCTCTGAAAACTGTAACTCCCAGATACTGCCTTTAGGACAAAACCTTGAGGTTGTCTACTTCTGGATGCAGTACTGGCATAATGGTTATCATCAGAGGTTTAGGAGCTATTTGGATCTGGTGTTATTATGTTATATAAGTAAGTTAGCTTCTTTGAGTCTCAACTTTTGTTATTTATAAAATGGAAATCATAGCACTGCTTTATCGTAGGTAGGACCACAACACTATTTGCATCATAGGGTTGCTATACTATATAAGGATTCAATGGGATAACTTATATGAAGTACTTAGCAGAGTGCCAGGCTCATAGGGAGTGGAGTGTTCAAGAAACATCAGCTATTAAAAATAGCCATTATAAAATTGCCTTTTTTTGTAGGTCCCTTGAAGTTTCATATCCAGTAATATTATTTCAATGCAATATTATCACTACTGAAGTCCAGAAATGAACTTCCCATCAGCATCAAAACCTCTGGCCTTTTGACTGTCATCACAGTGCCTGGCCGTGAGCCCTCTCGCACCTTCATTCCCCCTATATCCACCCTAGATCCCAGGATCTGCCTCACATGCTCCCCTATGAAAACATATTTCTCTTCCTAAAAATAAATAGTATTTGTTTTCTTCTTTGCACTCCCACACCTTGTTCTCTCAGGTACTTTGTTTAGCCTTCTATTGGAGTGAGAACTCATGAATAAACCGCAAGTGTTGACATGTCTATCCTTCCCACAATCATTCTCCCTCAAGGTCTGGACCACAGCTGGCTCATCTAGTCACCCAATCCCAGTACTGATGCTTAAGACACACTCAACTTGTTTGCAATGAAATCAAACTCCTGAGCAATGGGTTTCTTTGCAAATAACTTATGCTGTTCCATGCCTACTTAGAAATAGCTGGAGATTTGTATAACCACTTTGATTTGTAGCTTGAATTAAATATTACGATGTCTGGAAACTGTAACTCACCCAGAGAAAGCTGAGATTCTGTCTCTCTTTTATGTCACCTCAGGGTACTTAACCTGGAAAAAGTAAATTTCTTTCTCATGACCCCATGAAATAATCCTTCAGATTATCCCCTTCTAATTAAAATATATAAAACTAAATACACATGTATATACACATCCACATGTAGATATTTTTCAAAAGAAATACATGTAGAAAGTTCTCAAACTGAAAAGTTAAAATTATATAGAAGCTTCTGTGGGAAGTGACAAAAGTTTCCTCTGTACACACTCCCAATTTTATCTTCCCAATTAGAAAAAAAAAACACCTATTAATAATTTACCTTCCTAGAATTTTTCTGACCATATATATAAAATGTGTGAAATTAAATATATAATGTTTTGAAACATAAATGGTGCCCTGTTCTACATAATTTTTGACAACTTTTTTTGTTTGTTTAATAATTATCAAAGAGGTCTTTCCATATAAGGGTACAAATGGCTCCTCTTCAACCTTTTAATTGCTACATGGGCTTTATGGTATGAATGGAGCATTATTTGACTATTTTCTTATTGATGGCCATTTAGACTGCAAGTAACTTATCTCTATTACAAATGATGCTGTAATGTGCATTCCTGTGCACATCTCTTTGCACACATAGATGTCCTTTTCTAGGATAAATAGCTAAAGGTCCCCTCTACTTCTGAATATGCTCACATTTCTACTAATTTAAATCAATCACTAGTTCCTTCCTGTTGTGTCCCAATGATTGCTTGTTTTTGGCTCAGAAATGCAGAGACTGATGCCCACAGGTTCCCAAAAATGTAGCTACCAGCCTTCAGAATCAAAATCTGAAGTGTCCCTGACTATACAATAATTCACTTTCAAGGCATTCTGAGTCAATAACCTAGAAATCCTGTGCCCCCATTCTTCAGTGACCTACTAATCATGATCTCAGGGTAACAGTAATTCTTGATAGCTTTGAAAATCTGAATTAAGGGTATGCAGGAAGGCAGAGTGCCTTTAGATCCCTGGAGAACACAGGCTTATGCAAAGTCCTGATCAAGTCTTGGGAAGACACACCCAAAAAGTAATACAGAGACATGGTACCAAATACCAAAGCAGCTGGCATGGAGACTTTGAGACTAAAAACATTTTTTTCTTCATCCAATTTTCTTCATTATCTGCTACTGAATTGCTTTTCCCTTAAGCTCTTCTCAGCAAAACTTTCTGACTGTTCCTGTCTGAAGTCAATGTAACAGGAGATGCAGAAATAACCAAGTTGGGTTGCCTAATTCGCAAGGCAGTTCCCAGAGCAAGACTTCTTTATCAAAGAAACTGACCAACGCAGTTAGTTCTCCACCTCCCTTTGCCTGTGATCTGCACAGATTTAGTAAGCTAGAGGTCAAGGCAGAGAGTGACGGTGGTGATGAAAATTGAAAGGCAGATATGGACTCTAAAAACAAGCATTTTTGTTTCAATGGTCCACATTGTGGTACAGCATGTATGGCTGCCTGAAGACTGTGCTGCCCCACAAAGGCAGCCTCCAAACTGAAATCAGCTTCAGTCAGTAACACACAGAGCTCCTCTACTAGCTACCTAGATGCTAGCTGTAAGAATCTACACTGTGTAATTCTTCATTGGTAATAAGTATACATCAATAACACCTAAGAAACAAACTGAAACATTTTGAAATCATATGTGAGAATTTGGAACTTTACAAGAACACAGGATGATGTGGGGCAGAATTCAATGGTCCCAGTACTTATATTTGAAAAGACTTACAACCACTTAAGCATAACCCCAATGATATTGGAGAAAATGGCACAAAACCCTCTTCATCAAGCAGAAAATGCTTTTGATTTTTGTTGAAAAGATTAATGCAACTAGTTAAAATACACTAATTATTTTAGTTTGATGTAGTGCCTTCTAAGTTCAATGAGTTTAACCAGGAAATCTGAGGGTGTATAAAATAACATTTTGCTTCTGTTTAAAATGGCAAAAACAGAAACTCTGCAATTCAAATGCCTGTGCTCTTACGCATATACACACATACACAGCACATCTTACCCTGCCCACCTGGCACAGTTCAGATCTTCTGATACAGTCAAAAGTATTCAAGAGAAAGCCAGTGGCAAATAGTACCCCAATGAGGAGAAGCTCCATAAAAAGAAATTTTCAGGAAAGACAAGTAACGAGAGAGAGTTAGGGGACTCACCCTTGCTCAAAAGATTATATATTTTCAAAACAGCAGAAAGGGCTTAAAAGGAGTATCTAGAGGAGTATAATCTTTCAGATTTTCTACAGTGACTGCCTCTGTAGACCCTCCCTAGAGCATTCTTCAACTCTGTATGATAAACCACTCAATTATTTTCCATGTACCAAATGCATCTTGCACTGTAACATTTCCAGTGATGTCATGGATGCATCCAGGGAGTAACAGCATGGTTGCCATCCTAAGTGCAGCACATTCACAAGGCTTTGGAAGGAGAAAGGGCAGTGCCTGATGATTGAGGGGTCCACCCCCAGCCCTGTTGCTAGAATGTGCCTGTTCACAGAACTAGGAGACTTTAAAAAAAAAAGAAAAATTGACCCCTGAATAATATGGATTTGAAATGCATGGGTCTGCATATACATGGATATTTTTCAATAAACATAGTGGAAAATTTTTGGAAATTTGGATATTTGAAAAAACTCACAGTTGAACTGCATAGTCTAAAAATACCAAAACATTAAGAAAAAGGTGGGTCATGAATGCATAAATGTATGTAGATACTAGTCTACTTTATCACTGACTATCATACAATCAACAGTAGGCTATTAGTAGTTGAGTTTTCGGAGAGTCAAAAGTTACATGTGGATTTTTGACTGCACATGGAGGGGTCAGTGCCTTTAACTTACACACTGTTCAAAGGCCAACCATACACCTCCATGTAAAGCCATTGCAGGCAGATGAACCACTCTGAGAGACACAAAGATCCTTCCTATTAATTCTAAAATCTTACCTCTGCATTGTGCTAGCCTCAAATACTTGAGTCTAGAAAAAAGAACAATTCTTCATTCAGTGCTTCAAGAGATAGGAAAAGAGGGTGAGGAAGGAGGCAAGGAAAGGGAAAAAGGAGAGGAAGGAACACTATTTGTATAAGGCAAGAACCTTCTCCTCTCAGCCAACTACCAGTCTTCAGTTTTCTCAACACTATTCCTATATGCTCAAATTGTACAAGCTCTAAGAGGACATGAAGAAAGTATGTCAGTCCATGGTTTAGAAAGTTTTGCTGTTGCCAGGGAAACAAGATTCCTGTACAGCTATTAGGAAAGAGTTACACAGGTTTTCTGTTTATTTACTTCCAATTTCTCTCCCAAGAATTTGTGATTACTTATAATCATACACACAAAACAAAATGATAAAATAAATAATTGAGGAAGTAAAGCCAATGGGAAGATTCAAGCAAGAAAATAATAAAACCAGGGTTAAGATTAAATAAAGAAATGTACAATATGCTGTCAAGGCTAGAGGTGATGCATAATTTTGGCTTAAAGTTTTGGAAGCCTTAAACACAAGCAGTAAATCACACAGGGACATGTACACAGAGCTGACTTGTGCAAGAACAACAAGGCAACTGTTGCCAAACCTGGTTGCCCAGTGATATCACCTGGGAAGGTTTTCAAAAATTCAGTAAAGGACCAGAATTCCTGGGACGGGCAGCGAGGGAAGGAATTCTGGGAATATGCATTTTTTAAAAAAGAAAACCTCCCTGATGTCAGTTCTCCTGGTTAGGTCAGGCCCACACAGGAAAATCTTTTTCTTTTCTGAAGCAACTCAAAGTCAACCAATTCAGGAAGGACCTTATTTACATTTGCAAAAATCTCTCCACCTTTGCCATAAAATATAACCCAATCACAGGGTTGACATCCAGTGTTTTCTCAGGTCCTGCTCACAATCAAGAGGGAGAGGATTATATATCAGGTGCACATACAACACCTTGGTGTCCATCATGAATCCTGTCTACCACATACAAAAATAAGAGAATGAAAAATTACAAGTCTTCAGAATATATCAGGAACAGAGAACACGTTAAACGTGCTGATTTGGCCTTGAACTTTCTGGGAGATGAAGTAAAAAGGAGACATGATCAAACTACTTACTACTTTCTGGTCAGTTCCTAGTACTGACTTATACAAGGTATTTATCCTGTCTTTACATAGGAATCCTGAAATAACACTGCATTGAAGTAAGGTGGAAGACATAAGACAGAGTTAGATTGAACTTGACCCAAAATAACTGTCAAGTAGCAGGTGTGTTGGCACCCACTGCTCCTCTATCATGAGGAATCGGCAATGAAGGGAACAGAGCTCAATGGAGTGCTTGGTTGATATCAGATACCATGGCCTGGTGATTGGGGTGCTCATAACAGAGATTCACCATGAAGAGATACCATGAATTGTTCCAAGGGAAATGAGAATACTAAAGTAAGAACAAAAACTGACGTTAGAAATCAGTGGGATCAAATGTGTGAGAGACCAAGAGCAGAAGTTCAGGAACTACATAGCCTCCAATGCTTCATGCAGAAATGTTGCCTTGTTCTGATTGTCCACTGACTATTATCTGGGGGAACCACTTTCAGTGTCTCAGCTCTGCTTTATGGTGCTCGTAATTGGCCTGAAGCATTCAATCGAGTGAACTGTGTCAACCCGTGTTCCATTCACCTTCTAAAATAACTCTGACGTTGCATGCAAACTACTTTTTTTCCTTCCTTCTTCTAATATATTGTCTTTTTCTTCCCTCTACTAATACATTAACTCTTTTTCTTTTATCTACTAATACATTATCTCTTTTTATGACCCTACTCAATTCCACCTCTTTCTGCTAAGGCCCATGTGGCTGTCTCCCTTCCCTGAATGTCTTCTGCCCCTGTGCACAGAGTCAGCACTGTCTGTGTAACATAATCACTCCTGCTCACCTACATCTTGTCTCTTCAATCTGAGCATTTGGTCCTCAGCAATGATGTCTTCCAGGTTCTTTCATCTTTCAGTTTCCATAGAGCTTATTAATTTAGATTTACAAAGCCAGTAAATGGAAGAGGACTTAGAATCCTCCAGCTCACCTCTGTTCTCAAAGAAGGCCACCCCATCACTTTCTGAGAATCCAGGGACAGGAAATTACCTTATAAGGTCTCAGCTTCTTTTTGTGAATTTCCCAATGATCAAAAGCTTTGCCCAGTATTAGGCCATGATTGCTTTTCTTTAGCTTCTATCCAAGCAGGGTTCTCTTGAGTAAATTAAAACACCACCTTTACCTTCATATATTTTTAATGGGAACATAAATGGGTACAACCACCTAAGAAAATTAGCAGCAATATCTCCTAGATATCCTGTAATGTAGCAATCATACACATACACACACACACTCAACAGGTATGTTTATGTTTATTCACCAAGGAACATGTACCAGAATATTTATAATACCACTAGTCTCAAACAGAAAACTATTCAAATGCCCATCAATAGTAGAAAAGATACGGTGTGATATAATTACACAATGGAATATTACATAATAAGCATGAAAACTCTATAACTAAACAGTAATATGGATGAATCACACAAACACAATTTGAAAATAAGAAAATTATACATACTGTGTGATTGCATTTATATAAAGTACAAAACCAGCAAAATTAATCTATGCTACTAGAAGTAAGCATGCTGATTTCCTTAAGGTTGTAACCAAAAGGGATTGTGAGGAGAGCTTCTGAGGCACTGGTGATTATTTCTGGGTTTGAGAGCTGGTAATACAGTTGTATTCAGTGTGTTAAAATTATCAAGGTGTACACATGTGGATTTATCTGTAAGTGTATTACATGTCAAAAAAAAAATTTTAAATCCTTTTCATCCTCCAAATGACCAAATAAATCAAACTCCTTCAGTTAATTTTTAATAAATATGGATTTTAGAACATTCAAGATCCTAGTCACCTTACGAAACCTTTGAATTTGGCAAAGCTCTGATCATTCATTTGGTTTGTTGTGTTTTTTTTTTTAATGTCCCACATGAGATTAACTCCTTTCCTCCAGTATTTTGTGAACCCTATAAAGACAGGTGTTTTCCCTTTCTAGTCGCTAGTAGCATATAAATTCAGGGTCCATCATACACACAGAAAATACTTTCCTCCTCATTTTTAGAACATGCAGAAAAAAAAGATGGAATTTCCATGAGGCCTGTTTGATTAAAAAACCCAAGGATTCTCTTCTTTTTTTAAGTTAAAGTCTTCATTTACCCAGTGAAGCCAAATTTTATTTTGCTCTCTTCCCTCAAATTGATCTAAAGACTGACCTTTGCCCTGATTTATGAGCCCTTTTCAGAGGTTTCTGTATGGAGAGGTGGAGACTATTATTAAGCAGACTCCTCTAAAGCAGTGATGTGGTATTTCTCGCTTCCTTTCCTCCTCTGTCATCCACAAACTGATCTAATTTCTGAGTCCCTTCCTTACAATTTTCTCTTCTTGAGGAAGAAGCATACTGATTTGGACAATAAGACAATGAGAAAGAAGTATTCTTAGTCATGTAAAGTTAGTGGCATCATCCTTCCCAATGGGCTAAAGAGTAAGATAAATGTGTAATAGACACAAACCACATCTCTAATGGAAAGAGAATTCTGGGTTCTAAGTAATAGAATGAAAATAAAGCTTTCAAGGTTGATAAGGCTTCTGGCCAATAACTTATCTTTCCAGAACAAATACTGCCAGAGAAACCTGCAGACATTCACATCATGAATGCTGGTTTTCTCTCTGTTCACATGCTCATTTACACACTTGGCATGCTTGGATGCTGTACAAGATTTGCTGAATTTTCCTTTCTCACTTTACACTTCCAAAGAATATTCATGGGCATCAGTCAGTTCTATGAACAAATGGTAAAGAGAGAGGCCAGCTTCTTGGCTATGCTCATACTCCTGTATCCCAGCTGCCTTCATAACCCATGGTTCAGTCTATACAAGCACAGTCCACCCTGCCCCAGGCTTTATAGACAAAGGAAAAGAGAAAATGAAATTATGAATCTGAAAAGGTTCTTACCAAGCCCACTGAGGAACCATCTCTAGAAAACTGAAGACACATGTCAGTTCTTTATAAAGATCATACAAAACAGAGAAGGAAAATCTAAGTGAGCTACTCATGCAGAAACTATTTAATCAAAGAGTAAAGACAATTATAACATCTGTTAATCTTCTGTGGAGGTCATAATTAAATGCCTTGGAGATACACCCTTTCAAGGGTGATGCTCTAACATCTGTTGAGAGGCCTCAGCCTTGTGCAGTGACAAATCACTTTGGCAGTTTAGGAAAAAGGGACTTTTGGGGATCACAGACCCTACAGAGCCCCATGCACGCAGCCCAGACATGCACCCACTGTTCTGGGTGAGGGGTTTTGGTGCTCAGCTTTGGAAACTGTCTGTGTGGTGAGTCAGACCACAGCCATTGTGTATTAAGGAATAACAGGATCATAGAGCCAGAAATGGCCTTGAGACTGTGTGATCTCCTCCTTCACTTTTCAGACAGGCAGCTTAATCCCATATCCTACAGCTGGCTGTGGCAAGACTTTACAAGCAGGGTCTTAAATTTCCTTCCAGATTATATTCCACTCCACCAGGCTGCTTACTCTTTTGGTTTCCTGTCTTACTTAGGCTTGTAATTTGGATGCTTCTTTGTTTAACAGGATCAGCATTATAATGAGGTACTAGGGCATTTGAAGTTTAAGGAGAGGTGCAGAACCAAAATGCTTCCCTTCTTCTCTATACCGTGGTCCACCATGACACTGACCACCCTCACTCCTCCTCCACTCTCCCTCTGCGGGGAAGGTGGGGGAGCAGAAACAAAGGATGAAGGAGAACAGCAAAAGATATGAGAAAATAGGGGGAGAAATGGAGAAAGAGAAAAATGTGAGAGAGAGAGACAGAGAAATAAGGTGGGGTACAGAGAGAAAGAGATGGGGAAGTAGTAGGTGGCAGGAGGGGCTAGGGAAGGTGAACCATGGATGTAGAAAAAGGATATCAAATTAAGACCCCACCAAAAGGAGCTGGATACTCCTTACCCATCCTATTCCATAACCTGGTTCCACTGTACTTCAAATAAGCAGATTTACACATACTAAAGACTACAGGATTTGGCAGTTTTGCCAAACAAAATGCAGAGATGATAAAGCCAGTGCAACACATCCATAGATGCAATGTGTTGAGCAATGAAAAATATGCCCATATGGTGAGAACATAATAAGGCCCAGGAGAGGGCTGGGAGTGGGCAGTGGGGATAGTTTTGGGCTGCAAATACTGGTTTGTGACAAAATGCTGAGTAAATGGGGCTCTTGACATTTGGCATCAGGATTAAACAACCAGTTACTATGAAGTTACATAGTAACTATGACCAGGACACATAATGTTGCCATCAGCCCTCTCATTTCCTTCAGCCATCACCTACCTACAAGGGCCCATAATGTCCTCAGTGATAAGGAGCAGGTAATGATGATAATCATCACCATGGTTTGCAAGTCTGCTTTTGTACTGGCACTCCAGGTGCTTTATCTCTTTTAAGGCTCACAGTGATCCCAGTTCAAAGTCTTACTCTGCAGTCTGGAACATATTAACCCTTCATTGCCTTGTTTTTTTCTCATTTTACCACTGGACCCAGGAATTCCATTCCAAAAATGGGATCAATAGTAATATCTATCTCAGAGGGCTATTTTGATGATTAAATGAGAAAATAGAAATAGAAAGCACAACAGGGCCAGACACATTGTTAACATTAATAAATATTAGGTGAAATTATTCTTGATATTATATTTTATGGATAAGGAAACTGAACTTAATGCAGTTAAATAACTTACCTAAAGTCAGTGGAAATTAAAACAGAGATTGGAAGCCAGGTATATCCAAGGGTAAATGCCACATGAGTGTGAGCTGGGGCTATTTGTTTCGCATCACTGTATCTATATTAACTGACTCCACTGTTCTAGTGTATGATGCAGCCTCTCAGAAAAAGGGTATCCAGAAAATCTCCATTTCAACCTGGGAAACATAAAAGGATAGATCATTCAGCTCAGGATATTTTCCTCTTGCCACTCCTCTGCCCTCATCAGTGAGAGAAGAAATCCTTTTCAGTTCTCTTCTTCATTCATTCTCATATCTATAGAGCCCCCATTTGACAGGTGTCATGAATACTGATGCTTACAGAACTGGAAGTAAACAGGCACTTCCTCTCTCATTGAAAGCTAGATACAAAAGAATGCCACGCCTCCATGCCCTGAGTCCTTACACATTCTGAATGCTGTGAGATTTGAATCATCAGTTGAGTTATAAAAAAGGAATGGGTTCAGCCAACATTATACTTAACAGCAAGAAGCTGAAAGCTTTTCCTTTAAGATCAGGAACAAGACAAGGATGCCCACTCTCCCCACTTTTATTCAACATAGTTCTGGAGGTCCTAGCCATGGCAATCAGACAACAAAAAGAAATAAAAGGCATCCACATTTGCAAGGAAGAAGTCAAATTGTCCCTGTTTGCAGATGACATGATATTGTACATAAAAAACCCTAAAGAATTGACTCCAAAACTACTAGATCTAATATCTGAATTCAGCAAAGTTGCGGGATACAAAATTAACACACAGAAATCTGTTGCAGTCCTATACACTAACGATGAAGTAGAAGAAAGAGAAATCAGGAAAACAATTCCATTCACAATTGCATCAAAAAGAATAAAATACCTAGGAATAAACCTAACCAAGGAAGTGAAAAAACCTATACTCTGAAAACTACAAGACACTCATGAGAGAAATTACAGAAGATACCAATAAATGGAAACACATCCCATGCTCATGGATAGGAAGAATTAATATTGTCAAAACGGCCATCCTGCCTAAAGCAATCTACAGATTCAGTGCAATCCCTATCAAAATACCAACAGCATTCTTCAATGAATTAGAGCAAATAGTTCTAAAATTCATATGGAACCACAAAAGACCTCGAATAGCCAAAGCAATTCTGAGAAGGAAGAATAAAGTGAGGGGAATTACACTCCTCGACTTCAAGCTCTACTACAAAGCCATAGTAATCAAGACAATTTGGCACTGGCACAAGAACAGACCCATAGACAAATGGAACAGACTAGAGAGCCCAGATATAAACCCAAGCATATATGGTCAATTAATATACGATAAAGGAGCCATGGACATACAATGGAGAAATGACAGCCTCTTCAACAACTGGTGTTGGCAAACCTGAACAGCTACATGTAAGAGAATCAAACTGGATCATTGTCTAACCCCATACACAAAAGTAAACTCAAAATGGATCAAAGACCTGAATGTAAGTCATGAAACCATAAAACTCTTAAAAAAAAAAAACAAAGGCAAAATCTCTTGGACATAAACATGAGCAACTTCTTCATGAACATATCTCCCTGCGCAAGGGAAACAAAAGCAAAAGTGAGCAAGTGGGACTATATCAAAATAAAAAGCTTCTGTATAGCAACAGACACCATCAATAGAACAAAAAGACATCCTAGAGTATAGGAGAATATATTCATAAATGACATATCCACTAAGGGGTTGACATCCAAATTATATAAAGAGCTCACACACTACAACAAACAAAAAGAAAATAATCCAATTAAATAATGGGCAGAGGATCTGAACAGATAGTTCTCCAAAGAAGAAATTCAGATGGCCAACAGACACATGAAAAGATGCTCCACATCACTAATCATCAAAGAGATGCAAATTAAAACCACAATGAGCTATCACCTCACACCAGTTAGCATGGCCACCATCCAAAAGACAAACAACAACAAATGTTGGCGAGGATGTGGAGAAAGGGGAACCCTTCTACACTGCTGGTGGGAATGTGAATTAGTTCAACCATTGTGGAAAGCAGTATGGAGGTTCCTCAAAAAACTAAAAATAGAAATACCATTTGACCCAGGAATTCCACTTCTAGGAATTTACCCTAAGAATGCAGCACTCCAGTTTGAAAAAGACATATGCACCCCTTTGTTTATCACAGCACTATTTACAATAGCCAAGAAATGGAAGCAACCAAAGTGTCCATCAGTAGATGAATGGATAAAGAAGACGTGGTACATATACACAATGGAATATTATTCAGCCATAAGAAGAAAACACATCCTACCATTTGCAACAACATGGATGGAGCTAGAGGGTATTATGTTCAGTGAAATAAACCAGGTGGAAGAAGACAAGTATAAAATGATTTCACTCATCTGTGGAGTATAAGAACAAAGAAAAAACTGAAGGAACAAAACAGCAGCAGACTGACAGAACCCAAGAATGGACTAACAGTTACCAAAGGGAAAGGGACTGGGGAGGATGGGTTGGAAGGGAAGGATAAGGGGGAAAAAGGGGCATTACAATTAACACACATAATGTAGCAGGCATGGACTTGGTGAAGACAGTATAACACAGAGAAGACAAGTAGTGATTCTATAGCATCTTACTATGCTGATGGACAGTGACTGTAATGGGGTATGTGGTGGGGACTCGATAATAGGGGGAGTCTAGTAACCATAGTGTTGCCCATGTAATTGTACATTAATGATACCAAAATAAAAATAAAAACAAAAGGAATGGGTTTACAATGTAAAATTTGGGAGGAGCTTGCACTAAATCAAAGTCAGAAAACTTGCTTACATCTATCAATTCTCCAAATACTTGTTAGGTCACCTACCATTTTCCATCCACTATTCTAAGCGCTAAGTCTATACTGTTAAACAAGATAGATAAGGCTCTGCCTTCATGGAAGTTAGAGCCTACATGGACACATGTTCTTAATCAAATATTGAACCATATCTTTAATTACACTAGTGATAAGTACTTTGGAAAACAAGTACCTGAAGTGACCCGAGTATATACACGTAGGGAAAGCCTTCTTGAGGAATGGCCATGTAGGCTCAACATGAGTTGTCCCAGTGAGGATAGGAGAGAGGGTAAGGCTTCCTAAGAAGGGGAGATTTTGGTAAGAAGAATTCCTGAAACAGGCCAGTGAGTAGGAAGAGAAAACTCTGCCCTAGCCCAGTGAATGACTTTAGGAAAGTCATTTCAACTCCCCACAACTCTGTTTCTTTTACTGGAAAACAAGTGTGATAGAGAACTTGTTTGGGCTCTCCAGTTCCCACAGATACTCTGGATTCTCTTTCCCTGTGTCCATGTCAGTGGCCTACCATAGAGTGAGAAGATTCTGATCCAGGTGCTGGGAACAGAAAGCCCACTTTTGTTGATGGGTTTTCCCATTTCCTACTCAAATGTAGGAAGTATAAATCGCTCTTACGATAGGAGAAACATCATTTCATCCCCCATATTCAATATCCAATACTAGTTTCCTCCTGAAAGGCTAACGGACCAGTGCTCCAACTCTGAAGGAAATGTCATATACGACTTTTCAAACAAAATCCTGGCTTGGCCGATGGATTATTAATGATCTATCTATCTGAATTCCCCAATTTCCCCCTAAGAAGATAATGAAAATGAAAAGGTAAGACTTCTAATTTACCCAGATAGAAAGAAATACAATATATTTTTACAAATTTACTTTGACAGCTTTACTGCTCTTGATCAGCTATCCTAAAACAATGGCTACTTGAACAAGGTAACTTGCAATTGATTTCAGTGAAATTTTATTCAGTTTAATAAGGCCCTCTACTGGCAATCTCCGAAAACACAGTCTCTTTCAAATTATTTAAGTAAATTGTTATAACTACTCTCAATAATAAAGTATCTCACATTCCTGATTATACAAATCTCGGCTGAAAGAATGAGTGAAAAGAAAATGAGAAAAGGATGAAAAAAATGTCATTTCAAGTGGGCTGTTCATTTAGTTATTCATAAAATAACATTACATGAAGTATTATTTGCTTTCCTCTGATGAAGCTGTTCTAGATGTCAAAGGTACTCAGAAACAAAGGATATTTCTTACACTACAATGTACTGAGTATTCATGGAACGATAAACAAATTATAAATGTTATTTACCAACTACAGTAAACCAGATAGTGTCTGTTTATCCATGTATGAATAGCTGGCTGTAATTAGAATAAAAGAAATGTTGAGGGTGGGCCTTTTACATTGCTTCTGATATGGCATGACTAATAATTAACTTCTCCCATGTGACAACTGATGAGAAGACAGTAAATGATGACTTAAGAATTTAACTATTCATCTAAGAAGAATGTTTTAAAAGTAGGTTATCTTTGACACATTGGTCAAAGGGCTGTTGGAACAACTGGAAAAACTGAACTATAGACTCCTGGAAAACTACATTTTTTAAATGAGGTAATTAATAATATTTAGAAAAAATATTTTTAACAGAAATAAAATGTGATTATAATAAATTATTTGACTCAACATAAACATTATTTGAAATTATGATAATCACTAAATAACATATAATTAATACTTGTCATATATCCTGTTGGAGTACAGGGAAGGTATGGGAGGTGTAGGAAATCTATCATAAGGAATAAACAGACACTATACTATAAATAGATCTACCAACATTGTTTAGAAATGTTACAGAAAAAACAGCTGAAAGAGCAGAAAAGGCCTCTGAGGAGCAAGACCGAGGAACGGGGAGGCAAGGGTGGCCAGGGTGGCTCAGGGGACTGCACAATATAAGTTGTCTTCATATAAATTTATATACATATGTGTTTATATGCAATGTTTATATAGATAAACATTTTATTACTGTCACATAGTATATGTATTTATATATGCATAGATGATATATACATCTATGTATTTATAGATTATGTATACATTTATATACTTATATAAGCATTTTAATACTACTTGCTTTTCTAAATTAGGAGCATATATTAGATTTTTTTTTAATTTCTAGAAACAGGCCGCACTGACAATGGGAACCATGTGGGACATGTCTTTTGGGCTGGCCTGGATCAGAGTTCTCTGTTTCCAGATTCAATTTGCCAAATGAAGCAAGTACCCTTCATGGAACATTTCATCACACATACATCTCGACAGTAACACTTCTTCCCACATTTCAGAATTAACAGCTCTTCTTTCCACACCATAATATTTATCTGCCATATTATTATCTGAACTTATATTCCAAAATGGGTTTGGGACTTTCCTCTTGAACTCAGTCCACTGGGTTCCTAAGGTGCATCCAAATTCTACTTAAAGGAACTATTAATCCAGAAAGTTTATTTCTAAAAGAAGAGATCTGGTTTCTTGCCCTGAAAATACCAAGATTAATTTATGAAACGACTGGGAAGTACCTGTTATAACTGAGTTTTCCAAACCAACATGACATACTTCATTAGACAAGTATGTATTGGGGCATAGTAAATGTTGTGGGTAATGTTCTAAGTATCCAAGAGATTTATTGTTTCATCCCATAAAGAAAGCACTACAGGGAATCCAAAGTTCCAAAGGTATTAAACTTTGTAGGATTAGAGTAGATAAAAACAAGACTAATAAGGTACCTGTGTTTAATTTGTTCTATGACTTGCCTGTGTTCAACCTCAGCCACTCTGTTTAAATCCACTATCACAAAATACTACCACTTCCCTTGGTGAACTTTTCTAGGGAACAACCAAATGGCTAAATATTATTTCCATTTTCTTAAACCTAAAGCCCTTGAATTACACTCTTGATCAAGCTGAACTCAGCCTGCCAGTACTCATACCAAGAATACACATAATCTTGATGTTTGTTTAGGCATAAACTTGGACTAACCTGCAAGGGAATTCATATCTGAGATTAAAAGACAAAAATACTGAAGGGCCAGGTGTGGGCTTCAGACACTTCTGAAACACTAGAAAATGT
This sequence comes from Manis pentadactyla, assembly GCF_030020395.1. Taxonomy (NCBI): domain Eukaryota; kingdom Metazoa; phylum Chordata; class Mammalia; order Pholidota; family Manidae; genus Manis; species Manis pentadactyla. The sequence continues at coordinate 36,698,969 of NC_080026.1, read as the reverse complement.
GAATCACCAGTTCAGCTGGTTGACATCTAGATGTGTTTACCTGATTTGCTGCTTGGCCAATATAATCAGTCCAGGTGAAGACAAGAAGAATGAAAGCTCTACTGTGTGCAATGCTCATGAGAAAAAATCCTTCCACCTCGAGAGAGCAGCACAATGAAACGATAAGAACATGGGCTCCAGTTCAAATCATGCCTCTGCCTCTTACAGCCTATATGACCTTTGTGCATTACCTCATCTTTGTGAAGCTCACCATCCTTGTCTGAAAAATGAGTATAATGATCATGATGACACAACACATGCAAAGAACTTAGAAATGCACTTGTGTACAGTAATCACTCAATGGGAAAGAAAACAGTTTAAATTTCCCCTGACAGTGCCCATCAGGCATTCATTCATACATGTATTTTTTCATCATTTTTTAGGAACTCGCTCTGTGCCAGCTGTGGAGCCATGCATGAGATTACAACTTTGGCAAGGTCCTGGAAAATAAATTGAATGGATGGAGAGGTGCCCAGGGCAAGAGTCAAAGGTGACGATGTGCTAAAGGGAATACAAGCCCACGTGTTCCAGCAACAGAAAGCAGCTCTTGGTAACTAAGCCAGAAATTCCCAATCAAAACTTCTGAGGAACTTGTTCACTCTGCCTGGGTCTAAATACCACTTAGAGATGCTGATACAGTAAGTCTGGGATGGGACATGGGCATCTGCGAGGGAAATATGACAATAGCTAGTATTTGCTAGTATTTAATGTATGCCTGGTAATATACTAAGTGTTTGAGCTATATTAATTTATTTAATCCTTCCCTATGCCCCCATGACATGGGTGTTCTTATTATCCACATTTCAGATATGAGAAATTCAAACAGATAAGTTATTCAAACAGAATTAACCAAGGTCACAAAGTCAGAAAGTGGTGGAAGCAAGACTTGAGCCCAGGCAGCCTCATCCCAGATACCAAGTCCTCAGTCAATATGCCATGCTGCCTCTTAACCCTCCATGGAAGATTCAGGTGAGCTGTCAGGCCAGAATCTCCAGGGCAGATATGTTAGTACATGCAGAGGAGTAAGGAAGTGAGGAGCCAGGTAAGCTGGTGGACATTCCATCAGGAGAGGCCCTGTTTGTATGCTGAGGAATGTGGCACAGAGAGCCTTCAACCACCGTGAGGAAGAGTTTTAAGCCACTCAGCACAGTTATGTGATAATTTGCCAACCAAGTGCAGAGAACTGGGTGTTTGATTCAGGAAAAGGGATACTTAAGATCAGCAATTCACTCATTCATTTAGCATTATACACTGAACACCAGCTCTGTACTAGGTGCTGTGAAGATAGGAAGTACTAAAGCATAGTCCTTGTTTTCAGTAAGTCATTTACTTATGTGGCAAAGAGCTCCAGGTCCCACAGCAAAAGTCAGGACAAGATACCATGAGGGTCCAAAGAAGCAAATCATCACTTCAACCTGGAGAGTCCGTGGAGGCTTCTAATAGGCAGGGGTATCAGGGGTAAGGAGTATGGAAGGTTCCAGAGAGAAAAGGAATGTCAGGTGGGTAGAATCTAGTTGAATGTTAGAACCTGAGGTCCAGGCTGCAGCAAGAGAATGAAGGGGGAGGAGAATCAATGAGAAAGTCAAGGGACATGTCTACTGGCAAGAGGGGTCCCAAGGAGGAAGAAGAAAAGCAAGTAGTCAGTAAAAAGAAGTTTGAGACTTGGATCTAAAGCAGAGACACAAAATGCCAGAGCAGGGATCCACCTGTCGTCTCTCAACCTGTACCCGATGCAAAATGCCTTCAGTATTACTTCAACTGCCAGAATTGCCTTGCTTGCCTTTTGGCCATCAAAACTGAAATAATCACAGACTTCTTTAACAAAAACGCTGAGGAATAGAGACATCAAGAAATGTACCCAGAGTCAAAGACAAAATAGGAATGCTCTTTCCTTGCTCCCTTTATATACGCACATAGCCCTGCTCCTACAAGAAAGCCTGTTAAGCATGTATGGCTCCATTTCTTGTATAATCTTTGGAACTGAAATGTGGAATACATGCCAGAATGAGCACGGGAGACTCAGTTTCTGGTTGTAGTGCTGCCACTGTCTTGCCAGGTGACTGGGCAAGTCATTTTCCTCCTCATGCCTCAAGTTTTATTTCATAAAAAGGATAAACTTTACTAATAATTTGAAAGCTGTTTTTGTAGCAAGTCCCTTATTTAAATGAAAATTCAGAAAAATTACTGAGCTTTAATATATAAAACATATCCAGGCAGAATGCACTCTGATGGAAAAATTTGAGGCTGACAAGCACACAGGAATTTGCCCACCTTAGAACTCCATGGAAAACAGTGGAATTTTTTAGGACCTTTCTGGCACTAGTTTCTTACAATTCTCTGAGACCAGAGAAAAAGGGAAAGGCAGTGAAGGCTGTCATAGCTCCCCAGGGCTGGTCACTCAGTAGCTGAACTGAGGAGCAAGGCTGATCTCCATAAGTGAGTCAGGGAGATCGCGTGCAGGACATAACAGGCTACCAGCACTTCCTGCCAATCCACATAGCACTGCTGTCAGTTCTAGGTGGCAGGAATCAGCCATGATTCACCACTGGCTGCAAGGGGCCGAAAGGCAGGCGCTCAGGAGCAAACCCAGCAGCTTGAAGCACGCAACAGAAAGATAGATTCACACGGTTCTTAAGCAGAACTTGCAGGTGGCTGGCCCGGGGCAGCGGTGATAAGAGGGAGCCCATGCTTCCTATTCCCCACTATTTGGAGAATTTTAAAGAGTCCAGAGGAAAACGACAGACAGGTTGTAAATACTGAATCCTGAGCTTGCCAAGTACCAAGTTTGACTACTTTAGTAGTACATTAATTCAAAGTCCTAACTCAGAAGACAACTCAGAACTGTGAGAATTTCTCCAAAAACTCGATGGGAAAAAAACTGGGTAGAAACAGTTTCAATTTCAAACATTTTTCTATACTTCCAAATTCCCCAAGAATGAATGAGCTGGGGTGTGCGCCTGTTTGTGAATGTTCAGGGAGGGGACGGAGGCAGAAGGGAACAAGACATTGTAAACAACATGCACATATGAGAAATCTTTAAACCACAGACAAAAACAGAAAGTGGGTTTCCCCCTCTAGCATACCAGTTAATTAAAAATTGGTCTTTATAGCTTTCTATTAAAATTCCTAGCTCAACCTAATAGTTTTTTGTATGGTTGGTTGCTTTTTAAAAAATTCCAACCTTCCTGCAGAGGCAAATGTGGATTAGGAATACAGTATCTTGTTAGCATCTACACCCTGGTGCCTATTCTCAGGGACAACGAGTCCCGTACACCTACCCCATCCACTTTAGCACATTGTAATTAATTGGAACAAATGCATACTTGCTGCAGCAGCAGAGAGAGCCTGTAGAAATACGTAAACATCATCATCTCACTTTAAAAGGAAAGCAAGCTGTCTAAACAAGAAAAACTGTTACAAGAGTTTTTTAAAAAGTCTCAACAGTCTTACTTGTAGTTAGCTCTTCAGTCAACACATGTCACAGTCCTGGAGACAGACACAGAACTGCAACAACTCTCTCCAGCTAAAAATTTCCTCCCGAGTTTATCCTGTTTACTTTTGAAGCATTAAAAGGCCATGCTCAGAAAACACGCTCAGTTTTCCTGAACATCCAAACAGGCAGCAAAGTCCTGCAGTGAATTTGGAGCAAGTTTGCGGAGACTCGCTCCCTGAGCTGCGGCTCCGTGGTTGCTCCAAGCTTGTAAATACAAGTTCCGCGGACAAAGTCCCAAATGACATCACTGGCAGCTGCTTACTGTTGAGTCTTTATTAACTGACTGTCAAAAAGAATGGAGGGGGTGGGGAGCTAGAGTATCTTTTCTGCAGCAAAACCGGCATCTTGGAGTAGACTCCAGTTATACATACATAAATAATCCCATTGATTTCGAATTTTCAAGAGCTTGGTTTCTCTCCAGTCGGCTCCTTTCTCCTGAAAAAAGACTTGAGAATTGCCCTCACCAATTTATGTGGGATCAACTGAAGACGGGAAGAAGGAAAACTTTGAAATACCAGCACAGCACAGCCCCATCCAGTTGTTTGCTCACCTGTTTCCAGTCAGCTTCAGAGTCTGATGATTCATAAGTATATAAATATTAGTTAAGTCTTACATTGCCTCACAACTTGTACTGAGACATATATACCTGGCTAACATTTTTCTACATGGATTGCCCTGGATTGCTACTCTTTTTAGATGCACTGTAGAGTTTTTCAACTTGGGGGTACAAGAAAGAGCTCCCTGAAATGTAGGCAAAATGCTGTGTGCACCTGCAAATAGGCTGGAGTTTTTCTGAGATGTGTGCTGGAAGCTTTCTTCAGATTCTCAAAATGTTAATGACCTACCTGTGCCACCCCCATCATGCAAAACACAACAACAGAAAACCTCAGCCCTGTACAGCTAGTATCTCAGGGAGACTGCAAGCCCAACCCACTTCCCACTACCAAGATAAAAATGGGTACTTCCTCCCCTATTTTCCACTCTCTCATGGAATCTCGCTTGTGTCAGCTGGTTCTTAAGGTTTTTATGATCATCTCTTCACCTACCCCATCCCCACCTGGAGAAATCAGCAATCCTACACTGCGTCCCTGCCATGGACCTGGAACTCTAGAGGCTGTTTTCCTTCCTTCCTCTGAACTGCCCTATTTTTATTTATGTGCTGCTTTTTATATACTGACTTGTATTTTTAGCTTGTTTTTAGCTGTCTGTGTTCTGTCTCCCCAGCCCAGTGTGAAAGGTCTTTGAGGGCAGCCAATGTGTTGTGTTGTTTATACCCAAATAACCAGCCCTCTGTAGTGAATCTGAAGCAGAAATGGGGGAGGTGGGCACTGAGGGTGCAGGCAGGAGTAAGGGTAGATTCAGTGGAATGGGGTATATATTTAGAGTAAGCATTCTCCCTACCCTGGAAAACAATGACCTCACATCTCACTAATTACCCATGGAGGATGCTCAAGCATCAAAAGTTCTTTTTCTCAAAGAACATAGATAGATTACTGATTTGGTAGGGTCCCCAAATATTCCACTTTCACATAAGAATCATTTATAGGAAGTGCATGTCTTGTATGTCACTAATGGGTTTAAATCAACAACATTTATGGAAAACAACTTAAAAATACCTAAAGATTTTGTAAGTCCAAACCCTTAGACCCAGTAATTCCCCTTTTTCAGAATGATCCCATAAATATGCTCACACAAGAGCCTAAGGATATAAGATCAAGAGTGTTCTTTGCAGAATTATTTGTAAACAAAGAGACAACCTAAATATTCATTAATCAGAGAAAAAGTATATTATATAAATTATGATATATGTGGGGTATAAAAAACTTGGAGGGGATTGAAAAAATGTACTAACATAGGAGGAAGTAGGTAGTTGCTCATTGAATGAATAAAACAAATTACAGTACAGAATTTCTGTGTGCTGGGGGGAATTATGCAAATTATCAACAGTGGTTATCCTTGGTCAGTATGATTGGGGAGTTTTCACTTCATATGCTCCTGTGTGGTTTGAATTTTTTTCTCAATGAGCATGTTCTACTTTTGTTATTAAATAATAAAAGTACATGATTGTACAATTTTCAAGATTAATTACAAGGAGAAACCTAGCTATTCCCACAAGTGTCTGACAAATAGTAGGTGCTCAGTATATGGCTGTTGACTGGATGCATACTGATGGGGTTTTTCCTAGGTTACAGCACTTCCTGGAGACAAAATGGGGTAAAGAGGGAGAACCAGGCATTGGGTTTTCATTTCTGATTGAATGAGACCTCCTCCCCTTAAATGTGAGGACTGATTTGAAAACCTCTTAGACTCTGTCCACCTTAAGAAATGATTAAAGTTAAGTGCTCAGAACATAAAGTGTTGACCTTTCCCTTGTGCAATTGCTGTTTGACAAATGGAGTTTTAAGGTAAGACAAGTATGAACCACTTTGGTTCAGTTCATTGGTTGCTAGCAAGCACTGAAAGGAAAACTTGTAAGGGCACAGGTTTACCCAGCTCCTTGTCATGGCTAGTCTAACATTAAGGAACTCTGTGAGGGAGTCGGGGGGGGTGGGGGTGGGGGGCAGTCAGGAAAGTCTAATCCACAGGAGTCTTCAGAGCTTTATTAAGAAGGTACTTGGGGCTTTGGAAGGCAGTGGCCTGTGGTGATGGCACAAAACACAAGGCTGTCTGCCCTAGGTATGGTCTACAGGTCTCTATAGTGGAAATTCCCAAGTATAAGCCCTGTATTAGATACTATGTTTTTCTTTAGGGAAAAAAATATGTTCAAGAAAAAGAGTGATTGAAAATTTCCACCAAGGTACGACAGGTTTTTCGAAGCACTATTTCCATTCCTCTAGAGAAAACATACTGGAGTCATGTCTTCCTTCCTAGTGAGAAGGTATCTCATATCTGTAATAATTTCAAGAAAAGGAAAGCACAGCCCTTATTTCCTTGCATGTTTTTATTTTGCTATGATCCACACATTACAGGAAACTGAGGCCACATTCTATTTAAATGTACATTTGGAGCCCCTTGGGTGTGATAGTTATACTTTAACAAGTGAGAGTTAAATACAAGTATTTAACTTGACTTACAACTTAGTATAAAAACAAATAAGGGAAAGGTGTGGGGGGGAGCTGTTTTCTCCACCTCTATCAGGTGCTCATTAATGCTGCTGCCAAAATGTCCTGCACCTGCTGAGATGCTTGGCCCACCTTCCCTTCCAGTGCCTTCTAGTCCTTTATTTAGGCAATTTTTCTCTCCCCAAGGGGCCTGCCCCTCACCCATGGAGGATTGCCAGGCAGTGTTATCACAGGCATGTGTATGTCTATTTCCTTGTTCATGTTTTTAAAAGTCTTAATGCTGCATTCTTTATGTTTAAGTGCTTTCCATCTTAAACTGGAAAATCTATAAAGTAAAAGCAGGTAATCAGATCTGCAAGGTGTAAACACAGCCCAAAAGGCCCCTTAGAGGGGCTTGCTGGTGATGATCATATATTACTAGAGACCCAACAAGACATCACAGGTGCAGTTTCTACTTCCAGTGTCCGATTTCCTCTCTGTCTACCCCCTCTCATCCCCATAGACAAGTATAATTACTGCCATTTATTAAGCTTTTATGTGTGCTATTTAAATACATCACCTAATTTACCTTTAAAATAATCCTTTGAGTTGCTTACTATTTTCACTTCTCTTTTACAACTGATGAAATGGAGGCCCAGAGAAATAATGTGACTTAAGGAATTTGACTTTGATCACACAAACAGTAGGCAATAGGTCTCAGCTCAGGTCTACATGACCTTCCAGTGTCCTGGGGAGACCTAGATCCCTCTGAGGATTATAAATATTGAAAAGAGATTTGATAAACCAGTGTGAATCATGGCAAATTGGAATTAGATGCATGGAGTCATCATTAAAGTGCTGAGTTCTGATTCTTGTATTTGATATATGGCAGTGGACATTCAACAGATATTCAGACTCCAATCTCAAACTAGTGTGACTTTTGCTGCTTTCTATAACCTGCCCCTCTGCTTAGCAATTAGAGGGCATATAGCATAGGCCTCAAAGACCATGAGAATCACAGTCACATGACTTAGTCCCACACCATCACCCTGGAGTGAATTCTCCATGCTTTTAGAGATGTGCAAGATCCAATTGTGAGGAGAAAATACTGGAGAACAAGCATTCAAGTGTGCTTACTGCCTGCTTCCCTTCACACTGAGAGCCTTCAGTAAATCATATTCCTTTCCTCAAATGTCTATTTTTTTCTGGTAAAGTTAATGGTTCTACCAGTGCTTACAAAACAGCCTGTTGCCAGCCAGTAAACTGTATTAGGAGTTAATGTGATCAGAAATAGGAAACAGAGATTTTAGAAGGAGTAACATAGGAACACCTCAGCAATCCTCAAACAAATTAGCATGGCTTTGAGAGTGTGAGTTTCTAGGGGCCCTGAGAATCTGCATGTTTAGAAAGTGGCCCACATCACTCTTATGCAAATGGTCCTCAGACCACATTTTAAGAAGCATTGGTTATAAAAAGAAAGGTAAGTATACAACCCTCTTGCCCACAATCAGACATTGATGAAGATTGTGTAGCTTTGTTCAGGTTCCTTAGGAAAGAGCACTGTGATCAACTGACAAATTCCTGGTACCCATTACCAATGATAGCTCACATTTGACACAAAGTTTGTGCACAAAGTGTAACTTGGAAAAGAAGAAACAGGTGCCCATTAATGGTTCCAAGCACATAGTTGGATGAAGATGTTTGTTGGCTTTAATTGCTTCAGATGTCACAGTAGTCCCCATACATAAATCAAACCACAAGAGTAAACCATAAAGTGTGAAGAAGTCCAACAAAGTTCACATTACTCCATACCAACTGCTTTGATGCATTTCATGATATATCACATTTCCAACTTCCAAATGCTCTTTTTCCTCACTGGGGGAACAGAGAGCTGCTTTCCAGTACCCTCAACACATGGGCAGTCTACCTATCGGGTTGTCGACACTATGGTACACCACCGCTGGAGTGGGGCTGATATGGCAGTTGCCTGTTGAAAGAGGTGAAGTGGGGAGATGTAAAATTTGTCACCCACCATGACAATTGTCCTGGAAATAGTGTGCCATACCCCCAAACATTTGCTTTCTCAGCCAACCTATGCTCCAGGCCCAGCCCCAGGAGGGTGAGCAAGGGTTAATGTTCCTGAGGCACTGGAAGGCTCCTGATGAAAGGCGCTATGTAAGTATAAAGTATCACCGTGAAGTTGGAGGATTTTATTTCAGTCTCCTGATTGTGTTGTTGACAGTGCATACTGTGAGTTTGACATTTTTAACTACTTTGCGTGCCCCAAACAGAAAGGGCTGGGCAAGAAGAGGTGGGAAAAGGGGAGGGGTCAGGGGCCATGTTCTTCCCTTGACTTTGATTTCACACCAACCCAGGGCCCAGCGATAGTCCGGTTTGTGAGCCGGGTCCAACAATGCTACCTCAGAGATTTATGTTAATTCATTAAACTACAAGATGCAAGCTGCATTCCTTTTAACCTGAGAACAGAGTCCCCCTGAAACCAGAGCCTGAGGGAGGCCTTGAGGGACATGGATGTCTGTAAACGGAGAGAGCAACTCGTTTTTTTGGCCCATGGTGATTGTCTAAATAAAAAGACCCTGAGTTCGATTTTCACTAGATATGGAGAGGCCAAATTAAAATCAGTGACAGCACAGGGAAGGAAGAGGATAGAGACAGCCACTGACTTTCCCAGGTGTGTGATATCTCTGATGTTCTCAGATTGCTGTGTGATTAATGCCTTCAATAAAGTCCACCCTGAATGGCCTGACAGTCAGTGCCCCAGGTTCCTGAAACACACTGGGGCTCCTGCCCCTAACAGCCTCACCCACTCCGCCTCATATGAGCCTCTGACAACAGCCCTGGGGTAGGAAGAGGAAAGGCTGATATAATGTTAGGATGCCCCAGGGAGGAGGTGCCCTGGGAGGAGGCAGGGTGGGGTTCCCAGGGGACAGACTCCTCAGCTTGAACCCCTGCCTACTTTTCCTCAAATGGCCAGCAAAGCCCTGGGCTGACTCAAGCACTCAGGTGGCCCCAGCTTTCTTCCTTTCATTCTGACAAACTTTCTCAAGTTAAAAAGACAAAAGTAGGGATGCTGGCAGGGAAGGCACGCCAGGGGTCTGTTGAAAGGATGGGCTGGAAAAGGGGGCTGCGTTTTCTTCTTTACTTTCATTTTTCTTTTGGAAGCACACACAGACACACACACAATATAAGCTCTTTTCTCTAATCATCTGATATTTTAGGCTCCAAAAACATCATATTTTTGTGGCAAGTATTACTCAAAGGCCCTTTAGAAAAGCCATCCTTACAGATCAGAGAAGGAGGCCACTCCCATCTGTCTCCAGCCAAACAGCCCTGGGAAATCAACAGCAGTAGCAGAAATGGATGGGCAGGGGCAGAGAGAGAGCCCACTTAGATGCAAAGAGCACATGTGGAAATACAGGCCACAGTTTCAGGGGATACGGAGGGCTGGGCCTTGCCTCAGGTGGGCTTTTCCAGGTCCAGGGCAAATACTGCCCTCCTGCCTGGGCCTGACAGAGGGAATAAGTCACCATGCAAGCATGGATGGATGCGCATTTTGCCTCTCACCCCAGAAAGGAAGTGCCGGTTCCTTCCTCACATTCCCAGGCAAAGCTCACTATGATGAACTACAGTACTGGAATCTTCCATATTTCCTCTGAGGAGTCAGAAAGCCTGCAGGACCCAACTCTGTGCTATTAGACCTTTGGAGATAATAGCTCCTTCTGCTCTATTGTCACTGCTGTTTTAAACTTCATACAGTAAATAAATCCAGGGGAATTACTCTAAGACAGATTAAGCCTTTTCAAGGCACAATAATCTATTGTTAAACCTAAAAATCTACTAGTGGAGAAATTATTTTAAAGTATAGCCTTCGTATTGACAGCAGAGACTAACCATACAGTTTATTAGTTATCACTTAATATTTTGGCTGATTATAATAACGCATGTCCTATTGGTCAAGGTTATAAGATGCTACTGCTGGTTAGAAATCACTTAATGATATGGCTAATACCTTCTGAATAAATATAAAAATGATACATTCCTTGTTTTATATAAGAAGAGTATAGTTAGCATAAGGAGGCCTTGGATGTTATTTTAGCAATAGGATACTTTTGAAATGAAATCATAGGAGGAATTTGGTTATGCAACACAGTTCCTAGGGTGGTATCCCTGGGTGAGGGCCTACAGCTCCCCCTAACAGCCCTCCTCAACTCCCACCTGCCAAAAAGAGCAGAGAAAGGATACACACTTAGGTGCAGTGCTGGATGAACTCAACAAACCACATTATTCTTTCCTGATCCACGCCATCTCTTTTTGACCCATACCCTCTGTACCACCCAATTTAGCACTTAATTATATGCAGCAAGGAGGTGCATGTTCACATTTGCTTTTGGTAGGCAACTCTTAGCTCCCAGCCAGATTGTTGTCATCCTGATGCGTTAGTGTAGGAACTGTGGAAATACACAGTCTATACATCAGTAGTTTCCTTTGTGCCAGCATGGTGCTAGGCATATACAAGCTGTTTAACCAAACGGGCTTATTCCAATTGGAGACAGAGACTTAAAGTCACAGGTGGGGCTAAAAGGTAAGGGCAAGCAGGTAGATTTAATCCAACTTGAGATGCCAGTCACAGAATTGAGTGGATGGTAGGGAACAGGGGAGGCAAGGCATCAGGGCCTCAGATCAGGGAACTTAACTCTCTTCTGTCTTTTTCTCCTTTTTTCTTTTCCTTCTTCAGCAACCCCTCTTCTAAGCCACATGTCAGATGCAGATTTTCATGACTGCATGCTCCTCTAAAATACAGTCACTATCACTCAATAATGGTGAAAAATATTTTTGGAGTATAGGTATATTATTTCTAATAAATGTCACGTGAACTTGAGGGCTACACTAATGTATTCATCTTTTAAATCATTACCTTTTAAGTTAGTATTGATTTTCGAATTCCCTCACTGGTTCTTTCACCAAATATTATGTGGAGCAGTTTACAATTTATACAACAAATCCTCATTGAGCACCTCCTATATTCCAGGTTCTATGCATATTTTAGAATCTAAGCTTCTATGAATATTCACAGAATAGTCTGTGGGTGTCTACTAATTGGGAGATATAATGGAAAAATTGAAAAAATAATTTCTACTGCTGCTGTTTTGATAAAGATAAAGTCAAAATGAAGGAGCCATTAGTCTAAGGGTGAGAGGTGGTAATTGATATTTCATGTTAGAAAAGTTAAGACAACCTGACAATAAAAAGCAGCTAATTCAGCAGGATGCAACAACATTTTGGACACAAAGAACTTAGTTATTAGTAGGGAGCCCAGTTAATCAATGCAAATGTACTTGTGGACTAAGAGTGAACTATGGTTTACATGAGGTCAGAAAGTCCAAAGGTCACTGAGAGTGAAACATATCATCTTGTCAGAGCCTTTCCTGTAAACCTTTCCATAGTTTGGAAACAAAGTAAACGGATCTTGCTCTCATTTCAATGTAGAGACAAGACCAGTATCCATGAAACTCTTTGGGCCTTGTACTTGGATTAAGCAACCCCGACAATGTACTTTCAGAAGCAGGAAACCTCCCCACTCCCTACACCAAACTTCCACACCAGTGCCAAATTATGTCTAGTTCCCAGGGGAGACTCATTCATTCACGGAGGGGGCAATGGTGGATATACCAGGTCAGTTTGGGGTAGAAATGGGCTTCTCACTAATTTAGCATGTATATGTTAAATAATTTAACTGATTTAACATGAAACATGTATGTCCCTTGAGGAGGAGAGAAGGAAAGGATGTTTCAGAATCAACGAGGAGAGGGCACATATGGAGGGAAGGCTTTTAGGGTATTTCTATGGTGCACATGGGTACAGGAGCAGTCCAGTCTAAAGACACTGACTCAGGACGTGGCCTGACCCTTATAGCATTGTAAGTATTCAGTGCATTATAGCATTTAGCTCTGGTTTGTGACCTAAATTTATTGCCTATTTTATCATTTTTTCCCTGTCTTCAGCAGTTCGTTCCAAATAATTTTCTTTTTTAATTCATTGCCCTCATGTTCAATTTCCTTTTGATCTATATTTATTAGCTGCCAAGTACATATGAAGCCCTGCAGGAACCATCAATAATGTCTCTGTTCCCTGTCACTCTTAAGTAGATGGAAAAACACGTGCGCATGGTTTTCCAACCCTCCACTTGTCTATTATTCCATGGCTTCAGTTGTAACTCCATGAGGTGACTTGGGAATATCTTTGAATCAGCCTACACAGGACCAAAGTTTAGCACTGAAAGTCCAGTGTCTCGGGGAACCCCTTGGTCCAGGCAAACCAAGAGGGTTGATCACCCTAAACCTACCACAATTTCTATTAGAATTTCCCAAAGCCTCAAAAAAATGTAAGTGGAAACATTGTGTCTCTATATAAATCCTCTAAGACCCCCAGAATCGTTTCCATCAGCCTTACCTGTGTAAAGAGCCTACAATGGCTCCTCTAGTTCCTGTTGAGTCCCACCTCCTACAATAACATAAACTATGCTCCAGCTTTTTCAAAATTTGCCTTGCTCAAGGGCTCAACCTTCCCAAAGTGACACATATCAGATCCATATTACTGACCCAAGTAGGACGATAAAGGAAATTCTGAATTGATGTGGGTTTACAGGAAAGTCTCTGACATCATGCTCAATTGACACCCTATTTCTTCCTTTTCCATCCTAACTTGTTCCTCTTTCCCAAGGGCCACATGCACCCCACAGCTGTCTGCAGGGTTGGCACAGTCTCTGTCAGGCCGCATCACACTTGACCTCCTCTCGCCATCCAGCCCACAGTGTTCCCTCCACTTCGGCAGGTGCCTCTCCCCAGTGCACATCCTAGAATAGCCTAACCCAGTAAAAGGACAGACGCCTTCTCAGTTTCTGCTTCTACAGAGTCCAACCTTGTCATAGCCTCAAACTTTGAGAACTTTTAAGTACAAAAGGGGAAATTATGGTTTCTTCAGAGTCCTCTATAAAATCCATTTTTCTTAGATAACTGAGACACTGAATCAGGGTGAGAAATTATGATCTGGAGAGCCACAGGATGTGCCCCAGTCCAGAGGCAACCCAACAGAGAATCTGAAAGAAACACACACTTAAAGCAGAGCAGTAGCTTGAATTATTAAATAAGTTGTCTAAAGTCAAATAATAACAGCTGGAATTGTAACGACCACAGGCATTTCCACTGCATTTAGTATGTGCCAAGTACTAAGCCCTTTCATAGTGCCTACATCTCTTAACCAATTAAACTTCACCACAGCCGTATGAGTTAGGTCCTTTCATTACCCTCATTTTACAGTGAGGAAACTGATGCACACCAACACTGAGTAACTTGCTCAAAGTTGCACAGCCAGTGAGTAGGCCGAGCTGGATTTTAACTCAAGCTGCTGGTGTCAGTCTCTGTTAAACTGTCCCCATCAGTGATGTGAAAGGTAATGTACTCCATGTATTTATAATGAGATTAAAGAAGAGGGTGAACAGTTAGTGAGAAATCAGGCAATGTGGAACTGAATACACACAGAACTCAAAAGGACTCAAATGGGACAGGAGAATAGCACAGCACACACATTGATTCTGTGTCTATTCAGGCCTCGCTCCCATCCTTCCTTTACAGGGCAAGAGGCTGGCTCAGGGTTGACCAGCCTAGTCTGCATGTGAAGGCAGATAAGTAGCTGTACCTGGCTAGAGTAAAGGATTTGAAAACAGGAATGCAGGTAACTCTTGCAGAAACAGGAAACTAAACTGCCTCAGTGGAAAGGAACCAAGTGATAATGTTAATAATGCCCTAATCTCACTCCTCACAATAAACATCATCCTCCATCATCAATAGACTAGATCAATATTTTGATGATCTTGCTTTATCCCTCAAGAAGGAAATCCTCTGTCTTAAACTGAGAAACACCCAGGCACAGTGTCAAACCTCCATGCCAAGGTCCCTGTGGATAACATGTATGTATTTTTCTCTCCCCATTATGGTTTCCCCATGAAAACATCATTCCTTTAATTCCCTGCAAATCAGATAGATAAAAACACCGTATTTTTGGCTTCCATATATGTCAATACAAACAATTGTTTTCCTTTTGTCCAACTATGGTGCTTCAGAGAAGCTGGACAAATCAATGAGCACACTGTCAACACTTCATTGAAAAGGTACAGGGGAAGCTATGGATTCCTTCCCTGGCACTCGAGAGGCCAGAGTTTCCTGGCTTCCCCTTGTGAACTGTTTGCTCACCCATGAGTTACTACTACACTGGGATAGCCAGGTTACTGCTGCTGCTTGGAGATGAAATTTTAAACCATATTCTATATCCTTTCTCTCTCCTCGAGAAAACATAAAAAGAGGAAGATAAATTTTTTTTAAACACTAATTGCAAATTATTCATATGCCAGGTCTTTGGTCAAGCAGGATCTAAATTCCTATACCTCTGTTTCTCTGAGCTCTGTGTATTATTCAGATGGATGTGGAGACTGAACACCAGGCTAAATGCATAGAAGGGAAAACAGCTATTTTCTCTTTTGCCATGGAAACCCTGTGCACCATGGGAAGCTAAGGAGAAATGAACAGCTTTAATAACTTGGGGGGATGGAAGAATGGAGTTTCAATGCAGCATAAATCACAGTGTCTAATGCAGGCTGTTTCTGAAAGCTCAGGGAAGCTTCTTGCTCACTTAGAAAAGATCAGCATGGTTTACTCCCCAGCCAGATTAAGCATTTCCCCACAAGCTTTAATCACCTCTCATTAGCTTGGAACACTCAGTGTGCAGGCCCTCAGAGATAAGGGAAATCAGTGTGGATGGGCTTTGTTTGGGTTTACATGTGTTGCTTCCATCCTGATTACACAATCACACCATCAGAAACATTAGTCATGATTTTGTAAGACCATGTCTCAGTCTCAGACATATGTACAAATATATGAATATATGACCCATCCAGAATATATAATAAGTATAAAGTCTCTCTCTCTCTCTCTCCCCCTCTCTCTCTCTCTCTCTCTCTCTCTCTCTCTCTCACACACACACACACACACACACACACACATGAGCTTCCTGGAAAATAAATAGTTCCAAACTCCACAGTTATTTGCAATCAGTTATTAAAAAGCTCAATTGACACCCTATGTCTTCCTTTTTCACCCAAACTTCTTCCTCTTTCCCTTATCTTTGCCCACTGTTCTCATGTGATTTAAGTCAAGAAGAACTCAGTAATATCTATATCAGTCCATAACACTCTTTTTCAGAACTGTTTGACATGGAATGACCTCATCACAAGTTAATCCTCCATTGCTGCTAAAATAAATCTGTATTGAATGACGACATTTGTTTTCCTCTCTTCAATATGAGTTTAAAAATGTTTTAAAGTAAACTCAGGAAGGAAATGTGTCAGATGGATCTGGGTTCCTAGTGAATAGCATCAGAGCATTGCACATGTAAGACATGGCTGGAGACAGTTATCTAATTGGGCTTCTACACCTCTTCCCTTTCTTCATCCACTTCATATTATGTAGGAGTTCTTCCTATGGAAAGTGAGCCCTTTTAGTTGGAACACACTGGCTAACTCAGGCTCCTCTGCTCTTCCCAGTTGAATCTCATTGGCTGTCCCAAGGCCCAGGTGTCAGTTTGGGAATGCATTCTCCCAGGGCAGGCATCTGGCTTTGGGTCCTTGGCAAACTAACTGCGACAGGTTCCTCCAACAGCTGTTGTGGTAGGCTGAACTTCCAGGTGACTAAATAATCCTGCTCTCTGGCCTGCTCATGTGCTTGGATTGGAGCCATTTCCCTGGAATGGGGCTGAATGAAACATGGCTGTCTGCTCACTAACCACAGCTGGGTGTCCATGGTCTCAAGTCCCTTCTGAAATCATGAACTGTCCCCTTATCTTTCCCAGGTCATGATAAACCTAGAGTTATCACAGACATGACCTTGGAAATATAAGATCTTTCATTCACCTGAAATGGAGCTGAAATTTCACTTTCTTTACGAATAATTGTTAAATTTGATAGCTCTGCTTTGAAAAGCAGGAGCTAATTCTAATACTGACTTGAAAATAGTCCTTTTTTGCGATATTGGGTATGCCCATACAATACACATGCAACTACATGTGTATACCAGATAAAGATATGGTTCAAGGAGAGGTATAATCAATGAATTTTCTTTGTCCAAGGACACAACACCATGTCCTGGAGAAATAATTAAAAGACTGCTTAATGTTGCTGATAAGCGAGTATCTGTGGCCTCCCATTGAATAAAAACACAAATCCACACATAGCAGGTAGCAGTTTAATTTAATGATAGGCTCTGCAAGGGGATTCTATAGACCAATGGTTTTAAAAATGTGGTTGCTGGACCCCAGGATCAGTGTCACTTGGAAACCTATTAGAAGTGCAAATTCTCAAGCCCAACCCTACCTACTGAATCAGAAACTCTGTGGATAGGACCTAACAATGGTTCAACAAGCCCCCAGGTGATTCTAATGCAAGAAAAATTTGAAAACTACCATTCTAGGCAATTGATATAATCTAATTAAGTGAGTGTGAGAGTGGTTCTGGAGTTACACAAGCATGCTCTCTAAATAATCAACCCACTGTGATCCATCATTTGTGTAAAATGTGAGCTCTGTAGACATCCAGATGTATCAACGCATCACTAAATTCTACTCAAAATCCCTTCAAGGGATAGACATAAATACCCCCATTTTACAGATGGTAGAAATCTAGGTTGCTAATCCAGGTCTTTCAATTAAGACAACATAAAAATCGTTTTGGTTCACCCTTTCTTATATGAATGACATATTTTCAGCCTCCTGGACCAGTCAACCTGACAAGAAATCTGAACTCCTAAGACTCTTCTCTGAGCCTTATTCAGCCTCGACCAGGTAAGAGGTTGAAATAGGGATTGTCTTGCCCGAAGGAGACTGAGAAAGGACAATGGAACATTCTTGGGGTAAGAGGGTTTACATCGAACTTAATTCTTATGCAAGAAAAGTTTGAAAGAGCACTGGGCAGAGCTCTTTATATAGTGACAGTAATACCTTATTGCCAATTGGTGTGAGAGCATTAGCCTAGTAGAAGGTCAATTACGTCATTCAATAGTTTAGGGTTAGGTGAGGATCCTGGCCATAGGAACTTCCATTTTCTCCACAGGGATAGACTGTTATTTGTTGGAGATAGCTCCAGTCAAAAATACAAAATTTTCATAGATAAAATCATCTTGCAAAGCAGAATTTGGGATGATATCCACTCTTGATAAGACATGGTGAAACAGGCATTTTCATATAATGCTAACAGGAGTTGTAACCTGATACAATCTTTCTGGGAAGCAATTTGGCACATCATTTGACTAAATAATTATACTTCTTGGAATTGATAAAAAGGAAATTGTCCAGAGATAAAAATGATTAATATATAAGAAATTTCTCTGCAATAGTATTTTTAAAAATGAAAAAGAAGGAACAGTCTACACTTCAAATAATACATGGTTCATAAACTGTAGTTCTTCCATAAGATGGACTGTAATGCAGCCATTTATAAGATTCTTGAGTACAAGTTATTAAATAATAGTCATAAGATAAAGTTAAGTGAAAACAGGGTACAAAGTTTTCTAAACAGTAAGATTCCATTTTTTAAAATGACTTAAAACACAATATACTCACAATACATACATCCATGTGAACACACAGAGATATTCATCAAAAGTGACTGAATAGGAAGCACTGATATATTAAGAATGGTTACAGTGTTTTATTACACCAAATCTGGGGAAAAATTTTTACCACCATTTTACAGATCAAAGAATGGAGGCCCATAAACACTAGCTAGATTGTCCAAAATTACTTAATCAATAGAGATCAAAGTCATCCTTGTCTAAATTAAAGCCCATGCTTTGCATACTCAGTTGTCCACTACTTTCTATGGGTTAAGTGGTTTGACATATCATGGTTGAGTTGGGAATGAACACAGGTTTATTACTTTTGTTCTTATTCTATTTCAAGGAACACACAAAATATCATTTTGTTATAGGTCATAAACCACCTCCATCTAGATTTCCTCCAATTATTTCAAGAAGCAACAATAATAAAAATTATAATTATTTGATGCATAATATATATTAGGCATGTGCTAATTATTTTACATATGTTATTTCATTGAATAGTTTTCATGACAACTCTGCATACTACAAGCACTATTCACCTTATTTTGCAAATGAGGAAACTGATTCAGAGGGTTTAAGTATCCACCCTGTGCACACAGGTAGAAAGTATCAAAGCCAGAATTTAAACATCTGCTGAACTACAAAATAAATGCTCTTATTTTGCCATTCTGAACTATTTCTTCAGAAAAATATTTACCCAATTCCTTGCATCTCCTACTCTAGCATCAAGTTCATGTATTTTGGCATAAATAACATCTTGGCATGATACTGATCATTAAAAAAGAGGAAGTGGGAACAAACAGAGTTTGGCTTTCATAAGAGTCTGGAAGTCAGGATGAACAGATATTAGAGATAATGAGCAGGTCTGGCATTTTTTTCCTCAACATCTTTAGCAGAGAGTTCATTAAGAGCTGAGGTTTTCAATAGTAAAGGTTCATTCAGTTACAATTAACTCAGGCCCTTAGTAGGGCCTCATTAAATGCATAAGCATTAATGACCAGTTGAAGCCAAACATGTTCTAGGTGTTTAAATGCTTGCATCTAAGAACACCCCAGCAAGTTGCCAACACAGGTGCCATGTGGCTCACAGGCCAATGATACCCTCACTGAATCCTCGATAGCTCCCTCTCATTTTGCTTCCAATTCCTGGTCAGTTCCTGACCCTCTGACCTGGGAGCTTGTCTCCTCACTTGCCCCTAAGACCCGATGCTCTATGTGGGTGATTTATCATTGCCTCAACTTCCTCTTTCAACTGCAACTTTTGATCATTATTTGATCCCACACTATTACATCAGCTTCAGGAAAAGAGGTTCCAGATTATTCCTCAAGGTCTGGTACACTCCCCTTGGGTTCTCCTCCAACAAACAGGAACCATGCACTTTCACTAAGATGTGAAGCACTGTGAGAAGAATAGTGGCTAGTCCATGCCCAAGTTACCTTCTGTTCATCTTCAGGGTGGTGACTATGTGATGTTAAGAGATCCAGTTGGTACTGAAGACATTTGGCACTTGATGTCATTGTAAGGTGGCAACATCTCACATGCACATACGTGCACACAAACTGCCTTCAGAAACTGGGCAGGTAACAAAAGTGAAGAGCGGGGTGGGGGTTAGTGAGAATGGTAGGGACTATGATGAACTGGGAAGTGCATGGCCAACAAAGGTATCAACATCTACAGTTTTTTAAGCATTTAGAGGAGCCAAACAAAAGAGGTCTATAGCCAGCTCGCAGTCTATGAATTGGACAATCAATATTTTAGCCTTCATTAACTGTACTTCTTTCAAAATTTGAATTCAGAGAAAAGTAGGGTAAAGGAACTCATAAGGGGTGTGCCCTGGCCCTAATCTAGCAGGCTACCATCAAAGCCCCTGAGTTTCTAATTTTGCTTCATGAAACAATAGGCTGACACCTATTTCACTACAGTCATCACTCACATTTAAAAAAAAAAAACAAGTAGTGGGTAAGAACAAGAACTCAGGTGCCAGATTGCCTGGATTCAAATCCTAGGTACACTATTTACTAGCTAGGAAATCTTGGGTAACTTACTTAATCATACTCAGAACTGCAAAATGTGGAGATTAATGGTACCACTGTCTCACAGAGTTGTTGCAAATTACTTAGAATCTGGCACATAATAAAGGCTCAGTGTCAGATAATGATCATTGTATGACCAGTGGAAATGCGGCAAGTCTACTTCTGAGAAGATAACCTGAGTACAACATACTCAGTCATCTCTCAGTACAGCAGGAAACATTAGAATGGAAAAATTTAGAACAAGTACATCTTTCTGGAAAAGGTATTGATGTGGGTGACAGAAGAGCAGTTAAATTGTGTACACACAGTCTCCACCTGAAGTGAAGGATGGGAGTAGTTCTCAGGATGGCAGAGGAAAGCTAGACAGGGTTTGAAACCAAGTTTATTGAGTCTGGAATGTGGTCCCTAACCAACTTTCCTGTGCCATGAGGATGAGGTGTCCTGCCATATCCCTCTCTCACATTCTCCCTCGATGTCATCTTACTTTTAAAACACCTTCCCATCGGCATCCAACCCATGCCTCTCTCCTAAAGCACCCACGCTAGAAAATTGCCATCTCTCCCCATCTCTAACCCAAATGCCAAAATTGTACAAAGCAGTCTGATTTAACTAATTCCCAAGACAGTGCACAAGACTAGTCACCTCACTTGCATTTTAACCTTTATCCCCCATCAACACTGTAATATTCCCTCTAATCCAGTGTTTTCAAACCGCAGTTTATAACCCATTGGTGGTTAAATCATTTTAGTGAGTCCAGGCTGTCTTTGTGTTAATGCAATAAAATAGAAAATGTTAAAATAGAATTTAGAATTAAAAGGAATAGAAAATAGAGTGCATTCCATGTAGTAAATACATCTACCTATATCTCTATATATGTATATGTCAACAGTGTCATAATGTAAAATATGTGTTTTTTTAAGTCGCATTTTATTTAAGTTGGAAATTTTGCATCAGGTTAATGCTCCCTGTGTTCCACAGCCTCATTGGTAACGTCCAAATAACAATCCCTGCTTCACAGGACTGTTGGGAGGAGCAAAGGAGAAAAAGCATCTGAAGACTGGAGCTCAGAACTGGATACATAAAATGTGTTTCTTTTTGAATATTCATTACGAAAAGAGTTTAAGAAACACTGCTTTCATGGAAAATCCCATCGGCCAATGTGCTTACATTCTGGCCTAACAGGACTCATGACTCCCTTCTCATTTCTTCCTCCTTCCCTCTTTCCTTTTTCTTTCCTTCCTCCATTCATCAGAAACTTCCTGAGAGCCTACAGAGAATCAGGTACCATTCTAGGCACTAGAAGTATAGAAGAGAACAAAACCCATACGTCCCCCACCCTCATGGAGCTTACATTCCAGAAGGAGAAGTGATGCAATAACACGTAAAAATAGACATAACATGGAAAGTGGGGACAAACGTCATGAAGAAGCAGTAAGAGCAGCAGGGCATGGAGGTAAGTGCTGCTGCAGGTCAGAAACTGTCTCTCGAGTAAGGGGGCACTGACGCCGACTTGAGAGAAGGGAGGAAGAAAACCAGGATAATGTTTAGGGACAGATGTTCCAAAAAGGCCCTGAGATGACAATCTGCTTGGTGCTGGGAAAAACAGCAAGAAGCTAGCATGACAGGAGCCAGGGCAGGGGGTGGGGATTTGAGGAAAAGAGTGGGTGGTGGGTAGAGATCAAGGTAAGCACTGTGGCTTGCACTTGAAGCACAAGTGGGCCCACTAGTGGTTTGGAGCAGGGCACTGACCTGATGCTGCTTACATTTCTAAAGGAGCACTAGCGCTTCTGGGGAAAGATGGGAAGCAGAGAAGTCAAGGGAGGCCCTAAGACACTAGGTGGGACATTTTTTTTTTTTAATCCACACAGTGACATGCTGGGTGCGTCTGGCCAGACAGTGGAGATAGTGCCATGTCTCAGATTTGGGAAGCACTTTAAATGTAGATCAGACACACTGATGAAGTAAAAATGAAAGTGAAATGAATTAAAAATGCAAGAATAAATCCAAGGATTTTACCTGAGAAGCTAGAAAGATGGAGTTACCTTTCCTGAGAAGGGGGAAGACTGAAAGTGAAGCAGGATTTAGGAGTAAATTGGGAGTTGTTCTGAATATGTTAAGGTTTAGTGCCTATTAAGCATCTAATTGGAGAAGTCCAGAATGCCACTGGATATATGAGCCTGGGATTCAGGAGAGAGATCCAGGATAGAGATACAGGTTTGGGAGTTGTCAGTATATAACTAGTATTTAAAGCTGAGAGGCTGGATGAGATCACCAAGGAAGTGCACATAAATAAAGAAGAAAAGATATTCAGACAGTGAGGTAATGTTCAGGTACATTATAATCTTCTTCATGCCCACCAGATGGCCGAAACCCCTTTATATGTGTGAAGGGAGCTGAACGGAAATATCTGGACCACTGCATCAGGAAGGCTGTAGTTCTTCCATCCAGGAGATAGTTACTGACTGTCTACTAGTGCCAGGCATTGATGGCCTCAAGGAGAAAACAAGATGCAAACACATTAGGCCTTGAAGGCAAAGAAGGGACTCGTTAATGTTCATGCAACTCAAACTGACGTTATTTCTGCAGTAAAAGAAATTTCATTGAGTTTCTCCCCGCTGCCTGAAAGCACCTTGGCCAGGGTGCTTTGCAGGGTAAAGACCACCAGTGGGCTCGGGCTGAAGCCCCTCCCTGCAGGAGTCCCCCAGCAGAAGCTTCTGCTGCCTGCCTTCCTTGTTGACCACTCTGCCTGACCCTGCCCTGCCTCCCTTCCCTCCCTGAACTCCAGGATCTTCTCCCGAGGAGTGTCCACCTGGCTGGACCTGGTGAACAGGGCAGGCTTCTCACTTCTCTGTTCCAAGCGTCCTTGTCTCAACACTTGCAGAGAAAACTAGCTTGCCTGGCTGTGGGCTTGGAGGACGGAAGGGTGAGCCTAACAACCAAGGTAAAACCCAGCACAAAGGTAATGACGAACCCAAAAGGAGGAGTAACTGGTGGATTCTCATTTTAGTGAACTGTCATGTGTCTTTAAATATCATTGCCTAAGGCATGATTATTGTTCACAGTGGCCGCCTGTAGGTGTGTGGAGGGAAAAATCACTTTCTGCTAAGTGCTTTGACTCACTAAAGCAGAAAACTCTTCTGTTTTAATAAGCAGTATTTTTTTTGCCCTTTCATATTTCTGAGCATTTGTTCAGTGGATATGCCATGGTGAGTATGTGGGATGTATGCATGTGACTGTGGAGTGTGTGTGTGTGTGTGTGTGCGTGTGTGTGTGTGTGCAGTGTCAGTGAGTGGCATGTATTGTGCATGAGTGTTTTTAAGTGTGTGTGAATGGTGTATGAGTATGTGAGCACGTATGCAAGTGGTATATGTGTGAGTTCTGTGTATTTGAGAGAGAGAGAGAGAGAGAGAAAGAGAGAAAGAGAGAGTGTGTGTGTATGTGTGTCACTTGCTGAATTTGTGTCATTCCTGTGCTGGGGCCCAGACTGCAAAGTAGCTGTAATAAAGCTAAGACCCACTAGGCAGGAACTTCCTTCCCCACCTGGAAGATAAAGTAGGGCTGCATGTCAGGTGCGGCAATGAATCATTATTTAGATCCTAGTGATCAACATTAAACTAAGAGCACAAATAAACAGTGTGAGCTAAGCTGGGGCCTCACAGAGCATTCGGATTGCTGGATTTCCCTTCCTGATGAGGCTGTGTGTTTGCCAACCGAGGTTTCCTGAAGTCACAAGTCTCCTAAAACAGCTGTCCCATCCTGCTGCCAGGGGAGCTGCTGCTGTCTCCTCCTCCTTCCAAATACTGTAGGATCTCCCACTGCACTGGGAGCACAGTCCCGAGTACTTCTAGGAAGGAGAGGGGAGCACTGCAGGGCAGGCCAGGAGAGAGAGTATAGTCTAAAAATCCCGGCCCTCCATAACAGCTTGGAGAAAAGTTTAGCTACAACTTTTTTTTGGTACCCGGCTCCCTCAACTCAGATAGAGGGCTCCTGGGCTATACTACAACAGAAAAAAAATATATATTATAACCTTTGGACCCCATGTTAGAATGTGCAGAGAACTTTTACCAATATCATACCTTTTGTTCCTCTTATCAACCCTGAGAAATGAACTGAAGCTCAGAAAAATCAGTATCATGGAAGCAGCCTCAGAAATGAGACTCAAGCCCAGGTCTTTTATTTTGTCCTAATTTTTATCATAAAAGTAATACATGCTTATGATATGATTATTATTTTTCAAACTATACAGAGGAGCATAAGACAAGAAAGAAGTTTAAAACTCTGTTCACTTCTGGGACTTCAGAATCAGTCCTCAGGATAATTATCTATTGTTCATTATGTCTTGTATGTCCTTCCCAAAACGGTCATATCCTTTTTTAAAATGTAAAAAGGATTATTTGGTATATAGATACACATGTGGTATACAGATTTTTCACTTGACAATCTACCTTATTCAGTTTTCATATTAGTATATACTATCTACATAAAATCTTTTGAACCACTGCACCTTACATTATTCAACCAATTCCTTACTGATGAATGTTTAGATGGTTTCAAACCCAAGTCTCTCAGAGCAGGCTTTCTTGCTAGCAAACTGTATTGCTTAGTCGGAGAATGAGAGTTCCATGTCAGTTTCAAACAAAATAAAAGTTACTTATGTGTGTAGGTATTTATTTATACACCTAATATCAGATAACGCTTAAGACCTTCACGATCATATTTCTCTTTTCTGAATCCCTTTGTCATTTCCATGCTCTTGAGCTTGTCCCTATTACCCTATCAAACCTCTAAATTGCTAGCAAGGCACTGGAAACAATTTCTTGACTTCATGGATGCCTTGTACTTTCACAATGCTGAGAACTACTCATTAGAACACCAACAAGTTGGTGTCACAATGACCAAGCTGCTCACTGAATTTTCCAGTTTTGATCATTGATCTGACGTTGTATAACACAAATGCACGGATATCATAAAAGTAATACATGCTTATTTATTACTTCTATTTACTTTCACAAAAGGCAAGTTTCATTCTTCTTCATAATACACTTTGCCTCCCATGGCCTTTTATAAAAGGGAAAAGTTTATGTGTTTGAAATGAGTATAAAATCTATGTTCAGGTTTTGATAAAAAGTGGTTTTTGTTTTTGTTTTTTATCAGAAATGCAAACATTCAGAGATTTTACACAGTCCCACAGTTTATGAGGCTAGACGTCCAAAATCAAGCTGTCAGTAGGACAATGCCCCTTCCTAACTTCCGCTGGTCACTGGCAGTCCTTGGCGTTCTTTGGTTTATACCCAATTTCTGCCTCTGTCACATGTGGCATTCTCCTTGTGTGTCAGTGTGTCTCTGAATCTTTACCTTTCTATAGGGACACAAGTCATTGGACTTAGGGCCACTTTAATCCAGTATGATGTCATCTTAACTTGATTGTTTCTGCAAAGACTCTATCTCCAAATAAGGTTACATTCACAAGTGCTTAGGGTTAAGACTTCAACATGCCTTTTTGGGAGGATACATTTCAACCCACAACAGACAGGTTATTTCATCTTAAGTGCAAACCTGGCACTGTTGAAAGTCTCATGTGTGACAAGTATGGGAAGAATGGGAGGCTCTCATAGGCCCCAGCAGGAAGGAGCATGGGGATCAGTTACCGATGCCCCCTGGGAGTTGTGGGGGAGCCCATAGGCTCTCCTGCCAGGTGTCTGCCTCACTGCCCCAGAGGATGGGAGGGTGGGGGGAAGTGAAACTCCCATGTGGAGTGTCTAGGTGGGGAATCTGCGAATCTGGCTTGGCAATAGGAGGGCGCCTTCCCAAGGGGCATCCTAAAGAATTGGATAATGCATACATTATCTTGCATATAAGACACACTTCACTGACTTCAAGGCAGGCCTGGCCTTCACTATGTTAGCTGAAAAGAAAAAGAGAGACAGGAGAGGGGCAGTGCAGGGAGACATGTTGTGGGAATGTGGGGTGCTGGGAGGCAGTGAGGCCCCTCTTGCCCTCCACGTCTGGGACCCTGGGTGAGACGCCAGAACTCAGGAGGGTCTCCACAGGCATCTGCCTGGAAACTCTCTCCACTGCCACAGAGGGCATGAAATCAGAAATGGGCAGGCGAGAGGAGCTTTCCCACTGCCTTTTGGGAAGAATCCAATCTTCTTATCCATGCCTAGCAACAGTTTTAAAGCCAATCACTCACACACCCCATAGAGAGGTGAGGAAATGCCAAAAGATTCTGAAGAGTTGGAGTTGAAGCTGCCTTCTGTCTGATCCACTGGCTGCCGTTCAGTTTCCCCAGGTTTGCCTACCATCCAGCCTAAACAACCGCCCTCTGCTTATTCAATCCCAAGTGAGGGGCTTGACTGAAGGAAGGGACTCACTGAAGGAAGTGCCTGTAAAGAAAGTGAGCCTGTCTTTGCCATAATTTAATAATAGATCTTACAGAAACTTAATTCAGTTAGGGAATCAGTTGTTGTCTTGTACATATCCAAATGGCCCATATCTTCAGATGAAATGGACGTGATTCCATGAGCATTTGCCAGATAGGATATTTATCTTCTGGTTTCTCAAGACCAGAACTCAAAATGAGAGAAAGAGTAAGGGAGAGAGGGAAAGAGAAAGGGAGGAAGGGAGGGAGAGAGAGAAAGTTGGCCTATAGGGAAAAAGAAATACTTTTGTCCTGGCACATCTGCAGCAAGCACACAAAAGCCTTTTTGTTCCAAGGCCAGACCCTAAACAATGAGCCGCAGGGGCGCCTTTGAGAAACGCTCACGTGCCCACTGAAGCAGAGCTGACCATGTTACGAGCAGGGAGCCTGGGAGTTGTCTATAAATTGGTGTAAAATGGAGTTCCATTATAAATCCCTTTAATGGGAGGCAGCTTGGACACCTCTCCCTCCTCCTGATGTGTGACACTTTCTCTCTCCATTTGAGAAAAGGTCCATTCCTAGAGGGCAGTGGCAAAAGTTCTTTACAAGTGAGTCCTTCCTGATGAAGAGACCTCTGACAGCAGCAGTCAGACAGACACCAATGTGTGGAGATCTGCACACACTCTCAAGGCTGTGGCTGGATGGGGACAGGAGGGTCCCTGAGGCACACCTGGCTCACCTCCAGGGTTCCTTTCCTGTGCCTCATGCCCCCAGGCAGGCAGCACCGCATTGCAAGCAGACTCCAACCCCTTCCCACAAGCATGTTCTGAGCTGCTTTCTCAGATTTGTCTGCATATGCATCTTGCTGCTCTTCTGATTTCTACCTCCGACTTCAAACTTCTTTTCTCATGTGAGGTTCTACTTCAACTGTCACCAGGCCACCACCCTGCCAACAATCCCCACAGCTCCTGTTCCTGAGGACAATGGGTTTCACTTCTCCCTCCCGTCATCAGCCTCAGCCCACCCGGGGTAAAGCTCCAGCCCCTCCCAGCAGAGCTCACCCATGGTGCACACAGACTGACTGACCAGACGTGGACTGATGGGAGGGCAAAGCGAATTGTCTGCAGATGAGCTGATGGAAATGAAATCCGGCCTTCTGAAATAAAAGGCAGCCAGTCTGGCTTTCTGGCCTCTGCATGAATGATGTGTGTTATGTATTTATTCAACCACCATTGCAGATTGGAAGACCAGGAATGCACACCAAATCATTCATTCAACAAATATTTATTACGGACCAACAGTGTGCCAGACATGGGTCTGGGCACTGAGTATACAGTGGTAAATAATTTGTTTGCTTATTTTTAAGTCCTTACCTTGAAGGACTTTTTAAACACTTTTTGCAAATGCAAAAGTCCTGTGATGGAAACAAGCCTGGCATGTTTGGGAGTAGAAGGAGGTAAGCACAGCCAGAATGCAACCCAAGCAGTGGCCCTCAGGAAGCAAGAGGTCCGGCAGAACCCATCACAGACCTGGAAGCCCTGGGTCAGGTTAATTTTATTCTAAGAACAATGAATAGGAGGGTGAAGTCATCTGAATAATGTTTTTAAAATATCAATATATCTGCTTTGTGCAGAACAGATTGCAAGAAAGCTAGAGAGGAGAAGGGAGACCAGTGTGGAGGCAACTGTGGTTCTCTCTGTCAGTGTGGACAGGCATAGGCAGTGCCCTATGAAAGAGGGTGGGAATCCAAAGAGAAGGTCTGGAACAGTCTTTCCAATTGTGGAAGCCATGGAAGGGGCAGCATTTGATCTGAGCCTTGCAGATTTGGGCACAGCACAGGTGAGAGGAAGGGAGAATCCATCCTGGCATGATGAGCAGAGAGGTGTGAGTTTGTAGATCAGGAGTAGGCAGTGGTGCTAGAGAACCTGAGGTGGTTGCAAAGGCCAGAGAGCCAGGTGGAAGCCCTCGTCGTTTATTTTTCAGGTGAGAAAGAGCCACCGGGATTGTTCAGGAGGGAAGTAAGGGCACAGCCATCTCTGGCAGCAGTGTGGAAGGTAGTTTCAAGAAGAGTGTAGAACAGGGATCTGCAAACTTTTTCTGCAATGGGCCAGATAGTGACTATTTTAGGCTTTTCAGGCTATGAGTTTTCTTTTGCAACAACTCAACTCTGCAGCCCTAGACAAATACATAAACAAGTGGGTGTGACTTGTTGCAATCAAATGTTTCTTATAAAAATAGGCATGGGGCCAGATCTGGGCTGCAGGCTGTAGCTTGTCAGACTCTGGGTTAGAGGAAGGGAGAGAACTTCACCAGCTTTGCTAACAAAGGATGTGGAGAGGTGCCTGTGGATAAAATGAAAGTTCCTGTGACCAGGATTCTCACCTGGCTCTGGTTGGCTAGCTCAGTACACACATGTGGACAATACATTGTTATTGACTCCATATAAAGAGCTCCGCCCAGTGCTCTGGGTGACGCGGTGACACAGCTGCAAGGCTGCAGGACAGCAGAGCAGAGGCTGGAGTGGTGGCAGTGCCGAGGACAGAGGCCCAGAGGATGGCTGTGCGGGACGACTATGCAGGCAGAGAGGCCCAGAGGATGGCTTGCTGCATGCAGAGTCAGAGTGAACTGGATTTTAGTGATTGACCTGCCACCATGGAAATAAAGTTGAGTATAACCCTTTCACCCCAAGAACATTCTACTGTCATTTCTTTGGTCACATTGAATCCATAATGAACTTGCCAGGGGCTGAGACTCATTGGCAAGACAGTGCCTGGAAGGATGACACATCTAAAGGCATTGTGCGGATTGTCAGGGGAGACAGAGAAGAATGGGAGGGGAGAATGACTCCAAAATTTCTAGGCAGAAGGACTTAATTCATTAGCTAAGATAAAGAGCATGCAATTGGTAGGAGGTTTAAGCTGTAGAAGAAGATGAACCACCCCTACCTCCCAAACACATAGAGAGGAGAAACAAAGGAAAGGAGCGTCTCTGCTTCTGGACAGCCAAACCATACAAACCAGGGGCTCCCAGAGAGTGTCTCTACCTAGAAGCAGGCTGGGGGCACTGAACATATCAAAGAATTAATCCCTTGCCTGGCTTCTTGCACATCTTATTCCAGTCCTCTAGCCATTAGGCAGCACCTGTTTCCTGAGCACCTACCAACTAGTCAACCTTGGGCCACGGATTCTGAGGAGCCACAAAAGACATGGTGTGGCCCTTACTGTAAACATGGATGAGGCACAAGCCACTGGAGGGCCTAGGGCAGTCCAGCTCATGGCAGTGTCTGGGAGTGCTTCCTGAGGGAAGAAGGGGCCTAGAAAGGCAGATAAGGCAGGTGACAAGTCCCAGTGCGGATAGAAAATGCAAATCAGCCAATGACAGCAATGTACAGGACTGACCAAGACGATGGACAACGAGTCTAGGCTGTTACATAATTAACATTGAAACAAATGGGGGAATTTTGACTTTTTCTTGGTTTCCTGTAGCCTTACTGCACTTGGTAACTCTGAGAGGCAACAGAGCACAACAGTAAGAACATGGACTCTGGAGGCAGCAAGGTGGTTTGGATCTCCATCTTTCCTATGTCACTTCACCCCTCCAGGCCTGTTTTGTTCCCCTGCAAGGGGAGAAGGTAGTAACAGCACCCTCCACACAGGACTGACGTGGGCATTATATGTCAGTACATGTGCAGGGCTCAGAGCTGACTTGGTTCAGGATGCCCTGCGTCAGGGCTCACTTCTGCAGTTCCTGTCCTGTTTCTGCTCGGGGCTAAGTAACAGAGAAATGCGGGAAGTGGCTGGAGACCTAAGGACTCCCTCTGCTCCATGCTGAGGACTGCCTATTTCTCTTTTTCTCACTCTAAACATCAAGGTGATGAGAACAAATGAGCCAACCTCACAGCTGTCACGATTTCCTATCTTCTTCCCATGCTTTTCTGGGAAAGATTTTTCTTTCTCAAGATTGAAACCAGGCAGGTAGAGAGCAACATTTTGCAGTTTTAATTAATACAGATTTATCTACCTCCCAGGGCAGTTTGCAGGATTAATCCCTACCTGGTGCCACAAGCTCCTTAACAGACAGGCACTGTGTTCTCACCAAATAAACTGGACTCTCAACCCTTAAGCCCAATTCTCTCAGTCACTGCCCCCTCATCTCAAATAACGGCCTCTTGCTCACTTTAAATTGGTTGTTTGGTCTCTGTGAATTTGAGTTTATCCTCTGCCTGGTGCAATTATGTGTGAAAAATCCTTGATCCTTGCCTGGGGTGAGGGGAGGCAGGGATATTCGTGTGGTCTGAGCACTGAGCTTGGGTTCAGTCCTGAAGTGACTCTGACAGCTGATGCTGCAGCCTCTGACCTCCTTGGTGGGTTTCTGAGCAACTCGTGGAGGGTGTGGAGACCTTGGGGGTGGGGGTGGGGGAGTGGGGGGCGACAGGGGTGAAGGGGACTCACAGAGGGAGAATGAGCAGGGTTGGAGGATATGGATGGATTTGATAACTTGGTGGAATAGCCTGAAACCATGGCCCCTGAATTAGTCATAAGGCCCAGTTTAGAAATTGTTGCAAGAAATAACTCTGCTCATGGATTTGTAAAAGCTTGTTATGTATAGGGTATATCAATATAAATAATTTGCATCTGGGGTTTTTCCGAGCTTAGTACTTTGCTTTTGTTGATTTGATTTGTTCCTATGTGGGCATCTTACTCCCTCAGAAAACCCACAGAACAGTGCCTCAAAAACATATCAGCTCTTTGAGCATATTTAAAATTTCATTCCTTGCTACTTTAGCATGTTTTACAGAGCTGCAATGACCTGGGTAAATCAGGTAGAAAAAGACAGCAGGAGGCCTCCTCTGAGGCTCCAAGAGCCATAATAAAATGTTAGAAAAGATACCAAAGAATACATTCACTAAAATTTATATAGCACCCTCCACACAGGACTGACGTGGGCATTATATGTCAGTACATGTGCAGGGCTCAGAGCAGATGTGTATGCCACAATTGCATCAGCGGTTAATGTAGAGAAAAATGCTAATTTTCACGTGAGTTAACCAGTGGAAATGCCATAGTCCTCACCTTGGCCTTGCTAGTACTGACCAGACCTAACTTGAATCAGATTCTAACACAGCTTCAAAAATTCTTCAAAGCAGACTTTCCTAAATAAGGAACAATGCACTCTGTCTAGTAATATGCCTTATGCAAAAAATAATATCAGATCCAAATAAGTTTAATAAATATCCCATATTACAACATCTCTTGGGAATTAACAATGAGAGAATAAGACACTTAAAGGTCCTGAGAAATCTGTAGAAAAGTGACTGCCTTAATGTACTTAAACAGGGAAGTCTGTTTATCACATGGAACTTACTAACAACTCCTGAAATAGTTTTCCATCAAAACACACTTTGGACTTAGTTCACAAATTCAAGGAGTAAGCTCATGCTGCCCTCTCAATATTGGTGATAAGGACAACTGAGAGACTCTTAAATATCCATCTCCCATCTAAAACACCTGGGTCCACAGTGAAGAATAGAACTAGTGGCTGTCCCTTTGAAAGCCTCTTAAACAGTGGTTCTCAAACTCTGGTATTTATCAGAATCACCTGGAGAGCTAATAATAAGTACAGAGTCCTGGGCTTGTTGAGTTAGGACAGCACCTGGGCCTCCGAATTATTACCAAGTTGTCCCCACGATTCTCTGCACACTGGAGCTCTAAAAGACAGCTCCAGAAATGGAGAGGAACCCAAGAAAGGAGGAGGTTTTTGGCCTGGCCTGAGAGCTTGTCAGAACCCTGACCCTACAAGTACTTGCTGAGTGCCAACCATCTTTAGGCTTCCATAGTGGTAATATCTTGGGGCATTTTAGGAGGTGTACTGTTTGTGGGATTTTTTGTTTGTTTGTTTTTGCTCCAGATATTTCCCATCAAGGAATTAATAGACAAAATGGAAACAGCACAAGGTACAGCTCAGTTGGCCTCCAACTGTCCCCTTTTCTAAACAGTGCCTTTCCTAAACTCATAGCCGATGACCTAAGGACAATGGACAGCGATTGAGAATGAAGGAGACCATCATTTTCTCTCTCTCTCTTATTTTTGCATCTCCAGAACTGACCCTGAATATACTAAAATCTACAATGTTTTAATGGCTTCCCTAAGTTATTAGGTCAGTATCTGTACTATATAGAAAACCCTCATTACTTCCAACCCCTTTAATTTGTAATTTTAATAATTCTGACTTGAGAAAAAATGCCAGAAAGCTGTTTCCAGGCAGTTTTTTCACAAAAATTGTCTAATTAACTTATTAATGACCTCTGAGTTATGGAGGTGCGTTCACTGTTTCCTTCCCAAGCCTACTGCCAGACGTGGGAGACCCCTGTTGGAGCGGGGCAGACCATCTCCATGTAGATGGGATAAAATTGCATCTCTTCAGTTTATTATTCAGCCAGTTTACCAAGTCTAGCCAGCCACCCATACTCCCTCTTAGAGAGAGTTTCCTCTCAGTCAAGGATCAATTAGATCTACATATTGGCCCAAATCAAACAAGTGAGACAACACTGGATTAGATCCGAAGACAGGGTTGAAAGGGACTGAGGATGTGAGACTCTCTGAAGAAGGCTTCCTGTGAATAACAAATACTGTACATTATGAAATACATTTGAAGATTCCTAAGGGTATTTTAATGCCCCCAAAGTTTAAATATGACAAAGCATGAAAAAAAAGCACCCATAATTATAAAAGTCCAACCTTAAATTTACTAAAGGAAATGGTGAAATGCCTAAGCACTTGCTTAGAAAGAATGCATATCCCAGACAAGCATGATTCAAATTCTTCCATCACTGCTGATATATCCCACCAAGGAGCCACAAGGAAATCCCCATGTGTACTTTCTTGCAGGGTGAGTCTGGGACTAATTTTAATGACAACATCATAGTCATGTCCTTCAGTCATGTCCTGATAGCTCAATACTGATGAAACCCTGTAATAACTTACTGATATTAACTCACATTTTGTTAGAAAATTCCTACTCCTATATCAAGTTTCAGTGATTCAGGAAACTTTTTTTATTTTAATCTGTGGATCTGGTGAATACCTAATATGACTCTGATTTAAACATTTCATCTGTTTCCAAGATAAAATTATTTATTCTATTTGATGACACTCTTAAAAGTGGCTTCTTTTCACATCAAACAACTCAACTGAAATAGAACTACACGTCTAGAGTCCTTCTTATTGAAACTCACTAACAGCCTTTTCTTTTTCAACATATCTTTTCTAACGCTTAAATAACTTTGCTTTCTAAAGATATGTTTCAGCCATTTTCAAATATTTTTCATCCACCTTGTGAGAAGGGTTTGTAAGAGTGTATAAAATTAATATATTAACTATATATTCATTATTTAAGAAAATATAGAACTAACCACCAAATTAACTACTAGCTCTTTTTTAGTCATTTTACTAAAAAGTAAATTCTAGTTGCAGAGTTGTCCGAATTGCTGAGGATCAAGGAAAGGAGGATCACGTGTATTTTTGGTGAAGTTAAAGGGGCAAGAGTCCAGAATGAGTTTCACAATTCATAGTAAAAAATTTTATCCATTAAAATAAAAAAATAGCAACATTGCTCTTTTGATCAAAAATGTTATGCCCTACAGACCCGGTACTTCTTTAGTATTACTACCTTAGAGTCAAAGGCCAATAGCTTATAGGCAGACACACAGTCATAATGAGGACATTGTGGAATTGGAGAGTCGCTTTCTTGCCATGGAAAGGAAAGAGCACTAGCATCACCAGGACCAAACTAAGAGGCAGGTTCCTCGGCGTGGCTCTGCACCACCCAGCATGCCACCTGGGACAAACCTGACCCCTCTCCATGTGTATTCTCTCTAGGTGAAATAGGGACAACAGTCCTAGCCTGACTGCCCCCATGGTTTCTTTTGGATTCAATGTTGATGGTAGAGGCAAGTATATAGTATCATAATTGAATACTGTCAGTCTCACCTTTTCAATTTTTCTTGAAATGCCCTCACAATTATCTTCCTAAAACAAAGTTAGATCACATAACTTTCACCTTCAGAGACTCTTACTTGCCTATTATCTAGAGAATAAAGTTCAAACTCTTTACATAGTATTCAAGATCTCTCATGGTATGCAGGTTTCTCCTACTACCTCTCTCTGTGTTCCCAGACTAATGAATTTATTGGCACATTTTCAACATTTCATGCATGCACCTTCATACTGGGTCTTTGCACAACCTATCTAGTCATCTCCTGACAAAATCTTGCTCCTCCTCAACATTCAGGCCAAATGTAACATTCCCTTAAAGATATTTTCCCTGACATTATTCATCCATTCAATTATTATAAAGTGATTTTTATGTGCCAAGCATCAGAATTGTATAATTTTCTTTTCCCTACAATGGCATTTTATTGCCTTTCTAATGGAATTCTAATGTCAGCCTGCTTGGTGGGGTTTTTATTACTTTACCACTAGATTGGAAGATCTTTGAGGAAAGAAATTATTCATGTTTCACCCATGCTAGTGCATAGAAGGCAACTGATTAATGTTTGTTTAATGAATAAACTCTGTTTTGCTCATCTCAAAATCCTCACAGTTTTGTTATATAGTCACATGAGCTTAGTGGCACGTCATAAGCTCTGAATGGCTGAAGGGCAATTTCTAGGAAGAAGTAATTACAAGTCATGCATATGAAGGCTTTTATTACTACAAACTAGGAAAACCATGCTCTCATCTGCTGCTTCCCTCATTAGTGTCTAGAGACCAGGACGGAAGCAAAGTTGAGACTATGGCCACTCTTCCTGATTTGCTCTTCCTCAAAGATGACCATTCTAACTTCATGTCTAGGATAATCTATATGGATGGCTTGGCCTCCTCCATCATGCTGGCCCACCAGAGCTGGGTTTTATATCCCAAACCTCACCAAGATAGTGAATAAGAAAGTTGTAGAGACATAATAATGATCCATCACAAATTTTGGAAACTTTTTCCCAGAATGATAAAGTTCACACATTTGGAGACGGTGTGTCAAGACTGACTCATAACAAATAACAATAATAATAAGGCAATTAGTAGAAAAGAGGGTACCACCCATACAGAGCATTTCCTTAAGAATTTTATTCTAGATTCCTAGGTCAGTGTCATTCTGAAGAAATGTACATTTTAACCTTTAAAAGCTTACTTAATCCCAGCAGAAGGCAACTGATCTAAGAGAAGCTGGAGTCCTTTCCTGTTTTCTGGGGTCTCCTTCATCCTCATTGTCAATAAATAACTTCAATATTCTACCCACAATTCATGCTGAATAGGGGTTCTTGCTCTTAAATCATTTTTCTCTCCTTAATGCCATGGAAAGAAACACAATGGGCTTATTTCTGTGCAAAATTGTGACCTGATGGCTGCAAGAGGCATATTTCTCGTATAATAGCCAATCTTGCAAGTACCCTGACGTCCAGAGGATTGATGAAAGAGACAAAGGAGGCAATAAACTGTTCAGATGAAGATGAATTGGAAGTGTATTTGTATGGTAGCAGTGTGTGTCTTAGGAATACGCTGGGAAGGTAAGGAGAAGGGAGGCTGGAAGAGATAATTTCTCGACTCTGGACTAAAGAACCAAAGGATAGTCTAAGAGCCCCTCACTATTACTGTCCAGGCATCTCTGATCTCCATACTGCCACCAAAAATAGCAATCAGTACCCAAAAAGGGGGTACTTTCCTCTCAGTGTGCCATGCTACACACCCAATATCCAGAAGAAGAGTTAATAGTCTAATCTGCAAGTGAAAAATGAAGCTGTTCAAATGGTCTGGCTGTAGTCCACTGGTTAAAAGCTAATAAGTGTATGTATACATGCATACACACATACATACTACACCAAAGCTTTTAAAAATAGACCAAAAGAAAACATGACAAAATGTTTACAGTGCTTGTTCCCCAGTGATAGAATACTATAGGTTATTTTACCTTCTTTCTATCTATCTATATTTTCTACAGCAAACTTTTTTTTCAAATAAAAATTTTTCTTTAAAAGTCTGCTTTTTATTAGCAATTCTTTCACCTGACAAAGACTTCCAAGAAAATACAATCTGTATTGGTCAGAGGGATGGAAGGGTTAACAAGGTGCTTTAGTAAGAAGGGAAGAATACAGAGTCTTTGTTTTCAGGGCTTTTGGGGGCTTTTGTACTTTTTCTTTTCTGTTCTTAGAAATGTGAGAGTGACCTCCTACCCAGAGAAATGACCTTGGATTTAAATTTGAAATACTAGCACAGTCTGAATGCCTGAAAAGGGGCATTGCATTTGAGAACAAGAGGTGAAGTGTCCCTCTGTTCTTTGTTGACACATGATGCATCCATTAGATCACTTGCAAGATGCTGCATCTCTCAGAGACCCCTCCATCTCTGCTGGATGCAAAAAGCACTTCTCATCCCCTTCCCCTGTCCTCAAAGTCACAGTAGCCTAGTCTTCAAGGTGAGACCCAGAATGTGGCAGAGAGAAGGCAGGTGGTTATTTGAGGAGAATTCACCCTTTCATTTTATTGCTTTCTTTTGCCGCATCTGTTAGGATGGCAGGTTCACGGGCCTCTCAGTTTCCCAGGTTCTGTGCTTTCACTTGTTTGCTTGGCTGTCAGTCAGAGGAGACAAAAGAATTCTCCCCTTTAAAGGTTTCTTGTGGGGTTTTTTTTGTCTTTCTTTTATCTTAAAAATTATAGCAAGACTTCTTACCCCCATGAAATGACATGATGTCTGAGATTTGCTTTAAAATTTTCTACCCAAGATGAAAAGACTGGGTGAGAGCAACTAACAGCCTCTCCCTGTAGGCTCCCACAGGCTGTTAGAGACCTTTCACTTCTAAGTGAGAGAAGCTAAAACTTCCTTTCTCCTATTAAACCCTCTTCAAATAATCCTCATTTTCAAATTTCTAATCTTTTTTATTACCGACTGTCCAGGATGGTGGGTTTTGATCTAATTTGTTCACTTACAGCACAGCCTATGTAGAAATGGCTAGCAGTATCCTATAGAATGTGGGTCTACTTACCACCTATAGATTTCAGCTTTGGTATGTCAGCTAAAATTCTCAGGCATCAGGATGGGCATTTCAACACTGTTCTGTGGTCACATATGTACAATTACTATTTTGCTCACAAATAAAAGAGTAACATTTCTCTCAGTAGATAGCTCAATGCTTAATCTGGCTACCATCATAGGATATAACAGACTTCCAATATTCTTGAGAACCTCAACACCATTGATGATCTTAGAATTCACAGGGAAGATAAGACGGAAATTTGAAATGAGAAAATGCCAAGCAAACTTCTAGAGTGATACCCCAAGTTTAATTATGGAAATAAGATCTCATTGTGTAAAGAAAAACAGAAGTTGGCATTGGCTAAAATATCTGGACTTAGTTTTACAACAAATGACACAACTAATTTATTCCCACAGAAAAAAAGCAAAATCTGAATTAACTAAGAGTATCTGGGTTGAAGAGGCATATCTTTCTTTATTGCTATTTGATCTCCAAATGTAAATACTCTAAACAGTGGTTTTTACTAAAATATTTATAAGTGTGGCATTTCATTACATATCCTGAAGTACTTTTTAAACTGCAAAATGATGAAGAAATATGATACCATGATCACCAAGTTCATCTTTTATTTTTTATGATTTTAAGCTCTTTTTAACAATCAATGTAAACATTCTCTCTGAAGAACTACATTTCCCTTTGTCTCCTTGTTAATACACTGATTCTAAGAAATGCTAAGAAAAATACAGATGTAAGTTTTGGCCACAATATGGTAATGTGGCAAGGAACTGGATCAGATTAATGCCAAGAACTACTTTTGTTTTGTCTCCTTGACCTATAAGACTGACAGAATAGATGTAAAGCCTTCTACAATGCTATCCTTAAGAGGGTTTTGCTGTTCAATAACTCTGTCCACTCAGAACGTGTATTGAGCACCTACCACAAAGCACTGGTAAGCAACCAGTACTGAGAAGGAATACCTCAGAATGGATGCTACAGAGTGGATTCCCATGAAGGAAAATGACAGCATTAAGAAATCAAAAAGCGAAAATAAACAGTTTATGAGGGCTAGGTGGAGCATCCCAGAGCTGAATGAGTTAGACTTACATATCCAGACAGTCCCTTGAAGATCCATTCTCCTTCCTTCCCCAGAATCCTAGAAAAATCACAGGACAGTAAAGTCAAAGCCTGTGTCACATGCAGACATTCCCCCTGCACCGTCTCTATCCTTTGATAGAATTATTTCCCTAACTGGGAAGCTCACAATATGAGAATGGCCTGCTCCACTCTTCTAATGTTCACTGGATGCAAAAGTACTTTGTAATGGGAAGGATTTATACAGATGTCCAATGCTATGATTATTGAGAAAGATTTTCTTTATGAAGACTTTATTATCCATCCATACAAGGCCAGGACTAAAATTAAGGTTGCAGGAACAGTAGCTCAATAGTATTTATCTAGCTCACCTCTCATCAAAGAATTTTAGCTCCTATTCAATTTGTCAAAATAACTCAGGAAGTATCTTATAATAGCTTGAAAACAGAATCATCTAGGATATGAAAAAGAGTTAGAGACTTCTAACACAATCTTTTGGCTATGATGTGGAACTCGCCACAACCCTCCTGTCAGTTCCAGAGACATCTATACTATTTCTTGAAGCTAAGTGAGAAAAGTCCTCTACAGCTGCTTTTGTTCCACGTGGGGCCTCACTCTGTTCTGAGGCCTCCTTCTTCATTCTCTTCCCTGTTCTAGAGGTGGTCCAGCAGTCCCTTCAATGAAGTAGGAAAGCGGCTCTTGTCCAACTCTG
The DNA here is from genome assembly GCF_030020395.1 of Manis pentadactyla. Taxonomy (NCBI): domain Eukaryota; kingdom Metazoa; phylum Chordata; class Mammalia; order Pholidota; family Manidae; genus Manis; species Manis pentadactyla. The sequence goes on along the minus strand of NC_080026.1, from coordinate 36,659,489 downwards.
AACAGCACATGACTATACTTAAACTATAAAACAGGAGTTGGTTGCATTCATGGAGGATTAACAGAAACTTGAAGAAAGAACTCTTTTAATTTTGTCTCCCTCTTTCTCAAACCTCTTGCATGAGTCCTTGGAGAAAGCACTCAATCTTCTGAAGCAGCCCTCTCCCATGATCCACTGACAAGAAACAAAGTTCTGTCCCCCAGGTGTTGTCTCTGAGGAGGAGTTTCTACCCACAAGCTTCTCAGCCCCTCCTACAAATACACCCCAGTGGGGATGTGCCACACACCTCCAGACACCTGGAGTAGGATCACCACAGATCAGCAATGCTCCATCCTCCACTTCCTACCTCTGTGTTTTTTGTTCAGGGCACAATTTCAGACACTAGAATTTTCACAGCATAGCTGATGGGATTAAAAGGCTCAAAGGCACTATAAATAAGTTGGCAATAATTATAACACAATTGCTACCCAGTGTCTTCCAGTGCATATAAAAGCATTCAGTTATTGCACTATTCATTTGTTCCCCCTTCAGCATTATGATGCTATTTGAGTGGAACCATTTCCTGTCCTAAGAATTCCAATAGACTCAGGATTCAGGACTCTGACATGTTTCAGCACACATGTGATGATTTTGGATGCCATATTATACATATCATTCTTTTAATGAAACTTTTAATTTAATGTTCCAACTATGAGATACAGATACAAGAGAAGAGTTTTAGAGTTAAAATATTCACAGATTGGTCAAAATTTAGCAATCTCTAAAATCTGAAAGCAAACTGAAACAAAGTAATCTATGTCTGGGTTGGTATCATAATGTGTAGAGAGGAACCAGTGACTTTCACTGAACATTCTTAGTGGAATATATCCTAAGATAGAGTCACACACACACACCTGAACTAAACAACTAACAATAAGCTCTTTGTAGTAATCAATTGTTGAAATAGGTTTGGCAGTTATTCTGAGACTACTGCATGTATATTGTAAAATAAAGCAAATTAGTAATTATGTTGGTGTCATTACAAATTGATTTTTAGCTTTTCAAAAAGAAATACAGGTGTAAGATTAGTATGGCTAAGTTAAAATTCTGTAGTCCTGAATGTGAAGCAGAAGAACCTATTTCAATTCACAATATATTTTATCTTAAATATAATACACATATGTTTGGACTCTGAATAATGAAAAAGCCCTGGAAACAATGACCAACCCATTAGCAATGAGCCTCCCCTAGAACTCAGACTGGGCTTTCCAAATATCAATTTCCACCAGAAGGAACCAGGGTTCCTCATGTAAATAAATGACCACAACATGAAGCAGCAGATATATACAAAGGGAGACGGACACATCTTGTCATGCCAGAGACCAAGGAAGTCTCACTTCTAAGACCATGCCAAAAGGATTCAGAAGCTAACTCAAAGGGCTCCTACTGGCCAACATGAGAAAAATATGAAAATAATAATATTAACTGCAGCTGTGTCACACAGAAGCAGCAGACTGAAAGATTTATTGATTAACTTTGAGGTGTGCTGGAGTGGCAGGGATCTGTGGGAACGTTCACTGACAGACACCATTTTTCTTACTCTCCCTCAGCCTAGTTGGCCAAAGTCAGTTCTGACTCTTTGTATCTACCATGCCAGCACTGCTTACTCCACCCTAGTATTCCCATACAGAGTGGCCCTGCTAACATGCCTAGCCAACAGGTGTCCCACCAAAGCAACTACCACTCCAGGAGGGAAGGAGTTAGCCCCATCCACCAGCATTCTTGCAGTAGTCCTGCTGGTCACTGCTGAGACACAGGCTGACAGCTGGCCTAGCTCACCAGTGCACTGCAGGTGCTATAGCCAAGGCTTTCAGCCACCACACTGCAAGGAAGAAAAGCCACCACACTGCAAGGAAGTCTGGAATAGTCACACTGATCATTTCTGACTGCCAGGCAGAGGGCCAGCCTCACCCACCAGCCTGCTCACAGCAGTCATGGCTCAGCCACAATAGGAGAGTGCACACAGCCTAAAAAGGGGACATCCCTGGAGCACTTGGTCTTGGTAATCAGGGAATACTGTATTAATGGGCACTAAAGGATGCTTACCACAAAAGGCTACTGCTTCCAGACCAGAAGATATAGATGACCTACATAGAAACAAAGAGAGCCAGACAAAATGAAGAAGCAGAGGAACATGATCCAAATGAAAGAATAAGACAAAAAATCCAGAAAAAAATTGTTAAATGAAGCAGAGATAAGTAGTCCACCAGATAAAGAGTTCAAAGTAGTGGTCATAAAGAGAATCACCAGACTGGAGAGAAGAGTGGAAGAACTCAGTGAGAACTTCAACAAAAAGACAAAAACTATAAAAAAGAACCAGTTAGAGCTGAAAAATATATTAACTGAAATGTAAAATACACTAAAGGGAATCAAAAGCAAATTAGAGGATGCAGAAGAATGGATTAGTGATCTGGAAGACAAGGTAGTGGAATGCAAACAAGCTGAGCACCAAAAAGGGAAAGGAATTTTTTAAAATGAGAAGATGCTCAAAGATCTATATGACAACTACAAGCAAAATAACATTAGCATAATAGGGATCTCAGAAGGAGAAAAGAAAGGGGCAGAAAACATATCTGAAGAAATAATAGCTGAAAATCTCCCTAAGCTGAGGAAGGAAACTGACATCCAGGTCCAAGAATCACAGAGAACCCCAAACAAGAAGAACCCCAAGACACATAGTAATTAAAATAGCAAATATTAAAGATAGAAAATTTTAAAAGCAGCTAGGGAAATCCCATAGGCTGTCAGCTGACTTTTTAGCAGAAACTTTATGGGACAGAAGGGAGTAGGATGATATATGCAAAGTGCTGAAAGAAAAAGAAGAAAAAAAAAACCTACAACCAAGAATACTCTGCCCACAAATGTTATCATTCAGAATTGGAGAGATAGAGTTTCTCAGATAAACAAAAGTTCAAAGAATTCATCACCAATAAACTGTCCTTACAAAAATATTAAAGGTGTTTCTTTAAATGAGAAAGAAAATGTTATCACTAAAGGTGGTGAAATTAAGAAAAGTAAAAATTTACTGGTAAAAATATATAGTAAAGGTGGCCAAACAATCATCTACAAAGCTAGTATGATTTTCAAAAGACGAAAGTAGTAAAACCAATTATATACACAAAAATTAGTCAAGGGTTGCACAAAATACAAAAAAATGTAAATTAGGACATTGTATACATAAAATATACAAGAGTAATAATAAAAAATACTGCTTTTAGAACATGTTCATACTTAAGTTACTATCAACCTTATCTAGACTGCTATATACATATAGGATACTATATATGAACCTCATGGTAACAAATCAGAAACATATAATAAATAAATGAAAAATTAAAAGAAATCCAAGCATAACACTAACAAAAGTCATCAAATCACAAGGGAAGAGAGCAAGAGAAGAAACAAGGAACTGAGAAAAACTACCAGAAAATAACTAGAAAACAGTAAAATGGCAGTAAGTACATACCTATCAATAATTACTTTAAGTGTCAATGGACTAGATGCTCCAATCAAAGAAGACAGAGTGGCTTAATGGATATAAGAACAAGACCTGTCTGTATGGAGCCTACAAGAGACTCACTTCAGATCTAAAGACACATATAGAGTGAAAATAAAGGGATAAAAAATATATTCCATGCAAATGGCAGTGGAAAAAAAAAAAACACTCCAGTAACAATATTTGTCAGACAAAATATACTTCAAAATCAAGAATGAAACAAAAGACAAGGAAGGGTATCACATAATGATAAAGGGATCAATCCAACAGGAGAATATGACAATTATAAATATCTATACATCCAACAGAGGCGCACCTAAACTTATAAAGCAAAAATTAACAGACACAAAGGGAAAAATTGACAGTAATATAATGATAGTAGGGGACTTTAACTACACTTACATCAAAGAATAGATCATTGAGACAGAAAATCTGGAAAATCTGGCTTTGAATGACACATTAGACCAGATGGACTTAACAAACGTATACTGAACATTCTAACCATAAGCAGCAGAATACATATTCTTCTCAAGTGCACATGGAATGTTCTCCAGAACAGATCACATATTAGGATCACATATTAGGACACAAAACAAGTCTCGATAAATTTAAGATTGAAATTGTATCAAGCATCTTTTTAGACCACATATGAAACCAGAAATCAACTATAAGAAAAAAACTGGAAAAAAACACAAATACACAGAGGCTAAACAACATGCTTATAAGTATTAATGGTCAATGAATATATAAAAAAGGAAATCAAATAATACATGGAGACAAATGAAAACAGGAACACAACAGTTCAAAATATGTGGGATGCAGCAAAAGGGGTTCTAAGATGGAAGTTTATAGTGATACAGGTTTACCTCAGGAAATAATTTAACGTTATGACCAAAGGAAGTAGAAAAAAAAAGCAAATCCCAAACTTTGTAGAAGTAGGGACATAATAAAGATCAGAGCAGAAATCAATGAAATAGAGAATAAGAAAATACAAAAAAAAATCAATGAAACTAGGAGCTAGTTTTTTGAAAAGATAAACAAAATTGGCAAACATTTAGTTAAACTCATCAAGAAAAAAGAAAGAGGACACAAATAAAATCAGAAATAAAAGAGAAGTTACAACTGACCCCAAAGAAATTCAACAGATTATAAGAGAATTCTAAGAAAAATTATATGCCAACAAATTGAACAATGTAGAAGAAATGGATAAATTCCAGAAGCATATAATCTTCCAAGAATGAATTAGGAAGAAATAGAAAATCTGAACAGGCTAATTATTAGTAACATAATTGAATTGATAATTAATAAGCTCCCAAAATTGAAATCCAAGATCAGATGGCTTCATAGTGAATTATTCAAAACATTTAAAGAGTTTAAACCTATCATTCTCAAACTATTCAAAAAATAGAGGAGAAAGGAATGCTTCCAAGTTTATTCCATGAAGCCACTGTTACTCTGATACTAAAACCAGACACTACCAAAAAAATATAAAAAGAGAAAATTACAGCCAATATCCCTGGTGAACACAGACATAGAAGTCTTCAACAAAATACATTAACAAACCAAACTCAAAAATACGTTAATAGGATCCTTCACTATAACCATGTAGATTTTATTTCAGGGATTCAAGGATGGTTCAGTATCCACAAATCAATCAGTATAATATTCCACATTAACAAAAGAAATAATTAAAATCATATAATCATCTCAACAGATGTTGAAAAAGCATTTGGCAAAATTCAACATCCATTCATGATAAAAACTCTCAATAAAGTGGGTATAGAGGGAATATAACTCAATATAATAAAGGCCATATATGACAGACCATAGCTAACATCATACTCAATGATAAAAAGCTGAAATTCTTTCCTGTCAGATCAGGAACCTTACAAGGATGTCTAGTCTTATCACTTTTATCCATCATAGTACTGGAAGTCCTAACCACAGCAATCAGACAAGAAAAGGAAATTAAAGGCATCCATGTTGGCAAGAAAGAAGTAAAACTGCCACCATTTGCATATGACATGATACTATACATAGAAAACCCTAAAGACTCCACCAAAAAAACTATTAGAATTAACAAATGAATTTAGAAAAGTCACAGAATACAAAATCAACACACAGAAATCTGTTGCATTTTTATATATTAGTAACAAACTAGCAGAAAGAGGAATTAAGAAAGATAAACAAAATTTGGGAGGTTTTCAGCTATTATTTCCTCAAATAAGTTTTCTGCCCACTTACAATTCAACAAAAAAGAATAAAATACCTATGAATAAATTTAACCAAAGAGGTAAGAAATCTGTACTCTGAAAACTACAAGATATTAAGAAAAAGAAATTGAAAACATAAATAGAATGATAGGTCATCCTCATGAATCAGAAAAAATAATATTGTTAAAATGTCCATACTACCCAAAGCCATCTACAGAGCCAATGCAATCCCTATCAATACCAATGGCATTTTAGAAGAAATAAGCCCAAAATTTGTATGGAACCACAGAAGACCCAAATAGCCAAAATAACCTTGAGAAAGAATAAAGTTGAAATTATCATGCTAATTTCAAACTAAACTACAAAGCTATAATAAACAAAACAGTAGGTATCAGCACAAAATAGACACACAGACCAATGGCACAGAATAGAGAGCCCATAAATAAGTCCAAGTTTATATAGTCAATTAGTCTATAGCAAAGAAGGCAAGAATGTACAGTGGGAAGAATCTTAAATAAATGGTGTCAGGAAAACTGGATGGCTACATACAAAAGTATGAAACTAGACTTTGTTATACCATATAAAAAGAAAACCTCAAAATGGATTAAAGATATAAATGTAAAACCTGACACCATGTAGCTCCTAAAAGAAAACATAGACAGTAAACTCTTAGACATTGGCCTTAGCAATTTTTTTCTGGATGCATCTCCCCAGGCAAGGGAAGCAGTAGCAAAAATAAACAAGCTTAATAGGGACTACATCAAACTAAAAAGCTTTCTGCACAGCAAACCATCAACAAAAAGATAAGGCTATCTACTGAATGGGTGAATGTATTTGCAGATGATATTTCTGACAAAAAGTTAATATCCAAACTATATAAAATTCATACATGTCAACACCAAAAAAACCCCCAAATAATCTGATTTTAAAATGGGCAGAGGACCTGAATAGATATTTTTTTTCCCAAAAAACATATAAACATGGCCAACAGACACACAAAAAGATGCTTGACATCACTAATCATCAGGGAAATGCCAACTGAAACCACAATGCGATATCACGCCACACCAATCAAAATGGCTACTATCAAAAAGACAAAAAATAACAAGTGGTGGCAAGGATATAGAGAAAAGGGAACCCTCATGCACTGTTGGTGGGAATGTAAACTGGTGCAGCTACTATGAAAAATAGTATGGAGGTCCCTCAAAAAATTAAAAATAGAAATATCATATGATCCAGGAATTCCACTTCTGGGTATTTACCCAAAGAACACAAAAACACTAATTCCAAAAGATATATACAATCCTCTATTTACAGCAGCATTATTTACAATAGCCAAGATATGGAAGCAACCTAAGTGTCCATCAATAGGTGAATGGATAAAGAAGATGTGACCCATATATATGTATAACGGAATATTACTCAGCCATAAAAGAGAGTGAAATATTGCCATTTGTGACAAGATGCATGGACCTAAAGGGTATTGTGCTATGCGAAATAAGTCAGAGAAAGACAAATACCATACTATTTATATGTGGAATCATAAAAATCATGTTTTCAAAATGTAATCATTTTTATCATTGATAACATTATCAGTGATATAAAATTTTAATGATAATGAAAAATGTTCACAATGGAAAATTAAAGGAGGTTATAGAATTATATGGAAAGTATGATTTTCAATTATACAGATGTGTGTGTGTTGTATCACAGAGGGAGATTTGACCTGAAGTCTTATTTTAAAGATGGCTGTTTTAAAACTTGCTTGTAGTGTCTCACTATCTCTGGGGAGAATCTTCCTGGCTTCTGTGTGGTCCCTTCAAGTTATGTAATATAAAGCAAGAACAAATATGTTAAATGTGTTGAAGCAATCTATATGCAAAAGATTCTGAGATATTCTATGCATTTACAAATTATCTCCCTGAAGATCAGTTCTTTCAGAGAATGTTTCTTCTCTGAACCTGGTCTTAGATGGCCATCTACCTTCAAATCATTGCTTGTTCTTAAAAAGATGTGATATTATTTTGTGATCAGTTTTTGCAAATGGAGATGTTTGATCTTTTCCAGATCAGAAAAGATCTGGAAATCAAGGACCATGTTGGGCTTGAGGCAGCAATAACCTACACTTTGGGAAATATTCTCTAAAATTAGTATGAGTGATCATCTGTCCCCCTGGCCAGATACACCATCTCCATTTGGGCGGGGTTGGGGGAGCTTTCATTTCCTGAAGGGAAGGGAAGCTCCTTCTTTCAATCATTCTGTAAAGGGGTTAACACTGGAGCAGTCAATGAAAACTGGAGAGAGCGACTCTTGGACTCCACTGGAGTGGAGGATTTCCATTTCCTTTGGGACTGGGGCCAGTTCAACTTTATAAGTAGGCATTTCTAGAAGCAGTTTTAAGTTATTTTTTATGTTACATTTGTCTTCTCTATTGTTTAAATGTCAGTACATTGTTCTGAAAATCACAGCCTATTCTCAGCTATGCATGGGAAGCTAGAGAAGGGCTATCCCAAGAATTGAAAGGCAAAGAGATGAACAGTGTTTTGTCCTGAAAGTTTAAGTGTTGAAACCACTAGCGGTCATGATGGGAGGCCCAGGGGAGGAATCAGCAAATTGGTCCATATCACATGTATAGCAGCAGAGGCAGCAGGGCTCTATGCAGCAGAGGCCAGAACAGAACAAGAGTCTGTTTCTGAGCATTTATGAGGTCCAGCCTTTAAAATTTTCTCAGAAGCTGCTAAGGAACACTTTTGGCAACTACATTGTTGGAAGTCAAGCTAGCATAATTGGACATTAAACACAAAGGTTAAAGAAAACTAACAAGGTGACCTTATTTTGTTAGCCTCAGGCAAAAAAGGGCTGCCTGGGTTAATAGTTTATATGCAAATATGTAAATGTATGTGCAGGGAAAAAAAAAGACTAGAAGGAAATGCACCAAAATGTTAATGAATTGGGTCAATTCTTGCTGTGGGATTATTAGATATTTTTCTTTTGTATACTTTCCACATTCTCACAAAATTTCTACCATAATAATGAGAACAAATGTTATTTTCTAAAACTCATCAAATGGCCTTCTTTTAAGCATAGTGTATAAATGTCTGAAAGGTTGCAGTTTCCCAGAACTCTTCTGTCTCTCCCTGTCTGCTTCAGAGATTGGCCATCTCCTCCTGTAAACTCTATATTTTGTATTCACAGTGATATCATTTCTCTTTATCATTTCTTTAGTTTCTTTTCAAATATTCTCCTCCATGCTGTTACCCTTAGGTTCTTCCAGGAAGACTTACATTTTATAGTGGTCAGAATTACAGAAATGCAACTGTAATCAGTGAGAATCCAATCAACAGCCAAAAGGCAAGGAAGGTGTTTGGGGCTGTTTGGTCTTTCCCAAAAACTAAGAAGTCATTTCATCCACATAGTACCCTAGATATAATAGATTTTTAAAACTTAATCACATATAAAGCCAAAGACTTTGAAACTTATTTGGGGGGAGATTAGGACTGCACAGGGCTTAATGGGTGGCTTGGAAGAGACCCCTCTTTCCTCCAGCCCTCCTGCAGAGGGCTGCTGTGTAGCAGCAGCATACACAGGCTGAGGACCAGTAGCTTGCATCTGGAGATCCTGGCAGCTAAGGCTGGTCCAGAGCACCTTGCCTTTTCCTTCAGGTCACTCCACAAAAGCAGATGATTGGTAAGTCTCCAAATCCTAACAGAAATGAATAAATTCATCCTCTATTTTTCTCTGTCACAAAGCTAGTATATCAAAACTGGTGAAGGGAATGGAGGAAAGGAGTACAGGTAGGGGAAGTCATGTTCCTGAAGACAAACTGCCTACTTCATAACTTGACCAAGAAGGAACTCATCAGGCACACAGTACAGACACCAAAGTTTCCCCTTCCTGGGCAAATGGCAGCCTTCATCAGTAACCAATTAGGGGCTATCTTTCATCAAACCCAGAGCAGCCTCATGGCCTTTCTCAACTCCTTACTGCAGGCAGCCAATGCCAACTGATGAAGTCAGCATGGGAAAGGCCAGCCCTCTGTCATGTCCAGCCTAGGGCAATATTCTCTCTCATCTGTAGTGTACCCTGAAATTAAGGTGTGTCAAAAGAGTCAGACATGCAAGCAAGGAGAGGGTGTCTGGGACAATGGGCAACATCCCCAATGTCAGGCTCAGGCAAAGAGCTGATCACAAGACAGCATACAGATAGAGAGGGACAGGCTCCTTCTCATGAAGCAATTTGTAAATGCCAGGCAGTTAATAAACACAGTTAATCCACAACAAAACCCTGAGAGATGGATAGCATCAGCTTCATTTCATAGATGAATTTATTTTATTGAGGTTCTGAAAGTTTTTGTCACGATTCAAGGGGTCAGAGCTGGGGGGAATTTGAACCCAAGTCAGTCTGATTAGAATACTCTTGTACTTTCAATGGCACTGCTAAGTAGCAGGCATTTAGAAGATAATAAACCATGATTAATTGGGCTCATGAATAGGTGTATCTTACCCCAAATCACATAATCTTGAAGACTGTCTAAGGCTTGGGACAAAGAGATCATTGAATTATTCAGAAATGTGTTGCCTTATCCTGAGTAAAGAATAGAGCTTAATCCTTCAAATAGTCCCTCAAATTTTATCTGTACATGGTTAGATTGAGATTTTTACGAGCCACTTCTGTCTTACCTTAATCACTGTGCAGCTCCTCTCCAGCTATGATTTCTAAGCCTCTCTCTTTCTCAGGGAATATTTCATACATGAAGTAATGGAATGAAGAGCTATGCACTGTGTTCTATCCTTTTGGTTTCCATTTAAATTTACAGCTTGCTTGTATGAAAAGATTCCCAGGGCTTTAACCAAGGTGGTGATTATACTGTCTATCAATTAGTTTGCATCTTAGCACAATGTTCGTGTCTCCTTTCCACTCCCTCATAGCAAAGGGCTGTTGAACTCAACAGATACACACACATGCTTTCTCCCAGGCATTCTGACCGAGTTACAGAGTGTGTGTCACCCAGATGTGCCTGCCACAAGACGTTAGTTGTTTTGGAAAAATTAACAAAAACATACTTATGCTAGTAAACTCCCACAGCTGAAATCAGCTTTTCACTACAGTACTATTTTTTCATGACCCCACTTTAGAATTAATTATACTGTTGCCATGTTACATTCCTCTCCACACTAAAAATTTTCAAGCTAAGGAATCTTTGATAATTTTCTAGGGAAAATCACTTTTATAGGGCTTTCATTTCTGAATGTTGAAATGCTTCCTTTGTGTTCTTTTTAAGTGATTACGGTGATAAGAAAAAAGAAGCTAGAAATGGTACAGATGTTGCCAGATAAAATACAAGATGCCCAATTCAATTTGAATTTCAGATAAACAATGATTTTTTTTTCATGTAAATATGTCCCATGCAATATAGGGACTTATACTAAAAATTTTGTTATTGTTTATCTCTAATTTAAATTTAACTGGATGTCATACATTTTGATTTGCAAAATCTGGCAAACCTGTTAAGACAGAGAAAAAGGAAGGAGGACAAGATTCATGGGTATTACATATATTTGAGTTGATATAATAGCATAATCTATTAGAACAACTACTTTAATTCACACATTGTGATAATTTTAAGTAAAGAAAGGGAAAAAAAGGATTTGGGGAAATGAATGAAAATATATCAAGGGCCACGGAGGTTATAGGACATTATCGGGGAGGACTTTTCATGAGATTCTAGGAATCCCCAGTGTTATGGCCAGTATAATGTTAGATCTGTCAGATCTAACACAGAAATTAGACTTCCTTGAAACTGTGGGAGATTAAGGGAAGTACTCTTCCAAACTGAAAATCAAGCTTCATATTGTTTCTGCAGTTCTAGCAATTTTTCTAAGTTGATCTTCATTTTTGAATAAAACCTGGTATGATACTATAAATCCTATCTAATATGTCCTCATAACCACTAAAGACAGGCATCTTAATTGAATAATCAATGGATTTGTTGAAGCTACCAAATATAGAGCATTGTGCTCAGAATTAAAGTAATAAAATGAAAACAATGGTTTGTACCTAAAAAATACAAAGAGAGAAAGATAAACTATGACAAACAGCACAATACACATGTGTTGTATGAACGCATGAATAAAGTACTGAACAGCCAGCTGGAGGTGGGAATGGGTCAAACCTTCATCAAGGCAAAATCTGAGCCTAACTTTGAAGGAAGCATATGGTTTCAATATACAAGCAGTGAACAGCAGTCACTCCAGGGTTATGAACAAACACAGAAGGAGTGAATGTTGATGATGATAATCATGGTCCAAGAAGCACAGGGAATTACAGTGTGTGGAGAGTCTGGTAGCTGACAAAGTTGCAGAAAGAGTAGCTAACAGTTGCACTGTTGAAGAATTTTAATGTTAAGATTATATATTTTGGCAATAAAGAAGTTATCAAAGATTTTCAAGGGCAAGAATAGTCCTAAGATATGTTTTTCAAGAAAGGTAACTGTAGAAAACAATATGAAAGCTAGACTTCAGAGTTTGGAGATCAGAATACTAGCTTAGGAGTATGCTGACTGTCCAGGAGGCAAGTTTATATGAAGAAGCAGCAACAGAAAAGAGAGCAATTGAAGACTGACAATGCTGATCAGAGACATAGAATAGTAAGAAGAAACCGGAGTCATAGAAGTCAGTGAAAGAGAAAGTTGAACTGAGAATCAGAGCTTTCAAGTTGGCAGCTCTCAAGAAGAGTTACTTGGATTTAGCAATAAACCATCCCTGGCAGAATTTTCAAAGGCAATGTTAGATCAGTGGTAAGGTCAAGGGCTTGGTTGAAGGATGAATAAAAGTGTTTCTGCTCCCAGAAATATAACTGATAAACACTGCAAACTCTTTTAAATGCATGTCTCACTTGAAAGGAAGGGGAAAATCCTAAGAGCTAAAAAATCCACCCAAACAGCCAAAGAAACCAAAAAGGAAGCAAAAACACAAAAAGGAAAGCTAATGCTGAATTAGTGATCATGCTGATAGAATTTCACATTCCAGGGACCTAGAATCACTTGGGAAACAAGACACAAAGCCTCCACAAGGTGGGAACTAGAACTTAGATGCCCACAAAAACTCAAGACCTTTGAAAGACTAAATGCTCCGTGAAATAGTGGACTAGAAAAAAACAAAATCTACTCATCTACAAAGGAAGACAATATGGAAGCTTATCATGTCAGCTTCAGCTCTTGTTAGGAAAACAAAACCTCCCTATGCCTTACCTAGATAAGATCTAGAATATTTCATGGGACATACTTAGTATTTTTTTAATGTTATTATTTATCTGAAAATAAAGTTTAACAGTGTCCTGTATTTTTATTTCCTAAATCTGTCAAATGAACCTTCCCACCCATTCCAGTATCCAAGAATTTTAAAATACAGACCTATTCCATGTGAGCTTTGAGTTCAAATTTATACAAACATCAGGGTTTGTAAAACCACAAGCCAAAATGCTAACTGAATGTTGCCCTGATTTGGTAGCATCTCAGAATGTGTAGCAAAAGCAAATGCAAAGGAATAAAATGCTCACCCAGAGCTCTCAGGATTTCCACAGATAAAGAGTGTCAATTTAAGTTTCTATTCTGAGTTGTATCTAAGGAAACAGACACTAAGGAAAGGAGTTTGTAGGACTAAAAACTATAAAAGTAGACTCTCTAGGACTTCATATATCAGAATTTTTGAGAGAGAACACAACACAAATAAGCAATATTGAAAGAGAACTAAATTGGACTTATAGATATTAAAATATAATCATTAAAACATAATTGAAATAAAAATTCTTCAATGTGTAGTTCAAAAGGTGAATTGGACAGAATATGGAAGGAAGAACTAATGAATTGGAAGATAGAATTTTTTTAAGTTTATGGAATGTAGCAAATAGACCTAATGAAATTAAAGAGTTTTAAGAGAAATGGAAAATGAGATTTAACATACATCTAATTGGAGTTTCAGCAGGAGACAACATTTGAAAATACAATGACCAAAAAATATCCTTGATGAAAATCATGAATCCTCAGACTCAGGAAGTACAAAAATTTTTTAATTAATATTTTTAAATCCACTTAAAAATTTTTTTCAATCCACACCTAGACATACCATACCAATTCTACAGGTCACTAAAGACAAACATGACCTTAAAATCAACCAGAAAGAAAATATTTTTTTTTGTCATCATTAATATACACTTACATAAACAACACTGTGGTTACTAGATTCCCCCCATTATCAAGTCCCCACCACATACAGAAAATACTTTCAAAAAATACATTAGACTCACCCCTACAAAGAGATTAAATGCAGATCTCTCAGAAGCCATGAGAAAATAACTTCAATTTACAATTTCATACCTAGCTGAATCTCCACTCGAGAGTGAAGTCAAGGAAAACGTATTTTCTGACAAACAAAAATTTTAGTTTACCATGAATTTTTCATTAAAAGAATGACTACAGAATGTCTGAAATGAATGGTAAGCAAAGAAATTGTTAAATGTATAAGTAAATCTATTCAATCCTGGCAGTAAAAAATAATATGATAATGTCAAATTAGAGAAGTACAATAAGTAACAAGATAGAAACTAGAATATTGCACAATAAAAAGTTTGTAAGACTTTTTTCCCATAAGGGAAGTGATAGCTGTTAGATTAAGTTAAGCACACATACAGACTTTTAAGGGTAACTAGTAAGGCAATAGGGTCTTTTAAAAATTAGAGGAAAAATGAATTAAAACAAAACTCATTGTAATTATGAATAAAAAAGTTCTTTGAAACTAGGCTTACATTCAAATATTAAACTTCTGTCAAACATAAGACCATTAGCAATGTTTTAAAAAATATATAAGAAACCAAACAGCCACAGAGTCAGAGGAGTATTTGCAACATACAGATCCTTACAGAGTAAACATCCAGAATATAAGATGCCTATGAGTCAGAAAGAAAAAAAAATTCACAGGAAAAAAATGACAAACAGATAGGAAAAAGCCTGTCACAAAAGAGGCTACATAAGTGACCAACAGATGTAAGATAACCTGGTCAATCTTGATCATCATTAGAATACCTCTCTGAGGTACCATCTCATACCACCTATCAAATTAGCAATAATTAATAAATTTGGACAGTATCGATTGTTGAAAAGAACGTGGAGCAATAGGAACTCACACATTACTGATTGGAGTACAAGTTGGTTCAATTATTTGAAGGACAAATGGCAACATCCAGTAAATCTGCCAAGGCATAATCACTACAATTCAGCAATTCTACTCCTAGGTATATATCCTTGAAAACTCCTGCACATGTACACAAAGAAACATGATCATGGCAACATTATTTGAAACAGGAAAAAACTGATTTATAAAGTAACAAGCGATGATCAATAAGGAACTCTCTCTAAATTACCTAGTAAGAAGCTAATAGGATTAGGAGCTTCCTTCCTAAAGGACAGGCTGTACTTCCTGTTGTCCCTCCAAACCTTCAGGAGTTAGGCAGCTTACATTCCCAACAACTGCACACAACTAATACTTGACCCTCAGACTATTTGACACCAAAGCAGTCTGACTGTCCCCAGTCCTATGAGGATCTTATGTTCAGTTCACAGAAAGAGAAACAGGGTGGGAACGTCCCACTGGTGGAAACTCTCTGCAGGGGACCCTTCCAACACTGCATCCAAATGCACTTGAGCTCAAGTGCACCTTATGTTGCTGAGGGACCACCTCCCATCACTTTCCTGCCAGTGAGTATCTAATTGCACCAAGTGATAATGCTGATATCTGCCCTGACCTCTTGACACAAAAGTTGCAAACTAAGTGTCCACCATAGAGAGTATATGAATTATGGACTATTATACAATGGAACACCATCTCCATGGATGAATCTCACCAACACAGTAATGAATGAAAATTCTAAGAAGATACCAAGTTACAAACATATAGTATAATACCATTTATATAAAGCTTAAAAATACAGGAAACAATATGACACATGATTGATTATGTGTGCATACATACTTAGCAGTACTTTAAAGAATGATATGGAAATGATAATTACCAAGTCCAAATTCATGATGGTGGTTGCATCATTGTGTATTTGGTGCAAGTGAGATGGGTCTAGAGATGGGCACACAAGAACATCAATTTTATTGGTAATACCTTATTTATTAAGCTGAGTGGTGATATTCAGTCTTCATTGTGTTCTTCTATACACTTTCTTATCTTAAATATTTCATAACAAATTAATGAGAATGAGGTAAGGAATGATGTATGCAGAGTCAGCACATATCACTCTTGTAAAGAGGAAATTTACAAGGGTTGAGGAAGGTTTCTTGGTTTATGGAGATGTAGGACCCCTTGGAGGCCACCCAAATGGGATTCAGTAGGAAGTGGGATGTTCTTCAGAATGTTCTGAAGTCATTGACATGCTTATAAATAGAATCGTATTTTCACTGGACTAGGGAGTTGAACTGTATAAAAGTTTCCTTTTAATTAATCAAGCAAACTTCTGCACAACAAATATTCATTTTGCCTATTTTTAAAATACCAAACAACCCCTACACACAAAATCACTTCACTTGCAAATAAACTGCTTTCTGTTAGTTATACAAATGCCAAAATTTCAGCTGGAATTGCATTGATATTCATTACATATACTTCTGATCTCATTGGTAGCTCTGGCTGTAAGTATTTGCCCAATGAATGAATGAATGGAATGAATTAAAAATCTCTTAAAGAATGAATGTGTGCTTAAATGGCTCAAATTCACATTGACTGCAGCCAATGCACAACTTTCAACAAATATGAACAACTACAAATCAAGCACTACACTACCCACTGATGAGAAGAAAGTTAAATTGCTTCTTAAAAGTCCCTGCCAAAATTGTATCATAACTTTTATTATTTCTTATGGAAATGACTCCCCCATTCTTAAAGCCTTTATGAAAACAAGGATTTTGCTCAATGTCTCTTTTTTTCCCTATTCAGCAAATAGGCAGAGATATGGGTAAATAAGGGTGAAAAACTGTACAGTCAGTAGCTCTTTGGGGGTTTTCTGGCATGTGGAGATCTTTTGCATCTCTGTTTACATGGACATCAGAAATTTGTTCTTAGCTGTAAGAATAGCAATGTAAGCAACAAGATATTTCTCTGCTTTCTCATAGTAAAAGATTTCAATTATTTCTTTCCTTCTTTTGTCTTACTGAAGTTCTTTATCCCCCTTCATGCAACAAAAATACTTTATGAGAGAAAAATACATTTCTAATTTTAAGAAATACATTATTTTTACCTTTCTCAACAAGCTAGCGGCTTCTTCGACAGCTGCATCTGGTTCTTCATTTTTCTGGCCACCAAGGGTGAGGTTCCTGAAGTTTGGTCTATAACCCTAGCCCATTGCAGGAGGCCAGCCAAGAGCTGGGAAGACTCCGGAAATAGGGTTTCTGGAACAGGCCAGAGTCAGGCACCAACTGCCCTGTCCATGGTCATCCCCTGCTCCTGCCTGGCTGCGCCTGGCACTAACAGTGGGAGATGATGAAGGCAAGCACGTGGGCACAGCTTCCTGCCAGGGCAGGAGCCAGCCCTCAGGCCACAGCCCAAGAGCCTGCTCGGGGAGGCTGTGGTTTGTCCAGTTTAACCAGCTCAACCTGAGGGAACCTCGTGCTTCGCCTCAGCACGCAGGGACTAGAGTAGGTGGCAGAACTTCAGTAAGTCAGATGTCTGCTTAGCAAAGCCACCTTGAGTTCAAACTCTTCCAGAGCAGGCTCACCGTCAATGGCCTCTGCCATGGAAGTGGAAAACTTGAAGCAAGATGTCTTTCCCATTTCATGATCAATACATCTATCCTGCTTAAGCCCTCATCAGCAGATCAGTCCATCATCTTTCACCATTTTATCCAGATGAACCTATAAAAAGCCTTGTCTTCAGAATCAGGCAGTCTTCGCCTGTTTTTTTCTGCTGTAGCAATTCACAGAAGAGTGTGAATCAGTCAGCCAGAGGGGAGGGGAAGGAAAATGTGGTTGATCTACCCTAACAAGAGGGGCTGGGGAATTAAAATATTTATAACTAGAGTATAGTCTTCATGGAGTGAGGCTAATATGTTTTTCAAGCAGGCAGAACTGTAAAAATTCAAAACCAAGATGCCTGTGATATTTCACATTGTCCCTGAAATATTGACAGGAAATACTACTTGCAGAACGACTTTTATAAAGTTGAGATAATATCGTGAGAAATCTAACTGCTGAGGAACTGGATTCCTGGCTTCTAATAACAGTTGGTCCACTCATTTATGGCAGTAAATAAATGTTATGAAAGTTCACGTAGAAACCATTACCTAAATGGCTAAGTATGAAAGGCGTGCATTATGGTCAGGCATGCATTTCTGGCAAAGGAAGTACAAGTTTGTTCACAAAGTCTTTTTTTAGATTACTTTGAGGAAGAATGTCATCATTGGAATACTGCAAAGCATAGCAAGTTTCATCTTTTTTTTTTCTTTATGGAATGAGAAATGACATCAGTTTACATGTCATCTGAGAAGAAAGGAATTTATTTTGTTGAAAGGCTTCCAAATCTCCCTGTTTTTGGTAGGCTTTGTTCTGAAACAAACTTTATCATTGTTAATTGTTTGGCCATTTATGGGATTGGTAGCTAAATAAAAGTTTGTTCCATCAACAAGTCTGTACATTTATACATATTTTATTGACCTAGTAATTTTACCACTGTTACACACCCATGACAATTTTAAGGAAATGCTAACATTTAAAGCCCCATTATTCTAAACTCAGTAGGAAAATGCCATGAAGAGGAAAATCTTAAGTCATTTACACACACACGTGTGTATGTGTGTATAAACTCTCTCTTCCTCCTCTTTCTTATAGTAATAAAAGGATTCCAGCCATTCCTCAAGCCAGGATCCCAAGAATCATGCAAGGCTTCTCTATTCCCAGCTCCTTCATCTATCTCATAGCTGGGCTGTAACTTCTCATATTTTAATCATTCTTAAATATATCCCCACTGCCATTGCCTCTGTTCAGTCCCTTGATATTTTGCACCTGAATTGATCCAACAATCTCTCAATCTCCCCACATTCAATCTTCCTGTCTACAACCCAGTTTCCAACTAACTCCACTATCCTATTCAAAATCACTTTGAGGCTCCCACAGCTTTGTAAATAGAATGCAAAAGCCTCCATATGGTACCCCAAATCCACATGAACTGGTCCACCTTTTCTCCCTCCAACTCTTTCACCATTCAACATACCAGATACATGGAAATAGTTGCAGCTGTTCAAAGCACCAGATTCTCTCTCATGTGTAAGCCTTCATATCTTTGGTTTCCTTTGCCTAGAAAGCACTTGTTCCCAACTACACATACCCCCCCACACACACACCTCCATCTGAAACTTTTACCTGTTGAATTCCTACTTGTCTCTTAGAACTCAGCTCTGCCATTATTTCCACATGTAAGCCTTCCCTGACATGCCTCTGCCTCTACACCTTGGTTAAGTGCCCTCTCTGTGCTGAGTACTAAGTGTTTAACATGTTTGTGTAATGAATTCTTTACTCTAGTATATATTTCCAATCCCATGAAACCTCTGATGTGACCATCATCATTTGCTTGCAGTCTCATGAATACACCATGTACATGCTTATCTCCACATCTTTGTCCACCCTGTTTATCCACCTTGGGATGGTTTCCTTCTTCTTTGGGGAAGATTTCTCTGAACATTTCAACCCTAGGCAGTATTTCTGACCTCTGAATTCATGGCACATTTTGTGCGTGTTTCTCATTTGACATTTATTTATACATAGGGCTGGTGACATCATTTATATTTTTATTTTTGAGTTATTTAATTTTTTAATGGATATACACATAGTCCCCCTGCCAATTATACATTAAGCTTCTTAAAAATAGGGACAAAATATTACTTTGTACTCTTCCTTCTTCCCCAAATTCACATAGTTCAGCACAGCATACATAACAGATAATCAATGCATATTTAACATCTGTTATGTGATTAGAACAAGACTGATAAATGATGAGAAGAGTGCACAATGTAACAAATATGTTTTGTTTTCAAAAGAATAAATTATTTCACATGAGATCATAAACAAAATGAGAAATTCATGATCATGAACACAATTTACTGTGGGCTGGCATGTGAACGTAAAGCTTTGTAAAGCAGCAGCTGCAGTGGAAACTATAATTATCATGCCAACAGTGTGAATGCACTCAGCTGTAGGACAAGCCAGATGTCAATCAAAAGTAGAATAAAAACAAGATGTACACTCTCCAAACCAATTCGTATGTATATTTAATCAAAGAGCTAACAGTCCATATGGCAACAGTAAAAGGAAAAGAAAATTAAAGGAAAGATAAAAAAATGCAAAACACTAAATGTCAAAAATAAATCAAACACATCATTAATACAACAACTGTAAGTGGGTTAAACTCCCTTAATAACCATTTACACTCATCACAAACAAAATCCAGTATGTGCTTCCTAGAAGAGATACAGATTAAACAAAGGGATTCTGAAGGGCCTGTTCATCCTACAACTATTTTTTGGAAGGGTATCTACTGTATACCAACAAGATGCTACATGACATAAAGGTTAAATGTTAAAAGATAGAGATCTACAAGGCAACTACAAACAAAAAGGAATCAAGAGTCACACTATTAACATTAAAGAAGCAGCGCTAAAGTCAAGAAGCATTATGTAAAACAATCATTTTGTTTATTTGTGTGTTCCTCATTGGAAGTGATAAATATACCTATCTATCTTAGAGAATTGTAAGTATTAAATAAGAAAATTCATCTAAAACACCAAGCATAATACCTGCCACAGAGCACATACTCAAAAACTATTGGCTTTTTTTTTAGTATCTGCATTAGTATTAGTATTAACAAGATAGATAGTCATTTATATTCATGCTGCAGAAAACATAGCATCAAAGTATATAAATAAAAATATTAGAGAAATCCTGCCATTTAAAACAACTTGGGTGGACCTAGAGGGTATCATGCCAAGTGAAATAAGCCACGTGGAGAAAGACAAGTATCATATGATTTTACCTATTTGTGGAATATAAAAACAAAACAAGACAAAATGAACAAAACAGCAGTAAACTCATACACACTGAGAAGTGACTGGTGGTTACCATGTGAGAGGGGCTGGGATTGATGGGTGAGGAGGGTAAGGGGGATAAAGAGGCACAAAAATTCTCAATCATAATATTGTTAGGCAGGAAAATAGATATGAGCAGGGTGAAAAGAGAGTAAGGTCAGTAAAGCCCACTAAAGGGCACTCAAAAATTTAACCAGTTAAAACCAGAAACCCAAAAAAGACTCAGAGTTAATAAATTAATCAGTTAAAGCTCAAAAGGCCAGGAGCAACTTGGCCTGGAATGTTTGAATATTTCCCAGATAAGGAGGGTATCTCAGCATAGCCCATGTTTTTATTGTGTTAATCATGCAGGCCCAGCTTATTTTTTTAACTCTACCTATATGCTGTTTTCCTCCTTCAGCCCTAATCAAATAATTTGAAACCTGGGCAACCAATTTAGCAAGCAGGCCCAGCCATAAACAACATAGTAAAAGGCAGGAAGGATCCCATCTTAAAGATTAGATTGCATTTTAAAACCCAGAAAGTTAAGAAGTAAGATTCTTAACTTACTCTTCAGCAAGCAGACAATAACTTAGCCCACTTTGGGGACTGGGAAGGTGGTCTTGTTTAATATGCTCCCAGACCAAGAAGCTGGTATCTCAGAAAGAAATCAGAGCAGTAAATTTCTTGTGTTAAGTTAATTTTAAATATTTAGGAACCACTTAACAAGTCTGCATATTAACAAGTCTTTGTCACATTCCTGAAAAATCCTTAAAAGGGCAACCCCCAACCTTTCAGTGTGCTCCTCTTTCTGAGGTCACCCGCGCTTTGTAAGTACATAATTGACTGTTTCTTAAGACTTTTCCTCAGTCTTTCAGTGCACACCTCCCTCCTAGGTCACCTGCACTTTTTAAGTTTGTAGACATTCTCTCCAACCTTTAAGGGCGCACCTCTCTCTGAGGTCACCGGCACTTTGTAAGTGTGTAACTTTAAACTCTCTCTCTTCAACCTTTCAGTGCGCTTCTCTCTCTGAGGTCACCTGCACTTTCTAAGTACGTAGCCTTAAACTTTCTCAAACCTTTCAGGACACCTCTTCTCCCTGAGGTCACCCATACTATTTCTCTCTTTAAGTAACTTTAAATAAATCTTTTACTCTGCTTCACAACTGTATCTCTTCCCTTCAATTCTTTGTTGTGGCGGGGACAAGAACTGAGGCAAATACACAACACCCCCCCAACATATTTGATGCCATAACTCAGATGGATTTCCATCCCCAGGAATGGAACCGACCTCTCCACCAACAATATGAGTTGGTACAGCATGGAGAATATAGTCAATAATTCCACAATATCTTCCCATGTTGACAGACAGTAACAGCACTAGTGGGAGTGAGGATTTAATAATGTGTATAACTGGTGAACCAGTGTGTTCTATATCTGAAAATAATGTAAGATTATACACCAATGAAACTTAAACAAAAAAAGAAAAATATTACAAATATTAGGAGAAATTTACAGACTCATATTAAGAGGAGAATGAGTAGGTTTTACTGCTCCTCTTTTTGTTCTTGAAATAACAAGTGACCAAAAAAATGGTAATAGAATATAATAATAATAGTTATAATAATAATAATAATAACAAATATATATATATATATATGTATATATGTTAGAGAGATCTTAACAAAAGCATACCTTATACTTAGCCTAAAAATTTTGAAGATCTCAATCTAGAGACAAGTTTCTCTTGAAAAAAAACCTTTTTAAAATTAACTTAATAGTTAAACAGGAGAATTTAAAGAATTTAAAGGAGGGAAAATGTTCAAAAATTCTTTTTTAAAAAGCTGTTCCATTATTACACCCAACTAATTTGAAGAAAAAGATAATTTCCATGCAATGATAACAATATCATCACCACCATCACCATCTTTATCATCACTATTTTATAACAGCCAAATATATTTAATGCTTACAGTGAGCCTGTAACTGTGATAAGGGTTTCCTTATATAATCTCATTTAATCTCACAAAGCTTCCATACAATATAGGTGCTTGTGTTTACATTTTATAGATGATGAAACTCATGTGTAGATAAGTTAAATAACTTACCCAAGGTTATAAAACCGGCAAGTGAACAATCCAGGATTTGAATTCAATGACTGTGCTTCATTGCCTTCTCTATCTAAACAGTTTCTAAAATACTGAAAAAGATGAATGCCTTCCGAATTAATTCTGTGAAACTTGCACAAACCTGATAGCAAAACTTGAGAAGCTAGAAAATAAAACAAAAAAGAGAACTCCAGGTAAATAAGCTAGCAAATAGTAAAAATGGTTACCTATAGATGGTGGTGATGATGATGTTTATGAATTTGTAAATAAAAGAGAAACAAATGAAGACTTACAGTTCAGAAAAGGAAGAAGGAATCATAAACAAGAATTATTTGCTATGATCTAATCTCTTACAGCACTAGACCAAATAGATCATACATATCTATACAGATGCAAAAAAGACATTTATGAAATTCAACACCTATTCCTGAGTTTTGCTAACTCAAAGTGAATCAGAAATAGATGATTACTTCTACAATATGGTAAAGAACTTCTATCCAGAACTAATAGCAAAACATAGTAAATAATAAAACATGAGCTTCATTCCTCTTTGCACCAGGGACAATACAACAATAAATGAACAAAACATTTCTAGCAGTACAATGAGAATAGAAATAGAAAGAGAGGAGATACATAAATATTTGGGGGAAATTAGTGTTTCAGACTTTCATTTTTTTGCTTTGAAAGGTAAAGGAAAATAAGTAAATCAAGTTTGGTAATTCCACACTCCAGGCAGTGAATGGTATAAGTACTTCAAACAGATTTGAAGTAGAACATAAATCCATACTTTTATGGTTATGCAGTTTCCTTTTCTAACCTCAGAAACTTTTAGAATCTTTCACTTAACAATTTTGTGCTTTTACCATATGCTGACTCAGAAAATAGATTATGATTAAAACCTATGAGTTCAATAACATTTAAAAAGGTCACTGTAGTTCATTATACTAT
The DNA here is from genome assembly GCF_030020395.1 of Manis pentadactyla. Classification (NCBI taxonomy): domain Eukaryota; kingdom Metazoa; phylum Chordata; class Mammalia; order Pholidota; family Manidae; genus Manis; species Manis pentadactyla. The sequence goes on along the minus strand of NC_080026.1, from coordinate 36,635,578 downwards.
ACCCCCCCCACACACATATGCATACACATATATTATGTTTTCCTATATACTTCTGAAATATAGTGGTATACATATGGCTGTTGGCATTCTTATGAATTTATAACATCCTTCACAATAACCGCATAGCCCTCCCACTCATAGGAGCTCATGGCCCACAGGCAGGAACAACTGCTGAAGACATCTTCAGAAATTAGGAGAACAAGAAATCTGAGTGGGAGAGTATGGCCCAAAGGAGATGGGCTCTTGATCTAACAAGTCTACAAGACTACTCAAGAATGGCGAGGTGACTCACTATTTTACAAAAGCTATAAAAGGTACCTGATAAGCACACAAAGTTTGGTTCCTGTATTTACATACTGAAATGGAAGAACTGTGATTCACCCATGTAATTCCTAATAAGAAAAGATCAGATAGGGAAAAGCAAGGTCTCAATTTTAATAGAGAAAGATACATATTACATAGTAAAGAGAACCAATGATAATCACAAGGGCAAGAGAAGAGGATTAGAAGTGTTCAGTCAGATAGACATTCATTCTAAGAAAAGAGAACACACAGTTTATGAATATAAATTTCCACTGCCTCCCAACAGAGTCACGTACATACTTGCAGAAAGATTTACAAATAAAATAGTGAACAGTAACAATTAGATGGAAAGCAGCAACTTATTGATGGAGGACTCATCCATTAAAAGCTTTTCTACTCAAAATGGATCACAGCCAGAACTTAGCTCTTCATTCCTCCCTGTAGTATGCATTCTTGGTGGCTACTTTCAGAACACTGCCAACACCATGACACATTTGCTTTATATAGCTTTTGAGTTGCTCTGCAATTTCCCTCTAGCCAAAGAGTTTTACAAAAACTACTAGGGGAATAAGAAGCACAGACAGGTTGTCTCCCAGGCTTGGAATCCTTGCCTGAGCAGTTACTATCTAAATTTCTGCTGCTTCCAGTAGAGGTAGAATGGATAGTGATCTCAGCTAATTATTATTTTATCACTGAGTTTAGCTGACTGTATGAGGATGAACTGGTGACCTGAATCCAATTCTCTTAGTGATTTGTCACCACCCACATTGAGATTTTTTTTTTTAATCCAGGTAGAGCTAGAGACAAGCCCAACTCCAGCCTTATTAACTGGGAAAAAATTTTACCTTGCCTCTCTGAACCTCAGTCTCTTGATCAGTAATAGGAAAAGAACATTATCACATGGAATTATCACAGTAATGAGCTTAAAGTACATGGTTCACATCAGGCTTTGCCAGGGGATGCTTCCTCACTTCTCCTCTCTTATGTATCTTAGGTTCCCAGTTTTAGGGATCAGAACTTGGCCTGTGCTAGCTGTAATTTTGCATCCAATTCTGGTTTTATGACTTTTAAATGAATTTTAGTATTAGAGACTGTCTTGGGAAAGCATTTTATCACCTCCTTCAGGATTCAAAACTCAACGTACTCTCCCTTCTCTATCCTCTCTTTACTCTGCCAGCAATTGGAACGTGTGCTGTCAATTCAAAGCACATTAAAGAATGTATTGCTAAGCTTCTCTGTGATTGTTCACATATGTACGCCTCATTTCAAATAAATGGTAAGGTTCTTAGAAATAAAAAGAATGCTTTCTATTCTTTTGTTCCCCTACAATGGAGCCCAGTTTACTTCTCCATACATAGTGGCACTCAGTAGATACTTGTTATCCACCATCACTATTATGAAACAAACTAGGGAATTTTTCAAAAATAAACATGAGTCTCATTAATCAAATACCTTGTAAATGTCTTTTAAAGATAACACTATTACAAATCACCTTTAATTGATCTGTAAATTCAAATGGTTAAAGAGTTGGGCAGAAATTTCTATAAATAATCTTTCTCATAAGTTGCAAAACATTTTCAAGACTTGATTCAAGCAAACTCAGCAACATCTAGGACCAGATCCTACAGATCAATGAGTGGTTGTCGAAATGTCTGGAGGCAGGTACTGCATTTAGTCTAACAAATAACACACTTCTGCAAAAATCAGCCTTTCTGTTATAAAGAAAAACAGAAATGGTAAGATCACAGACTTGAGGACTGAAAGAAAATTAAGGAGATCAGGTGGCCCAGCCTTCACCTTTAGGAAACTACAGTGTTATTATTACATTTTACTGATCAGACAACTAAGAAAGTGTTTTGATCCTTTTTCCAAGATGAATGTTGAGGGGCTTTTGAGGGTCAGGAAAAGTTCTGGTCATGACTAGACCTATAAAGGCATCTGGTCTTTGGGTCTGGTACATTTTTTTTGGTACATCATATGCAAGTTTAATAAATTCCTCCAATCTCTAGATTTGGAATTAGCAAGATGACTTAGATACATAGTAGCACCCTACTCCCAATATCTTCCCCCTCCTGGATCAGGAGCAGAGATTTTCTGCCTGTGTCAGCGAAGACTCCATGTCCATCTCAAAGGCTCTGCCTGAGCAGCTTCCCCTTTTGCAGATTTTGGTTCTGGGCTGATGTCACTCATGTCTTATCTCTTGCTAATGTCCCAATGATTTTGGGGGACAGTGACTATGTCATATTCACAAAACTTTCCTAGTGCCTTGCTCAATACCATGCACACAGCAGGTACTTAGTACTGTTTTTGAATGAATGAGGAGTGCCTCAGGTGCTGAGTCTACGGGTAGTAGTTTGATCAGTAAAATTGGTGAAGGAACCACATGCCCTATTTTCCATCTTCTTTACCATCATAGAGTTTCCTGATGGGGCTCTTTTCAATAAGACAGAGATGCCATAACCTTCAACTGGGGTCTTGGGGCAGATTCCTGTGTCACATGGCAGAAGCATGAGGCTTGGCAATTCACCCGAGTTACCCCTTCAATCAAAGCTGCCTTCAGCTGAGAACTTAAACTGTAGGCAGACACAGACCATCATTCACTCAATCATTCAGCTCTTTTTTTGGGCTCAACTCCTACATTTCTAAATGAGGAAATTATTTACTCCTACAGCTAGTGAGATCATAGCAACTTTATGAAGAAATATTCTCTGAAGCAATACTGTCCTCAGTATCTTTTATGTGATTTTATTCTACTGTGGCAATTTTCACTTTTCTTAGTAGATTTCCACACAAAAGCCTAGTTTTAATGTACTGGTAAGTCAGTCAAGGTAAGCAAAAGGTACATATTTTTTCTAGAGGTGAAATTATATTAAATCAATGTAAGCCACCATACCCATTTTAAAAATTCACTTCTGATTTAATTTCTTTTCTAATATGGTCTTAAGTTAGAATACTAGCCTAGCATCTGGCACAGTATGGATGTCAAGAGAGAACAGAGCCCCATAACATTAGGAGAGGTTGAACTTCCCACCCTACTTTGGATAACTCTCCATCAACTTTACCATAGACACTCATTGAGATCCTGCACAGGACTAAGAAGGACTTGGGAGATGGTCTTAGAACGGTTTTCTCATCAGTCCAGATTCTCAGGGTATGGCCTTCTCTGCCTTGCCCTCCCTTTCCCAAGTCCAGAGAGGAATGTGATCCCAAAGGTCTGAGAAAGGGCCTTAAGTGCCATCCTTAAAGTAGTGGATGATACAAACAGTGGTGCTAACAGAGGGAATTGCAACTACTAAGATTAGAAGCAGCTGCTGAAACTTAGTAACATGAGATATTGGCAGCAGGAATTGAGAGAGGTTCCATTTGTGAGACAATATGATTCTGATGCTCAGCTGAGCATATGTGGGTCTGAAAGTTACATGGAGCTAGAAGAGCTTGGAGAAGGTGTGCCTGTGTATTCAAGGCCAGAGGGATGGGACCATAGAGGACAGAGCTTAGTAACTAAAAGCATTAATTGAGGACCCAAGATTATAGCTTTCACAGGGGACCCATTAGCTGCTAAATTATCTGCACTCTGACAGATTTTCTGTTAGATATTTATTCTCATAAATCTTCAAATGTTTAAATGTTTCTCTCTCCACCTGTTCAAATGTGTGACATACACCTCAAAAGCAGAAGGACAAAGGAACATCTTGAATATTAGTCAATAAAATGCATATGGGTTCTAGAGTCAAAGAGAACTGAGGTCAAATGCAGACATTTCCACGTTATTTATTTAACCTTGGACAAGCGATTCAGCTTCACTGAGCCTTAATCGCTCCATCTACAAAATAGCCATCTTTTAGGAGGCAATGAGGTAAGATGCACAAAGCACCTGACACATGGTAACACCAAAACAGAAGCGATTGTTATGCTTTGTGGTTAGAATAGTGGCAGGCACACAGTAGGTGCTCAATAAGTATGAATGGAATCCTATCATCAGAACTCAAAAAGCAGACCTGAAAAATGGGACATGGGTTTTGCCTGCTGTCTGGGATCTGGAAAGCAGCCTTGAGAAGAGGGGAGATGAACCTAAAATAGTCATAGGGAGTAATAAAGGTAAACACCCACCTCTCCTGTCCCCAAATACTCTCCCCTGCTTCAGAGTTCCAGCTCTTCCAGGCAGAGATTTCACTGAAAAGGCTCTTGTGTTAATGGAGTAAAGAATTATCAATAATCGAAGTCCAAATTAAAATAAAAGGTACCAAGTGTAGGACCATCTCCATTATCAGTCTGGACTCTAAATACAAAGAGGATTTTTCTTAAAGCTTCACAATTGGAGTTATCTTATTTCTCCATGGATTCAAGTCCTAATAAACAAGAGATGATTCCCCCATCCAATTCTCCCATCACCACCACCACCATCACAAAACAACTTTATCTCTCTGACATAAAGACAACACACCTCATTGTGTCCCTGACCAGCTTCCCCTCCACCCACCTTCACCATGCGCCACAGTAAGAAACAAGGCTGGCAGTGCAGCTGCTGGTCAAGGGTATGTGTGCTGGGGAAGAATGGGAGGAGGTGGCTGCATATTAGCCAACCATTAATGAACAATGTTGACAGTCCGAACCACTGAAACCCACTTAATGTATTTTTTCACTCAATTGGAGGTAATGATTGCTGCCCAAGAGGGAAATACCCTTTAAGCATGGCATGTGGCCTTTGCAAACTTTTTACAAATTAATGGCTGGATTTATTTACCTTTCCTAACCTTAAACTTTCTCTCCTATCCCATAAGAAAACTGTTATTTACAAAGATGAAGGAGGGACACCTACTTTTTCAGATGTCAAGAGACATTTCAGCCAGCAGTTCCAAAGGACAAGAAAAACTGTAGCAGGACAATAACAAATTAATACTTTTCATGGTGTCTAGAAGCCTTTGCCCTGAATATATATGATCAAAATAAGAACCCAATGTTACTTTGCAATGTGGCCACTTTTATTATGAGCAGATCACACAACCCGAGGGGCTTTGTAAACTGCAGCAAGTAGTGAAGGGAGCTGGGAGAGGCAGAAGAGAGAAGGTCCTCAAAGCTCTGAGTCAGAGCTCAGCTATTTGGGGGATTCCACTCATCTCCCTGGGGGTTAGCAAAGCTGAAAAGACATCCAGTTCTGGCCCCTGATGATAAACAAGGGAAAGAACCCAAAACTCCACACAATTTTAATGGTTGAAAGAAGCCCTAAAAAGAACTACCTTAAAGATCTGGAAAGTTAAAAATGAAGGCAATGTTAATAGAAATGTATGGGCAAGGCTAACACTTTTGGCCCACTGTCCTCCCATGGCAGAGCCCACCATCTCCAAGCACCCTTTGCCCTCCTTAGAAGAAGGCTGATGTTGAAGGGGGTAAACAGTCCCTGTATATCCCAAGGGTCCTTTGGATCATTTTGAACTGAAAAGAAAATCAGACTTAAGATGATAAACTGGCTAGCAAGAATCCACATATGGGTTATGAAAAATTGACTGTAGTCCCTGCAGCATCCTATAGTCATCTGCAATTTCAGAATACATCCTCTAAGCCTGTATTTAAGGGGCAATGGGAGCTGTATATTAGTGGTGTGTAAAATATGGTTCCTGACCACAGGGAGATTACAGTCTCATTAGGAAAATAGGTCATGTGAAATATTGAGAGGACTAAAAACAAGACGGAAACAGTTTGGCTCTGAGACTCACTGATAAAAAGAAAGGAATTAGAAAAGCTGAAGGAAGAGTCGTTCTTCTATCATTCTCAGACTGGGCCTTTTCAGCATCCTCTCCCCCTCTTATTTTGGAGGGTTCCAAATGGAAGGCAGGTGGGACAGGGTGCTCCTTAAACCCCTGCCCACACAGTGCGGGCACACAATTCTGCTCAGCCAGCCAGAGGCTCACGTCTATTTCTGGATCTAGACCTACACTGTAAAAAGTGGGGGACAATCGAATGTACTCACGGTGTCCACAGTAGGGTTCTGCAATGGCTGTGATGTTCTGGCCTTGCCACCCTGGCCCACCATTCTTGGAATTCCTATTTCTGAGGTGCTGGATTTGCCTTGGTTACATTCTCTTTGCTGGGTCTCCAGTCTCCTGCTGACTGTCTGAGTCCCTGACTGTGGCTACATACACTGGTTTCTGTCATTTTGACCCAAAATACTGACTTCTATAGCCATCTTACTTGTAAGAACTGTGCTTATTCATTTTTCCTAACCCTGGAATTCCGGTCACTACATCTCCTTGGGAAGGATATATTTAATTGAAAAAAATGTAAAGGCATCCAGTGACAAGTACTCTGTTTTGGGTGTGTTTGTTTTACCACTACCTGGCATGTAGTAGAAGCCCATTTTGGTGTTGTTGAAAAAGTCCTGCCTCTGGAGTCAAATTAAATTCCACTTCTTACTTGGAACTCCTCAGGATCTCAGCCAAGTCACTTCACCTCCCTGAGCCTCAGTTTCCGCATCTGCAAACAGGGACAACAATTCCTACCTCATTGGACGATTGTGAAAATTAAATCAGACATTAAATTTGGAAATAACAGTTCTTTCCAACAAATGGTGCTGGGACAACCTGTAGAAGAATGAAGCTCACCCCTGATTACCTCACATCATATATAAAGATTACCTCCATATTGATTACAGACCTAAATGTAAAAGCTAAAACTATAAAATTCTTAGAAGAAACATGGAAGTAAATCTTCATGACCTTGAATAAGCAATGAATTTTTAGAGATAATAAAGAAAAGTACAAGCAATAAAAGAAAAAAATAGATAAAAAGGACTTCAACAAAATTAAAAGCTTTTGTTGATCAAAGGATCTATCAAAAAAATGAAAAAACAAACTATAGAATGGGAGAATATATTTGCAAATCATGAATCTGATAAGGGCCCCATACCAGAATATATTGGGGTGTCTGGGGAGAATGAGTGACTGTTAATATGTAGACAGTTTCTTTTTTGGTGGTGAGAATGTTTTAAAATTACAAAGTCATGATGGTTGCACAAACTGAATATACTAAAAACCACTGAATTGTATGTTTTATATAGTATGCTATCTCAATAAAGTTACTGCAGATAAAGTGACAGTGTATATATAATCATGCACATATATAAAATGTATACATCTAGGGGCGGAAGATGGCGGCGTGAGTAGAGCAGCGGAAATATCCTCCCAAAACAACATATATCTATGAAAATATAACAAAGACAACCCTTCCTAGAATAAAGACCAGAGGACACAGGACAATATCCAGACCACATCTGCACCTGAGAGAACCCAGCGCCTCGCGAAGGGGGTAAGATACAAGCCCCGACCCGCGGGAGCCGAGCGCCCCTCCCCCCAGCTCCCGGCGGGAGAAGAGCAGGCAGAGCGGGAGGGAGACGGAGCCCAGGACTGCCGAACACCCAGCCCCAGCCATCCGGGCCAGAGTGCAGGGCGCTCGAAACTAGGAAAACAGGGCAGCAAGAACAGTGAGCGGGCACTGGAGGCCGGGTGCCGGAGGACATAAGAAAAGCACGCGACCATTTTTTTTTTTTTTTTTGCTTTTTTGCTGTTTTGTTTTGGTGAGCGCTTTTTGGAAGTCTTAAAGGGATAGGGACCCCAATACTAGGGAAACAGAGCAGCAAGACCAGTAAGCAGAGGCCTGAGGCTGGCACCGGGGAATAAAGAAAAATGAGCGACCACATTTTTTTTTTAATTAAAAAAAAATTTTTTTTTTCTTTAATTTAAAATTTTTTTTCTTTTTTTTTTTGGTGGTCGTTGTTTTGTTTTGGCGGGTGCTTTTTGGAAGTCTTAAAGGGGCAGGGCGGGACACTTAATCCAGAGGTAGGGAATCCGGGGATCTCTGGGCACCCTAACCCCTGGGCTGCAGGGAGCAGGGAGGCCCCTTCCGGAGATAAATAGCCTCCCAGCTGCTCCTGCTCCAACGCGACTCCACCATTTTGGAGTAGCTGCCCGAGCCAGGCCACGCCCACAGCAACAGCGGAGATAAACTCCATAGCAGCCGGGCAGGAAGCAGAAACCCTGTCTGCACGCAGCTGCCCAGCACAAGCCACTAGAGGTCGCTGTTCTCCCAGGAGAGGAGGGCCACAAACCAACAAGAAAGGAAGTCCTTCCAGCCATCACTCGTCCCAGCTCTGAAAACTATTCCTATCACCATGAAAAGGCAAAGCTACAGGCAGACAAAGATCACAGAGACAACACCAGAGAAGGAGACAGACCTAACCAGTCTTCCTGACAAAGAATTCAAAATAAGAATCATAAACATGCTGACAGAGATGCAGAGAAATATGCAAGAGAAATGGGATGAAGTCCGGCGGGAGATCACAGATGCCAGAAAGGAGATCACAGAAATGAAACAAACTCTGAAAGGGTTTATAAGCAGAATGGATAGAATGCAAGAGGTCATTGATGGAATTGAAATCAGAGAACAGGAACGCATAGGAGCTGACATAGAGAGAGACAAAAGGATCTCTCCAGGAATGAAACAATATTAAGAGAACTGTGTGAGAAATCCAAAAGGAACAATATCCGTATTATAGGGGTCCCAGAAGAAGAAGAGAGAGGAAAAGAGATGGAAAGTATCTTAGAAGAAATAATTGCTGAAAACTTCCCCAAACTGGGGGAGAAAATAATCGAAAAGACCACGGAAATACACAGAACCCCCAACAGAAAGGATCCAAGGAGGACAACACCAAGACACATAATAATTAAAATGGCAAAGATAAGGGCAAGGAAAGAGTTTTAAAGGCAGCTAGAGAGAAAAAGGTCACCTATAAAGGAAAACCCATCAGGCTAACATCAGACTTCTCGACAGAAACCCTACAGGCCAGAAGAGAATGGCATGATATATTTAATACAATGAAACAGAAGGGCCTTGAACCAAGGATACTGTATCCAGCACGACTATCATTCAAATATGACGGTGGGATTAAACAATTCCCAGACAAACAAAAGCTGAGGGAATTTGCTTTCCACAAACCACCTCTACAGAACATCTTACAGGGACTGCTCTAGATGGGAGCACTCCTAGAAAGAGCACAGCACAAAACACCCAACATATGAAGAATCGAGGAGGAGGAATAAGAAGGGAGAGAAGAAAAGAATCTCCAGACAGTGTATATGACAGCTCAATAAGCGAGCTAATTTAGGCAATAAGATACTAAAGAGGCTAACCTTGAACCTTTGGTAACCAAGAATTTAAAGCCTGCAATGGCAATAAGTACATATCTTTCAATAGTCACCCTAAAGGTTAATGGGCTGAATGCATCAATCAAAAGACACAAAGTAACAGAATGGATAAAAAAGCAAGACCCATCTATATGCTGCTTACAAGAAACTCACCTCAAACCCAAAGACATGTACAGACTAAAAGTCAAGGGATGGAAAAACATATTTCAAGCAAACAACAGCGAGAAGAAAGCAGGGGTTGCAATACTAATATCAGACAAAATAGACATCAAAACAAAGAAAGTAACAAGAGATAAAGAAGGACACTACATAATGATGAAGGGCTCAGTCCAACAAGAGGATATAACCATTCTAAATATATATGCACCCAGCATACATATGTGAAACAAATACTAACAGAACTAAAGGGGGAAATAGACTGCAATGCATTCATTCTAGGAGACTTCAACACACCACTCACCCCAAAGGATAGATCCACAGGGCAGAAAATAAGTAAGGACACGGAAGCACTGAACAACACAGTAGAGCAGATGGACCTAATAGACATCTATAGAACTCTACATCCAAAAGCAACAGGATATACATTCGTCTCAAGTGCACATGGAACATTCTCCAGAATAGACCACATACTAGGCCACAAAAAGAGCCTCAGTAAATTCCAAAAGATTGAAATCCTACCAAACAACTTTTCAGACCACAAAGGCATAAAACTAGAAATAAACTGTACAAAGAAAGCAAAGAGGCTCACAAACACATGGAGGCTTAACAACACACTCCTAAATAATCAATGGATCAATGACCAAATCAAAATGGAGATCCAGCAATATATGGAAACAAATGACAACAACAACACTAAGCCCCAACTTCTGTGGGACACAGCAAAAGCAGTCTTAGGAGGAAAGTATATAGCAATCCAAGCATATTTAAAAAAGGAAGAGCAATCCCAAATGAATGGTCTAATGTCACAATTATCAAAATTGGAAAAAGAAGAACAGATGAGGCCTAAGGTCAGCAGAAGGAGGGACATAATAAAGATCAGAGAAGAAATAAATAAAATTGAGAAGAAAAAAACAATAGCAAAAATCAATGAAACCAAGAGCTGGTTCTTCGAGAAAATAAACAAAATAGATAAGCCTCTAGCCAGACTTATTAAGAAGAAAAGAGAGTCAACACAAATCAACAGTATCAGAAACGAGAAAGGAAAAATCACGATGGACCCCACAGAAATACAAAGAATTATTAGAGAATACTATGAAAACCTATATGCTAACAAGCTGGGAAACCTAGGAGAAATGGACAACTTCCTAGAAAAATACAACCTTCCAAGACTTACCAAGAAAGAAACAGAAAATCTAAACAGACCAATTACCAGCAACGAAATTAAAGCGGTAATCAAAAAACTACCAAAGAACAAAACCCCCGGGCCAGATGGATTTACCACGGAATTTTATCAGACATACAGGGAAGACATAATACCCATTCTCCTTAAAGTTTTCAAAAAAATACAGGAGAAGGGGATACTCCCAAACTAATTCTATGAAGCTAACATCACCCTAATACCAAAACCAGGCAAAGACCCAACCAAAAAAGAAAACTACAGACCAATATCCCTGATGAACGTAGATGCAAAAATACTCAACAAAATATTAGCAAACCGAATTTAAAAATACATCAAAAGGATCGTACACCATGACCAAGTGGGATTCATCCCAGGGATGCAAGGATGGCACAACATTCGAAAGTCCATCAACATCATCCACCACATCAACAAAAAGAAAGACAAAAACCACATGATCATCTCCATAGATGCTGAAAAAGCATTTGACAAAGTTCAACATCCATTCATGTTAAAAACTCTCAGCAAAATGGGAATAGAGGGCAAGTACCTCAACATAATAAAGGCCATCTATGATAAACCCACAGCCAACATTATATTGAACAGCGAGAAGCTGAAAGCATTTCCTCTGAGATCGGGAACTAGACAGGGATGCCCACTCTCTCCACTGTTATTTAACATAGTACTGGAGGTCCTAGCCATGGCAATCAGACAAAACAAAAAAATACAAGGAATCCAGATTGGTAAAGAAGAAGTTAAACCGTCACTATTTGCAGATGACATGATACTGTACATAAAAAACCCTAAAGACTCCACCCCAAAACTACTAGAACTGATATCGGAATACAGCAAAGTTGCAGGATACAAAATCAACACACAGAAATCTGTGGCTTTCCTATATACTAACAATGAACCAACAGAAAGACAAATCAGGAAAACAACTCCATTCACAATTGCATCAAAAAAAATAAAATACGTAGGACTAAACCTAACCAAAGAAGTGAAAGACTTATACTCTGAAAACTACAAGTCACTCTTAAGAGAAATTAAAGGGGACACTAACAGATGGAAACTCATCCCATGCTCGTGGCTAGGAAGAATTAATATCATCAAAATGGCCATCCTGCCCAAAGCAATATACAGATTTGATGCAATCCCTATGAAACTACCAGCAACATTCTTCAATGAACTGGAACAAATAATTCAAAAATTCATATGGAAACATCAAAGACCCCGAATAGCCAAAGCAATCCTGAGAAAGAAGAATAAAGTAGGGGGGATCTCACTCCCCAACTTCAAGCTCTACTATAAAGCCATAGTAATCAAGACAATTTGGTACTGGCACAAGAACAGAGCCACAGACCAATGGAACAGACTAGAGACTCCAGACATTAACCCAGACATATATGGTCAATTAATATTTGATAAAGGAGCCATGGACATACAATGGCGGAATGACAGTCTCTTCTACAGGTGGTGCTGGCAAAACTGGACAGCTACATGTAGGAGAATGAAACTGGACCATTGTCTAACCCCATATACAAAAGTAAACTCAAAATGGATCAAAGACCTGAATGTAAGCCATGAAACCATTAAACTCTTGGAAGAAAACATAGGCAAAAACCTCTTAGACATAAACATGAGTGACCTCTTCTTGAACATATCTCCCCGGGCAAGGAAAACAACAGCAAAAATGAACAAGTGGGACTATATTAAGCTGAAAAGCCTCTGAACAGCAAAAGACACCACCAATAGAACAAAAAGGTACCCTACAGTATGGGAGAATATATTTGAAAATGACACATCCGATAAAGGCTTGACGTCCAGAATATATAAAGAGCTCACACGCCTCAGCAAACAAAAAACAAATAACCCAATTAAAAAATGGGCAGAGGAACTGAACAGACAGTTCTCAAAAAAGAAATACAGATGACCAACAGACACATGAAAAGATGCTCCACATCGCTAATTATCAGAGAAATGAAAATTAAAACTACAATGAGGTATCACCTCACACCAGTAAGGATGGCTGCCATCCAAAAGACAAACAACAACAAATGTTGGCGTGGCTGTGGAGAAAGGGGAACCCTCCTACACTGCTGGTGGGAGTGTAAGTTATTTCAACCATTGTGGAAAGCAATATGGAGGTACATCAAAATGCTCAAAACAGACTTACCATTTGACACAGGAATTGCACTCCTAGGAATTTACCCTAAGAATGCAGCAATCAAGTATGAGAAAGATCAGTGCACCTTTATGTTTATCGCAGCACTATTTACAATAGCCAAGAATTGGAAGCAACCTAAATGTCCATCGATAGATGAATGGATAAAGAAGATGTGGTACATATACACAATGGAATACTAGTCAGTCATAAGAAAAGGACAAATCCAATCATTTGCAGCAACATGGGTGGAGCTGGAGGGTATTATGCTCAGTGAAACAAGCCAAGCGGAGAAAGAGAAATACCAAATGATTTCACTTATCTGTGGAATATAAGAACAAAGGAAAAACTGAAGGAACAAAACAGCACCAGAATCACAGAACTCAAGAATGGACTAACAGGTACCAAAGTGAAAGGGACTGGGGAGGATGGGTGGGTAGGGAGGGATAAGGGGGGAGGAGAAGTAGGGGGGTATTAAGATTAACATGCATGGGGGGGTAGGAGAAAAGGGAGGGCTGTACAACACAGAGAAGGCAAGTAGTGATTCTACAACATTTTGCTATGCTGATGGACAGTGACTGTAAAGGGGTTTATAGGGGAGACATGGTATAGGGGAGAGCCTAGTAAACATAACATTCGTCGTGTAAGTGTAGATTAGTGATACCAAAAACAAAACAAAACAAAAAAAAAAGGGCAGTTCCTGTGTGGTAACCTCCAATGAGTTCTACACAAGGGTATAAAGGGCATATAAAAGTGTAGGCAAAGGGTCTGTTTGCGTTTATACAGAAGATCAAAGGCTAATTGGGCTACCCCGAAAATGAAACAAGATACGATATGAAAGAGAACTTCCAACATCAGCACTCTCTGGAAGACTCATGCCAGAATATGATCATCAAAAAACCCCAACAAAGATCCACGCACTGCTACAGCTGTATATGCACTCATCCCACCAGCTCCTGGACTTGCCATGGGAATGAAGGAGATATCTAAGCTGGCCTGTGCATACAGTAAAACAACAAATTTGACTGGATCTATACTGTTGGAACTCAACCAAGAATTAGGAGAAGTGCAAATTGTAGCGCTCCAAAATCTTACAACTACAGACTATTTACTGTTAAAAGAACATAAGGGATGTGAACATTCCCCAGGAATGGGTTGTTTTAATTTGTCTGATTTCTCTCAGACTGTTCAAGTTCAGTTGGACAATATCCACCATATCATAGATAAGTTTACACAAATGCCTAAGGTGCCTAACTGGTTTTCTTGGTTTCACTGGAGATGGCTGGTAATTACAGGTATGCTTTGGTTATGTAACTATACTCCTATTATGTTAATGTGTGTGCGCAATTTAAGTAGTAGTCTAAAACCTATACATGCTGAAGTTACTCTACAAGAAGATATGTCAAAGAAATAATCAATCTTCCCAGGTTTTCTTCCGCCTGCTACTTCTATAGCTTTTCTTCTTCCTTCCTAATTACAACCCTTAAATAGAATTCGTGCCTCATATCAAATTTACCGAGTATCATAATTCTTCCAAGTGGTAAAGATACCTCAAGACAAATGCTGGGCATAGAAGCTACAGGGCATAAATATGCAAAGAAATAAAAAGCTCACCATTTCAAACAATAAGGCTTCTCTCTCACGTAACAACTTTACATTTCCCTGTATGGCCCCGGAAGATGACTGGTTAGCCAGAGACGGGAAAGATTCCTCAAGGGAGGAACAACCTAAGACAGGCACATTTGCAGGGGGTTCATCAGGTGAGAAATTGGGGATCAACAGAGGTGGGGCTTAGAACTTCACCCCCCCGTTCTGAGAGAAATCTTCTGCATACGTGGATGTTTTATTGCCCTTGTCTAGCTTGGATTAACACATAGTCTACAGGCACACACCTGATCATCTACATTTGCTCTCTTACAACACTAAACTATGTTTTCTACCTTTATCTTGTATCTACCTACCACTTCAGCATTTTATTAAAAATAATAATAATAAAGAGAGAAATGTGGTATCCACATATAAATCAAGTATAAAAACCAAATGAGTATTCATATTTGAACTGACTCTTTATAGTTCATAATGCATGAGCAAAACCGAATGTTTCTGTGATGACTGCCCTTGTACTGTTCACTATGTAACTTATTCATTATGTAAGAATTTGTTCTCCATGTAAGAACTTGTTTGTTATGCCTCAGAAGATTGGAGACTGACGAAAATTAGGCTTGGGGTGGATTAATGATTGTGCATTGAGCATTGACTCCCCTATACAGAATTTTATTGTTGTTAACAACCATTTGATCAATAAATATGAGAGATGCCCTCACAAAAAAAAAAAAAGAAAGAAAAAAAAAAGGACAGACTTCCAATGGTAAAATAAATAAGTAACCGGGATGTAATGTATAGCATAAGGAATATAGTCAAGATAATGTAACAGCTTGGTAGGGTGATAGCTGGAACCTAGAATTATGTATATAAATGTTTTATCACGGTGTTGTACACTTGAAACTAATGTAATGTAATACTGTGCGTCAACTACCCTTCAATAAAAAATAATTATCTAAAAACAAGAAAAAAATGTATACATCTAACCACTGTATACAAATATACATGTACTAAGTGCTCAAAATATTTTAGATTTTATTGCTTTTATGTATGATGATTGATTGATTGATTGATTAGGCAGAAAGTACTAGAGACAGAAAGACTAATGGAAGGTGGTTCAGGCTGGATTAGTACATGAATTCCTCTCACCCAAAGCCATTAGACTAATGTGTTCTTTCAAAAGAACCCTCCGAATTTCTCCCAGGAGCTGTAAGTTGTGTTCATATGTATTTCACCTGTATTCTCACCTGTCATTACTGTGTCAAATGCCCCAAATGATTCTACCTTCATTGGCCTTCATCCCTCCAGTCAAAATGCACTTAGAATGTTGCTGAGAAAGTACTCCTTTTCTCCTCTTATGAGGTGGACTCTGACTTTCTTGTTACCTCAACTCTCAGCATTTTCTTATTGCTTAATTGCATATAGAGTGAATTTACCATAAAAATCTAATTCTTGACACTCAAATTCTTATTTCAAGGTTTTTTTGTCTCCATTATTTCATTTGCCTGTTTTTTGTAAAAGCATAGCAAAAAGATTAGAAGAATACATGCCAGTATTCTAACAGTGAGTATGTCTGATGATGGGATTATATGTAATTTTTTAAATCCTCTTCCATATATACTTTGTGATATTTTTCAATATTTATAATAAATCATTAAAACATGCCATGAATATAAAAACGTTGTATACCTAAAATGGTATAAATTAGCCCCAGATGGTTTATGAAGATAATTATCTCGAAGTCAAGATGCCCTCAAAGGTATATCACAAAGTTACTGGACTAAATGTGTATGTGTTTGTGTGTGTGTGTGTGTGTAAGAGAGAGAGAGATTTATGTATACTTTGTCTTCCATGCTTCCCATGGAATTAGGAGGACCTGTGTCTGCCGATTGCAGGTCGAGGTAATTGGCAAATGTTTTTTCCAGTTTGCATATTTAACATGGCGACTTGCACCCATTTTACATACACCTTTTGACCTTTCCTTATCACCTTCTGGCTGGACTCTTTTAGGTGAAGAAAACCAGAGTAATTGGTATCACCATGCCACTTCTCCTATGACAGTCTTGCAAAAAAAATTGAGTCTAGACAATAATTAAAGTCAGAAATGTAACTTAATTAAAGCACAACTTTCCCAAGCCCAGAGGGCCATTCCTCAGTGCTTGCATACAACCCTGCACACAGCAGTGTTGATGTAGACTGCACTGGGGCACACTTGTACAGGCCTAACCTTCCCTTCCAGTCTCCTTAAAGGATTATGAGAAAGAACCAGGGTCAGGGTAGCTGGCTTAAATGGGTGTGAAGAAGATGGAAGCAGGATGTTCCCCTAAGTGTGTAAGGACAAATGGCAAGAGTCACAGTGGTGTACTTAATACATCAAGGAAACAAACTGAATTTGATTAGCCAGGAGCCTCGTAAACCCTACACAGAATCTGTCCCAGAAAATAACAAACCAGCAACCTAAGGGGCTTTGATGGCCTTTAGATATATTTCAGTTGGCCTACAAAATATTATTTTGTAATTACTGCTAGCTTTTAAAATGGTGAGATTTTTGGGGGAGCCAATATGGCGGCGTGAGTAGGACAGTGGGACTCTCCTCCCAAAAACATATATATTTTTGAAAATACAACAAATACAACTAATCCTAAAAGAGAGACCAGAAGACACAGGACAACAGCCAGACTACATCTACACCAGCAAGAACCCAGCACCTGGGGAAAGAGGTAAGATACAAGCCCCGGCCCAGCGGGACCCGAGCACACCTTCCCCCAGCTCCCGGCGGGAGAGAGAGGGAGCCCAGGACTGCTAAACACCCAGCCCCAGCCACCCGCACCAGAGCGCAGACACAGTGCATGCGTGGAGGGCTGGAAACTAGGGAAATAGGGCAGCAAGACCTCTGAGTGGGTGCCGAAGCTGATGCCCCTGTGACAAAGAAAAGCGAGGGCTTTTTGAAAGTTTTGAAGGGACAGGGATTTAACAGCTAGATGGAAACAACACAGGTCACAGCCCAGTGACTGGAAATTACAGGGAAAACCGGGCGCACTAACCCTCTGGGCAACAGCTCTGAGACCCCTCATGGAGGTAAACAGCCAAACAGCCGCCCCCCGCCCCTGGCCCATTACCCATCCAGGCGCTGCGAAAGCAGAGAAACAGCCTAAGGCAAAACACGCCCACAGAAAGGCAGAAAGGAAAATTCCTACACTTCGGCCGGGCAAGACACAAAGACCCAGCCTACACACAATTACACAACACATGCCACTAGGGGTCGCAGTTGTCCCAGTAAAGAAAGGCCAGTAGCAAGTGAAAAGTTTGGCCCTCCCAGCTGACAGTCAATAGCACCTGTCAACATGAAAAGGCAAAAAAATATGATCCAGACAAGACTAACCCAGACAGCTTCAGAATCTGCTACATCTTCCCCTGAGAAGGAACCTGGGGAGATAGATTTATCCAGTCTTCCTGAAAAAGAATTCAAAACAAAAGTCATAACCATGCTGATGGACTTGCAAAGAAATATGCAAGAACTAAGGAAGGAGAATACAGAAATAAAACAAACTCTGGAAGGACTTCAAAACAGAATGGATGAGATGCAAGAGACCATTAATGGACTAGAAAACAGAGAACAGGAATGCAGAGAAGCTGATGCAGAGAGAGATAAAAGGATCTCCAGGAATGAAAGAATTTTAAGAGAGCTGAGTGACCAATCGAAAAGGAACAATATACGCATTATAGGGATACCAGAGGAAGAAGAGAGAGAAAAAGGGATAGAAAGTGTCTTTGAAGAAATAATTGCCGAAAACTTCCCCAAACTAGGGGAAGAAATGGCCTCTCAGACCACAGAGGTACATAGAACTCCCATGACAAGGGATCCAAGGAGGTCAACACCAAGACACATAATAATTAAAATGGCAAAGATCAAAGACAAGGACAAAGTATTAAAGGCAGCCAGAGAGAAAAAAAGTCACCTACAAAGGAAAACCCATCAGGCTATCATCAGACTTCTCAACAGAAACCCTACAGGCCAGAAGAGAATGGCATGATATACTAAATGCAATGAAACAGAAGGGCCTCGAACCAAGACTACTGTATCCAGCACGAATATCATTTAAATATGAAGGACGGATTAAACAATTCCCAGACAAGCAAAAGTTGAGGGAATTTGCCTACCACAAACCACCTCTACAGGGCATCTACAGGGACTGCTCTAGATGGGAGCACTCCTAAAAAGAGCACAGAACAAAACACCCAACATATGAAGAAGGGAGGAGGAGGAATAAGAAGGGAGAGAAATAAAGAATCATCAGACCGTGTTTATAATAGCTCAACAAGCGAGTTCAGTTAGAGAGTAAGATAGTAAAGAAGCTAACCCTGAACCTTTGGTAACCACAAACTTAAAGCCTGCAATGGCAATAAGTTCATACCTTTCAATAATCACCCTAAATGTAAATGGACTAAATGCACCAATCAAAAGACACAGAGTAATAGAATGGATAAAAAAGCAAGATCCATCCATATGCTTACAAGAGACTCACCTCAAACCCAAAGACATGCACAGACTTAAAGTCAAGGGATGGAAAAAGATATTTCATGCAAACAACAAAGAGAAGAAAGCAGGGGTTGCAATTCTGGTATCAGACAAAACAGACTTCAAAATAAAGAAAGTAACAAAAGACAACAAAAGACATTACATATTGATAAAGGGCTCAGTCCAACAAGCGGATATAACCATTATAAATATATATGCACCCAATACAGGAGCACCAACATACCTGAAACAAATATTAACAGATCTAAAGGAGGAAATTGAATGCAATGTATTCATTGTAGGAGAATTCAACACACCACTCACTCCAAAGGACAGATCCACCAGACAGAAAATAAGTAAGGACACAGAGGCACTGAACAACACACTAGAACAGATGGACCTAATAGACATCTACAGAACTCTACATCCAAAAGCAACAGGATACACATTCTTCTCAAGTGCACATGGAACATTCTCCAGAATAGACCACATACTAGGCCACAAAAAGAGCCACAAAAGATTGAAATCCTACCAACCAACTTTTCAGACCACAAAGGCATAAAACTAGAAATAAACTGTACAAAGAAAGCAAAAAGGCTCACAAACACATGGAGGCTTAACAACACACTCCTAAATAATCAATGGATCAATGACCAAATCAAAATGGAGACCCAGCAATATATGGAAACAAACGACAACAACAACACTAAGCCCCAACTTCTGTGGGACACAGCAAAAGCAGTCTTAAGAGGAAAGTATATAGCAATCCAGGCATATTTAAAGAAGGAAGAACAATCCCAAATGAATGAATGGTCTAATGTCACAATTATCGAAATTGGAAAAAGAAGAATAGAAGAGGCCTAAGGACAGCAGAAGGAGGGATTTAACAAAGATCAGAGAAGAAATAAATAAAATTGAGAAGAATAAAACAATAGCAAAAATCAATGAAACCAAGAGCTGGTTCTTCAAGAAAATAAACAAAATAGATAAACCTCTAGCCAGACTTATTAAGAAGAAAAGAGAGTCAACACAAATCAACAGTATCAGAAACGAGAAAGGAAAAATCATGACGGACCCCACAGAAATACAAAGAATTATTAGAGAATACTATGAAAACCTATATGCTAACAAGCTGGGAAACCTAGGAGAAATAGACAACTTCCTAGAAAAATACAACCTTCCAAGACTTACCAAGAAAGAAACAGAAAACCTAACAGACCAATTACCAGCAACGAAATTGAAGCAGTAATCAAAAAACTACCAAAGAACAAAACCCCCAGGCCAGATGCATTTACCTCGGAATTTAATCAGACATACAGGGAAGACATAATACCCATTCTCCTTAAAGTTTTCAAAAAAATACAGGAGGAGGGGATACTCCCAAACTAATTCTATGAAGCTAATATCACCCTAATACCAAAATCAGGCAAAGACCCCACCAAAAAAGAAAACTACAGACCAATATCCCTGATGAACGTAGATGCAAAAATACTCAACAAAATATTAGCAAACCGAATTTAAAAATACATCAAAAGGATCGTACACCATGACCAAGTGGGATTCATCCCAGGGATGCAAGGATGGCACAACATTCGAAAGTCCATCAACATCATCCACCACATCAACAAAAAGAAAGACAAAAACCACATGATCATCTCCATAGATGCTGAAAAAGCATTTGACAAAGTTCAACATCCATTCATGTTAAAAACTCTCAGCAAAATGGGAATAGAGGGCAAGTACCTCAACATAATAAAGGCCATCTATGATAAACCCACAGCCAACATTATATTGAACAGCGAGAAGCTGAAAGCATTTCCTCTGAGATCGGGAACTAGACAGGGATGCCCACTCTCTCCACTGTTATTTAACATAGTACTGGAGGTCCTAGCCACGGCAATCAGACAAAACAAAAAAATACAAGGAATCCAGATTGGTAAAGAAGAAGTTAAACTGTCACTATTTGCAGATGACATGATACTGTACATAAAAAACCCTAAAGACTCCACCCCAAAACTACTAGAACTGATATCGGAATACAGCAAAGTTGCAGGATACAAAATCAATACACAGAAATCTGTGGCTTTCCTATACACTAACAATGAACCAACAGAAAGAGAAATCAGGAAAACAACTCCATTCACAATTGCATCAAAAAAAATAAGATACCTAGGAATAAATCTAACCAAGGAAGTGAAAGACTTATACTCTGAAAACTACAAGTTACTCTTAAGAGAAATTAAAGGGGACACTAACAGATGGAAACTCATCCCATGCTCGTGGCTAGGAAGAATTAATATCGTCAAAATGGCCATCCTGCCCAAAGCAATATACAGATTTGATGCAATCCCTATGAAACTACCAGCAACATTCTTCAATGAACTGGAACAAATAATTCAAAAATTCATATGGAACCACCAAAGACCCCGAATAGCCAAAGCAATCCTGATAAAGAAGAATAAAGTAGGGAGGATCTCACTCCCCAACTTCAAGCTCTATTATAAAGCCATAGTAATCAAGACAATTTGGTACTGGCACAAGAAAAGAGCCACAGACCAATGGAACAGACTAGAGAATCCAGACATTAACCCAGACATATATGGTCAATTAATATTTGATAAAGGGGCCATGGACATACAATGGCGGAATGACAGTCTCTTCAACAGCTGGTGTTGGCAAAACTGGACAGCTACATTTAGGAGAATGAAACTGGACCATTGTCTAACCCCATACACAAAAGTAAACTCAAAATGGATCAAAGACCAGAAAGTAAGTCACAAAACCATAAAACTCTTAGAAAAAAAACACAGGGAAAAACCTCTTAGACATAAACATGAGTGACCTCTTCTTGAACATATCTCCCGGGCAAGGAAAACAACAGCAAAAATGAACAAGTGGGACTATATTAAGCCGAAAAGCTTCTGTACAGCAAAAGACACCATCAATAGAACAAAAAGGTACCCTACATTATGGGAGAATATATTTGTAAATGACACATCCGATAAAGGCTTGACATCCAAATATATAAAGAGCTCACCAACCTCAACAAAAAACAAATAATCTAATTAAAAAATGGGCAGAGGAACTAAACAGACAGTTCTCCAAAAAAGAAATACAGATGGCCAACAGACACATGAGAACATGCTCCATATCGCTAATTATCAGAGAAATGCAAGTTAAAACTACAATGAGGTATCACCTCACACCAGTAAGGATGGCTGCCATCCAAAAGACAAACAACAACAAATGTTGGCGAGGCTGTGGAGAAAGGGGAACCCTCCTACACTGCTGGTGGGAATGTAAGTTAGTTCAACCATTGTGGAAAGCAGTATGGAGGTACATCAAAATGCTCAAAACAGACATACCATTTGACCCAGGAATTGCACTCCTAGGAATTTACCCTAAGAATGCAGCAATCAAGTATGAGAAAGACCAATGCACCCCTTTGTTTATCGCAGCACTATTTACAATAGCCAAGAATTGGAAGCAACCTAAATGTCCATTGATAGATGAATGGATAAAGAAGATGTGGTACATATACACAATGGAATACTACTCAGCCATAAGAAAAGGGAAAATCTTACCATTTGCAGCAACATGGATGGAGCTGGAGGGTATTATGCCCACTGAAACAAGCCAAGTGGAAAAAGAGAAATACCAAATGATTTCACTCATCTGTGGAGTATAAGAACAAAGGAAAAACTGAAGGAACGAAACAGCAGCAGAATCACAGAACCCAAGAATGGACTAACAGGTACCAAAGGGAAAGGGACTGGGGAGGATTGGTGGGTAGGGAGGGATAAGGGGGGGGAGAAAAAGGGGGGTATTAAGATTAGCATGCATGGGGGGTGGGAGAAACGGGAAGGCTGTACAACACAGAGAAGACAAGTAGTGATTCTACAACATTTTGCTACGCTGATGGACAGTGACTGTAAAGGGGTATATAGGGGGGACCTGGTATAGGGGAGAGCCTAGTAAACCAAATATTCATCATGTAAGTGTAGATTAATGATAAAAAAAAAAAAGCAGTTCCTGTGTGGTGACCTCCAATGAGTTCTACACAATGATATAAAGCGCATATAAAAATGTAGGCAAAGTGTCTGTTTGTGTTTATACAGAGGATCAAAGCCTAATTTGACTACCCCAAAAATGAACTAAGATACGATATGAAAAACAAGTTCCAACGTCAACACTCTCGGGAAGACTCATGCGAGAAGACGATCATCAAAATACCCCAACAAAGATCCATGCACTGCTACAGCTGTATACGCACTCATCCCACCAGCTCCTGGACTTGCCATGGGAATGAAGGAGATATCTAAGCTGGCCTGTGCATACAGTAAAACAACAAATTTGACTGGATCTATATTGTTGGAACTCAACCAAGAATTAGGAGAAGTGCAAATTGTAGCGCTCCAAAATCTTACAACTACAGACTATTTACTGTTAAAAGAACATAAGGGATGTGAACATTCCCCAGGAATGGGTTGTTTTAATTTGTCTGATTTCTCTCAGACTGTTCAAGTTCAGTTGGACAATATCCACCATATCATAGATAAGTTTTCACAAATGCCTAAGGTGCCTTAATGGTTTTCTTGGTTTCACTGGAGATGGCTGGTAATTACAGGTATGCTTTGGTTATGTAACTATACTCCTATTATGTTAATGTGTGTGTGCAATTTAATTAGTAGTCTAAAACCTATACATGCTGAAGTTACTCTACAAGAAGATATGTCAAAGAAATAATCAATCTTCCCAGGTTTTCTTCCGCCTGCTACTTCTATAACTTTTCTTCTTCCTTCCTAATTACAACCTTAAATAGAGTTCGTGGCACATATCGAATTTACCGAGTATCATAATTCTTCCAAGTGGTAAAGACACCTCAAGACAAATGCTGGGCATAGAAGCTACAGGGCATAAATATGCAAAGAAGTAAAAAGCTAACCTTTTCAAACAATAAGGCTTCTCTCTCACTTACCAACTTTACATTTCCCTGTATGGTCCCGGAAGATGACTGGTTAGTCAGAGACGGGAAAGATTCCTCAAGGGAGGAACAACCTAAGACAGGCACAGTCGCAGGGGGGCCATCAGGTGAGAAATTGGGGATCAACAGAGGTGAGGCTTAGAACCTCCCTCCCCCTGTTCTGAGAGAAATCTTCTGCATACGTGGATGTTTTATTGCCCTTGTCTAGCTTGGATTAACACATAGTCTACAGGCACACACCTGATCATCTACATTTGCTCTCTTACAACACTAAACTATGTTTTCTACCTTTATCTTGTATCTACCTACCACTTCAGCATTTTATTAAAATTAATAATAATAAAGAGAGAAATGTGGTATCCACATATAAATCAAGTATAAAAATCAAATGAATATTCATATTTGAACTGACTGTTTATAGTTCATAATGCATGAGCAAAACTGAAAGCTTCTGTGATGACTGCCCTTGTAATGTTCACCATGTAACTTATTCACTATGTAAGAATTTGTACTCCATGTAAGAACTTGTTCGTTATGCATCAGAAGATTGGAGACTGACGAAAATTAGGCTTGGGGTGGATTAATGATTGTGCATTGAGCATTGACTCCCCTATACAGAATTTTATTGTTGTTAACAACCATTTGATCAATAAATATGAGAGATGCCCTCACAAATATATATATATATATATATATATATATATATGTATACACTTCCAATTGTAAAATAAATAAGTAACCAGGATGTAATGTATAGCATAAGGAATATAGTCAAAATATTGTAACAACTTGGTATGGTGATAGCTGGTACCTACAATTATCATGTATATAAATGTTGAATCACTGTGTTGTACACCTGAAACTAATGTAATACTGTGTCAACTACCATTCAATAAAAAATAATTATCTAAAAAAAAATGGTGAGATTTTACCTAAAAATAGATTTCTAGCTTCTTTTAAATAATTGAAAAAATTAAAACACAGAGCCAGTTCCACTTTGTCAACAATTGTTGATACTGAGTAACAGCTACATCCTGCAGAGGGTCAGCAGGACATGCTCTCCAGTTCACCCACATCTCATGAGTCTCTGCCATTTCTCTGCCTCAGTGAGACCCAGTGGTAGTTCCATTTATTATCATGTAATTGATTTGGTTTTACTCACTCCTGGTAGTTGTCCATTATTTATATCACCTGTATGTGCTTTGCAGATATTAGGGTTTGAGGCCTTACCCACCTGCCTCCTGTTCCCAAACCCCTTTTTCTGGCCTATGCCTTAGCATATTCATTCCTTTATCTAGAATTCTTTTCTTTATGCTCACTGGTGCTTTATTAGAAAACAAAACCAGGTTCAATCCTGGGACTATCTTAAAGGCAATATAAACTTCTGAGAGAAGAATAGATTGATCTAATATAGAACACAGAATTAGAGTCAGTAAACTCAGATTTGTGTCCCAATAGTAACTGAAACTAATTTAGATTGTTGGAAAAATGTGGAGTCAGATCCAAGCTTCTCAATTTTCTAGTTTTGAGATCCTGAGCAACGTATTTAACCTCTATGAAGTTCTTTCCTTTTCTGTAAAATTTAAATATTTATTCTGCCTGTCTTACAGAATTGTTGTGAAAACTAAAGAAAATATTCCAAGAAGGTGATAGGCCTAAAGGAGTTTCATAGAACTGAATCAATTTAGGATAATTTTAGGGGGAGCATGGGGAATAAATTATAAATTACTTTGGGTAGGTTGGCAAAAAATCCACATTATCAAATTTTCCAAATTCTCTCGATGTAAATGTGAATAGTGTAGCAGTGTGGTTTCTGATTTGTTTTTGCCATTTATCCAAGTCTATGGGTTGTTTACCTAAATGTACAGTAGTGTTTTAAGTGTGTACATGACCTTTCTCCATGATGCTCAAGAAGACCCAACTAACTAAAAATCTTCCTGCCATAGTGTCTGCAGTACCCACTGTTACAGGAGTTTCCATATACAAGAACTTTGAAATTGGCTTATGCCATACATCTGTTACGTATACACACTTTTTTGTATGTGAATTACTAGGTATAACTACAGCATTCTGATCTATGGCATCTATAAGAGATGATGGTCACAATACAAATAACTCTTTTGAATTGTTTTACATTTTTCTATGAAACTATTAGTTACAAATAATTTTGTATGGCTGTTATTCTTGTTGTATTATAAATAAACACTGCTAATTAATATTTGATGCATTTCCTTCTAGTCCATATAATCATTTTTTAATTTATCATCATTTAATTGACTTTTAAAAATCACTGTATTAGTTATATATTTCATCTTATGAATGTAACCTTTTATTTATTTGATTGCAATGCTGAATAGTAAAGCTTCATGCTACTAATTATGATATTAATATATATTAATCAAAGATAAATTCAGCAATACAAAAATATGCAATAAAGAAAGTAAAAGTTATCTTCTCATTTTAGTGGAAGTACTTTAAACTTTTGTTTGAATGCAGATACACATAGGTAGGTAAAGACATAACTTTTTAAAAATGAGTTTGTGATACTCATTTATTTTTAGTGTACATTTTTCACCAGCTGTTTCATAGGCATCATTCCTATCAACTAGATCTGCATCTGTTTTTCATGGCTATATGGTATTCCATTATGTGATTATACTATGATTTATTTAACAATCACCTATGAGTAGATGTTGGATTACTTTGTTTTCACTAGTATAAGTGGTACTGTGTAAATATGCTATGAAGATTCTTTGTAGACCCATTGATTATTTCTTTAAGATACATTTTTACAAGTGCATTACTGAGTCAAAAGCGTACTGTCTCCCACCCACATTGTTTCTCTCTAAATTTGTCCCAATTACATTCCCACCAAGAATAAATGAGAATGCTTGATATCTATTTCATCAATGGGGATATTTAATCTTTGCTAATAGGTAAAATTACATCTTGTCAATTTCATTGGTAGTCTTTTACTTATTAATGAGATAGAACATCAGTTCAAATGCTTCTTGGCCATTTATATCTGCCCTTGGCAAATTATATTTAATGACCTTCAACCATTTTCTATTGGGATAGTAATCCTTTTGTTGTTGACTGAAAGAGCTCTCTCTAGTCCATAATTTATTTGACCATTCACCTATTGATGTTGTTTTCCATATTTTAGTATTATAAATAATATAGTATGAACATTTTCATAAGTAGCTTTTTTTACATATCACATATGATTTCCATTGAATAGGTCAAAATTAGAATAGCAAAGATTAAAATACTTGAACACATATTGCCACAATGCTTTCCATAAAAGCCACACCAATTTACACTCCCACTATCAAATTATGGGTTAGCCTACCTCATAGCAATCCATTTCACATCCAATCAGAGTTGGATTGGATTGCAACAGAATGCAGATAAAGACATAAAAGAACATGGCATGTAAGTCACAGAGTTATATTCAGTTATTACTCTTTATTCTCCTCTTAAGAAATCTTACTCTTTCCAGGGATTTTGACAGTCAATCCTACAGGATCTCTAGGAGACTGGCTAGAAGAGGAGGATCTGAACATTTTGGTAGAACTGAAATGCAGAGGCACGCAATATTCACCTCCTTTAAAACCTGGCCCAAACCTAGCACCTTCAGTGCTGATTAAAAAATATGACTGCTGCTAATTAAAGATTAAAAACCCGATTAACACACCCAACTTCCTACCCTCCTGTATTCCACCAAGGAAGTCTAACCACGTATTGCGCAAATACCTGATCTCTTAGAAATGCTAAATCCCTGTAAATCCAAAAAAACAAGAACACAGCTATTTCCTGGCAATAATGTGACAGTAATGACTCCTGAAACCAGGCAGGGATAACAGGAAATAGTACTTGCCCTGCGTGTTTCAGACAAAAGCTTAAGCCAGTGAAAACATGCAAATTTTACTCATTCAGTAAATAAACAAAAAACCTGGCAACACCAAACTTAAACCAATGGTCTTTCAATAACCCAAAGTAGGCAGGTTCTCGGTTCTGGGTGCTTTTCCCAGTGAACAAGTCACATAATTTGTCAAAAATTACAGCATGTGGGGGAATGGCAGCAGCAGCAAGAATGCAAACATGCCAGCAATGCCTATGCAGAGAGCTGATAAGCAATGTCTAATTAATGGTTCTGAAGTACTTCCCAGGTAGAAACCCAATAGCAATATTAAATAATATCATCATCCAGTTAAGGCAACTAAGAATTATCAGCCTGTTTTTCTTCTTTCAAACACAGGTTACTGAACAAAAACAATCATAACAAGCAAAGCTACACCAGTAACATATGCTTTAAGTTATGTGTATTTATTTATGTCAACTATAATTTGTATCTAACTTAAAAGTTCAGTTATATGTTTTCCTATTATGATTCTGCTAATTTTGGTTGTTCTTCCCAACTGTTACTGGTCATGATCATATTATAATCAACATTTCCTAACCAATAGCATCAACCTTGCTACATGATACTCTACAACATGAAAGTTTCTTGCACATGGTGTTATATTTGTCATTTGCTTTTAGCAGGAACATTTCAGAGTCTGATTATTAAGGGTACAGCTCCATTGTGTCTCTACACATTCAGTTACTACTATTTATTCTCCTCTTAAGAAATCTTACTCTTTCCAGGGATTTTGACAATTGTGATGACTTTTAAACCATTTTACTGACTCAAAGCTCTTTTCTATGCTCCACGTATGTGCTTCGAATTGCTAATTGGTCACTTCCACCTAATGACCCACAGAGAGCTCAGCCTCACATACCCAAAACACAGCTCTCAAGATTCCTTCATTCCTATTAAAACCCACTTCATTTTTCTTTTAGTAATAATATCACCAGGCTGATTCACTGAAACTCTTATGGTAAGCTAGCCTCTTTTGCTTTTCTCTCTTCCCTCCTTCCACTTCCACATCCATCTCTGCTGATCAAGCTTTTAGAATATCTGCTCTGTCACCCCTTCTCCATACCTATGACATTGGTTTGGGTCCTCTTCAATTGCTGGTGAGTCTATCGCCATAGCTTACTGCTCTCCCCAGGATCTCTTCTACTCACGCCTTGACAGAGCTGCCAACAGGCTGTTTCAGAAATGATAAGACCACAACACTGTTCCTAAAGCTCTTGCTGACTTTCTGCAGCCAACAATATAAAACTGTTCATGGGCAAAGGTATGCTTATAAACGTAGGAGAATAGAGCATATTTAAGACTGTGTTTGCCTGATCCATAATGTTAAAATATTTGACTTGTGGCATATGGGCCTCTATTTGCACTCTTGCATCATGCTCAAAAACAGGTAAGGTGGACGGGGAACAGAAGATGGCGGTGTGAGCAGAGCAGCGGAAATCTCCTCCCAAAACCACATATATCTATGAAAATATAATGAAGACAACTCCTCCTAGAATAGAGACCAGAGGACACAGGACAACATCCAGACCACAACCACACCTGCGAGAACCCAGTGCCTCTTAAAGGGGGTAAGATACAAGCCCCGGCCCAGCGGGACCCGAGCGCCCCTCCCCCCAGCTCCCGGCGGGAGAAGAATAGGCAGAGCGGGAGGGAGACGGAGCCCAGGACTGCCGAACACCCAGCCCCAGCCATCCGGACCAGAGCGCAGACACAGTGCATGCGTGGGGTCCTGGATACTAGGGAAACAGGGCAGCAAGACCGGTGAGTGAGTCACTGAGGACAAAGAAAACGAGCGGCTCTTTTTTTTTTTTGAGAATGCTTTTTGGAAGTCTTAAAGGGACAGGGACCCCAAAACTGGATGGAAATATCCCGGGACACTTAGTACAGCAGCAGGGAATCTGGGGATCTCTGGGCACTCTAACCCCCTGGGCAGCAGGGAGCACGGAGGCCCCTCACAGAGATAAATAGCCTCCCGGCCATTCCCCCTCCAATACAGCTCCATTTTGAAGAAGCAGCCCAAGCCAGGCCACGCCCATCGCAACAGCGGAGATAAACTCCATAGCAGCCGGGCAGGAAGCAGAAACCCTGTCTGCGCGCAGCTGCGCAGCACAAGCCACTAGAGGCCGCTGTTCTCCCAGGAGAGGAGGGCCACAAACCAACAAGAAGGGAATTTCTTCCAGCCGTCACTCGTGTCAGCTCTGCAAACTATCTCTATCACCATGAAAAGGCAAAATTACAGGCAAAGATCACAGAGACAACACAAGAGAAGGAGACAGAACTAACCTGGCTTCCTGAAAAAGAATTCAAAATAAAAATCATAAACATGCTGATGGAAATGCAGAGAAATATACAAGAGCTAAGGGATAAAGTCCGGAGGGAGATTACAGATGCCCGGAAAGAGATTACAGAAGTGAAACAAAATCTGGAAGGATTTATAAGCAGAATGGATGAGATGCAAGAG
Source organism: Manis pentadactyla (assembly GCF_030020395.1). Lineage (NCBI taxonomy): Eukaryota > Metazoa > Chordata > Mammalia > Pholidota > Manidae > Manis > Manis pentadactyla. The sequence goes on along the minus strand of NC_080026.1, from coordinate 36,605,087 downwards.
GCCATTGATGGAATAGAAACCAGAGAACAGGAATGCATAGAAGCTGACATAGAGAGAGAGAAAAGGATCGCCAGGAATGAAACAATATTAAGAGAACTGTGTGACCAATCCAAAAGGAACAATATCCATATTATAGGGGTACCAGAAGAAGAAGAGAGAGAAAAATGGGTAGAAAGTATCTTTGAAGAAATAATTGCTGAAAAATTCCCCAAACTGGGGGAGGAAATAATCAAACAGACCACGGAAATACACAGAACTCCCAACAGAAAGGACCCAAGGAGGACAACACCAAGACACATAATAATTAAAATCGCAAAGATGAAGGACAAGGAAAGAGTTTTAAAGGCAGCTAGAGAGAAAAAGGTCACCTATAAAGAAAAACCCATCAGGCTATCATCAGACTTCTCAACAGAAACCTTACAGGCCAGAAGAGAATGGCATGATATATTTAATGCAATGAAACAGAAGGGCCTTGAACCAAGGATACTGTATCCAGCATGATTATCATTTAAATATGACGGAGGGATTAAACAATTCCCAGACAAGCAAAAGTTGAGGGAATTTGCCTCCCACAAACCACCTCTACAGGGTATTTTAGAGAGACTGTTCTAGACGGGAGCACTCCTAAAACTAAACAGATGTCACCAGAGAAAATAAAATCATAGCAAAGAAAGCAGACCAACCAAATACTAACTAAAGGCAAAAAAATAAAATCAACTACCCACTAAAAGCAGTTAAAGTAAACACGAAAGAGCACAGAATAAAACAACCAACATATAAAGAATGGAGGAGGAGGAATAAGAAGGGAGAGAAGAAAAGAATCTCCAGACAGTGCATATAACAGTTCAATAAGTGACCTAAGTTAAGCAGTAAGATACTAAAGAGGCTAACCTTGAACCTTTGGTAACCACGAAACTACAGCCTGCAATGGCAATAAGTACATATCTTTCAGTACTCACCCTAAATGTAAATGGACTGAATGCACCAATCAAAAGACACAGAGTAATAGAATGGATAAAAAAGCAAGACCCATCTATATGCTGCTTACAAGAGACTGACCTCAAACCCAAAGACATGCACAGACTAAAAGTCAAAGGATGGAAAAACATTTTTCAGGCAAACAACAGAGAGAAGAAAGCAAGGGTTGCAGTACTATTATCAGACAAAATAGACTTCAAAACAAAGAAAGTAACAAGAGATAAAGAAGGACATACATAATGATAAGGGCTCAGTCAAACAAGAGGATATAACCATTCTAAATATATATGCACCTAACACAGGAGCACCAACATATGTGAAACAAATACTAACAGAACTAAAGGGGGAAATAGATTGCAATGCATTCATTTTAGGAGACTTCAACACAGCACTCACCCCAAAGGATACATCCACCAGACAGAAAATAAGTAAGGACAAGGAGGCACTGAATAACACAGTAGAACAGATGGACCTAATAGACATCTATAGAACTCTACATCCAAAAGCAATAGGATATACATTCCTCTCAAGTGCACATGGATCATTCTCCAGAATAGACCACATACTAGCTCACAAAAGGAGCCTCAATAAATTCCAAAATATTGAAATTCTACCAACCAACTTTTCAGACCACCAAGGTATAAAACTAGAAATAAATTCTACAAAGAAAAAAAAAAGGCTCACAAACACATGGAGCCTTAACAACATGCTCCTAAATAATCAATGGATCAATGAACAAATTAAAATAGAGATCAAGGAATATATGGAAACAAATGACAACAACAACACAAAACCCCAACTTCTGTGGGATGCAGCAAAAGCAGTCTTAAGAGGAAAGTATATAGCGATCCAGGCACACTTGAAGAAGGAAGAACAATCCCAAATGAATAGTCTAACATCACAATTATCGAAACTGGATAAAGAAGAACAAATGAGGCCTAAAGTCAGCAGAAGGAGGGACATAATAAAGATCAGAGAAGAAATAAACAAAATTGAGAAGAATAAAACAATAGCAAAAATCAATGAAACCAAGAGCTGGTTCTTTGAGAAAATAAACAAAATAGATAAACCTCTAGCCAAACTTATTAAGAGAAAAAGAGAATCAACACGATCAACAGAATCAGAAATGAGAATGGAAAAATCACAACAGACGCCACAGAAATACAAATAATTATTAAAGACTAATGTGAAAACCTATATGCCAACAAGCTGGAAAGCCTAGAAGAAATGGACAACTTCCAAAAAAATACAACCTTCCAAGACTGACCAAGGAAGAAACACAAAAGTTAAATGAACCAATTACGTGCAAAGAAATTGAAACGGTAATCAAAAAACTACCAAAGAACAAAACCGAATTTACCTCAGAATTTTATCAGACACACAGAGAAGACATAATGCCTATTCTCCTTAAAGTTTTCCAAAAAACAGAAGAGGAGGGAATACTCCCAAACTCATTCTATGAAGCCAACATCACCCTAATACCAAAACCAGGCAAAGACCCCGCCAAAAAAGAAAATTACAGACCAATATCCCTGATGAATGTAGATGCAAAAATACTCAATAAAATATTACCAAACCGAATTCAAAAATATATCAAAATGATCATACACCATGACCAAGTGGGATTCATCCCAGGGATGCAAGGATGGTACAACATTCGAAAATCCATCAACATCATCCACCACATCGACAAAAAGAAAGACAAAAACCACATGATCATCTCCATAGATGCTGAAAAAGCATTTGACAAAATTCAACATCTATTCATGATAAAAACTCACAGCAAATTGGGTACAGAGGGCAAGTACCTCAACATAATAAAGGCAATATATGATAAACCCACAGCCAACATTATACTGAACAGCGAGAAGCTGAAAGCTTTTCCTCTGAGATCGGGAACAAGATAGGGATGCCCACTCTCCCCATTGTTATTTAACATAGTACTGGAGGTCCGAGCCACGGCAATCAGACAAAACAAAAAAATACAAGGAATCCAGATTGGTAAACAAGAAGTTAAACTGTCACTATCTGCAGATGACATGATACTGTACATAAAAAACCCTAAAGACTCCACCCCAAAACTACTAGAACTGATATCGGAATACAGCAAAGTTGCAGGATACAAAATCAATACACAGAAATCTGTGGCTTTCCTATACACTAACAATGAACCAACAGAAAGAGAAATCAGGAAAACAACTCCATTCACAATTGCATCAAAAAAAATAAGATACCTAGGAATAAATCTAACCAAGGAAGTGAAAGACTTATACTCTGAAAACTACAAGTTACTCTTAAGAGAAATTAAAGGGGACACTAACAGATGGAAACTCATCCCATGCTCGTGGCTAGGAAGAATTAATATCGTCAAAATGGCCATCCTGCCCAAAGCAATATACAGATTTGATGCAATCCCTATGAAACTACCAGCAACATTCTTCAATGAACTGGAACAAATAATTCAAAAATTCATATGGAACCACCAAAGACCCCGAATAGCCAAAGCAATCCTGAGAAAGAAGAATAAAGTAGGGGGGATCTCACTCCCCAACTTCAAGCTCTATTATAAAGCCATAGTAATCAAGACAATTTGGTACTGGCACAAGAAAAGAGCCACAGACCAATGGAACAGACTAGAGAATCCAGACATTAACCCACACATATATGGTCAATTAATATTTGATAAAGGGGCCATGGACATACAATGGCAAAATGACAGTCTCTTCAACAGCTGGTGTTGGCAAAACTGGACAGCTACATTTAGGAGAATGAAACTGGACCATTGTCTAACCCCATACACAAAAGTAAACTCAAAATGGATCAAAGACCAGAATGTAAGTCACAAAACCATAAAACTCTTAGAAAAAAAACACAGGGAAAAACCTCTTAGACATAAACATGAGTGACCTCTTCTTGAACATATCTCCCGGGCAAGGAAAACAACAGCAAAAATGAACAAGTGGGACTATATTAAGCCGAAAAGCTTCTGTACAGCAAAAGACACCATCAATAGAACAAAAAGGTACCCTACATTATGGGAGAATATATTTGTAAATGACACATCCGATAAAGGCTTGACATCCAAATATATAAAGAGCTCACCAACCTCAACAAAAAACAAATAATCTAATTAAAAAATGGGCAGAGGAACTAAACAGACAGTTCTCCAAAAAAGAAATACAGATGGCCAACAGACACATGAGAACATGCTCCATATCGCTAATTATCAGAGAAATGCAAGTTAAAACTACAATGAGGTATCACCTCACACCAGTAAGGATGGCTGCCATCCAAAAGACAAACAACAACAAATGTTGGCGAGGCTGTGGAGAAAGGGGAACCCTCCTACACTGCTGGTGGGAATGTAAGTTAGTTCAACCATTGTGGAAAGCAGTATGGAGGTACATCAAAATGCTCAAAACAGACATACCATTTGACCCAGGAATTGCACTCCTAGGAATTTACCCTAAGAATGCAGCAATCAAGTATGAGAAAGACCAATGCACCCCTTTGTTTATCGCAGCACTATTTACAATAGCCAAGAATTGGAAGCAACCTAAATGTCCATTGATAGATGAATGGATAAAGAAGATGTGGTACATATACACAATGGAATACTACTCAGCCATAAGAAAAGGGAAAATCTTACCATTTGCAGCAACATGGATGGAGCTGGAGGGTATTATGCCCACTGAAACAAGCCAAGTGGAAAAAGAGAAATACCAAATGATTTCACTCATCTGTGGAGTATAAGAACAAAGGAAAAACTGAAGGAACGAAACAGCAGCAGAATCACAGAACCCAAGAATGGACTAACAGGTACCAAAGGGAAAGGGACTGGGGAGGATTGGTGGGTAGGGAGGGATAAGGGGGGGGAGAAAAAGGGGGGTATTAAGATTAGCATGCATGGGGGGTGGGAGAAACGGGAAGGCTGTACAACACAGAGAAGACAAGTAGTGATTCTACAACATTTTGCTACGCTGATGGACAGTGACTGTAAAGGGGTATATAGGGGGGACCTGGTATAGGGGAGAGCCTAGTAAACCAAATATTCATCATGTAAGTGTAGATTAATGATAAAAAAAAAAAAGCAGTTCCTGTGTGGTGACCTCCAATGAGTTCTACACAATGATATAAAGCGCATATAAAAATGTAGGCAAAGTGTCTGTTTGTGTTTATACAGAGGATCAAAGCCTAATTTGACTACCCCAAAAATGAACTAAGATACGATATGAAAAACAAGTTCCAACGTCAACACTCTCGGGAAGACTCATGCGAGAAGACGATCATCAAAATACCCCAACAAAGATCCATGCACTGCTACAGCTGTATACGCACTCATCCCACCAGCTCCTGGACTTGCCATGGGAATGAAGGAGATATCTAAGCTGGCCTGTGCATACAGTAAAACAACAAATTTGACTGGATCTATATTGTTGGAACTCAACCAAGAATTAGGAGAAGTGCAAATTGTAGCGCTCCAAAATCTTACAACTACAGACTATTTACTGTTAAAAGAACATAAGGGATGTGAACATTCCCCAGGAATGGGTTGTTTTAATTTGTCTGATTTCTCTCAGACTGTTCAAGTTCAGTTGGACAATATCCACCATATCATAGATAAGTTTTCACAAATGCCTAAGGTGCCTTAATGGTTTTCTTGGTTTCACTGGAGATGGCTGGTAATTACAGGTATGCTTTGGTTATGTAACTATACTCCTATTATGTTAATGTGTGTGTGCAATTTAATTAGTAGTCTAAAACCTATACATGCTGAAGTTACTCTACAAGAAGATATGTCAAAGAAATAATCAATCTTCCCAGGTTTTCTTCCGCCTGCTACTTCTATAACTTTTCTTCTTCCTTCCTAATTACAACCTTAAATAGAGTTCGTGGCACATATCGAATTTACCGAGTATCATAATTCTTCCAAGTGGTAAAGACACCTCAAGACAAATGCTGGGCATAGAAGCTACAGGGCATAAATATGCAAAGAAGTAAAAAGCTAACCTTTTCAAACAATAAGGCTTCTCTCTCACTTACCAACTTTACATTTCCCTGTATGGTCCCGGAAGATGACTGGTTAGTCAGAGACGGGAAAGATTCCTCAAGGGAGGAACAACCTAAGACAGGCACAGTCGCAGGGGGGCCATCAGGTGAGAAATTGGGGATCAACAGAGGTGAGGCTTAGAACCTCCCTCCCCCTGTTCTGAGAGAAATCTTCTGCATACGTGGATGTTTTATTGCCCTTGTCTAGCTTGGATTAACACATAGTCTACAGGCACACACCTGATCATCTACATTTGCTCTCTTACAACACTAAACTATGTTTTCTACCTTTATCTTGTATCTACCTACCACTTCAGCATTTTATTAAAATTAATAATAATAAAGAGAGAAATGTGGTATCCACATATAAATCAAGTATAAAAATCAAATGAATATTCATATTTGAACTGACTGTTTATAGTTCATAATGCATGAGCAAAACTGAAAGCTTCTGTGATGACTGCCCTTGTAATGTTCACCATGTAACTTATTCACTATGTAAGAATTTGTACTCCATGTAAGAACTTGTTCGTTATGCATCAGAAGATTGGAGACTGACGAAAATTAGGCTTGGGGTGGATTAATGATTGTGCATTGAGCATTGACTCCCCTATACAGAATTTTATTGTTGTTAACAACCATTTGATCAATAAATATGAGAGATGCCCTCACAAATATATATATATATATATATATATATATATATGTATACACTTCCAATTGTAAAATAAATAAGTAACCAGGATGTAATGTATAGCATAAGGAATATAGTCAAAATATTGTAACAACTTGGTATGGTGATAGCTGGTACCTACAATTATCATGTATATAAATGTTGAATCACTGTGTTGTACACCTGAAACTAATGTAATACTGTGTCAACTACCATTCAATAAAAAATAATTATCTAAAAAAAAATGGTGAGATTTTACCTAAAAATAGATTTCTAGCTTCTTTTAAATAATTGAAAAAATTAAAACACAGAGCCAGTTCCACTTTGTCAACAATTGTTGATACTGAGTAACAGCTACATCCTGCAGAGGGTCAGCAGGACATGCTCTCCAGTTCACCCACATCTCATGAGTCTCTGCCATTTCTCTGCCTCAGTGAGACCCAGTGGTAGTTCCATTTATTATCATGTAATTGATTTGGTTTTACTCACTCCTGGTAGTTGTCCATTATTTATATCACCTGTATGTGCTTTGCAGATATTAGGGTTTGAGGCCTTACCCACCTGCCTCCTGTTCCCAAACCCCTTTTTCTGGCCTATGCCTTAGCATATTCATTCCTTTATCTAGAATTCTTTTCTTTATGCTCACTGGTGCTTTATTAGAAAACAAAACCAGGTTCAATCCTGGGACTATCTTAAAGGCAATATAAACTTCTGAGAGAAGAATAGATTGATCTAATATAGAACACAGAATTAGAGTCAGTAAACTCAGATTTGTGTCCCAATAGTAACTGAAACTAATTTAGATTGTTGGAAAAATGTGGAGTCAGATCCAAGCTTCTCAATTTTCTAGTTTTGAGATCCTGAGCAACGTATTTAACCTCTATGAAGTTCTTTCCTTTTCTGTAAAATTTAAATATTTATTCTGCCTGTCTTACAGAATTGTTGTGAAAACTAAAGAAAATATTCCAAGAAGGTGATAGGCCTAAAGGAGTTTCATAGAACTGAATCAATTTAGGATAATTTTAGGGGGAGCATGGGGAATAAATTATAAATTACTTTGGGTAGGTTGGCAAAAAATCCACATTATCAAATTTTCCAAATTCTCTCGATGTAAATGTGAATAGTGTAGCAGTGTGGTTTCTGATTTGTTTTTGCCATTTATCCAAGTCTATGGGTTGTTTACCTAAATGTACAGTAGTGTTTTAAGTGTGTACATGACCTTTCTCCATGATGCTCAAGAAGACCCAACTAACTAAAAATCTTCCTGCCATAGTGTCTGCAGTACCCACTGTTACAGGAGTTTCCATATACAAGAACTTTGAAATTGGCTTATGCCATACATCTGTTACGTATACACACTTTTTTGTATGTGAATTACTAGGTATAACTACAGCATTCTGATCTATGGCATCTATAAGAGATGATGGTCACAATACAAATAACTCTTTTGAATTGTTTTACATTTTTCTATGAAACTATTAGTTACAAATAATTTTGTATGGCTGTTATTCTTGTTGTATTATAAATAAACACTGCTAATTAATATTTGATGCATTTCCTTCTAGTCCATATAATCATTTTTTAATTTATCATCATTTAATTGACTTTTAAAAATCACTGTATTAGTTATATATTTCATCTTATGAATGTAACCTTTTATTTATTTGATTGCAATGCTGAATAGTAAAGCTTCATGCTACTAATTATGATATTAATATATATTAATCAAAGATAAATTCAGCAATACAAAAATATGCAATAAAGAAAGTAAAAGTTATCTTCTCATTTTAGTGGAAGTACTTTAAACTTTTGTTTGAATGCAGATACACATAGGTAGGTAAAGACATAACTTTTTAAAAATGAGTTTGTGATACTCATTTATTTTTAGTGTACATTTTTCACCAGCTGTTTCATAGGCATCATTCCTATCAACTAGATCTGCATCTGTTTTTCATGGCTATATGGTATTCCATTATGTGATTATACTATGATTTATTTAACAATCACCTATGAGTAGATGTTGGATTACTTTGTTTTCACTAGTATAAGTGGTACTGTGTAAATATGCTATGAAGATTCTTTGTAGACCCATTGATTATTTCTTTAAGATACATTTTTACAAGTGCATTACTGAGTCAAAAGCGTACTGTCTCCCACCCACATTGTTTCTCTCTAAATTTGTCCCAATTACATTCCCACCAAGAATAAATGAGAATGCTTGATATCTATTTCATCAATGGGGATATTTAATCTTTGCTAATAGGTAAAATTACATCTTGTCAATTTCATTGGTAGTCTTTTACTTATTAATGAGATAGAACATCAGTTCAAATGCTTCTTGGCCATTTATATCTGCCCTTGGCAAATTATATTTAATGACCTTCAACCATTTTCTATTGGGATAGTAATCCTTTTGTTGTTGACTGAAAGAGCTCTCTCTAGTCCATAATTTATTTGACCATTCACCTATTGATGTTGTTTTCCATATTTTAGTATTATAAATAATATAGTATGAACATTTTCATAAGTAGCTTTTTTTACATATCACATATGATTTCCATTGAATAGGTCAAAATTAGAATAGCAAAGATTAAAATACTTGAACACATATTGCCACAATGCTTTCCATAAAAGCCACACCAATTTACACTCCCACTATCAAATTATGGGTTAGCCTACCTCATAGCAATCCATTTCACATCCAATCAGAGTTGGATTGGATTGCAACAGAATGCAGATAAAGACATAAAAGAACATGGCATGTAAGTCACAGAGTTATATTCAGTTATTACTCTTTATTCTCCTCTTAAGAAATCTTACTCTTTCCAGGGATTTTGACAGTCAATCCTACAGGATCTCTAGGAGACTGGCTAGAAGAGGAGGATCTGAACATTTTGGTAGAACTGAAATGCAGAGGCACGCAATATTCACCTCCTTTAAAACCTGGCCCAAACCTAGCACCTTCAGTGCTGATTAAAAAATATGACTGCTGCTAATTAAAGATTAAAAACCCGATTAACACACCCAACTTCCTACCCTCCTGTATTCCACCAAGGAAGTCTAACCACGTATTGCGCAAATACCTGATCTCTTAGAAATGCTAAATCCCTGTAAATCCAAAAAAACAAGAACACAGCTATTTCCTGGCAATAATGTGACAGTAATGACTCCTGAAACCAGGCAGGGATAACAGGAAATAGTACTTGCCCTGCGTGTTTCAGACAAAAGCTTAAGCCAGTGAAAACATGCAAATTTTACTCATTCAGTAAATAAACAAAAAACCTGGCAACACCAAACTTAAACCAATGGTCTTTCAATAACCCAAAGTAGGCAGGTTCTCGGTTCTGGGTGCTTTTCCCAGTGAACAAGTCACATAATTTGTCAAAAATTACAGCATGTGGGGGAATGGCAGCAGCAGCAAGAATGCAAACATGCCAGCAATGCCTATGCAGAGAGCTGATAAGCAATGTCTAATTAATGGTTCTGAAGTACTTCCCAGGTAGAAACCCAATAGCAATATTAAATAATATCATCATCCAGTTAAGGCAACTAAGAATTATCAGCCTGTTTTTCTTCTTTCAAACACAGGTTACTGAACAAAAACAATCATAACAAGCAAAGCTACACCAGTAACATATGCTTTAAGTTATGTGTATTTATTTATGTCAACTATAATTTGTATCTAACTTAAAAGTTCAGTTATATGTTTTCCTATTATGATTCTGCTAATTTTGGTTGTTCTTCCCAACTGTTACTGGTCATGATCATATTATAATCAACATTTCCTAACCAATAGCATCAACCTTGCTACATGATACTCTACAACATGAAAGTTTCTTGCACATGGTGTTATATTTGTCATTTGCTTTTAGCAGGAACATTTCAGAGTCTGATTATTAAGGGTACAGCTCCATTGTGTCTCTACACATTCAGTTACTACTATTTATTCTCCTCTTAAGAAATCTTACTCTTTCCAGGGATTTTGACAATTGTGATGACTTTTAAACCATTTTACTGACTCAAAGCTCTTTTCTATGCTCCACGTATGTGCTTCGAATTGCTAATTGGTCACTTCCACCTAATGACCCACAGAGAGCTCAGCCTCACATACCCAAAACACAGCTCTCAAGATTCCTTCATTCCTATTAAAACCCACTTCATTTTTCTTTTAGTAATAATATCACCAGGCTGATTCACTGAAACTCTTATGGTAAGCTAGCCTCTTTTGCTTTTCTCTCTTCCCTCCTTCCACTTCCACATCCATCTCTGCTGATCAAGCTTTTAGAATATCTGCTCTGTCACCCCTTCTCCATACCTATGACATTGGTTTGGGTCCTCTTCAATTGCTGGTGAGTCTATCGCCATAGCTTACTGCTCTCCCCAGGATCTCTTCTACTCACGCCTTGACAGAGCTGCCAACAGGCTGTTTCAGAAATGATAAGACCACAACACTGTTCCTAAAGCTCTTGCTGACTTTCTGCAGCCAACAATATAAAACTGTTCATGGGCAAAGGTATGCTTATAAACGTAGGAGAATAGAGCATATTTAAGACTGTGTTTGCCTGATCCATAATGTTAAAATATTTGACTTGTGGCATATGGGCCTCTATTTGCACTCTTGCATCATGCTCAAAAACAGGTAAGGTGGACGGGGAACAGAAGATGGCGGTGTGAGCAGAGCAGCGGAAATCTCCTCCCAAAACCACATATATCTATGAAAATATAATGAAGACAACTCCTCCTAGAATAGAGACCAGAGGACACAGGACAACATCCAGACCACAACCACACCTGCGAGAACCCAGTGCCTCTTAAAGGGGGTAAGATACAAGCCCCGGCCCAGCGGGACCCGAGCGCCCCTCCCCCCAGCTCCCGGCGGGAGAAGAATAGGCAGAGCGGGAGGGAGACGGAGCCCAGGACTGCCGAACACCCAGCCCCAGCCATCCGGACCAGAGCGCAGACACAGTGCATGCGTGGGGTCCTGGATACTAGGGAAACAGGGCAGCAAGACCGGTGAGTGAGTCACTGAGGACAAAGAAAACGAGCGGCTCTTTTTTTTTTTTGAGAATGCTTTTTGGAAGTCTTAAAGGGACAGGGACCCCAAAACTGGATGGAAATATCCCGGGACACTTAGTACAGCAGCAGGGAATCTGGGGATCTCTGGGCACTCTAACCCCCTGGGCAGCAGGGAGCACGGAGGCCCCTCACAGAGATAAATAGCCTCCCGGCCATTCCCCCTCCAATACAGCTCCATTTTGAAGAAGCAGCCCAAGCCAGGCCACGCCCATCGCAACAGCGGAGATAAACTCCATAGCAGCCGGGCAGGAAGCAGAAACCCTGTCTGCGCGCAGCTGCGCAGCACAAGCCACTAGAGGCCGCTGTTCTCCCAGGAGAGGAGGGCCACAAACCAACAAGAAGGGAATTTCTTCCAGCCGTCACTCGTGTCAGCTCTGCAAACTATCTCTATCACCATGAAAAGGCAAAATTACAGGCAAAGATCACAGAGACAACACAAGAGAAGGAGACAGAACTAACCTGGCTTCCTGAAAAAGAATTCAAAATAAAAATCATAAACATGCTGATGGAAATGCAGAGAAATATACAAGAGCTAAGGGATAAAGTCCGGAGGGAGATTACAGATGCCCGGAAAGAGATTACAGAAGTGAAACAAAATCTGGAAGGATTTATAAGCAGAATGGATGAGATGCAAGAGGCCATTGATGGAATAGAAACCAGAGAACAGGAATGCATAGAAGCTGACATAGAGAGAGAGAAAAGGATCGCCAGGAATGAAACAATATTAAGAGAACTGTGTGACCAATCCAAAAGGAACAATATCCATATTATAGGGGTACCAGAAGAAGAAGAGAGAGAAAAATGGGTAGAAAGTATCTTTGAAGAAATAATTGCTGAAAAATTCCCCAAACTGGGGGAGGAAATAATCAAACAGACCACGGAAATACACAGAACTCCCAACAGAAAGGACCCAAGGAGGACAACACCAAGACACATAATAATTAAAATCGCAAAGATGAAGGACAAGGAAAGAGTTTTAAAGGCAGCTAGAGAGAAAAAGGTCACCTATAAAGAAAAACCCATCAGGCTATCATCAGACTTCTCAACAGAAACCTTACAGGCCAGAAGAGAATGGCATGATATATTTAATGCAATGAAACAGAAGGGCCTTGAACCAAGGATACTGTATCCAGCATGATTATCATTTAAATATGACGGAGGGATTAAACAATTCCCAGACAAGCAAAAGTTGAGGGAATTTGCCTCCCACAAACCACCTCTACAGGGTATTTTAGAGAGACTGTTCTAGACGGGAGCACTCCTAAAACTAAACAGATGTCACCAGAGAAAATAAAATCATAGCAAAGAAAGCAGACCAACCAAATACTAACTAAAGGCAAAAAAATAAAATCAACTACCCACTAAAAGCAGTTAAAGTAAACACGAAAGAGCACAGAATAAAACAACCAACATATAAAGAATGGAGGAGGAGGAATAAGAAGGGAGAGAAGAAAAGAATCTCCAGACAGTGCATATAACAGTTCAATAAGTGACCTAAGTTAAGCAGTAAGATACTAAAGAGGCTAACCTTGAACCTTTGGTAACCACGAAACTACAGCCTGCAATGGCAATAAGTACATATCTTTCAGTACTCACCCTAAATGTAAATGGACTGAATGCACCAATCAAAAGACACAGAGTAATAGAATGGATAAAAAAGCAAGACCCATCTATATGCTGCTTACAAGAGACTGACCTCAAACCCAAAGACATGCACAGACTAAAAGTCAAAGGATGGAAAAACATTTTTCAGGCAAACAACAGAGAGAAGAAAGCAAGGGTTGCAGTACTATTATCAGACAAAATAGACTTCAAAACAAAGAAAGTAACAAGAGATAAAGAAGGACATACATAATGATAAGGGCTCAGTCAAACAAGAGGATATAACCATTCTAAATATATATGCACCTAACACAGGAGCACCAACATATGTGAAACAAATACTAACAGAACTAAAGGGGGAAATAGATTGCAATGCATTCATTTTAGGAGACTTCAACACAGCACTCACCCCAAAGGATACATCCACCAGACAGAAAATAAGTAAGGACAAGGAGGCACTGAATAACACAGTAGAACAGATGGACCTAATAGACATCTATAGAACTCTACATCCAAAAGCAATAGGATATACATTCCTCTCAAGTGCACATGGATCATTCTCCAGAATAGACCACATACTAGCTCACAAAAGGAGCCTCAATAAATTCCAAAATATTGAAATTCTACCAACCAACTTTTCAGACCACCAAGGTATAAAACTAGAAATAAATTCTACAAAGAAAAAAAAAAGGCTCACAAACACATGGAGCCTTAACAACATGCTCCTAAATAATCAATGGATCAATGAACAAATTAAAATAGAGATCAAGGAATATATGGAAACAAATGACAACAACAACACAAAACCCCAACTTCTGTGGGATGCAGCAAAAGCAGTCTTAAGAGGAAAGTATATAGCGATCCAGGCACACTTGAAGAAGGAAGAACAATCCCAAATGAATAGTCTAACATCACAATTATCGAAACTGGATAAAGAAGAACAAATGAGGCCTAAAGTCAGCAGAAGGAGGGACATAATAAAGATCAGAGAAGAAATAAACAAAATTGAGAAGAATAAAACAATAGCAAAAATCAATGAAACCAAGAGCTGGTTCTTTGAGAAAATAAACAAAATAGATAAACCTCTAGCCAAACTTATTAAGAGAAAAAGAGAATCAACACGATCAACAGAATCAGAAATGAGAATGGAAAAATCACAACAGACGCCACAGAAATACAAATAATTATTAAAGACTAATGTGAAAACCTATATGCCAACAAGCTGGAAAGCCTAGAAGAAATGGACAACTTCCAAAAAAATACAACCTTCCAAGACTGACCAAGGAAGAAACACAAAAGTTAAATGAACCAATTACGTGCAAAGAAATTGAAACGGTAATCAAAAAACTACCAAAGAACAAAACCGAATTTACCTCAGAATTTTATCAGACACACAGAGAAGACATAATGCCTATTCTCCTTAAAGTTTTCCAAAAAACAGAAGAGGAGGGAATACTCCCAAACTCATTCTATGAAGCCAACATCACCCTAATACCAAAACCAGGCAAAGACCCCGCCAAAAAAGAAAATTACAGACCAATATCCCTGATGAATGTAGATGCAAAAATACTCAATAAAATATTACCAAACCGAATTCAAAAATATATCAAAATGATCATACACCATGACCAAGTGGGATTCATCCCAGGGATGCAAGGATGGTACAACATTCGAAAATCCATCAACATCATCCACCACATCGACAAAAAGAAAGACAAAAACCACATGATCATCTCCATAGATGCTGAAAAAGCATTTGACAAAATTCAACATCTATTCATGATAAAAACTCACAGCAAATTGGGTACAGAGGGCAAGTACCTCAACATAATAAAGGCAATATATGATAAACCCACAGCCAACATTATACTGAACAGCGAGAAGCTGAAAGCTTTTCCTCTGAGATCGGGAACAAGATAGGGATGCCCACTCTCCCCATTGTTATTTAACATAGTACTGGAGGTCCGAGCCACGGCAATCAGACAAAACAAAAAAATACAAGGAATCCAGATTGGTAAACAAGAAGTTAAACTGTCACTATCTGCAGATGACATGATACTGTACATAAAAAACCCTAAAGACTCCACCCCAAAACTACTAGAACTGATATCGGAATACAGCAAAGTTGCAGGATACAAAATCAATACACAGAAATCTGTGGCTTTCCTATACACTAACAATGAACCAACAGAAAGAGAAATCAGGAAAACAACTCCATTCACAATTGCATCAAAAAAAATAAGATACCTAGGAATAAATCTAACCAAGGAAGTGAAAGACTTATACTCTGAAAACTACAAGTTACTCTTAAGAGAAATTAAAGGGGACACTAACAGATGGAAACTCATCCCATGCTCGTGGCTAGGAAGAATTAATATCGTCAAAATGGCCATCCTGCCCAAAGCAATATACAGATTTGATGCAATCCCTATGAAACTACCAGCAACATTCTTCAATGAACTGGAACAAATAATTCAAAAATTCATATGGAACCACCAAAGACCCCGAATAGCCAAAGCAATCCTGAGAAAGAAGAATAAAGTAGGGGGGATCTCACTCCCCAACTTCAAGCTCTATTATAAAGCCATAGTAATCAAGACAATTTGGTACTGGCACAAGAAAAGAGCCACAGACCAATGGAACAGACTAGAGAATCCAGACATTAACCCACACATATATGGTCAATTAATATTTGATAAAGGGGCCATGGACATACAATGGCAAAATGACAGTCTCTTCAACAGCTGGTGTTGGCAAAACTGGACAGCTACATTTAGGAGAATGAAACTGGACCATTGTCTAACCCCATACACAAAAGTAAACTCAAAATGGATCAAAGACCAGAATGTAAGTCACAAAACCATAAAACTCTTAGAAAAAAAACACAGGGAAAAACCTCTTAGACATAAACATGAGTGACCTCTTCTTGAACATATCTCCCGGGCAAGGAAAACAACAGCAAAAATGAACAAGTGGGACTATATTAAGCCGAAAAGCTTCTGTACAGCAAAAGACACCATCAATAGAACAAAAAGGTACCCTACATTATGGGAGAATATATTTGTAAATGACACATCCGATAAAGGCTTGACATCCAAATATATAAAGAGCTCACCAACCTCAACAAAAAACAAATAATCTAATTAAAAAATGGGCAGAGGAACTAAACAGACAGTTCTCCAAAAAAGAAATACAGATGGCCAACAGACACATGAGAACATGCTCCATATCGCTAATTATCAGAGAAATGCAAGTTAAAACTACAATGAGGTATCACCTCACACCAGTAAGGATGGCTGCCATCCAAAAGACAAACAACAACAAATGTTGGCGAGGCTGTGGAGAAAGGGGAACCCTCCTACACTGCTGGTGGGAATGTAAGTTAGTTCAACCATTGTGGAAAGCAGTATGGAGGTACATCAAAATGCTCAAAACAGACATACCATTTGACCCAGGAATTGCACTCCTAGGAATTTACCCTAAGAATGCAGCAATCAAGTATGAGAAAGACCAATGCACCCCTTTGTTTATCGCAGCACTATTTACAATAGCCAAGAATTGGAAGCAACCTAAATGTCCATTGATAGATGAATGGATAAAGAAGATGTGGTACATATACACAATGGAATACTACTCAGCCATAAGAAAAGGGAAAATCTTACCATTTGCAGCAACATGGATGGAGCTGGAGGGTATTATGCTCAGTGAAACAAGCCAAGCGGAGAAAGAGAAATACCAAATGATTTCACTTATCTGTGGAATATAAGAACAAAGGAAAAACTGAAGGAACAAAACAGCAGCAGAATCACAGAACCCAAGAATGGACTAACAGGTACCAAAGGGAAAGGGACTGGGGAGGATGGGTGGGTAGGGAGGGATAAAGGGGGGGAAGAAGAAAGGGGGTATTATGATTAGCATGCATAATGGGGAGGTGGGAGAAAGGGGAGGGCTGTACAACACAGAGAAGACAAGTAGTGATTATACAACATTTTGCTATGCTGATGGACAGTGACTGTAGGGGGGTTTGTGCGGGGGGACCTGGTATAGGGGAGAGCCTAGTAAACATAATGTTCTTCATGTAATTGTAGATTAATGATAAGAAAAAAAAAAGAAAGAAAAGGGGGATTACTCCCTGATAGGATAAAACTAACTGCAAATCACTGATTAATGCATGCTTTAAATATCCTTAATTTTGATCATTTAAAGGGTGTCAGATGATCAGCTATGGAAGTACATTTTTCTGATAATATTCCTTTCTCTTAAGAAAAAAAAAAAAGCAATTCCTGTGTGGTGATCTCCAATAAGTTCTTCACAATGGTATAAAGGGCATATCAAAGTGTCGGCAAAGGGTCTGTTTGTGTTTATACAGAGGATCAAAGCCTAATTTGGCTGCTCAGAAAATGAATTAAGATACAATATGAAGAAGAACTTCCAACATCAACATTCTCTGGAAGAGTCATTCCAGAAGATGATCATCAGAAAACTTCAACAAATATCCTGGTGCTGTTGCAGTTGTAGCTGCATTCATCCCACTGGATCCTGGACTTGCCATGGGAATGAAGAAGGAGATATCTAAGCTGGCCTGTGCATACAGTAAAACAACAAATTTGACTGGATCTATACTGTCTGAACTCAACCAAGAATTAGGAGAAGTGCAAGTTGCAACACAAAATCTTGTGACTATAGACTATCTACTGTTAAAAGAACATATGGGATATGAACAGTTCCCAGGAATGTTTTTTTTTAATTTGTCTGATTTTTCTCAAACTATTCAAATTCAGTTAGACAATATCCATCATATCATTGATAAGTTTTCACAAATGCCTAGGGTGCCTAACTGGTTTTCTCGGTTTCACTGGATATGGCTGGTAATTGTAGGACTGCTTTGGTTATGTAGCTGTATTCCTATTATGTTAATGTGTGCACGCAATTTAACTAGTACTTTAAAACCTATACACGCTTATGCTACACTACAAGAAGATGTGTCAAAGAAATAATCAATCTTCCCATGTTTTCTTCCGTCTGCTACTTCTATAGCTTTTCTTCTTCCTTCCTAATTACAACCCCTAAGTAGAATTCGTGCCTCATATCGAAATTACTGAGTATCATAATTCTTCCAAGTGGTAAAGATACCTCAAGACAAATGCTGGGCATAGAAGCCACAGGGCATAAATCTGCAAAGAAGTAAAAAGCTAACCTTTTCAAACAATATTGCTTCTCTCTCACTTACCAACTTTACATTTCCCTGTATGGCCCCGGAAGATGACTGGTTAGCCAGAGACAGGTAAGATTCCTCAGGGGAGGAACAACCTAAGACAGGCACAGTCACAGGGGGGCCATCAGGTGAGAAATTGGGGATCAACAGAGGTGAGGCTTAGAACCTCACCCCCCCTGTTTTGAGAGAAATCTTCTGCATCCGTGGAAGTTTTGTCGCCCTTGTCTAGCTTGGATTAATACTTAGTCTATAGGCACACACCTGATCATCTACATTTGCCCTCTTACAGCACTAAACTATGTTTTCTACCTTTATCTTGCATCTACCTACCACTTCAGCATTTTATTTTAAATAATAATAATAATAAGGGAGAAATGTGGGATTCGCATATAAATCAAGTATAAAAATCAAACGAATAATCATAATTGACCTGATTGTTTATAGTTCATGATGCGTGATCAAAACCGAAAGTTTCTGTGATGACTGTCCTTGCACTGTTCACCATGTAAGAACTTATTCACTATGTAAGAACTTGTTCACCATGTTAAAACTTGTTCGTTGTACTTCAGAAGATTGGAGACTGTTGAGAATTAGGCTTGGGGTTGATTAATGATTGTGCATTGAGTCGCCTATACAGAATTTTATTGTTGTTAACCATATGATCAATAAATATGCGAGATGCCCTCTCAAAAAAAAAAAACACAGGTAAGGTGGACCTGATGCTGAGGTGACTAATTACTCTGGTTCTCTCCTTAACATTTTTTAAAGGAACAGATTTATTGAGGTATAATTCATATACAATCATTTTTTTCAAAGAGCACATTTTAATAGTTTTTAGTATATTCACAAAGATGTGGAACTATCACCAATATCTAATTCCAGAATATTTTATTATCCCCCAAAAAGAAACACTTTGCCAATTACCAATCATTCCCTCAATATCCCTTTTTGCTACCCCTAACAACAATGAATCTATGACTCTATAGATTTGCCTATTCTGGAAATAGGCCTATTTTCACATAAATGAAATCATACAGTACATGGCTTTTTGCTTCTGTATTCTTTAATTTAGCATGTTTTCAAGCTTCATCCATTTTGTAGTATGCATCAATACTTAATTCATTTATATGGCTTGGTAATATTCTACTATATGAATATACATTTTTTAACCTATCAGCTGACAGACATCTGGGTTCTTTCTGCTTTTTGGTAATTATGGTTAATGTTGATAAGAATATTCACATTCAAGATTTTGTGTGGACACATGCTTAAGATTCTGTGCATATATACCTAGTAAAGGAACTGCTGGATTATATGGGAACTCAATGTTTAGTTTCTTTGAGGTATTCCCAAATCTTTTCTAAAATGGTTGTACCATTTTACATTACTACCAGCAATGTATGAGGTTTCTAATTTCTCCATATCCTTGTTGACATTTGTTATTGTCCCTCTTTTTTTATATAGCCATCCTAGTAGATGCCAAGTGATACCTCATTTGGTTTTGTGTTTACCCTTATCACTAATGATGTACATATTTTCATGTGTTTATTAGACATTTATCTTCTTAGGAGAAATGACTGAGTTCTTTGCCTATTTTTAAAATGAGTTTTTTTTCTTCTTATGAGTGAGTAGTAGTAGATCTTTGCACATTTTGGTTGAATAATATTCCATTGTATCATCTACAAGTTCCTTCTCAGATGTATGATTTGCAAATATGTTCGTACATTATAAGTTGTCTTTTTACTTCCTTGATGGTGTCCTTTGAAGCATGAAGGCTTTTAATTTGTGTAAAACCCCATTTACCTTTTTTTCCTCTTGTCACTTTTACTTTTGGTGTCTTATCCGAGAAAATTACCTAATTCAAAATCTTGATTTACTCCTATTTTTCTTCTAAGAGTTTTAGAGTTTTAGTTCTTACATTTAGTTCTGTGATCCATTTTGAGTTAATTTTTGTATAAGGTGTGAGTTAGGGATCCAACTTGATTCCTTCATATGTGGATATCCATCTTTCACAGCACCATCCTTCTTCTCCACTGAATTGCTTTGGCACCCTTGTCAAAATCAAATGACCATAAATGTAAGGGTCTATTTCTAGACTCTTAATTCTATTCCACAATTCTATATGTCTAGGCTTCTGCTAATAACACTATTTTTATTACAGTTACTTTGTAGTAAGTTTTGAAAACAAGAACTCTAAGCTACAACTTTGCTCTTCTTTTTCAAGGTTATTTTGACCATTCTGGGTCACTTACACTTCTACATAAATCTTAGTATCATCTTGTCGGTTTCCTAGAAAAAAAGCAGCTTGAATTTTGATAAAGACTATGTAGAATCTATAGATCAATTTGGGCAACTATTGCCAACTTAACAATATTAAATCTTCTAATATATGTGCATAGGGTATCTTTCCATTTATTTAGATCTTCTTTAATTTCGTTCAGCAATACTTAGTAGTTTTCAGTGTATAGATTTTGCACTTCTTTTAACTTTCTTCCTAAATATTTTATTCTTTTTAATGTTGTTACAAATTTCATTGTTTCTCTTCATTTAATTTTTAAATTGTTCTTGCTATGTATACCCAAAAGTTGATTTTTGTATATTGATCTTGTACCCTGTAACTTTGCTGAATTCATTTGTTAGGTCTTTTTTTTTTTTACAATGGATTCCTTAGGATTCACTATGCAAAAAATCATGTCACCAGCAAATAAAGATAGGTTTATTTATTTGTTCCAGTCTGGGTGCCTTTTATTTCTTTTTCTTGCCTAATTGCTGTGACTAAAACTACAGTATAATGTCAAATAGAAGTGGTAAGAGAAAACATCTTGTCATTTTGCCTGATTTTAGGGGGAAAGATCTATCACTGTCAAGTGTAATGTTAGCTCTAGGATTTTTGAAAATGCTTTTTATTAGGTTGAGGCAGTTCTATTCTTAGTTTGTTTAGAGTTTTTATCATGAAAAGATGTCAGATATTGCCAAGTGTTTTTTATGCAACTATTGAGATGATCACATGGTTTTTGTCTTTTATTCTATTAATATGTATTATAGTACATTTATTTTCATATGCACTACCAGTCTTGCTTTCCTGGGATAAATCTCATATAAGCTTGCATATAATCTTTTTTATATGTTGTTGGATTTGGTTTGTTAGTGTTTTGTTGAGGATTATAGTGTCTACAGTCATAAGACATATTGGCCTATTTTTGTTCCTTGTTTCTTTGTCTGTTCTGGTTATCAGGCCTTGTAGACTGAGTTGAAAAATGTTCCCTTCTCTTATTTTTTGGAAGAGTTTGTGAGGGAATAATGTTAATTCTTTAAATGTTTGATAGAATTCTCCAGGTAGCTATCTGGCTTGGGCTTTTCTTTGTGGTAAATTTGTTGGTTACTAAGTCAGCTTTTTTACTTGCTAAAAGTCTATCCAGATTTTCTGTTTGTTTTTGAGTGAGTTTCAGTATTTTTTATCTAAGAATTTATCTATTTCATCTAGGTTATCTAATGTAACAATCTACTTGGATTAATATTTGCTGTATTTCAATAGTATACAAAAACTTGGCTTTTATATAGCTCCATTTCCCACCTTCTCCTTTGTCCTTTTATTATTGTACACATTACATCTTTACACATTCCAAGTTCATCAACATAGTTTTAAACTTACAGCTTTGTCCTTCGGGTATCTTTTAAATAGATAAAGAGAGAAAAAAAAAAGGCATTATAAACAAAAGTACATGTTTACTAACTTATATTTTACCAGTGTCTTCTATTTCTTTGTGTGGATTCCAGTCACTGTCTACCGATATTTCATTTCAGCCTGAAAGGATTCCTTTAGTATTTCATGTAGGAATGGTTTGTTACTGATACATTCTATCACTTTTGTTTATGTTTTAATTTCTCCTTCATTTATGAAAGATATTTTGCTGGATATAGAATTCTTAGTTGACAGTCTTTTCTTTCAGTACTTTGAATGTGTCATCCCATGACTTTATGGCCTTCATGGTTTCTGATGGGAAATTAGGTGTTAATATTAGTGAGACCCCCAAATACGTAATAAGGCACTTATCTCTTGCTACTTTCAAGATTCTCTTTTTAATTGGGGCAATTTGATTGTAACATGTCTTAGTGTGTATTTCTTTGAGTTTATCCTACTTGGAATCACTGAGTTTTTTTGGATATGTAGATTCATGTTTTTCATCAAATATAGGAAGGTTTTAGCCATTATTGCTTCATATTTTCTTTCTGCCCCTTTCTGTCTCACTTTTCCTTCTCAGACTCCCTTTATGTGTATGGCAATACATTTGATGGTATCCTACAGGTCTTTGGGTTTCTGCTAATTTTTCTTCATTCTTTACTTTCCGTTCTCAGATTGAATAATCTCATTTGACCTATCTTCAAGTTTTCTGACTCTTTCTGCCTATTCAAATCTGCTGCTGCACCGTACTAGTGAATTTTTCCCTTTAGTTATTGTACTTTCCATCTCCAAAATTTCTATTTGGTTTCTCTTTATAACTTCTCTATCAGTATTATCTGACTGGTGAGATACTGTTCTCATCTCTTCCTCATTTCTTTATACATGATTACCTTTAGTTCTTTGAACATACTTGTGGTCACTGACTTGAAGTCTTTGTCTAATGAGTCCAATGTTGGGGCTTCCTCAGGGATAATTTTTATTGAGTGCCTCTTTTTCCCTGTGTATAGAACATTTTCCTGTTTCTTTGTATGTCTCATAAGCTTTTTTGCAAACTGGAAATTAAAAATAATATAATGCAGAAACCCTGGAAATCAGGTCTCTGCCAGCCATTGTTTGTTGTAATTATTGTCTCTATTTGTTTCATGTAACTTTACTGATCCTATTCTGTGAAGTCCATGTTTTCTGTTATGTGTGGTTAGCTGAGTGGTCAGCTAATGGCTGGGGAGATATTTTTTAAATGCCTTCATTCACTAAGTCCTCCAGCCTTTGCTGAGGGGATTCCTGTGTATGGTGGGGCACACCTTCAATTTGTCAGCTGTTTACAGTTCTTCCTTGGCCTTTATTCCATTTATTCAAAGCCTAGACGTCAGCCATAGGTGGGAGATTATGGCCTTTTTGGGTCTTTCCTGAGAAAGTGCATACTTCTGCACTTGTTCATGCCTTTTATATCCCCAGGAAGATGTACGAGCTTTTGAAGCCCTGATGGACATATCATTCCCCACCTGTTAATTTAAAATTTTTAAATTAACATCCTGTTTGCCCCAACTGTAATTGCTGCTTTAGGCAGTGAAATGTTAAACAGTTACTGTGATTGTTTGTGACAGGTGTCCCAGGAAAAAAGGTCCTCTGCCCTGACTGAGTTCTGAATGATGTCCCCCTAAGACCAGAACTGCAAATAGGAGTCTCCAATGAGCTACCAGGTCAAATCCTGACAATTTTCTGGGAATGAGGCTCTTTGTGGAGCTCCAAACAGGTTTTTCCCCTTCAGTGCTTCTAGGCTACTGGTTTTTACAGCTGACATAATCACAAAACTGTTGATTTTCAAGACTTCCTCAGAGCTGAGAAGAGGTAAATGGGAATACAGGGCAAGTTAAATGATACAAATGTCACTATTCTTACTGAGGTTCAGGTGTTTTGCTCTGAATAAATAGTCCTCAGGTTGTTGCAAAACTTTATTTTATTTCCCTATTTCTACAAATGTTGATTTGACCATTTTTGTCAGTGTTCTTACTTTTATGGAGGAGTAGAATTTCAGAGGTATTTATTGCACCATTCCAGAAGCACTTCTCTTCCCCTTACCATTTATAGAATATAGAGACTACAGTCAGAAGTTTAAGTGTTTTTATCTTACCATATACATTGTTGTAAGGTAATCTTTGTTGGGTATCCCACCCCTTGCCAGAGCCTCCTTCCTCAGAGATATCTCTAAGTACTTTAAAATGTTAAAGGTAAACATCATTTTTGACTTGTTTTCTGTCATTAAATGACAAGTCACGATTGTTACCTAATATAAAGTAGAATTTCAACCAAACAGAACACAAAGACTTAAAATTTTTAATCAAATATATACTGTGAGGGTGGAGGGTTGTCCCATTACAAAAGAAATACTCTATTCTCTAGGATTTTTTGTCCTAAGAGCAATTTTTGACACCCTTAATCACTGTAGATCTCATACTCTCCTACCTCTTTTGTTCCCCCATCTGTAGATCCAGAGATTCATTACTGATATTCACCAATGTTCAGCAATGATGACCAGGGACCTGCACTGATATCTCAGTCCTATGACTAGCTTTCACCTTGCTAAGACACAAAGTAGATAATGCAATAGATTAACCTATTAACTAATTAATCTATTAATTAATTGATGCACTAGGATGGAAACAAAACAATAACCAGAAAGATAAACTATATACAGGATTATAACTACAGGTTAAGGTACAAACTTAGGTTCAGAAAGCCATAGGATTAAATCTGGTTGCACCACTCACCAGCTCTGTTATTTGAGGAAGTCGCTTTACCAGTCAAAGCCTCTGCTTCCTCTCTGTACATGGACACAATGTCTACTTTATCAGGATATTTGGCAGATCAAATGAGCTAATAAATACATAGCACTTATGTAAACCATGGTTTATAATAATCACAGTAAGTGATAATATTAGGTAGTAACCAGAATACTCCCATTCCTGAGCAAACTAACCATAGCTATATGAATACATTACAGTTTTGAAAAACAAGGTATGTTTCAAAAGTGAGACCACTGCCTATAGGTAGTTTTCCATCTCTCACCAGAGACATTTCCCAGGCTGATTTACATTCATTAATCTCCCTCATGTGAGATTAAAGATGGCAGCACAGAGGAGAGACAGAAGCTTCCTCCTAAAACTGGATACAATTAGAAAATATAGTTGGCGCAACTAATTCTGAGAGAGCAACAGGAAAGAGGATGGCACCAGACTGCACACACCTGGAGAAAAGAGCAGATCTCACTGAACGGGGTAAAGTACCAGAGCTGTGGCTCTGCGGGACCGAGCCCCTCTCCTACCCCAGGTCACCGGCAGGAGGAAGAGAAATGGAGCAGGGAGGGAGTGGAAGGCTTGGGACTGCTGAATACCTAGCTCTGGAGATCTGCTCTGGGAGCACAAACCTACATTTCATGGTGCTTTCATAAGACTCGCATGACTACCGGGTTGGAAAGTTAATACAGGCAGAATTCCTGGGGAGACTGGGATTCCAGCTGCTTGTGGAAAGCAGGGATCCTATCTGGCTGCTCTGGGACAAAAACTTATACCTGTGTGACTGGCCCACTGGCTCAGGCCGTGGAGACAGGCACAGGAGCCAGGAGCCGGGGAACAGCTCTTTCCTCCCCCCAGGCACCAGTACAGCTCCCCAGTGACCCCAGACATTGCTTCAGGGGCTGAGCAGCTCCAGAATAGAGCTTCTGGACACCAGAGGGCACCATATACAAATATGAAACACCAAAGAAACCTGGTCAAGAGTAAAATTATTAATACAATTCCTGAGAAAGATTTAAATAATATGGACCTCATGACTCTTCCTGAAAGGGAGTTCAAAATAAAAATCATCAACATTCTAATGGAGGTACGAAAAAAAACATCCAAGAACTCAGGAATGAATCCAGGTCAGAGATCCAATCGTTGAAGAGCACGATGGAGGGTATTAAAAGAAGGTTGGATATGGTGGAGGAGACAATAAATGAAATAGAAACTAGAGAAGAGGAATACAAAGAAGCTGAGGCACAGAGAGAAAAAAGGATCTCTAAGAATGAAAGAATATTGAGAAAACTGTGTGACCAATCCAAGTGGAACAATATTCGCATTATAGGGATACCAGAAGAAGAAGAAGAGAGAGAAAGGGATAGAAAGTGTCTTTGAGGAGGTAGTTGCTGAAAACTTCCCCAATCTGGGGAAGGAGATAGTCTCTCAGGCCATGGAGGTGCACAGATCTCACAACACAAGGGACCCAAGGAAGACAACACCAAGACACATAGTAATTAAAATGGGAAAGATCAAGGATAAGGACAGACTGTTAAAAGCAGCCAAAGACAGAAATAAGATCACATACAAAGGAAAGCCCATCAGGCTAACATCAGACTTCTCAGCAAAAACCTTACAGGCCAGAAGGGAGTGGCATGATGCATTTAATGCCATGAAGCAGAAGGACCTGGAACCAAGATTACTTTTTCCGGCAAGATTATCATTTAAATTTAAAGGAGGGATTAAACAATTTCCAGATAAGCAAAAGCTGAGAGAATTTACCTCCCACAAACCATCTCTACAGTCTATTTTGGAGGGTCTTCTATAGATGGAAGTGTTCCTAAGGTTGAATAGCTGTCACCAGAGGTAATAAAACCACAGTAAAGAGAGTAGAACAGCTAATTACAAAGCAAATGCAAAATTAAATTAACTATCCCCAAAGTCAATCAAGGGATAGACAAAAAGTACAGAATTTGATACCTAATATATAAAGAATGAAGGAGAAAGAAAAAGGAGGAAAAATAGAAAAGAACCTTTAGATTGTGATTGTAACAGCATACTAAGTAATCTCCCTCATGTATGCCACATGCTACCCTCCTATAAATCACAGACTTCCAAGGGATGTCATTCATTCACTCATGCACACGTTCATATGGTCAACATGTACTGGGCAGGTTACACATACCAGGTACTAATCTTAACATCAGTGTAGGGTAATGAACAAGTAGACAAGATCCCAACCCTCATGGAGATGGCCTTTCAATAGGGAATGGAGGCAGATTCAGATGACTCCATTCCAGCACAAGAGACTTAAAAAACCTCTAAGATAGCATTTTTCTGATTCTCATGGCTTGAGTTCTGCTGTGAACCAGATTTCACCCAGGAGACACCTCCTCCCTGCCCTTAGTAGTATTTGAAAGTCAGAGTGAAGGTTATGAGGTAGATTCTGTTTCTACTCTTACTGCTAGAGGTTTTGGGTATTCTGCAATCTCTCTAGCTAAGGTTCCAGTATCCTATCTGCAGCTTCATGTGTTTCAA